>NC_134421.1:61164969-61789969 GCF_030867145.1 Opisthocomus hoazin
GTTAAAGCATTTAAACGCAGGCTATAGCATAACTCCAACCTATAAAAGTTATCAGCTCTTCCCCTGGTGTAGCATATGCTCCTGAACACGGTAGATTCTACCAGTAAAAGACTAGAGTTTATTTTGGTCTAGGAAGTACGCAGAAAACTTGTAGAAGGCACTAATGAATAGTAGTGAATCACTTTATCCTTTTGTTGAATGATGTAATATATCTTTTGGTGTAATATATCATCTTTTGGGGTGTAAGGTAAGTACAAGTGTAGTTGACATCAGATCTATATTTCCACAGTTCTATGAAGGGCAAACATGGATTGAACCTATTTGCTTTCATTTATTAGGGAAATTCTGTAAATATAGAACTCTTCGTATTGGGATCAATATGATCATATAAGCATATGGCATCTATAACTTTTTCTCAGTTATCTTACAAAGATACTTGTTTCAATGCAGGAAGTCTGCAATATGAGCTTTTCCACTCTTGACTTGATGGCTTTAACCGTAAAGATGGTTCTGACTCTGCCAAATGGAAAGTGCAGACTTCTGCCAAAACACCTCACCTCTAGAAACTGTCCATATGGGAAGCAACTATTAGCAAAGGATTCGCCTTTCCTTGAAACAGCATATGAAGTCAAGAATGTTTTCAGTAGGAGTGTTGAACTAGATAAAACCCTTCTTAACTCTGTAATTGTTTCTTTCTCCTGTAGTTTCTCTTTATAGTCTCAAATCCCAGCACTTTGGGGAACAGCATTTCAGATCTGGCAAATCTTTTCATTTGTCATGCTAGCTCTTTCTGCATAAGGGGAAGAGAAAGAGAAAGAGGAAAGATGTCTGGAAATTATCTCCAAAATTTGCTCAGAGCTAGTTCTACTTCTTTCAAACCTTTTTGGCCTACTCCACACAGTATCCTGATCCATATGTCAAAGAGTTTTAAAATTTGAAAGATTATAGCCTCTGTTTGTACATTGTCTTGAGTACCCTGTCCAACCAAGAATAACATCTGGAGCAGAGGAAGATGTTACATTCGTAAATAATGTTTATTATATTAAAATATCAGCCAGCATGGGCTACATGGTATTTGCAAATACACTTGAAATCTTAGTTCCTATGTCTGTCAGTTTATAATTTAAGATTATATACTCTTTTTTACTTCACAAATAGAATAGGAGTTCTAAAGTAAGCTTTCAAATCCGTGTTAAAGGGAAATAAAATACTTGGTATGCTGAAAAAAGTCAGCAATTTGTTTAAGCACAGATTTAAACCTGGGATCTGAATTTCAGGCACCTATTAAATAAATAAAAAACTCCAAATAAATAGCCTCAGAAAGGTCTGGACTATGGAAAGTAAGTTTTATGGTCACATTGTCTGCTGAAAGGTGTTCCACTAGATGGACCAGGGTGGCAGAAGATAGTGTCATTTGCCACAGTGGCAAAGAATTGAGGAATCTGAGATGCGATTTAGAGATTAGATTAGAGTTAACTTAGAGTTGATGTAAAATGAATCCTGGTCTTCCTCCAGCATGTCCATCCTACTGGGGACTGGAAATACCAAAGCCAAACAGGAGATACTGATGCTGTAACTAAAGTATAAGGGCCAAGGCAAGCAGCACCAACCCAGTGTTTGGGACAATAATGTATTTCCTTCAGACTATCCCTTTGCATGCTGGAGAAATGTGTACCTGCCAGATCATGGATTGCAGTAGTTCGGGTTTATCTCTATGTCTCTGGGCACAACTAATATTAATGGGCTAATCTGGATCAGCTGCAGTGCAATGTTTTATGTGTAATTTAGCAAGTAATTTGATCTATAGGCTAAAGTAATTTATAAAATGAATTGAAGGGTGGCATGTGCAAGTAATAACTGCTATGAAAAAGATTTCAGTAAAAAAATAAACTATTTTGAAGATTTGATCTTAATAAGCGCAAAAGCTCTGGACAATTTAGAATAATATTGTTAGCTAAAATGTTCTTAAAGATAAGGAGTAAAGAAGTTTAACCCCCTTCACTCTTGTTGTGAAAAATATGTGGACTATCTCCCAAAAACATGAGAAATAAAATCAAGATGCCAATCTTGACGGCTCAGTACTGCTTTGTATAGATCTTCAAATAGTACTCAGAGCTATGTGTTTCTTTCTAACTACCAAGGACAATGTGAACACTTGTCAAAGGTATTTTTATAAAAACAAATAAATTTGAAATTTCTTTAACAAACTTAACTTTAAAGTGAAAGCAAGTGAAGAGAATGTTTTATTTATAAACTCATATCCTCCTACTGGTTAACTGTGAAGAAAAATAGCACAGTAACATGCGGTGGCACAGATACTGTTATTCACTAAGCATTGAACAGTCAAAATGAAGAGAGTAAAAATATAAGGAAAGTGAAACTTCATGAAAGTCAAACTTCAGAATCTAGGCAAGATCAAGGAAAATACATAAGTGTAGAATTTTTGATTAATTTATAATAGCCTCTATTAACTGGGATTATAGTTGCTTTTCTTTCAATTACAAAAGATAATTACGGAAAATTATGCGAGCAGTGACACATTCATAGGCTTAAGTTTAAAATATTAAATGACCAGCAGGGTGAACAGGGCTTTCACTTACGCCTACTTTCATAAATGGCTCTTGATTTCTCATACAGCTCATATGGGTCAGGTTTTCGTGGATCAAAGGCCTCTGTTGAATCTGGAAATGAACTCCTGTGAAGAGTGGGTGGATAGGGAATATTCTGTGGCATAGCTGGAGCAGACAGGCTTGTTTGAGGGCTGCCTTGATTCTCCCATCGTTCCATCATCTGGAATAAAAACATACAGAGTCTAAAGATGAAGTTTTGCAAAAACTGTGACTTCCACAGTGGGATCAAGGACAATGATTTCAGCTGAAGATGTGTTTGTAAAATTAGCAAATCTGTTCGTTGCCTTTTGAGACAAAACGTGTGTGTTGTGCTGTTTATAAAATGACTTGGTTAAATTAACTTGGCAATTTGTTGCTCGTGGGAAGATGTGATCCTTCTCAGATACTATGATCTCATGTGGGTTAGGGCCCAGCTTTACCCCTGAAGCATGTTGAGTGCCTCTCACAGAATGCGCTGAGCTATTGGAAGTTATTCTACTAAAGGCAGAATCTGTGGGTCTGTGAAGATATCAGATTCTGTCTATGACGATTATCAAATTCTTCAAAATACATAATCGAAAGCAGCGCTTAACAAAGAAGTGGCCAGACTGGGTAGAGACTGAATGATCTTCGTGCTGTATCTTTTGAGAACACATGAAAATAGCTAGCTGCCCAGGGAGAATTAGATTACTGCAACTGTGAGCAGTATTTAGAGCTTCAATTGAAGAAAAAGAAAAAAAAAAGACAAAGGGAAAATTATTACAGCAGGTGTTTGAGCATCTAGTGATAGTCAAAGGTTCAACGATAAAATACAGAACATGGTGAGAGAAAAGTGGGCATTAGTCTGATGCAGTATTTTAAATTTATTGCTGTTTCTTCCTTATATCAAAAATTACATCAGCGTCAGATACCCAAACTTCCAAGCACAGGGTAAGATTTTCTACCCTTCCAGACCATTTACAGGAGCGAAGCACACAGCAGTGTATTGTCTATTCATGAAAGCCACCCCAGTCCATATTTTCTCCAAGACTGCACTTAGTGGTCTTACAAGTACATCAAGGCAGAAAAGACATAATATGATAGACTGTGCAAAAGAAGACTTGGGGATCTGCATTTTCCCTTTTGAGGGAGTTAGCTACTAATTAAATTACAGTAGCAAATATATTTGAAGAGGCTAAGTTCAACAAAACACAAATGTTTATCCCAAGAAATTAATATTTGGCTTTTCCTGTGACCCCTCTTAAAGCAAACGGTGATAAAGCCTCCAGAACAGCGTGTTCTCGCATGTAACCCAACAAGCAGTTAATTACAGAAAAAATGACTCTTGGAAACAAACTGAACTGTAATCAAGTACCACTAACTTCTAGTGTTGTATCAACAGTGCCTTATCAAAGCTGATTGCAGGTTTACAGCAAGTTTGCTCTACAAATTCTGTGATTATCATTTGCCTTTAGTTCCTCAGTTTCAGAAGGTGTTTTGCTCAGCAGGTAGGCTTTGCTCTGTATTCTGATGATTAACAGCATCATGCTTTTTCCACATGAAGTATGTGTGGACTACAGATGTATGAGAATCCTGCTGGAGAACAAGCTGAGTAACTGTCACTGTGCATGCCAGGTGATCTGAGACTCCACATTTCAAAATAAACAGAATATGAATACTGGCCATTTTAAGTTGTTGAGGACCTCATTATTTATACAAAGTAGTGTTATAATTCAAGCTATGCTTCTGTCAGAGTTTCAGCAGTAAGTAGGGCTGGTTCATTATAAACAGTGAAGAAAAGGAAGATCTAGATATCTCAGTCAATCATAGGATGACTCTCATGCATTAGGACACGTATGATATTTAAGTTGAGAAAGTGATATATTAGGGCTATGGAGTGCTAATGATGAAGACATGGAATACTGGATTCAATACTGACGAATGTTGTTCAAGAAAGACACAGTTATTTTAGGTCAGATACCAAAGAGGGCAACTAGGATGTGATAGAAGGGGGCACTATGAGTATGTAGATCCTGTGCAATACAGTGACAAATGGTGATACCTGAGTTGTCATAGAAATAGCTTAGGTACAGGAAAGTACTTAAGGTACATTCAGGTACCCTTTATACCAACATAGACTTATCCTCTGTATTAGGTAAGTTAGCCTATGTGGCAAGTCACGAGTGTCACAATAATACTTCTGATAGGTCTTTTGGCTCTAAAGGAATTAAGTTGGGTAGATGTAAAATATATACAGTATGTCATTGTATCATAGAAGTGTCAATTCAAAGGTCTCCAGAAACAAACCTGATTATGACCCCTGTGTCTAAACAGAGAAAGAGAACTGTTCTCAATACAAGTTCCTTATGATCAGGGGAAAAAATAGAGAATTATGTTTAGGTTTTGCCTAGTGAGGACTCTAGAAAAGACTGTGAGTCAGTGAAATCAAACTATGTATCTTCTCACCATGAAGCAGAAAGACATGTGGGGCTCTGTTTATCTAGGAGTCAATGTTTTTTGATTTCTTGGACAGTGCCAGAGAAATAGAACACTTAACTCTTTCAAAATGTGAAGCTAAATAAAATAAAAATATTTAAAGAGAGAAGGAAAATATAATTTTCTTTGATGATCAAACTTTTCCCTGAAGGATAAGAAACTGGAGATCAATTGGTGAAGCTCTACTGAGTCCTATATGTTTAATTCTTGCTTGCTGGTTAGCTCTAAATCTTCAAGCATGACATTAAAAACCAAGCAAAACATTCTTACTTGTGAGTAATACTGCTAACATAAATAGTTACATAAACAGATAAACACAAGGGGAATTATATCTCTCAAACCCATATGAATTAGTTAAATAGTCACATGGTGTTTTTCAACAGGAGTTACCATAATGCTAGCTCACAGATGAACGCACTCTTGGAAATGAATAAGCATGGTATCGAGTGCAGGGCATCGCATCTAAGCCAGGCAATGCCTTGGTGACATTGCTTAAGTTGATTTTGCACTAAACAAATTGTACTACATATGACATATATAATACATACACTATATACGTAGAAACCCCAGGAAATTTCTGTCAGCCCGGGTTACTCTGGGATGTTGAGCACACTGAGACTCAGTGCATGCCATCCCTGCACCTCTGCCTCAGGGAGAGGAGCTTGTCTCTTCTCCTCTTCCAGTCAGTGCCCCATGGTCCTCGTCCTGCTTTAAAGAATGGTGGGTGCTTCTCCCCTGTGTGCCCAGAGAGGGGAGGTGGCAGCAGTAGTCACCCAAGCAGAAAAGAAACCTGATTTTTGGGCCACCTACAGTTTTTCTTTCCTGTTACACACCCACAGGGCTGTGCTGTGGTACTGAGAACGTTTTCTAAACCTCCTGGCGCTGGCCTTACTGCCTCAGGCTGCCTGCAGACAGTGCCTCAGAGGCACCCAGCTTCAATCTTCTCTTCACGTCTTGGGCACTAGAAATTTATGTCTCGTTACATCTCTTGTTAAAGTGGTGACAGACAGAGGAATGCACGCTAACTTAACCTGGTTAATCACTTGTAAACTCTTTTGCTTAGACTACCCGGAAACAGGTTAGCAGTGTACTGTTAGCCTGCATGCAGGTGCAGTATCTGCATGCAACGGCTTTACATTGTTCTGTGAGACTTGGTTTCCTCAGACTGTTACATGAAAAACCTCGTCAGTCAGGTTGTTTCTCTAGATTCTGACTACTGGCAACTTCAGTTGCAAATGCTACTTGCTTATGAACTCCATGAGCCCTGATGGAATGCAGCCATGAGTGCTGAGGGAGCTGGCAGATGTCATTCCTAAGCCACTCTCCATCATCATCTTTGAGAGGTCCTAGAGGACAGGAGAGGTGCATGAGGACTGGAGAAAAGACAATGTCACTCCAACCTTCACAAAGGGCAAGAAGGAGGACCCAGGGAACTACAGCCTGGTCAGCCTCACCTCCATCCCGGGAAAGGTGATGGAGCAGCTTATCCTGGAGATCATCATGAAGCAAGTGGAGGAAAAGAAGGTTATCAGGAGTAGTCAGCATGGATTCACCAAGGGGGAATCATGCCTGACCAAGCTGATAGCTTTCTACAATGGCATGACTGGCTGGGTAGACGAAGGGAGAGCCATGGATGTTGTCTACCTCAACTTCAGCAAGGCTTTTGACACTGTCTCCCGTAACATCCTCCTAGGGAAGCTGAGGAAGTGTGGCCTGGATGAGTGGTCAGTTAGGTGGATTGAGAACTGGCTGAATGGCAGAACTCAGAGCGTTGTCATCAGCGGCACCGAGTCTAGTTGTAGGCCGGTAACTAGTGGTGTCCCTCAGGCGTCAGTACTGGGCCCAGTCTTGTTTAACTTCTTCATCAATGACCTGGATGAAGAGTTAGAATGTACCCTCAGCAAGTTTGCTGATGACACCAAACTGGGAGGTGTGGTAGATACACCAGAAGGCTGTGTTGCCATTCAGCGTGACCTGGGCAGACTGGAGAGCTGGGCAGAGAGGAACCTGATGGAATTCAACAAGGGCAAGTGCAGGGTCCTGCATCTGGGGAGGAATCATGCATCAGTACAGACTTGGGGCAGACTTGCTGGAGAGCAGCTCTGTGGAGAGGGACCTGGGTGTCCTGGTGGATGACAGGTTAACCATGAGCCAGCAGTGTGCCCTGGTTGCCAAGAAGGCCAATGGCATCCTGGGGTGCCTTAAGAGGAGTGTGGCCAGCAGGTCGAGGGAGGTTCTCCTTCCCCTCTGCTTCGTCCTAGTGAGGCCCCATCTGGAGTACTGTGTCCAGTTCTGGGCTCCCCAGTTCAAGAAAGATGAGGAGCTACTGGAGAGAATGCAGCGGAGGGCTACGAGGATGATGCATCTCTCCTATGAGGAAAGGCTGAGGGAGCTGGGCTTGTTTAGCCTGAAGAAGAGAAGGCTGAAAGGGGACCTTATAAATGCCTACAAATATCTCAAGGGCAGTTGTCAGGAGGATGGGGCCAAATGCTTTTCAGTGGTGCGACAGGTCAAGGGGCAGCGGGCACAGACTGAAACATAGATAGTTCTGTCTGAACATGAGGAAGAACTTCTTCCCTCTGAGGGTGATGGAGCACTGGAATGGGTTGCCCAGAGAGGTTGTGGATTCTCCTTCTCTGGAGATATTCAAAACCCTGCCTGGACAAGGTCCTGTGCAGCCTGCTGTAGATGATCCTACTTTGGCAGGGGGATTGGACTAGATGATCCACAGAGGTCCCTTCCAAGCCCTACGATTCTGTACTATACCATTTATGAAACAAAACTGTGTAGACAATCATCAACATTAAGCTGATATTTTTATATTTGATACATACATGAAGAGCGTGAACAATGACAGTGGGAGGTGGATCTTTAACAAGTAAGTTGCAAGTTCTCTCTTTCATCACATTTTACCTGTGACTAAAAGTTGAATTTCCCAGTCAGACAGGAACCTTAAACTGGTGAGAACAAGCTAGCCCTTAATAGCCAGATTTATTTTCACTAATGTCCTGCTGCATAGATGAATAAACCAAGTTACGCAATGCATTGCAGCCACCCGCTAGCCTTTTACTTCAAAACCAACACAAGCTGAAGCAGTTTGATGGAGCTGCCTTAGCTGGTTAATTAATTGCTATTCGTGCTTGACAGGCTAAAAAAATTGTTTTGGTATGTATTAAACGTATCATGATCCAATACGAGAGGATGTGAAGTTTTACAGATTCAGCGTACCCTCCCCCCAATAAGAAAGCTATAAACCCTTTAAAAAATATTGCTATTGTTATTCCTATTGTTCTTACAAACATTCAGGCAGGCAGGACTTGTTTTTTCCTCTACACACCTCTGATGAAAGATAAACATTACTTCAAGGTCTTTACATTCTAAATAAAAAAAACAAATTAAAAACAAAACAAAACAGGCAACCAAAAATAGTAGCCTATGATTTCTTTTTACACTGTGAGTATTGTTGCATCTTCAAAAAATTATACAATGTGGTGTCAACAGAATAAATACAGTCATTGCTTACACTCTTACAGTAGAAAAGGTCTTCATACCTTGGGATTTCACATCAAAATCATAGAAACACAGAAATATTGGTTAGAAGACACCTCAGTAATTTATCTAGTTCAAGCTCTCACCTGAAGTGTGACTATTTCCAGCTCTAGATCTACTAATGCAAGCAAGAATAACAATCACTTTAATGAACTTAAGCTCAAGCCGCTTGTAAACCAGAAAAAGTGCATGTTGTCCATTTCAAAGACATCACTAACTAGAAGCCCAACCAGACTGGCCCCGTTGCTGGGGCTTTCTTCTCCTCCAGACCCCTCACTTATGAGCCACTGTATTTCTGATTCTTGCCACCCATCTTAACACTGAGATGTTCCTTTCTCCAGACAGCTGCTGGCGGACTCCAAGTCAACAGATCTGTAGAGCTTGTTAGTGAGGCCACCCTTGATGCTGTCTCACCAAGAGTTGGGGCACTGCTGAGAGGTGTCTCATGGGCTGGGAACAGGAGAGTTAGATGAAAGTCTACAGAAATTTGCTTGGAATGATAGTAATCTCACGAACTCAATGTGTATAATTTTGAAAGGCAACTTACAGGCTTTGGAGTTTTCCATGGAGAAAAGAAACCTGAAATAAACAAAAAATAACATTAGCAGATTTTTCTGGTGCAGAAAGAGTGGAGGCTAAGTGGTGTCTCTGTTCCCATTCTCATTCAGGTCTGCAGATAATACTGACATATATGAAAATTCTCTACACAGAAGGGGTGAAAACACAAACCATGAGGGATAATTTCTAAGAAAAAATATATGCAAATATATATATATATATGCATATATATATGCAAGTGGAACTATTGAGATCATTGCCATACTTTACAAACAGCATGGAATTAGGTTGAAATTAAAAGAACAAAAGGACTTCCAAATGTCTTGGTGGACATTGGATAAGACACCAAATGACCTGGTATCGATGTGTCAAATGCAGTCGCACCTTTAAGAAGAAGCATTTCAGAACATCCCATCAACAAAACCTAATAATACAAAAGATTTTTTTAGAACAAAAGACTGGAGAAAAATTACTGTTTCATCAATCTAGATAAGGTAGCCAAGTTTTGGGAGGGTTGCTTGTTTTGATACTGTCCTTTTTTTTTGTCATAGTTATCAAGTGGTCAGACACAACTACCTCTTCTACACAACTAGTTATCTCCTTTTCCTTCGTTACTGACTAACTGATAACTTGCTTTAGCGACTTTAAAGAGTTTCAGCTGTGGTAGGTTATAAATGTTTAAAACTCCAGGTATGTACTTTTCATAAAAGGAGATTATTTGAAACACTCATTGTAAGCACTGTTCTTTACTTATGCAGCACGAAGTGAAAAAACTTACAAAATATTAAATGAAAAGAAGCTTTTCAAAGGATGTTGTGTCACATTTTTAAAATACCAGCTTTCGTTAAAAAACTCATTCTCAGTTTAATAGCAGGCAAAAAAATAGTCTGTGGACCTTCTTGAGTAAGATTAAAAGCTAATAAGAAAGAGTTAATTTGTTTTATAAAAAACATAAATGGTCTTAAATTAAGACATCTAATAGGGAGGCTGCTCTTTCATTAAAAAACTGAATTAAGCTTTACGAGTAGTAATGACTTAATTATGTCTTTCTCTAAGGTGAGTCTAGAAAAAATAATAAAAACACTAGCGAAAGTATCTTTCTATAGACAAATCACTACAGGAATTATATTTGTACACAGTATTTAAGGTTCCTGGAATTCTATGATAATGAGGTAGTTTTTTCCGCCATGATACCTAATTCATTGAGACTGAAAAAATCTTGGAGTGGAAAAGCACTTGAGCTGTTTGCAGAGAAGCACTGGCAGTATTATAATGCTGATGTATAAGCTGATAGTGCTTTTACACAAAAAAATTTACTGGGAAAAGTAATCCTGGAAAGGTTTATGTTTGCTGACTACAGTGTCTGGATGAAAACTGCTATACTAACAAGCAGAGAGATTTCTTTCCGTCTGCAAATTCAAGCTGAGATGACAGGTATCCTGCATACATCTGGCTTGTACCTCACCCTCAGTATTAAAGACTCTGTAGTAGAAAATAATTTAATAACTTCTTGGTTGGCAGATGGCTACCTTTTTATTACCTGCTGTTGTTCTGTACAGCTAATAAGAGTGAAAGTTAAGCATTTTCCCCCTCAGAGCTAAAAATAAGACTTGAGACTTGCAAGGAGGTTTGCTGAAAGATATCTCAAACCAACTTACTACCCTGATTTGGTGTTTGGAAAATACTGGTAGAGGTTACACTCCCCCCTCATTGGTGCTGGTGCACCTCCCATGACTTATTGTCAGCAAAAATTACTCTAGGGCAAACTGAAAGGTCATTTTTTCCTATTTATTTACTGTTTCCACCTAAAATTATGCTTTGCTGGATTTATCAGAAAATTTTATTATCAATTAAAAATATAATAAGTATCTATAAATCAAATAAGTAATGACATAATTATCAAGTGAAGATATTAAAAGAACAAAAAACCTCAATTGAAAAAATTCACTTATTTGCCCAAACAAGGAGAACGTGGACTTGTATATAGCTTAGAGACTATGAGCACAGACTGCAACACACAAATGACATCTACACTCAAAACAAATAAAATTCAATATTTATTCACACAGCATGAAATTATGTTAAGAAAACTAATGGATGTAGGATGCCAAGGAAGTAAAAGACCCAAAACAAGATTCTGAAAAAGTATTGGATATCCATATGTGTACAAAAGCATGTTAGAAGCAAAAATCTCTAAAGGTAACAAACCTTGCAACTAATATGAAAATCCATTCTTCAGATTTAAATTCAGCTATTAGACTAAGACCTCACGTAAGACGAGATGGTCTCTCACCTATGCCAAAGACTAGGTGCTAGACTAAACAGATGAAGGGCTAGTTCCATAAAGCAAACCCTATGTTACATCTTTCATGTATTTCATGACAATTTGAATGTTGCCTCACATAGCATTTGTACTCTCAGCCAAACTAAACATTCTGTTTCCCAGTCTAAATAAAACCGACCTTTGGACAATGTATGGCATTATCAGTTACTCAACATGAGACTGATTCTGGATGATCGTTGTGGACCAAACATGTCCAGAATCATTACTGGTGTTTAAATGCACACAACCATTGCTGCAAAATCAAGAATTCAAGAGTATAATGCATATGTACATATGTGCATATGCACCTACACATTGTAAGCATAACGGAAACTTCATATGAAAAAGCATAAAAGCAAAATGCACTTTCCTGTGTAGTCTGCATGCTCTCTTCTAACATTCATCTTTAAATATTGTCCTCCATAAGTACAGGGCCAAACCCTCTACATGTAAAAAATTCAGGCTCGGAAGCTCATCTGAAGAACTTGTGTTAATAACATGTATTTAGTGCACAGTCAACATTGTTGGCCTTCTGCAGCCACATCTACAGCTGGCAAGGAGAAGTAGTGAACGTTCACTTAGTTTGACCTCACTTCACGACACCACATTTTCCACTGACTTTCTGGCACTGGTTCATTACATGTTGTGAGTAATCCTCACCAGAGACAGTGAGACCCACCTGCATGACAACCGCCAGCAGACTGGCATCAATCTGCTATTGATTTACAGGCAAGACTGAAATTTGTTCTCCAAAGAGTGCAACATTCAGCTTCCATTGAGTATTAATCATCATAGAATCATAAAATCATGGAATAGTTTGGGTTGGAAGTGACCTTCAAAGGTAATCCTAGTCTAACCCCCCTGCAATGAGCAGGGACATCTACCACCAGATGAGGTTGCTCAGAGCCCCGTCCAACCTGATCTTGAATGTTTCCAGGGATGGGGCATCTATCACCTTTCTGGGCAACCCATTCCAGTGTTTTACCACCCTCATTGCAGAAAACTTCTTCCCTATATCCAGTCTAAATCTATTCCCTTTTAGTTTAAAACCATTACTCCTTGTCCTATCACAACAGGATCTGCTAAAAAGTTCATCACTATCTTTCTTGAAAGCCCCCTTTAAGTACTGAAAGGCAACTCAACATTCTAATCAACTCACATCTAGCTAGGCACAAATTCTGCATAAGCTCTTATAACCTCCTTATCCCACTTCCAGATTTCCACTTCTCCCTCCCAAACTCCTAACCCTCTACTGTCCAACTTGTCATGTCTTCTATAAAAATCTGAGTAGCAGAGAATATTATATACATATACGTATACATATACATATACATATACATAACCCTCACCTGCATATCGACATACACTTTTAAAATTTGTAATAATAAAAGCCAACTTAGCTCCCCCGAAAAATACTTCATGCGTCCTGTTCTTCCCATGAGTGGCTTTCTGCTCACCCATGTGCCTGACAGCCATCCCTTCTTGTAAAAGCTTCACCAGATAACTTGTGGCTCACTTTCTGAAGATGCCCTTATCTTTCTATTAATTTAAAATAAGTCTTTTGTAACACTCCTTGTAAAGGCAGCAGTACAGGTCTGAATTAGTTTGGGAAAGGAGAGTGGGGTTACTGGCTTGTGTCACAGAGCAACCACCACCACTCAGTCAGATCACAGCAGGAAAACACTATGCTCATCACCTAATGTAATGTTACGTAGGGTGTAAGCATTCGAGGATAAAACACATAACCCCATATACTTCTCCAAAGTTAGTTTTGAGAATATAATGATTCGTTTTTCAATGTCATCCACTTAAATTGTAATAAGGTACAGCAGCTGGTGGCCAACAGCTTTATTGAAATATTAATTGGTTCATTTTAAATAAATAAGTTACAGTAACAACCATATGCTTTTTAAAAATCAGAATTCTATTTTCTCATACACCAGTGTTAGAAAAATTGTTTTTGACATTGCTTTTTAGATTATATATATCACCTTCCAAAATGAGCTTCCCTGGAAATTAGAGCTGTGATTGTTTCTATGTTGTAATCTTACCAAAAGCCACCAGTAACAGAAAACAGATTTTGGATTCAAATGTATTTTGGGGGGCAAATTTTTTTTTCTTTTTTTCACTTTAAGGCAAATTCAAGCTTCAGTTTGCTGTACTTCTCCTTTTTGATGAAGATATCTGATAATAAAAGACAAATCATATCACACCCATTGTATCTGTTTCTTATCTCATATACAAATTTAAGCGTGCTTTTTGTCATAAAATATGCTTACAGATTTCACATGCCTTACACTTCAGCCAGTATTTATGGTTTGAAAGTTTAGTTTTCTAAAAACAGCTTATCAGACAGGACTTAGACTATTTGCAAGATAGCGATTTTTTTTTCCATAACTATCCAGAATTTGGCATATTCTGTAATGTCAGTAATACAAAACCAGCCTTTGGTTATTAGTCTACTACCATGTCCATGCTTTTTGCTACATTTCCTTGTCCATTATTGTTTTTCCACAAGCCAAACCAATTTCCTCCCAATTTTGTAATGATTCCTGGAAAAGTTCTTAAGACATTGTAAAATCACAAGTCACAAGTAACTAATATAGGTATTGCTAAATCACAAGACCTTTAACAATGTTCACCCCTGTGGCAGACGTGTATGTATAATTAAACGGAAGCCTGGGAACAGTTTGATTTCTGCAGTGATGGTGTGTGGTAGTGCCGCAGGGAGGAGCTCAATGGCGTTGCAGATAAAATCCCTTTAATCCAAAGCAATCTTCAGGGCATGTCAGCTTCCCTCCACACCACTTGTCGCACTGATGGTAGAGCAAGTGTTTTGCCCATTAGTTTTCGCTGGGATTCTTGGGGTTTTTTGAGCTATAAAAACCTTGCTGCATATGCCTTCCTGAGCAAAGCTGTCCCAGGCACTGCACAGACCTTTCTCATGTAGATGTTTGAAAGTCAATGAACAGATGGCTGATGAGCACTCCCAGAGCATTGACTGACTCCATGGGCATCTTATCAACATCCAGGTAACAACACTTCACTTCAGCAAAATGTTTACTTTCTAGAAAAGTTACTGTATAAATTTACTGTAACAGTAGATTTTTTTTTTTCCCCTCATAGTTTTTCTTTCTCTTACTGGGGTCCCTGAGATGTCTAGCTGTTGCCTGCAGGTCCTGAGGTGTCAAATACCCCATAACTTTAAACGGATGTGATAGTGGAAAAGTTCTCCAAGAGTTCAGACTCACAGTGTACACTGTCAGCAGGACGCAGGGAACTGTCTCTTACCATCCACGTTACATCTGGCTTCACTTCTGTGTGTTTACCTTTTGTCGAGCTATGGCAGGTGTGATTGGATTAGGTGCACAAAACTCAAGCTACAATTGGGCTCTCTCATTAAGATGCAAATTATCCTCCAGCTAAAATTCCAAAAATACTGGTGAGAGAGATAATGGGGTTTTTTTTGCATGCATAGAACAAATATATAGCATTAATCCAATTATTCTTCCAGTATTTTTCCCTTTTTAGGAAAACAAACCCAATCAATGAGAACAAGTAAATTAAATTAATTTACACATGGTAGTCAACAAAATCTAAAAGGAAACAATGAATTAAAATAGATACAAATAATACTTATGAAAATGAGCGGGTGATAAAAAGTTTGAATTGGTGGTCTCATATTAAAATATCGGATGATGTATAGGGAATGGCAATTAGTAGTTCCGTTTCTTATGAAATCAATCATTGTCACGTAATATCAAAGGTCCATCTCTTTCAAACATCTTTAAGTATTGAGCTCTTACTCTAGCAACAAGAAGGAGGTGATTTACCTTGAAACAAAGAGTAGGTGTAAGAAGACTGGGAGCTCTAGCTGTTCAAGCATAGTTAGCTAGTCCTGTTGTCAGTTGTCCTTCAGAGTGGCGGTGCCTGGCTGTGGAGGATCCATTTGGTCTTTGGTTGGGACGGCACCCGATGCAATAGGTCAAAAATCAGCACGTCCCACAACAGAATGAGATGAATGACCTGTCATGTTTTATCAGGCCCACAACACTATACATGGTTAGACACAGGGCCTTTTCCCTTGCGGTAGGCTACACACTGGCACCATGGCAAGTAAGGGATGTAGCACTGCGTTGCACTCAGATGAAGGCTGGTTACAGTCATCAGTTGTTGCATCAAATGCAGGTTCAGATTAATAAAACTATGAAATAGGTCTGTCTCCTTTAGGGCTATATACATATGCCCAGATGTTATGAAACAGTTTTGCTTGAAAAAGACTCGCAATGGTACAAACTGATCCTTAGCAGTCGCTTGTGGTGGCATTTGCTCCTGATCTCAACCCAAGTGAGACTGCTACAGAATTAGTGCTGCAGTCCGAATTAGCACTATTTTTCACTCTCTTTGGTCTACTACACCTGTGAAAAGTGACTCCAAAGAACGACTACTTTTCTCCCCACACATAATCACTTTATGAAGGTACAAAGCAAAGAGCCAGTACAGTTCACAGGAAGGTCAGCTGGATTGTTAGACCCCATTGGGGTAGCACCTTCTGTGGTTTATCTCTTCTTCAGATGACTTGGGGGCATCATGAGTCCAAGACTATATTCCCTTCAAACTTTCAGATTTCCTGACAAGTAGCATAAAGTGCAAGATGGAGAGGTTTATCAGAAATTATGTGCAGGTAGAGGAGTACCATGGGAAATTAAACCTGATCTCATCTCACTAAAGTCTATAGAACTGACACAAAAACTTAATTGACTGTGAGCTCAGGTGCTAAATCAATATTCATCTTTTCATACACAGGAATACTTTTTGTGCCGTTCGTGAAGTTTCACTGACCTAGCCTTCTTAAGCAACAATTTTTCAATAATATTCAGATCTTCACAAATAATTAGAAAAAGGATAGCTATTCAAAGTCATGAACGACAGAACTACTTGCCATTCAAGCTGGGATCCTCACTGGTCACCTGCGTCTATGAGAATTTCCTCTAAAATACACTAGAGAATCTCACGCTACTGTTAAGTTTTTGCTTTCATGAATAGCAAAGAGTCTTTGTTAGTAAGAATACAGCCATCAGAAAAGGTCAGAAGCTGGCATAGTAATGAGTTAATTTACATTCTAATGGACATACAGCTATTTATTTTGCTTGGCTGCTGCAGCTCTGTGAATTGCTTATCAGTCAGAGATTTAAAATTTGTGAAACTAGAAAAAAACAAACTAAATACACTCTGCTGATTAATCTGGATGTGAAGCACAGAACTTCTGGCTCATAGCTAAAATAGCGCAGAGGTAAGTGCAACACTATCAGTGACAGTTTTGGGGTACTTAAATATACTGGAGTCAGGCAAAATAATAAAATTCTACAACAATTTCTGGAAATGAGGAAGATATTTTTGGAATAAGCTACTTTTTATGAGGTCAGCAAGAACAGATTATTTTCCACAGACACAGTTTGATACTAAACATCTATAGAATCTCTAATTGGGTGACACTTTTATACGACCTTTCTTGTCTTTTCTGACACCTATTACCAGAAGAGTGTCACACTGTTACAGATTTATCTCCTTGTTGATAGCAAATCATATTATCTGAAGGACAGCCCCATCTCAGAATAGAGAAAATGCTGCTGCTGTACAATTCAGAACAGATTTTACTGGGCCAGCTTGACCCGGAGTAGAAAAAGACATCTTATGGAATGGAAGAAGGCCCTTTTCTCTTGCTTTTTGTTACAGAAAATCCTACTAAAAGATCAAATCCTTAGGCTTATGATTTGCAATTGCAAGTAGTACTGGATGAACTATTATTTTCCTCACTAAGGTCTATAATATATGTATTTTATATTAATAATAACCCAATTAGCAAAAGTCTGCATGTCCAGGTACTAACACAAAGGTACAACAAAATCTCAGACATTTGCTTACAGGTTCTAAAGTCTACCAACACCTTGAAAAGGCCAAGGTTATTTTTCTGTGCAGACAAGAAGAAGAACCTTTTGTTTGACAGCAGGAATTTTTCCCTGAAGAACTTGCAGTTTTGCTAGTGTGTGTTGTCCAATCAACACTGCTGAAATCAATGCCGCTAGTTAATATGTCGAGGCTAGGGATTACGCTTTTTACTGTACTGCTGTAACACTGCAAGAGCTAGTAATGCAAATAATGTGCCGTCTTGGGCATACGTACTGTGGCAAGCAACTCTCCCCGAGCTGAGAAGACATAGCAAGGTAATAAGACTGGTATATGCCACACACACTGGACCAACAACGTAGTTTAGAATATAAATTGAGTCTTCAGAGTCCTAACAGCTCGTGAGTGTTGCTTCTAGAAGGGCCTGAAAGTGTTGCCATACCCATAAAGACTCTATATGCTTGTTAAGGACATGTCTGACAACTCAGCCTGGCTTTACTGAAAGCCAATTTAAGCTTCAAACCTAACTCTTCAGCAATACGTGCATTTTCAGAGCTGACAGCCAGAAACTCTGCCTAACTATGCCAGTATCTCTGCTCTTTTGTGTGTTTAGAATCTGCTCTTATTTAAGCTTCCACACTTTCTAAACACGTTAGAGAAATCTCAGTTTATGGTACGGCATGTTGCTTTGATGACTATCAAGGCATGTTCCCAATATTTTCTGCTAAAATGAGATGGAGTGTAAGTTGTTTGTACACAGTGTCCCAAAGTCCTTTTCACGAAAATACATTCACAAAAAGTCTTCAGCAAGTGTGGAGGAAAAAATATTCAATAATAAATTCATTCCTTTGCTTATGTGTCAGCTTCATATTAAGGCATAGATGAACAGGAGTCACCGGATATCTAGTGTTGACATCTGTGCTGCCAGTTCCTGCTCTTCCAAATTCCTGCATTGTGTCCATATTGTCTCTCAGCTACCCACTTCTTCAGATGCCTGTTCCCAAACTCTCCTCCTTTTTCCCAGGATTTCCCTCTCTGTGTCCTGATCCTGATTTGAACACCAACTAATCCTGTCCCTGAAACTGTAACCATAAAATCCCCCAATAAAAGAATAAAAATAGATAAATGTAGGGAAATGCCCTTGGTGTCCATGGCTATTTTGGAATGGGAAACCTTGCAATGCAATGCTCCGCTCTAACAGGAGACAGAAAACCATCACACTGGAAGTAGTGGTGAACCATGCAATTGAGGTAGGACAGCTGAGACCTGCATCTAGAAGGATTTCAGCTAACCAAACAGATGGCAAACTCACAGTGAGCTGAAAAACTGTCTAGATTTTGTTCATACGGAATAGATTTCCAGATGCCAGCTCAGTTGCATCACGATCTAGTGTCTTTTTGGGTTGGAATATGTATCCTTATGGCTTTGCCAGCTGTGACAGAGGACCTATAGGTGGGAGGTGAGGTGCAGGACCCGAGGGCATCTTGATTAGCACAGAATGCCTACGTTTATGCAGTCAACTGAAGCACCCATCAGTTATAATGGACACGTAGACACCTGTGCCAAATCTAGACACTGATATGCAGACAACTAAATTTTGATGTCATAGTCTGTTAATTAGGAACTTAATGCAGATTCGCAATCATAGGCCTAGAATCGAGGATGCCATGCCTTATGTTAGTCAGAAATCTGTGCTGGATTGGCAGATATGACACAGGATGTATGGGAGACTTCAGAGCTTCATTTATTATCCTGGAAAATCTTGAGTTTTTCACTGACTATGCCATTACAGTGGAGATTTCTTGATACCCCAGTGCATCTCAGATGGTTCTAGATGTCTGCTACTGAGCTCAGAACTAAGCTCGGAGTTTCACTCCTCCTGGTTTCTCTTGAGGTTTTGGAGCACTGGAGAAAAGTTCATCATGAATCAACAAATAAGTTAAATTACAGAGACTGAGAGAGCCTGCTGGTTTAACCTGACTGCCTTTCTGTCATTATTAAATTACATTGTAGTAACTTCAGAATTTTGTGTTTAATATACATTAAGCTGTCAGCATGGTTCTGAATTGTATTGATTTGCCTTTGAAATCTCTTCTGTGACAATGGGAAGTGTCAGGATCTCAGGTGTGTTAACTATAATAGTCTCATTTTCACACCACATGGCAGAATGATAAACACCCGATGGCAACATAATGAAAAGGTAATCATGCCACTTGGCCACAGTGGTGGAAGCTGGAATAAGCAATAGCATGCTTATTTGATTATTAGGATCCAGACATTATTCACAGTAATAATTTCTTTCCAACTTCCTGCTTCTTCACACCAGCTTGACAGATCAGTTTATTTCTGGTTCTAGGGATTCAAATAGAACAGAAAGGTTGACAAACAGTGGGAGACTGTGAAAGAAAAGAGTAATAGGAGAAACAAAACTTATCACAAGGTTCAAGATTGACATGGTTGGGTCTTAGTTGTGAAAGTATACCATTTAGTGTAGGAAAACAGGATATTTGGCAAGGGTTGTTAGTGGAAGGCTGATGTCCAACGACTAACAAAACTGTGAAGAGAACAGTGAATTTCTAAACTCTGAGTTCACTGGTTGAACCTCTAGGTAATTCACTTCACTTTGAGCTGCTGAAGAACTAAGCTGAATCAGTAAATGGTTTGGAATGTTCTAAATTGTAAGGGTTAAAATGACATGAAGTTCAGGAGATTTAGCATAAGACCATAGGAGCCTGAAAAGAAAAAAATGAGAGAGAAATAATGATTGATGGGCATGACACTATTGCAGTACAGAACGCTAAAGATGATAAAGCATGATAAATAGATCAAGATGACCTGGCTTGCAAAATAAGGTTGAGAAATGTCAAAATTTTCTGAATTCCTGAAGTTTTGGTGATGTGCAATTAGCATAAAGAAGCGCTGTGTTCTTAAGTCTAAGAAGAGAGGAACAGTATTGATGTGAATTTTATGACGTTTAGATTATGTGCTGGTCACACATAGTCCTGCTCAGTACTTAAAAAGTTAATGAACAGAACACTAAAAATGATGCTGATAACAGACCCTGACAAGATAGTTCGGAAGCGACAAGTATTAAATGAATGTATTACAAGGAAAAGCAAAAAAAAACATGAATAGGAAATTTTTTTCCGTGTGACAGTGCTCTGTCTCTCAGAGGAACATAAATTGATTTCAGACTGTTGAGATTTAGATGACATGTCTAACATAATGGAAATAACCCCTCAATACTGAGAAAATTGGAAGAGTACATAAACATGACAAGTTAAACAGAGAAGATTATGGTGCTGACAACCATGAAGCACCTCACGGACCTTGCAGCTGGCCTAAGCTTAAAAATTAGCATTTTTAGAAAGACTCGCTAGAGTACCTAGCAAGTTATGTCCCTCCTTTTTTAAAATCAGAACTTAATGCATAAGAAAGCAAACTTGGATGTAGCCTTTGGATCTGTAAAACTTCTGCTTCTTCGTCAGCATACACATATACTGCAGTATGCCCATATGAACATGGAACAAAACCTATGAATTCATGCTTGAAGACCATCGCTAGCTGAAGGAATCTGGATGAACAGCACAATTAATCAGTGATGGTCATCAAATTGGATGTGATATGTACTTTTTCCTTGGGGTTCCCCAAAGAACAGGTGAATAAAAAGACACTAAAGGTAGATCTGTATGCTTTTTAGTCAGTCACTATACAGTTTTGCTGGTGTATAATCCCAGTCAACTATGATAGGAAATAGTTTGTAGGGGAATATGCCCCTGGCTTTTTTGTTTTTTGTGTTTAACTCTTATGAGCTAATTTAAAAAGTATGATTTATGTGACAGGGATCAAGAACAAATGGTCTACTTCAGGGGAAAAGGAAGGAAAAGGTTGGTATGCATTAGAGCTTGGTAGTGCTCTTCTGACCAAGGGAGTTTTCACTAGTAAATTGTGATTCACTAAAGCCATTTTTGTGAAAAGCAGCTGCATTTCCAGAATGTATTGAACATTTAATTGGTAAAAAAATAAATAAGTAAATTCTCAGATGAAATTTCTAGTTAAGTTCTAGATAAAATACCTACCAACTATATAATATTTAGCGGGACCATCTAATATTTAGCAACTGCTAAATATTAGATGTTCCTGATAACATGGAGCCTGAAGTAATTTATCTTATTATGAGCAGGCCTTTGTTTCCCATACCATATGTAAGTTTTTTGATCTGTAAGGCGATTGACAGTTCTAGACTAAGCTGCTCTGTTTCTCAGCAGATGTTCTTTTTGGTGAAATTTTTTAAAAGGCCTAGCACTCTATCTTGCTAGGAGGTGTTTTAGACTTCTAAACACTTCGTAGGCTAGAGGAAACCAATTACAATTCCATTCTAGTTTCAACAAAACTATATGTCCAGCTACTCAGAATTTAATAATTTAGAAATTATTGCTGCAATTTGATAATATTAACAAATATACAACAGAAAGCAAACAAAAATATCTTTAGATCCTTATTTGAACCTTTTTTCCATGAATATTCTGAAAGTAGTGTGTTCTGCTATACAAGAAAGACGCTAAGTGGGCGACATGAGAAACCCCTATAATTCTCCTTAATCTCATAAAGGTTATTTAATGTTAAGGAGAACTTTAAAACCAGTGTGCAAGCAGCTATCACATATTAATGAATAAAACTGGGTACTTCTGTGCACAAACACAAGTCATGAATTTTTATTCATCCCTTTCGTAGTACGAATGAGTAAGAAATGCAATTGAATTGCAACTTCTACTCCAGTACTCTGTGTCAGATGCATTTTGATTTAATGACTAAATTATGTAACTTACAGAAGTTACACTGCACTTCTTCATCACTCAGACAATATAGGGAAATGAAAAAAAAACTTGTGAGTACTTCAGATTAACACTCGCTCTCTAGAGAAAGGGTTTGATCCTCCACCTGCAAAATTTCAGAGGTATTAATTTTTCTTTCCTAAATTTCTTGGGTTTAACTTACAACATTATTTCCAATGCAGAAAATCAATGTTTTCTTACTTACTACATTGCATTCTAAACCACTATTATTTATTTTTATTTCTATTATTCTGCAAGATCTTTGTATATTTCCAAATGCAACCTTTGTAGTTATAAATAGCAAAAGGGAAAGTGGTAGCAGTATATTTCCATTTGAGCCTCTTTTTATGACTTCATGATTACAATCATGCCTATTATCTTCTTGTTTTATCCCCCAAATCATAAAACTGGTGTAATAGGGCTTTCCCTTTTTGTAAAGATCTCTGAAATCCCTAGAATTTCTGTGTAATTTTGTTTCTTCATTACTAACCCACATTTCAATAGCCACAGTAATGATGTCATAGTTACAGCTCAGGAGCAAAAGCATCCTCAGTCCTTAGTTCCAGCATACAAGCCTTTGATCTGCAATGTGCAGAATATGCCAGCCTGGGATGTTGGTGAAGAAATTACTTTTTATTCTGTGGCAACGTAGCTGATTTTGACGTGGTGCTTCCTTCCCACCTGAGATGGAATCCCAGGTTAGCCAAGACTTAAGCTAGATCTGCCTAGACTCCTTCTTATAGACAGCTCCAAAAGCTTTTACATATATAAATATATACTTGCACATATATATATGTATATAAATATATATAAAAACCCAAACCAAATCAGAACCCCAAACATCACGCTTTATTATAACTAAAATACATATATTTTCAAACAGTGAAAATGTGAAATGATTAGCTGAAGAATATAGAAGAAAAAGGATTTCTGAAGAGCTTGCATTGCTCACTATGTCCCTATACTACAAGTCCTTGTTTGCAGTGAAATCAATGACTTCTTCAGTTACAACCGGCATTGTATACTCCCTGCCAATCTCCAGAAGATTTTCATCCCATTGCCTCTGAGGCCTGTATGTCTGCTGCTTGCTCCTCTCAGCAGGCTCCTGGATTAGACTGCAGATGCCCAGCTCTTTGCCCTGAGTCTTCTTCCAGTTGCTCAGATCCCACAGCCATTGGAAATGTCTCTCTATGAGGAGGACCTCAGGGAGGAGCTATCTGTCTCCACTGCAGGAGGACCTGCCTGACCCAGGTACTTCTCAGAAGTAGGAAGGTAGCATACAGACTTGGAAGAAACCAAATAGATCCTCTCCACCCGACTGCTATTATCTACTTGACACAGAGGATGGCTGTACCTGTTTTAAGTGAATAGATTCTCATGTTAACCATAAATGTCTTTCAAGCAGTTTTACAGCTAGTAGACTCCGGTACCCAGAGTGCTGCAGGTCAGGGACTGTACTTTCTCTCTGCTGAAAAAAAGGATCATCCTACAACACGGCTCCTTAGGCAACTGTTTAAATGACCCAAAACGTCTTTTCTAAATTTTCAATTCTTCACTATGTGTTTTCTATCCTTTCAGTTCTGGTTTAGACCACTTTTCCTAAGCCAGGTCCTTATCTTCCATTTCTACAACTTTCAATGAACTGCTGGCAAGATTGCTCACAGAAAATAAATTCTGAAATGATATGCTTAATTATCTATACAAGAAATGTGACACATTATAGGAGCTGGGTATTAAGGAAACATCTTTCCATCTGCCTTGCACATGGACAATTGAATCAGCCATTACTTTTGCTAATAAAAAATGTATGTAAATCCTAGAGAAATCCCAAATATCAGGTTATTACTAACAATAATAGAAGCTTTAGTTAAAGGTAAGACTCCTGCAAGAGGCATGCTTGACCTTTGCAGAATATATGGAAGTGTCACGTAAGAACTTTGAAGTAAATGTGGAAAATGGAAAAAACTATGAATTTAAGAAGCAGAGAAAAATGATCTGGAACAGGATCTCACTGGTTTTGTTAAAATTCATAATGAATGCAATAAACTAGTTTACCAATGGCATCTTACTGAGAAAAATATATAAACAATAAATTTTATGTTAAGAAATTATGTTACATTTCCCTTTTTTGATGTGATGTTACTTTCAGCTGATTATCCATGATTCAAAAGCACTTTGGCAAGTTTGGACTGAATTCTTTGCTCTGTGTTTCAGGAATTAATTTACACTGCATAAAAATGCTTCCTGTTTCCTGATGCTTAATTTATTGAGTTCCACATTGCTCTTTACCAGTAATGTGTCATCTGACCAATGACATGGCCCAGTGTCTCAGCCATCTGCAAACTTCATCAGTATTGATCTTATGATTTCTACAGAATCTTCAGAAAAAGTGTAATATAGGCAAAAGCCAAGAACTTATCCTAAAGGAAGCTCATTAAAAATATATTCCCTCACTAATTTCCTGCTTATAATTGTGTCAAAAGATCAATCAATTAATCAATTTTTCAATTTAATGTAAGCCATACTAATTTTGCTTCTTTCCACTTTAAATAAGGAGGGGGGCTGTTGCATGTAAAGCCTTACAAGATTCCATTATATAAAAACAATTAAATTTTATAGTCAAGCTTGTAATATTAATAAAGATATTAATATATGTTTGAAATTAATTAATCTATTTTCTGCAAGCCCACATTAATAACTTCCTTTTTATAAAGACACCCAGATTACTTTCTATGGTAGAATAAATGGGATTCCAGACTTAGCTATAGTGCAGGAGACAGATTCCAACTTTTGTGATAATGTAGTTTTTTTTAATTGTTCTATGCTTGCTTCTGGTGTGTGGGCAGGATTCATCTCATGCACCCTTGTCTGGCTGGCTGGTCAGCTAAGTTAAGATCCTCAGCCAGACTCTGTAATCAGTGGAGCAGGATGGGTGAACTCAGAGAGCAACCTGCTTAAGCAATGACTGAACAGAATGACATAAGTCATCCTCTTCAGGTGTCTATTTTCCACCACTGACTGGAGGGTATGGGGGTATTCTTTTGACAAGAATATGGTTTGGACTACTGTAGATTAGAAATCTAAATTTTTTTGCAGTTACATTGGGATTCATCTGACCAAACGTGAATAGAAATGTAAATATGAAACATTGGCTTGTGAATTTTTAAAAACAGGGAATCAACAGGGAAGAACAAGCTTTTTTAGAATACTATTCATGACTTCAGATGTTTACAGTAGCTGAATGGCACCACAGAGGTGCCTGTTTTCTTCATTATACAAGGATCACTGCTCGCTGCCCAGCTCAGCTGAGGAAGGATGCCTTGTAGCTGTCTACATGGGATTTGTCATAACAACAGCTGAGGTGAATGTGGCTCTATGTGTTGCAAGGCAAGCCTGGGAAGGTAGGCTGAAGTATGCAGCATGTCCAACAGTTTCAGCTGCTTTGCATTTAAGAATCTGTTAAAATGTACGTTCACTATTAATTATCATGAGATGACTGTCCAAAAATGGCCATTTTGACTGAATCTGTATACAGCTGGTTCTTCTTTTCATACAACACATCTTGATGTGGTTCTATTAGGATAAAGAGCTTCATAAAGTTGAAAGTCTGGTATACAATGAACAAGTTACAAGATAAACCTCTTGCTTAATTAAGGTTAACCTTAGTAGAAATAACTGTTGTAGCTGATGTCCATGTTATGAATGTTAGCTGGATCAGACTATCTAGATGTTGCTATATTAGATCCAACCCCATAAACCATTGTGATCGCTCAGGAATGCTACATAAGAAGTAAACAAACACTGCATTATTTTTCAATTATAGTGTGAGAATAAACTGCTGTGTATGTAACCTCAATGAACTCATCTGGCAAGCTGAAATAAAAAAGCATGTCTTCACTCTTGCTGTTTGCATTGATTTCTAAAGAACTTTCATATATAAATCTTTAAGGTCCCTTCCAAATCTTACCATTCTATGATTCTATGATTCCATGTTTGTTTTATAGAAATATGTATTTAATATGGTGTAATAAGAAGACAAGATTAAGTAACTTATTTTTCTTTCTGAGAAGTACTGTGGAAGAAATTTAAAATTTCCCAGATGGTGATTTATTACATTCAGTCAGAGACCCTCTCTTTAAGCACCTTGGGCACCCAAACAAGAGAATGATGGAGAACCATAGAATAATATAGATGTTTAGATTGGAAGGGACAGTTGGAGTTCATCTAGTCCAACTTCCTGCTTAAAGCAAAGCTAAGTTCAAAGACTGGGCTGACACTCAAGAATGACCACTTCTTTCAATTGCTGAAATGAAGGAAAATGGAGCCAGAATGACATGCAATAAACATACAGACTGAGGAAGGACCTGGGTAAATCACGGAAAAATCTAGTGAAGAAGGGCAGAAATTGGATGGAGATGACTGTCTTTGGCTCTACCACGTTTGTTAGTTGTCACTGCCCACAGATCAAAGCCCTGTGGACTTTTCCCCAGACTTCTCTCTGGACTGCTCTAGGACCTCCCATTGATGTAATCATCCTTCATTTTGGTGAAACAGTTGAAATATTCTGTCAGAATCTTTCCATCTTCTTTTAGTCATTCCTGATACCTATACCTGAGAACATTGCATGTTAAATAGCGTTAGGCTTAAAAGCTATGCAAAAGAGCAGCTGAGTCTTCTGATACACTATTCAACTAGGATCATATCTACAAAATAAAAAGGAACAGGTATCTCCACTGGTCTTTCCTTTTTTTCCTTAAGGAGCTGTTTACGGTATCTTCTGCGCTACTTCAGAGACATGATATGGTTTATACTGCAGTAGGGAGGCACTGCTTGGCCCCAGATGCCTAAAATAATCACGTTTATTGAGAACAATTAGTTTAAAAAACAGAAATTATTTCACATGGATATTAAGAAAAAGATGTTTACTTTTGTGTTGACAAATGTATTTAGTTGAACTATTAAAATATATGCAGATAATACTGCAGTATTTCCCATAATCAGCAAACCTTTTTTCTGATGCTAACTAATCCGTGAATCATTACTTTATGATTTTTTTTATTCTTCAAGCAAAAAGTATTATTATTATTATTGCTATCATCATCACTTATCCTTTTAAAATACTAGCAAACTTTCTGCTGGAAAAAAAACAATTCATTGTGGAAATGGAAATTAATTGACAAAATGAATTTAAAGATCATTAAAATATTTTCTCATTCAAAGGTTTTGCATCTATGCTTTTATTCACGCATATACAGTCTTTTTCTAATTATCACAGGATCTTTAGAAGTTCTCTATCTAGAACACATGAAATGCAATAAAAATGTTTACATTAGAGAAAAATAATATTCTAAAAAGTCCATTAAATATAATTTGCATCTAACTGAAATATACACTAAAAATAAGGTGATCCTAGGAATGTGTGCACAGAAAGCTTGCCTTCTTTTAGCTCATGGTAATAAAAGGTACAAAATAAACAAATTTCAAGATTTTTCTCATTTACCAAACAGGAAAACTGCACAGCATGTTCCTTATATACCGAAATACTGTTCCAAGTTATGACAAATCTGGCTTTGGAAAGCCATTTATTTCGTTTAGAAATCTGTTTGGACACACTTGGGAGTCAAGTTTCAGAGTTTGTGCCTGACAGCTTTTTCTTCTATGCCCTTTTTTATACTGTAATCTGAAGGTGACACAGCAAAGATGTGTGTATCCTAGTGTTGGTTTTGATTGTGTTTGGATTATGAGTCACCCAAAGACTTCCTGAGAAGGGCAATGTTGTATTTAACAAATGTATGCTGTTGGTTTATAAAAAAAATCAAAAAGTCGAGCATTACTCATAGAGGGTAGCCTTCCTTTCCTTTTTAAGAGTGTAAAGAAAATTGCTTAAAGAATTGTACAGGTGTAAGTACCTCATCTAGAAGACTAATTTAGTTTCTGAATTTTTACTGGATACGCAAACCATAGGAGCCAAGAGAATTTTGTGGCTCTTGTAAGTGGTTTAGGAGGTGCCTAAAATCACACCTTCCCATCTCCCCAGTGCTGTGTCTCGTGTCTGTAGCACAATAGATACTGTACTCACTTGTTTCATAGTGTATTAGCTTACTTTATTACTATAAAATATTGCACTATATTACAAATCACCACATCACAACATCTACACAATGTACTTTGACAACAGATTCGGAAACCCAACAAATGTTTAATAGGACATTACATTATACTGAACCAACAGAAACATTGTTCAACACATTTAGACTAAACTTTAGACATACCTCAGTACACAAGCACAGGTTGTATGGTACTTTAAAATTTTAGAGTCCAGCTCTGTAGTTCTCCCTCCTTAGGCTGGGAACTCCCAGATCTCCTCTGAGGAAGGCGAGATTCACTCAGAGCCTAGACTATGGGCAATTAGGAAATAACCCAAATTTCTTCATGCCCCACTATTGCTGTAGGTTCTCCTATGTACCATGTTTGGAAAGTATTTGGCTTCAAAAGATGCCATTTGTTGCTGAGATACACAGTCCAAGATAAACCGGTTAGACCTCCGATAATACTGCTTGCAAGAACAGAGGAGAAACTTCTTTGGCGTGGCCAGATTCCCATGCAGGCAAGCCAAAAAGTCTGTTTTCTCCAACAAACTGTTCTGCAGTTCATGTTAATTCACTCACTAATACTAGTAAGACTGAAATCAGTCTGTGCTGCTGCCAATAGAGCTCTTGGGTTCTAGCAGTGACATGGGCTGCAGCTACCAGACACAAACGTGCCCTGCACTCCTTAACAGAGACAAGTAGTTGCCTGTCCTGAAGGTAGAGTTCCTGCAGCTCTGCACAAAGCCTAGGTTCATTGGCAAGTCTCTGTGTAGACCTAATAATGATAATATCTGACTGCTGACTGTATGTAGCCTCATCTTGGGCATAAAAATTTAATGGCAAAATAGCCATTGGAGCAATTGTGGTTGCCTCTTTATGACATGCAATGATGAGAATCTATCTCTACACACTTGTATTTCTTTTTTCTTATTTCTTTTTGCTAAAAGGTCTTCTAAAGGGACCTATTTCTCCAGTGTGCAAACTAACTCCTCTTAATGTCAACGAGAGTTAGGCACAGAAATCCCTAGGAGAAGTGTCCCCATAAGTTTTAATAGAAGCACTGTTCAAGTTTAATACAGACCATATAAACCTACATTAGGGAACAGTTTCACCAATAATAAAAGTACTTTTGAAACAAAATGCTTGCTAATAGTCATTAAAAACCTTCCACGCAATATATGTAAAAAAGATTTATCTAATGCTTTGCAAAATTATCCACAAATGTACCACACAGTGCACAGGCATTAATAAGAAAGAAGCAGCAAAACCATAACACTACCACTTTGAAACGCAATGTAATTAATACTACTTCCATTAATACAGTGTAATAGCTACTAACTATAATTGATGTCTATTTTTTCAGGAATCCATATTCATTAAGGAGGTCTATGGTTTCTTTTCCTTTTATTCAGAAATATGGAAGCAATTGCACACTGTTTCACTGCTAATCAGAGCTATACAAGAAAAGATACGCAAGCCTCATTAATGTGAATTTTAGGATAACTGGTCTCCTGCCATGACTCCCTCTGTTCAAATTTGTCATATCCTGTGCTACTGAGAGGTTACTATTTCTCTTACTAACAAGATTTAGATTGAATCCCTTCATAAACCAGGCTATATATGTAACTTAGTTTTTAGTTTACCTGCTGCAACTTGTAAAATATTTATTAAAATAGATTTTATACCAGATGATTACAACAAGATGCTTAAAAAATGTTTCAGGTTAATCCAAGTATAAAACAGTCCCAATGTGTAGGACAAAAAGGATGTAAGTAATTTGAAGGTTACTAGGAGACTACACGTCTCAGAGCTAAAAAAATGATACCGTAAGGTGAGACACACCTTGTAAAAATGAATCAGGAAAGAGTGCTTCCTGGAGTTATGTTAATATAATAGCAGTATTTTTAAAAAATCTTTCAGAGATTTTATTTCTGGAATTAACACAGAAAAGACAACTGCCTCTCTCACAAGGCTGTTGTGAAACTATCATCTTGCACAAAATATTGATTTCTATGTAGGGAAGGTAGGAAGACCAAGTGGCCAAGGCTGGGGGTGTGGAAAAGGGCAACATGACATCTAACAGCAAAGTCAACGAAGTGGACAATGTAGCATGACTCGCAATATATTTGATCATCAAATACTTCTGGCATTACTAGCTATGAACAGCAACAAAAATGAGAAAAAAATAAAACAACTCAAAAGCTAGCATGAAAAGCATATGCTTACAGAGAACTCATGCTGAAGAAACTGTTGAATTTATGAAGTCATATAAAAGCTTAACATTTTGAGATGGAAAAGAAAAAGGTCAGCTACGAACCTTTGTTTTCCATTGGTTTTAAAGCAGGCAGATCACTTCATAGAGAGATGGCAAGGCAAAATGATGTGGTAAATTGGAAAAAGAAAATTGAAAGATGATGTTTTAGCAGCATGCTGGACAGAAGAATATCATTGGCTTCTAGGTATCAATAGTTCACCCAGTTCACCTCAAATGGGTCACTGATTCACTACAAGGTTCACATGCACATTCCCTTTGAGGGATCAAATGTCCCTTAAACTCACAAAAAAAAGATATATATGCCATTTAAGAATATAGCAGGGCTAAAAATGCAGATGTTGCCAAATGGATCTAAGTTCCTCTCAACTTTAGAATACTCTCAAGAAATGGGAGAAAAAGGATGAGGAGTAAATGTACAGCTGGAGTAACTGTCTGAAGAGGAGAAAGTGTGGCAGGAAGCAGGAGAGCTATTTGAGCTTGTATCTCCAAATATTCCTTGTCAGAGACAACAGAAAGAAGCATACCTTCATGAACAAAGTAAGAATGAACAGACTGCTATTAATTCAGATTATCTATAAGAAGCAATTAAACCAAGACTGGATTCCTTTAGGAAGTGACTGGAAGGAAAAAAATCACCAGTGACCCAGTGATGTAAAGGAGTAGAGACAGCAGAACAATAAAAAAGCTCCGTAACACCCATATCAAAAACCTACACCATCCTCCTAACAATTTCATTTCTTCATACCCTCAGTACTGTTGACTAAAAAATCCTGAACTAGGGATAAGCAAGCCATGAGATACAGGGTCTCCAGTTTGCACCAGGTACTCTCTTAATATTTGTAACGAAGAACTGCAGAAGCAAAGTCAAGAGACCTCAGTGGTGGGCTGAGGTCATGGAACCAGGAGATCAGAAATGCCTGGGCTAGACAAGTGTTAGCAGGATGATGGTGCTGCATGCAGCTTTATCTTGTGCAGCTTTCCCAAGAGAGAGGACAACTTGGAGTAAAAGAAGTACGAGCTTTCCTGACCAGAGGAATTGAAAGATACCTTATAGCAAGGCTGGACAAAACAAATTTTCACCTCTGTGGTAGAGAGGTAAATCTGAGAACAGTCCATGGAAAGGGAACCAAGGATGTAGTATTCCTTCCGTTGAAGTCCGCTCATTTTGAGGGGCCAGGCTTATTCACTAGAATATGCAGAGATGTTTTTTTGTGAAATTTCTCGCTGGTTTGGAAATTGCTCATGCTTTGTGTGGTGTACTGGTGTCTGTTAGCAGTCTTACGGAGCTATAAAATTGTACTGGGGTTTATAGAAAATCTGAGAAAGATACTTGGGCATCCTTTTATTCTCACAGTTTACATCTACGTAGCTGAATTCTCCCTCCTCATCTTGAGTGTTTGTGCATTGCGTGTGGCCCACGCTATCTCCCTTATTGTGTCTGGGTGAAATCAGATGCTGGCTTATTCCAGTTCCATACCAGGAGTGGGCTAACAATTAACCAGTATGGAGAGTATGTCAGTTATCTGGCTCCATTTCGTACTATCAGTCTGTTTCTCAGAGCCTGTTTGGGCTCCATAATTCTAAAATAGCCATCTGATGTAGGAACTTTGCCAGGCTCCCAGTTTTTTTGCATTTAGTTTTAATGTTTCACTCACAGCACTTGTTTAGGAGTTGCCATAGCTTCATGAATCAGTCCTGGGTAGTCTTCAGATTTCCTTACAGCAACAACTCAGACAAGTCTTGATGAATCTACATTTGGCTGTCAGTTCTTCTTTAGACAGGAACACTTCTGGGGCTGGGCTGCTATCTATAAGTTCATATATTTCAAAGGTACTTCCCAAAAGAGACAGCTTATGTCAGGTACTTGGATACCTGATTTAGAAGAACATGCCAAAACCAATTTTTGATATACTAATTAGCGAATACTTTGCTCTACATAAATTTGGTACTTACTGATCCAACCACTTAGAGCTTGCTGTATTTCAGTAGTTCTGGACTAATGCAGATTTTCTGCTCTACTCACATTTAGAAAAAATGATTTTTAAGAGCTCTTCCACAATGTTTCAGCAGGCTATACTCAATGCAGACTGCTGCAGAGGCTGAGGATGAAATGTGAAGGCCGAAGCAAAGCCAGAAAGGGATAAATCTGTTTAGGTAACAAACACTTTCACATCTTTTTCTTCCCTTCTTTTTTTCTATTAATTTTTCCTTTTTTTTTAGGCAACACTTTTCCACCTTCTTTTTCTTTTTCTTCCCCCCCCCCCCCCCCCAGTATGAAAACTTCTTTCAGCTTATAGTAATCAATGGAAACTTTATGGCTGGTCAGCAAAAACAGATGCAAAGAAACCAAACTAAGCAGCACATCTGTGTCTAGGAAAGAACCTAACTAATAAACAGAAGACTGTAAAATTTCTAGCCACCGAGCTTCATAGTTGTCATCTCAATAAGTGCTGCTTAGTATTTTCTTAGATATACAATGATATTATTTCCATGATTTTTATATTTTAACAAGCAGGTAAACTACTACTTCTGCTTTAGAAATCTTAAAATGAGTACACTACAAATGCAGCAGGACTTCCTCCAGCTGGATTGTACCCCATGACAAGTCTCTGTTTGGTATGGTTCAGACAATTTTCTTTAGTGGCCTCTTTACATTTGAGTACTGTTATTCCCTCCATTCTATTGAAACATGGAGACCTCTCCTTCCCCTGCATACTCTCAGGCTGTTGACCTCCTAAGCTTGAGGGACAACAGCTTTTTAAATGCTGTAGCATGCATACTGCATGCATATGAGAGAGCATTTTTCCTGTATGAGATGCTTTTTTCCTATTGTGAGAGTATATCTCAGCCAATGTCCGTCTGTTTCTTGTCTGCAATGTAGATAAGATTGCTGGATGAGAGAGAGATTAAGTCACTTACAGAAATGGATCTGCCATAGTGAACTATGCAGTCAGGCCATATTCATATCAGAGACAGAATATGCTACAAGGCAATACACAACTTTATGCAAAACACAGCCTTCCTCTTCCACAGGCAGCAACAGTACTTTGGTCTTAATCTTAAAAATTAGACATTAAAGGCAGGATGCATAGGGTAATGAAGGAAAAGGATAGTATTATTCAAGTGTCATTGCACATTAGAGATAATAAAATAAAAATTAGATCCATGAGCAACCAGAAAATATGTCTTGCTTCACTGGTGTCACAGACTAAATATTTCAGAATCATAGCCAGTTTCATGAAGAAGTGGAATTTTGTTTTGTATTCAGATTATCTCACATGCCCAAATCTTATAATTTGTTTCTTATTCATAACACATGGGATAGACATGTATATCTGAGCCAGTCATCCTCAATTCCCCTTATAGTCAGTCAAACAGAATATATACTTTTAGGGTACACTTGACTTGAAATGTCTACATTGGAATGACATGGATTGCACTCTAGAAAGGCCTATTTCTGCCCAGGGACTATAAAAGGAGACATGGCGACCAGCATAGATATAATTACCTGCATTATAGAGATATATTTGGTCACATGAATTCCATTTTCCTATGAAATAATGAAAAAATCCCAGGCTGTTACCTTAAGACAGGTCTCATATTTCCGTTAAGCTATGATTCAGCCAGCTCTCAGATAGAGTAGTTTGTCTCATACACTGTACTTTTTCACTTCTTCTGAATCACTCAGACAAATGAGCCTTTCTTTAATTTCAGATTCCAACAAACTTGCATTAAGATATATTCCTTGTTTCTGATGTATAGAAATTTCTCATAGTAAACTTCAATTTGTTCTGTATCATCCATTAAGTTTAATCAAACTTACTTCCAAAGAAAGTTTACTGCCTTTAATCAAACAGTACTTCCAAACAGTTGCTTTAGTCCTGGTCATTGTTTTACCATGAACAAACCATGCTCTCGTTCCCTTCTCCGCATTCTCTAAAACAATCAGTCACCCCCTGCCCCAGCAACAGAAGGATAAGACTCAGGAACACGCTACCGCATTTGGACCTAGCTTTTTGTTTCAGCTGAGCTAGGGTAACTACCTGTACCTCCGTGTTTGGCCTGACAAAAGACAAGATGGTGTAAATATATACTGCTTTTATTGACGGTTGAGCTCAGTGCAGTATCTCCAATCTGCCACAGCAATGTCTAGAAAATAATCACAGCTCAGTTAACATACCAGAACTTGTTAAACTACCACGCTGATCAACTTGTTCGGATCATGAATCAATGCTTTAAGAAGAAATTCTCACGAGAGAGAGGAATTATCTTCATGGGCTTGAGTATGTTGCTGCTTCAGGGTTTTTTTGCTACTGTCCTGCACTGGTTGCTGAAATATCTGTTTTCCTGTCTATTATTACTCAGGCTTGTTCAGCATACTGGATTTCACACTCCATTTCTCTCTGAGGATTGGTGTTCTGAATTGTTTTCCTCTAGAGGGGGATTAGCTTGCGTTTTTCAAAATAAAATACCATCTTTTGGGGTTACATTAACCCTTCTAGTCCCCTTTATGCTCTTTTTTTTTGCTATCCAATTCTCCCCAATTTGTCAGCATCTTTAGAAAAAAATGTTGCTTACTCCACTGTTCCAGATTCTTAATGGATGATCAATAAAACCAGATTTAATACCAACTACTATAGCATCTCTGCAATAATTAACTTTCTCCAAGTTCATATACTACAGTGACACCAACTGGCCTTTACTTCGCAGTCTTAATTAGGTTTCATTTCAAAGAAATGTCAGATTCTGTCTCTTATAAATCATTCTTTTAAATATAGATATGAAAAATACTTTATTGACTATGTGAATCTACAGATATTTAAATCACCTTCTGTTTATTATTTCTGCAAGTTGATAAAATGTTACCATATTCCTTGTTACACAGATTCATAGGTTTTCTTATGACAAACATCAGGCATACGTAAACACTAAAGCTTCACTTTCCAACCTCTACATTTCAGATGTAAAGCAATAAGTATTTTTGTATAGAATTCTTTGTTTTCCCTTTTGAAGTTCAGAGTAATGTACGTTCAGTGACATATGAATGACTTCAGAGGAACAAAGATCTTTCATTAAATAAATTCAATCATTATTCACTTCAGGTAATAATAAATTGTGATGGACGCTCGTCTCAAAGCAGCAAAGAAAATTTGTTTGGCTAAAATATTAAAAGCTATAAAATTACTTATCTCTGTCAAGGTATTAAGACTTTTTCTGTTGTTGCTTCCCTGCAGATAAGTCTTTACTCCCCCCTCCCAGTGCTGTATATTCAAGCTTACTGTGTCAGGCTGGTCAGAAAAACTAAGTTGCTGGTAGCTATTTTTTAAAAGAGAAAAATTTACTATAGATCTTCGTTGTCAAGAAAGAACTGAAACAACTGTTGTACAATACTTTTACAATGAAGGAAAAGGAGACAAAGTGGCTTGTCAAAACCAGTAACCTTGTAAAGGGCTAATAGCTTGCTCTGATTTTGATCTACCTTAATGAGTCGATATATACAGTTGTATCTAAAGCTTGCAGCACTGCTTTGGGACTATAAGCGTTTGCTGCAGACACCATACAAAATATTATGGGGTGAAAGGTCTGGAACTGCTCTAGTTTTACCCTTATATAGAGGTGGGACCATTGACACTCAAAACACAAAAAGGAATGTACAACAAATGGTTAGATTTTGCCTAGGATACTTAATTGCAGACACACATTTCCAGAACCAATGGTGTTACCTCCTGCAACATGGAAATTAATTTCCAATCTAGCACACAAGGATGTAGTGAGTATATGTATATCTTATGGTTTAGAACCTTTTACACACATTTTTGTAATTGTACAGACTTTCCAAACTTACCTCCTCTATGGATAATCAAAGAAGTTTCACTTCCAACAGGACATTCTTTAAGTATATCCACTACTTCTGCATGGCTCAGGTTCTGTACATTCTGCTGGTTGATCTCAACAATGAGGTCACCTTCACACAAACCAGGACATCCCTGAATGTCTAGAATTTGCTTCACCCTCTGTCCTGTAGGACTGTCTGCTATAGTGAAGCCAAAGCCCTGGGCCCCTTTCACAATGGTTAAGGTCATGAGTTCAGCTTGGGTGGCCCCAGAAGAAGCCATTGATACATTATCATCATGGGCAGGTGGTGGGAATGTGCTATCAAGCTGACTATCTGCTGGAATGGACTGCAAGGAGTGTGGTGGTCGATCTGTTACGTCTGGAACAGACTGAGAAGTCCTAGAAATGTATTCCAAATAAGTTTCATAGTTATGTCTTCCATTTACCACTACCGGAGGCCTCTCCATTACTGCAAGGGGTGGCACCATGCTGTTGGCAGGATCTTCAGGATCAAAGGGCAAAGGGTATCCACGACATAGCACCAAGTTGACACTCTGACCAATAGGAACAGACTGGAAGAGTTTGACTACATCTGCGTGAGTATGTCCAAGGACACAAACTTCATTAATATAGACAATGACATCACCTAGAAAGAGAAGAAAAAAATAGTGACAACATGAGACAACTTCAGTTACTGTACATGCAGTGCAAATTTTTTTCTATAAGATAGAACTCGATTAAAAAATAAAACAATTTAGATCAACATACTGACTCAAACAGTGGGGACTAAATAGTAAAGTTTGTCTGCCAGCAAACGTAATACAAATAAAACAATGAAAGTACTATTTCTTTTCTGTGGAAGTTGACAGTTGGAGAATTAAGCTGGATCCAGACATACACCTTTTCTTAACATATCTTCCCTATTTTTTTGACTCCTTTTGGCATAGTCCACAGATTTCTTTTTTATTAGATACAATGGAAGTTTATTTGGAGGGTTGTTTGTCAAGAAATACCATTGTCTGGTGAAGAGAAGAAAAAAACGAAATAATAAGCACTTGTGGACTTAAGAATCAATTAATAGGGATACAAGACTGTGCATGCATGTGCATAAGGAAATACTTTTTGCATTGATCATGATATTGACTGTTTCCTATTAAATGTCATTACTTGCCATCAGACATCCAAGCCTACTCCAGTCATTTCCTATTCTAGGCATGAACAGAATGGTGTCTTGCATATCATAAAGATGTTTAGTGGCATTTTGTTGTAGCCATGATGGTTCAAGAACAGTGGCAAGACAAATTTTGTAGATAGGTATAATAGCTTTTGATTAGAAAAATTTAGTCACATGTCTGAAAATCACTTTAATAGTTCCAGATGAACCAGCTGGTCAAATAAAAACAAAGATACTACCTTTACCTCCAAATCTTGTCTCACGTATAGTACAGAGCTACCAGCCAGAGAATATATGAAAGCAGAATGCTTTAAGTCAACAGGCTATTTATGGGTCTCCATATTGTTCATGCACCAACCAGCTTCTGTTACTGAAAAGTTCTGAAATAAATTCAAGTTCTTTCTTATTGTTACAATGGATCTATATATTTATAGATATAAATATTTTTTATGGTACTGTTAACGTGCATATTAAAATAAAAATGAGTAATCTGTACAGATGATATCCAGAATACTTTGATGGCCCACTGTCAGTTTCCACTCTAATAAAACAGTTTGCGTCTTTGCTACAAAGGAGAAGGATGTACGGTTAAAGTACTCCACAAGTTCAAACATTTTTCTAAGTGAAGATTGTCTTATTACCCTACCGTTAATCAGGAACAAGAAATCATTTATACAGACAACAGTGTGAGGTATTCACAAGGTACACAGTTCAATAATTGACCTATCATAATGTAATGTTTTTTAATGCTATTTGAAAATTCAGCAATAAAATGAGAATATTTTAGGGAGCATGAGGTGGTTTGTTTGTGTGGAATTGCTTCAAGAGTCTTTATGAAATTATGTTTTTCAAGTACTTCAATCAAAAGATCTAATCAAGCAAACTGAGGAAAAAAGAGCAACATCAGGATGCCAGTGCAAGGCTGTTTCTATGTGACAATGAAAGGCAAAGGTTGTTTCTATGTGAAAATGAAATGGTCAATTCCCACATGATCAGGCTAACAGCTTGACAGTAATTAATTGCATATGCACAAATTGTGATGCAGAGAAAGATTTTTTCAGAGGGTGTCTAGGGAAAAAATGCTAAGAGAATTTTTTTAAATGTTTGTGAGTATTATTCACAGAAACCTTAGAAGCTGCAAATACTGTCTTAAATGTGCATCATAAATAGATTTCAAACCATAAGCAAAAGCAGTAAGGTCACTTCATAGGCAGCACTGAAAGAACTCAAATCCTTCTGTCACAAGCAGCTGAGAGTAAAACAGTTTTCAAAAGTCAAGGTTTAAAAGAGAGAAAGAATTCACGGTGCTAAATTATAGTGGGAATGGCTGCAATTCATTGTGATTTGCTCATGCCCTGATATAGAAAGATCTTACCTGCATTCTCATCCCTGGCTTCCGCATCAGCAGTGAGGCTGACATTGCTCATACTAGGACAGACACTGTTGAACTGAGACTCTTCAATGCATGCTCCTGTTTCAGTAGCTTATGTCTTAATAGCACCCTTGCAACTTTTAAATCCATGCAGTCTTTATTTCCCTGAGTGCTGGCAATGCAGATATGTGGTGGGAGGAGACAAATCTGTTCATTCTCTCTTGCAATACTTCAGCAAGATGCAAAGGGAATAATGCATTTATTGTGTTGGGCAAGTAAATCATTGGCTATTTTCACCCCTTCACTTCATGCATTTGTACAGGATTAGCTATGATTTAAAATGTAAAACAATATGTTTTTCATAAATCAGAAAAGTAGATAAACTAGCTGACATTACAAAGGTCTCCAGTGAAATGAAATTAGCCTGTGTACAAGGAGTGCAGTCAGGAAATATATAGCCCCTTTCCCCAGTCACTAAACAGGCAAAACTGAGCATTAGAAGGTCTTGGGTAAGAGCTCCTTCTTCAAATAACGACCCTGCATTATCCCTCTCAAGACAGCAGAAAATACTTCAGCATTTCCTGAATCAACATTTTTAAAGGTCTTTGTGGTTTCTGAGGTTTGACATGAATAGCACGTCTAGACACACTCTGAAGTTGTAACTCACTCACAGCCGAACCATTTGGGACCCATAATGCTGTACTGTCATAAGGAGAACATATGACTGAAGATTAAGAGGGATGGGGAAAAAGGCACAAGTTTCTCAGTTCAACTCAAAGAAACAGCCACACTGGCGTTAAACGGGAAAGAAACTGACTTTCAGATCAGGAGACGGAATAGATCAGGAGGAGGAATAAAAGGGGTTAATTTCAGAAATCCTTCAAATAAATCTCTGGACTGTAGGAGTTTCTCCAAATCTAACTCATTTGCCAGGCTGAGAGTTCCTCATTGCTGACACAGAGCAGTATCCAGCATTTGGTGGGAAGAGAGAGATAAGAGCATTACAGAGCCAATGCCATGCTAATGCAAAGTTCAAAACGTCTCTACTTTAGGAAAACTCTCTGAAAGGTTCCTGTAGCACCTTTTCCGCCTGTTCTCTCCTGCTGCTTCTAATAATAATGGGTGCATATGGACAAGCATAAAAGCCATCCCCTTTATAATTCCTGACTGATTTTCTGAGCAAGCCGTAGTCTGCCTCCAGAAATCACAGCTTTACAGTGAGTGGGTATCTTTGAAGTTATGCACAACATTTATATTAAGCACCAAACTTTGCTTGACTTTTAGATTTAAAATCTGCTATAATGACTGGAGCTTGTTTACACAACCACAGAATGGCTGAGGTTGGAAGGGACCTCTGGAGGTCATCTGGTCCAACACCCTGCTCAGGCAAGGCGACCTAGAACCAGTTGCCCAGGACCATGCCCAGGTGGCTTTTGAGTATCTCCAAGGAGCAAGACTCAGCAACCCCTCTGTGCAACCTGTGCCAGTGCTCGGTCACCCTCACAGTGAGAAAGTGTTTCCTGATGTTCAGAAGGCACCTCCTCCTGTGCTTTAGTTTGTGCTTGTGGCCTCTGGTCCTGTACCTGGGCACAACTGAAACAGCCTGGCTACGGTCCTCTTTGCACCCTTCCTTCAGGTATTTACATGCATTGGCAAGATCCCCCTAAGCCTTCTCTTCTCCTGCATGAACATCTCTGCACTTCAACAGCCCCACTATTGGGTGGTCTCTCCAATTTCATCTTCTTCACTAATCTGTAAAAACTCTGCACACGCCCTACCTGCCCTATCTTAGTTGAGACTGTTCAGGGGTGAGGAAGACCAGGAGGGCTGGTCTGTGGAGAAGGCATCTGAATGAGATTCGCTAGTTGAAGTGGCAAGTTTGATAGATACCCAATAAAGTAGGCAATAAATCTCCTGTCCTACATTTCAAACATCCACACTGCCACAAGAACAGATTCTTCTGTCCAGCAGCCAATGCCCAAATTCAGCATTGAGTCAAAGGATATTAGAGAATACTGACAGCGAGCAAATTTGTCCAGCTGTCTTACGATTACCTCTGCTTTACTTAAGGCTCTTGCATTTAACTGACAAATTTAGGAACAATGGTCAGGAGGGGACTTCCTGGATGGCTCAACCTAGTCCCCTGTTGTCAGATGTAACACAATATGTTACACTTGATGAAATTTGATGTCTTCTTCTACAGAAATATCCATGAAGCCTCAGAATAATTCACTTCTTGAACTAGCTTTTTTTTGCTTATTAATTTGCTGATCATTACTTATTTTGTCATGTAATGTAAATGGAATCAATGCCTGAATGCTTGGTTAAAGGTTATGCTTTGTTATCTTACATATTTCAAAGCAAAAACCAGATCTAAACTATCATAATATTTTGTTGATTTAGTGACTGGTGAAGAAATTTAGACAGATTCTTACTTGCATTCCTTTCAAAAGTAAGGTTACAGAGTCAAACATGACACCCTTGGGATTTTTTTGCAAGCTTTAATTCTGCAAACATGCTTTTTTTTTGTGCTTGAGGTGTCTGATCCAAACATAAACTGTTTTATTGGCAGAACTCATTTCATTACAAATTATCCTAATGTTTCCTGTAATGCTGCCAGCTCTATTTCCCTCCCTTCTGAAGAACCTGTATTCTTCAGTGACTCCAGTTATTGTTTCTGCTATATTTTTATTACTGCTAGAATGTCTGTATGCACATCTTGCACCAGCAGGTAAAGTTCTTCCATTTTCTTATCCATATTCCCACTATTTGTATACAAACACTTTGCTTATTTCCTATTAATATTGTTTCTTGTGCACTCACTTTCCGGGCTGGAATTTTTTGTGTTACCTCAGTGAACTGAATCACCTACTGGACTGCCCTTCTTGTTATTTAGAATCATTTTAACTTTGAAGTCTGAATGCAGAGTAAAAAGTGCAGATTAGATCTTTGTTGTTAATTTGCAATCCCATTCAAAGTTTAGTAGAAATGTCTCCATTGTTTCTAAGCAGTTTTAGATCAAGCTTTCAGTATCTGCGTTCATGTGCTTAAAATATGACAGAACACTGTGATTTGGTGGGGGGCAGAGACAGTTCTGCTACCCTGCTGCAGCCAGCCCAAGCCCATAGCGACGGAGCTAAAAAGAGCCCGTGGCTTGGCAAGGCAGCAAAGGAAGCACCTGCTCTGCCAGACGCAGGCTGCATTTCTTTTTTGCTGTATTTATAGCCCAGGTAAACTCAACTAACTTCTCCAGCACTACTTACTCCCACTTGCATTTCTCAACCATATACTGAGACTTTGCATATACGTACTTTGTGTGAGCTTCAGAACTAGCAAGATATGAGTATTTCATTGTTGAAGCTTTTCCTTCATCTGCCCACCCACCTTATCTACTGTCATTACCAGCTATTTCTGTCACTTCTCAGCAGTGACCTTGTCTTCTCTTTCTGCAAAATGCTGCAACATTTCTGGCACAGTAGTCTATTAACAATAAATTCAGAGGTGTTAGCATGTTTCCAGTACTGAGATATGAAACATAGGGGTAATTTTAATAACAATGGCACGTGATTGATGGTCATGGAAGAGGTGAAGATTCATTAGAAATGAGCCATTTTTACATGTGCACATACCGTTACTAGTAGCAGTACAGAGAATTAGTGCATGAGGGATCATTTAGTTAAACAGTGGCAGCCAAACTTTGAATCTCAACTTCCTTCCACTTGCCATAGGTGTTAATCCAGTGTGTGAACATACAATTTTTGTTATGAATGGCTAGAGGCATTTCTAAAAGATTTCAAAAGGTTCTGTATAAACATAAATTGTCTCTTTTCTTGTACTCTGACCTGCCACAGAACCTTGTAAAACCAATTTGTCTCTGGCTGCGAACATCTGCATGGCATGACTTTTATAGACAACAGATAAAATCTAGGATCCCGCAGTTCATGGTAGCCTGATTTCTCTTTTTTTGAAAAACTTGGCCCTATTTTTTGTTAATACTGATTACATAATTACCCTTATTTTTAAAACAACAGTTACTGAATTATAACCACTTCTTAAAGGAGATTGCAGTGTAAGATGACTACTGTATATTAATACTGAAATACTTAAAACACCTGCCAAGAAAATTCTAACTTATTTCATTTAAAAAAGAACATTATATTAACTGCTAAAACATATCAAGAATGTAAGCCAGGGAGAAGTACATGCATACAATAACCACAGCTACTGATAGGAAGAGCCAAATTTAAAATGGACCACTTCATTTTTAGCTTTATAACAACTTTATCTGATAGATAGTACTGTGGCAGCCACAGTGAAATGAAATGAACTGCTGGGAGACATAATGCTCAGCTGCCTCTGCACAGGGAAATAATTTCAGGACCACTTGGTGGTATGTGAGAACACTGAACAGCCCGTTAAAATATCTCTGCTCATACTGGCATGGAAGAACTGTTTCCCAGTCTTCACCTTGTACAGAAAGTTTTACTGATGTGCTGACAAACTCTGCAAAGCTGACAGGTAACCACTATCCACAGATCCTCCTTTCACTCACTGGACTGTGGGAACTGAGGCACAGGGGAAAAAAGCAGGGTACCAAAAATGATTATTTACTGAATCTGACAAAAAGTGAAATCAAAATGTATTTCTAGGCATTCAGGCACTCAAACGTGCATGAGATAGGCCTAACTTGTCCTCTTTGTGAAACCTGATCAACAGATGTAACTCAGCAGCAAGTCAGTAATTCTACAAAGCATCATTATACAAGTGGTTAACTCAGACTAAAATCCGTCCCCATCATTAGAAGGACTGAGCACCCTGGCTCCCAACTTGGTGTCCTCTACAAGGGCCAACACAAGGATGTGACACTGACACGTGTCTGCAAGTTTACCCAAGAATCAGATCTGCTGAGTAAGCAGGTGCCATTTTTATACAACCAGTGTTTTAGAACTCATTTTATTTCTGCTTTGACCCAACGCACATGCCTCATTAAAATTTGTCTATTCAAAATTTTTGTGCTTAACCAGCATGTATCATGTAATTACACCCAGGCAGATGTGGATTAGTAGAAGAAACTATTTACATTTTATTTGTATTTTGCATAACGTGGTAAAAGCTATTTAAATAGGGACATTTAACTTTTTTGGAGAGAGGACTAAAATACATTCTAAAAAAATCTAAAGACCTTGATTATTTGCTGATCCAGTAAATATGAAACATTGCAGATTAAAAATGTAAGTAAAGTAATAGCAAAAGAATACTTAGAGCAATGCTGCTCATACAGTGCTAAACAGCAGGCAAATTCTGCTCCTAGCTAGACAGTTTTTCACTTCTTCAAGTATCTGAAAGCATAGCATGGACGTTAAAACTGCCACTTTACAAAAAAGTAATTATTTAAAAGATGATAAGTAATTTGGAGGCAAGAGCACATAAAAAGAAAAAGGTCAAATTTTCAAGGCAGCCTTTTATTTACAAATTATGTATGCCTGCTCCTTCTAGGTTTTGCTTGCAGGAACTACGTTCACATCCTGAAATGCCTGGTGTGAATGAACTGCGTGACAAAACATCAAGGGATCTGAAGAGCAAGATAAAAAACATAAGCCATGTTTGCATAGCTGTTTGGGATCACTTTGAAAGGTGTCACTGTGTGCAGAGGCTCCTGTAGAAATGAACCCCTTTTTTTTTCTTTACAAAAAGGAGGTAAAAATTTACAGCACTTTTGCTGTACGCACAACATTTTATTTCTGTACACAGAACATCACATTTAACTAGGTAATGGCTCCCAGGAGGAGGAAAGTAGCCCAGCCAGCCTCCCAGCGGCCTAAAGGCAGAAAAGTATGGCAGAGCATGATGTAAATACCAAGCAGCCACTGTCCCTGCCTGGGAAGCCTGGCAACGTGCCGCCTGTCCCAGGTGGAAGAATCTGCAGCAGCATTGTCGGCTGCATAACATTTCGACTGCTATTTCTTGACACAAATTGTCGGGAGGGAAAGAGGGAGATGAATGAGGTGAGGAACTAGATGTAGCCTTTACAAAGAGGCTGCTGGACAAAGACAAATGTCTTTATATGTCGAAACATATATGTAACTGGGAACTTTTAGTAATAGGCACTGATGTCTTACTTGCAAACTGAAATGGTTAATAGAGATTTTTTCTTCCTTTGAGTAATGCTAGCACCATGAGGACAAGCAATAACTGGTCTCATACTAAATTAGTACTTCGTGAAAGTAACAGTAGTTAGTTGGACACTTAAAAAACACGTGCAAAGACAGATGAGTAGAACTAGTCTCTATTTGAAATCTAGAGGCAAAACTTGAAAGTTCATTTTGATTTTAGAGATACTATAGTTTCTGAGGACATTCCCTGTAACAGAAGTAGGCATTACTGCCAGAACTGGGGAAGTTTTATAACGCTGTTGTCTACTTACTAAGACCATAATTTTCATCATTATTTGATCAATACTCTGTTTTCTTGCTACCCTCACAAAGAGTGCTCATCCAGGTGCCTAACTTCAGCTGCTGACACTCTGAGACCGGTGCAAAACAGGTTTCACTATCAGTCAGGTCATTAATTTACAGCTAAGACTAAAAGCTTTGATTTGTGGATTTTTTGTGTATTCGTTGCTCACATCCATGTTCTGCTGACCGAGCTCAATGGGAGCTACCAGCACTCGGCACCTCTGGAAATCACTGTGCTTATTTCAGAGCCAAGCCATGGATGTGGAGCCAAGTGCCAGGCACCAGATCTGAAGGTGCTGCTATGATGTATTGTTCAGCAAGTTTAATCTAGTATAATAATACGCATCCAAATGCTTCCTGTGAGAAATGATTTCAATTATTGTTGTCCCAGACATCGCTATTAACGCTATTAATTCACTCCCAAACTTTATGCTGAAGAATCTGATTCTGGCTAAACACCTTGGGTCCTTAATCCTGCTAGCTGTAATGAACTGTGTGCTCATCCACTACTTCATCCCGGTTATTTGAGCATCTACTGTCTTGCCAAACCAGAAATTCACAGTATCTATATGTGAGTCCATATTTGTATGTACATATAAATCCTCAAATCCTAATGTATCTTGAAAGCAGTCAATTGGATTTACAAGGTCAGCACCTTTCAGAGATAGAGACAGATATTTCAAAAGAAGTCTAAATTACTACAGGTTAATGTATTTATGGAAAACTGAAGACATGAAACATTACATTTGTATCAAGAAGTATTTAAATGTATCACAACAGTAAAATAATTTTCAGTTAAAAAAGTGGATTTTTACTAGCAGTCTACTTTTTATAAATACCTCAGTGCATTTAAAATTGAGTCATCTTTGATTACCAATTCATTTACAAATATCTCATACAAATGTATGGCTAGTATATGAGTCACCTTCTACTTAAGTTTTATAAAGACCATTCAACCTTTAGGTTGATACGTGCTTATCTTATGTATTACCTCTGTTTTATGTTTTTTGATAGTAAAATCAGCAACAGAAAAGTCACCTCTACTTCAGAGGGGTTCTCACAGAATTTCTAAAACAAAGATCTACTCAATAGTTTTTCAGGCATGTATAAATATATTACTTGCTTTAAAACTGTACGGCAAAGAGAAACAGTGGAGTTCCTTTTGGCACTCTCAGGTTTTACTGTATTTTTACAGGTCAACAGAGGGTAATGTATTATAAAACTGACCTTCCCTCCAAGCAAATATTATCTTAATATCTCTACAGTCTCTTTCACTGCCAAGCCCTCATTTTCAAGGACAATATAATTTTACAATTTGCAAAACAATTTAACACCTTCACCACTGAATAATTTATGTTTTCTTTTCCAGCCCATTCCTGAATACTACACTGAGTCTAAACTGCAAAATTCAGCTTGCATAGTATTTTTTGGTGAGATGAGGGAGGCAAAATCATTAGCAAAAGTCCCATCAAGCTCCTTCTTTAAGGCTGCTTTATGGCACTCTGGAAACTCCAGCCTTGTAATGGTTAGGCAAAGGTCATTTTTCACCCTTATAGCTGCATGGCTAAGAATCACATTGTCCTTTTGTGAGGATTATCTTATCTCTCTCTAGCTATTCTGCCTCCTTGTATGTCTCATTCACCTGCTCTATTTTCCCTTTTGGTTTACAAGCTTTCTGAGAGACAGAGGAGAACATGCAGTCCTCTTCTGTGGTTTATAGCACTGTGGACTCACAACTTTGTTGTGACTTCATTTCCACTGCAGTAAGCAATTGAACAATAATAACACCACTGCAGGGTAAATAGTCTATCATTTTCCAGTGCAGTGTAGGGGTTCAGTTTGATGCTTGGATCCTGACCCTTGCAACAAACTAAGCTGTGTTATGGATATATCAATTACTGTTCGATAGTAATATCTCAGATTTTATATATAAAGGGACTTTAATCCTCTGTTGTGGATTACAACACACCGTATCTTCCTCTTTGGAAAATAATTAATTTTCTGAATGTTTGCTTATATTAATTTATTAATAGCTAATGAAGAAAATTAAATTAAAATAGGTTATTATGAATGTCTGCGACCCTGTGTCAGTCTATCTGTTTGGACTGAAAAAGTAGTCTCACAGTATGCCTACCATCTCCGAATGTTCTCGTTGTGAATCATCCCACCAGTGGCCTAGAGTTAAAAAGCCCTCCCAAAATTATCATTATATCTAATTTTTTCTCAGAAGGCTGCCACTCATTGTCATTTGCTTCCACAGAATATTTCTATCCTGCTCCTGATGAAGCAGGAGGTACCATCTCTCCTGAGAGTGTATTGCTCCTACGTCCATCAAAAAATGAGAGTACGTTGTGATCTCTCAGCTGACTGGAGACAGTAGCCATAGGGACAGGAGGGAATTAATGGAAAATTTATCTCAAGCATATTTTATGCATAATTTACCCTTCTTTGGTAAGACTGTGAAAATGGTGGGAAATGGGACAGCAATTTCACGAACTTCCTTCTAAGAACTATCTGCAGCATAAGAAGTGCACGAAGAAGGGTAAAAGCATGATGTGTTCAGGGATGCAGCACATTAGAGACAGGAGATAACTAAGGATAAGCAATGGATGAGTATGTGTGCTGTGGGATACAGGAACAGAAGGAGCAGGAGGAATTTGGGATGTGAATGCTAGCAACAGAGAGCTAGAGGAAGCGGAAAGGAAACCAATGTGCGCTTTGTTCTTCCCTGTCTTTAAAAATGTCCTAACTGGCTGCATGTCTAAGAGCCCTGTCCTGCTTCAGGCAGGCACAAAAAGCCTAGAGTGCAGTGGTGAATCCTCCTCCAAAAATCAATGTTTTAGAAATGGATGGCAATTTGTATTAAAACGGCTTTTTTTCTTTTTGCTTCTTATGACAGTCCAGATATGATATTATTAGTTTTTCAGGCATACTTGCACACAATGTTCACATACATGCCCCACCAGAAAGCAATTTCCAGAAAAAACCACAGTGAGGTGTCAATTGCAGATATGAATGATTTTTAAAAATACAGTGAAATGACCCAGTGATTAATTCCAATGGGGTAACAATCAGAAGAAATTCGCCGAAGGTTAAACTAAAAAAACCAAACAACCCTAGGTATAAAAATGAAAGTAGGGGTCCTTGTCCATTTTAATTCTTTCCACATTTACTATAATCAAGAAGGTATACATTAATGAAAAGAAACTGAAAATTGTCTCTGTGAATCACTCAGACCAAATCTGGGGCTGCTGACACTAACAAGGGACACATCACTATAAATAATATTGTCCTACCAACAAAGTTAAGCATGGCTGAGTGAATGAATTTAGTGTCTGCTTGACTTCATGTGATTTGATTTAATAGATTTTACAATGGATATAACAGGGAGAATGCATACCTATTCACAGGACAATAACACAATTTGTAAAACAGAAGAAGCTTTTAAAATGATTGAAACCAATGTACTAAATGTTATAATTACAAAAGATAATTTTTTTTCTAATTTTATACTATTAAAAATTTATATGTTATGTTCCTAGTTAATATTTAGAAGAATAAATCACAGGGATTTCAAACTGGCAATCCTCTAGCTTTTCTCAGCAAGGAATCCTAAAATCATTCAGCCTTGACAAATTTTACACACATAAAAATGAACTAATCAATCGATATATTTTATGTCTAGTGAACATGGAATACTGTAAACTACTACTGAAACATAGTGAGGACTGGATCTTCAGGGTTAATAAATAAATGGAATTCTAGTTAAATAATGTGAAGAAACAAATTCTGAAAAGTTATGCCATTTTATTTGCATTGAGAATGAAACAATCCAGTCTTTTCACTACCACTCCAAAAATACGTATATTATTATACCACGTGAGAGAACTATCATCTGCTAGCATTCCCATGCAAGGAGTATTCTGATTAACCAGGCATAGTGGAGGAGTTCCATGCAATGCGAAAGTCTGATAGCATGCTGTTAATGTCACCATAGTACACTTACTAACACTACTTCTATGAATTATTTAACACGCTAAAGATAACTAATGTGAATGCTTCTCAACAGCTTCTCTGTTATATGATATAGACCATAAAAAGAGAGGACACTAACTCGGGTATTTGTAGTGACCATATCCATTTTCTTTCTCAGACTTCACTGTCCTCCAGGATTTATTGCAATGACCTGCAGATTAAATGTTGAATACCATAAAGCACTTATAGTAGAACTCATCTAAAAAGTACTTTTGGAGAACAGAGGTACGCATATTTTCACACTTATTTGTATAGCTTAGGCTAGCTTCAGAAAGAGTAGTGATTCAGAAGCAGAATCAGTGATCTATCTAGTCTAAAACCTGGAGACCGTATTTTGAATTCTGAGGAAATCCTGAACTTATATATCAGCAAGCATAGATGTTTCTCTGGTGCAGTGCTGCTGATATCTACAGGTGGCACATTTTCTTCCAGCAGTGTTCACTTGGGCTCGAAGCCACAGGACAGCCTTTACTCTGATAGGGCTGAGACCATCTGCCTCTATGTCCAGATTTAGGACACTGCTGTCAGAAACAGCTCCGTAGCACCAGAGATCCCTTGAAGCCAGTCTAGCACAAGAGGGCTGGGAATAGTGGAACTGATAATGTCATTTAAGTAACAGGCAAATAGAGAAAAAAGCAAATACTAGCAGCAATGGAGGGAAAAACATAATGGTGTGGTATCAGTGCCTACTGTCCTACACAGTGGCCAAGGAAACTGAAAGGCATTTCTGTATTTGCACAGCCCTTGCCTTACGGTAGACAGTCCTACAAAGAACATGTTCCCCAAACCTATTAACGACTCTGTCCTGGCATTCAAAAAATGACACCATCATTAAAGGGAGTAATGTCAAAGATGAAGTTTAGGTCCGATTGCAAGTCTTCTGCATTCACAGGAAGAACTGTTTGCATATAACAGATGTGTTTCTCCTCCACCGGAGTCTTGTCAGGTCCTACTTTGGATTATAATTAAATATTTTCCCAACTTTCTTCTTACTTACTGTCTACATTTCTTCCACCAAAGGATTTCTCCCTCCCCCCCAACTAGGAAAAGACGGAGAACGAGTACTTGTCTGTATGGTTATTTTCATGTAGTTAAAGGGAATGTGCAAAAGCAAGACTGTTTAATATGACTGGTAATATATTCTTCTTTTTCATTTGCACAAATAGAATCCACTTGGGAAGGATGATCTCGAGGCATAACAAAGATTTTGAATACCTAAGTAAGACCCAGACGTGCTCAGATACCAACAAGACGTGAAAGAGATTAAAAGGTGTCACCATTAAAAGAGAAATTAGTTACATGACCATTCCGCAATTTCCTCAAATCCCTCACTCTCCCAAATTAAAAAACAGACGCATTGCATAATTCAAAAACAAAAATACAAGGTGTGTCTTCACCTAATGGCAAATTAATTCTGTTGCATCAAATATAAAGAGGTGAAAGAAAAAGGAATAAAAATTATATGAACTTAATGTAATTTCTCTATTTTCCAGCTAAATCAGGATTTAAAAGAACATCTAAATCTATTACTGATAGCGATATAATAGTAAGGCTACAATGCATGAGAAATTTAAATTACTCTGAAGGAGTAGGTTCAATACATAGCCTGTCCCTAAAAGATGCTATGGCGAGTTGCAAACAGAGGTCACAAAAGAGTCATGGTAGCCCATGTCATTTCTAAGATTTGGGAGAAGAACCTGCTGCCACTGCAAGAAAGAGTAGAAAACTTGCTGAAGTCTGTTGAAGCGGACGCAATTATACTGTACAAGGTATTACGCCTCACTCTGCTGGTCAGCTGGATAGGGCAGCTTTCACAGCCACAGAAAGACTATCCGGCACTGCCTAAGCGCACTGACTTTTGCTCTTCTGGTCTTGACTCAGAAAGGGATTCTTTCTAGTTTCTTTTATGATATCTATTATAGACCCAAAAAGAAAACTTTCCAATTTGGAAAATGATAGATTACAGGTTGTCTACGTGCATTCAGTGTGTTTGCATTGTGCAAACAGATTTTGATAGAGTCTTCACCGAGATTACACTTCATATTTTACCCTTTGCTTTAGGGTCTTTGTTCCAGTCCCTCCTTTTCCCTGGGCTTGGTCTGGCTCTTCCCCTCAGCCGCATTCCAGTTCTGTGTGTAAGAGTGAGGGAAAGGCAGATAGAGAGATGACCTGATGTTGATTTCTTTGGCCAGTGTCACTCCTGCACTTAACTGGCAGAAGACTCATATCAGGGAAAGCCTGGTTTTTTCTGTCAACCGAAGATAAAGCATGTTCAACACAGAATTCATAGTGGAAGAAAATTAGCTCCTCATTCTAACACACACATGCAAAATGAGGATAACTTCTACATGTGGATGTATTTCTGTGTGGGAAAGTCAAAATCCATATCCCTGGGACCAGGCTTATCACTGTAAAAATGACGGCTCCATGGCATGGAGCCCCTCAGTGATATATCTGTAAGAATATTTGATATGATGAAATAGTACTATAGCTTGTCTAGCTCCCCTAGTTCCTAGAAACCACTGTTTTCTTTTTTTCCTGAAATGGACTAAACTTCATGTTTATTTTCTATATATATAAATATATATATTCATACATGCTCATGTATATTTTTACAGAGATACACCTTCATCACACCTACTCACAGACATTCACTTATAAAAGTACTTCATCATACACATTCAACATCAGCATTATAACCAATGTCATATTACTATCTGTTTGATACTTTTAGATACATCCAGATACCTCACTACATGGAATATGCATACTATTGTTTTATAATGGATTATCTCTAGCAGACTGTGATTAGAAGCAGCATTCTGTATTTGGAAGCGTGACATAGTATTAGATGACTCAGGTGAAACTCTGGCCTTCGAAAATGGTTGTATAGGACCTTGCTGTAAAAAGACCTGGGGTGCTGCGTGGCCATGGGGCGTGCTGGTACCTGTGTGACTGCTGGAGCATGAGTAATGCTGCACCACTATATCTATGCCCATACATACACTACAAAACATGCATGTTGGTTTACAAACTTTAAGAAAATTCTCATCATTAGGAGCTTTGGTGAATAGAAAGTTAAGATATAGCTGGTAAAAAGAGGCTATACAAAGAATGTTTTTTTCTGAAAATTTTTTATAGGTTGGCAGTAGCTAGAAGAAATTTCCAGTTTGTGTCAATTTTGCCTCAAAGCTCAATTAAAAGAAGTCTAAAAATCAGAAACATTATGGTTTTGCTTAATTAGTGAATTTTCTTAAGATAGTATTATTTTCAGTTTGAACTTTTTTTAAAAAAATAAATATTTGCCAACATTTTTGGAGAGCTATTACTTCCAGTTGACTTGAAATTACATATATTATGCTCTAGCAAAGCAGAATTCATTATTCTTGTAGCGAATGAAATGTTCAAAATACAACAATCCTGCATTTGTAACTGAACAGACTGTCATAAAATAGTATTTACTACACTATACATTTTAAAATAAAAATCCATTAGCTTGGCACCTGAGATGGATTAACATTTTTGACACAAACAATTGTTCAAGTGCAATTCTATTATCATCCATATTTCCCAAAACAATTCAGAACTATTTTTTAAATGAGTAGGAGCTGCGCTAGAAACACTTGAATCTCTTATATAACAGTCAACTGCATTTCCTTTTGATGCAATGAAGTCTGGCCTAAGAAATATACTCTGTCTGATGTACAGAAAATAATTGGAATACGACAGACTAAACAGATCACTGAAAACAATCTACCAAAAGAATAGAAAGCTTTTTTGAACTCCGAGTAATGATGTTGTCATTCTAACCTGTTTGGAAAACAACCAGAGTTAAAACGATAGTATTTTTAACTTCTCTTGCCTATGTTAGAACAAAACCCCCTTAAAATAAGGCAACTTTCTAAAATGATATAAAATTATAAACTTGTAAATGTGGTAAATATTTTGGTACAATGTGTAGCACTGCAGCATTGTATGAATTTCGTGTGGAATTTTACAGAAGAATCTACCCCTAAGCCCACCTATTAATCAAACAAAGTTAAAACCAAGGGTGATTTCTGGTGCTGGTGATGAGGTCTGACGGGAGGCAGTGTCTGTGCTATGGGTGGGTGCCTTCCTCTCCCATTGCCTGAGGACTACCTGCGTGAGCCACCAGGATGCCTTGTAGCGCATGGACTTTTCTAGAGGTTTCAATGGAAGAAAGTCAACAAGTCAACCAGGGCACATCGAACAAGATGTGGACCAAGAGCCCTGGACGAGGCTCTGGCCCACATCAAGGGAAATAACCCTAGTAACATGCTAGTGACAGTGGTACGCTTAAAGCACCCCTGCACATCTACCTTGTCTTGCATTCCCATACAGTCACAATGATGTTTCTGTTACACTATACCACGCACCTCTCCCTTACAAGACATGAAAGCACTGTCACGTTCACACTACTACCTCAATTTCCTCTTTTTCCAGTTTCCCAACTCTTTCTGCTGCCTGCTTTCTCTGAATTGCCCCAGCGCGAAACCACCGATTTTTCTTGTGCACTTTGAGTCCTTCACCGTGTTGCTGGCACCCCCAGCTCAGCCCTGCCAGCCACGGCAGAGCTGGTGGATTTGCAGGATTCAAAGGCGTGATTTCAGGCCAATAATCCTCAACTGCTGATAGCCTTTGCTTATTGAGACTTGTTATTTTGTGTATGTAGAGGTGGAATAGAAAATATCACGAATAACAGAGCAGCAGCATAACCCAGCAGCATGCTTCATGACTCACTTATAGCCTATGAATAAATTCTGAAGGAACAGACCTATCAAGAAAAGAAGAGGTGTCCAACGCCTTTTCCTCAGCAGTACCACAGGTGATGCTCAGTACAGCAAAGAAAGTCTCAGTAAACACTGTGTACAATGATGCTGATTTTAATGCAGAATAAAGTAGTTGAATACAAAGAATTCTAATTTACTTTTATTAGGAGCTGAAGAAGAAAGCAATACATCAAAAGGAGTGAAAATGTCAGTGTTTAAAAGTTCTGTACTCACATCACTGCTCTCAGACCTTTCTTGCAGAGCTCCTTCTCCTCTTTTCCTTAGTACCTTGCCCTCCCCTGTCCTGCCTCCTTCTACAGGCGCACACACACGCACATTAACACCCACTCTCCAGCCATCTCTGAGTATAAAATTACTGCCTTTTCTCCCTGCCTCCCTGCAGAAGAAAAACAAATTGTCATATCTTCAGCTCCAGCAAATCCTAGTCCAGCCAGTTTTCTCTGGTCCTGCACCCAGCATCTAGAGATGGGACCCTCTTCTCCCCCCACTGCCTAGTCATCCCCTGAGACTGACAGCTGAGACCTGGCAAAACTCCTCAGCTCCAGTCACCAAGGATTTGTCCAGCTACTGTACACAGTCCTTGCTTATCTGGGCACAACAAGGAGCGGTGTTTAGGGGAGTCTGGCTCTGCCGCCATGGCACCACTCCCCTGTGGTATCTACTGGAAGCGGAGATGAGCAGAAGCGAGAGCTGCCGGGGCAGCTCCCCGCTGCTGTGTGCACATACCGTCGCAGCACGGCATTCACCGACTCACAATAAATATCACACTTCTGTGACTGCTGGAGGGGAGAACGCTTTTGTGGGGCAGAGAGAGGAAAGGTTGGATGACCTTTTCCAGGGGCTTCTCACGTTTCATCAGGATTAACTTCATGCCTGCCTACTGGTTTGAAAAGTGCTCCGTATGTTATTGAGGAATCTTCAGTACAGGTTTTTAAACAAACAAGCCATTTTTTAAAATGTCAGAATCATCAATTACGAGGCAGTTGCATAAGTGCTGGAATAAACTTTGCTCTTCTTACAAAGGCTGTGTGAGCAGATAAACAGGGTCAGATGAGAGGTGCATCCATGCTAATATCCTGATTCCGGCAACAGACATTGAAAGATGCTTAAGAAGTGAAATAATAACAAAATTGCCTGAAATGTCTCTGTAACCCCTGTTAGTTAAAGGTTCACAAAGCTCCTGGAATATGATTTAGATGCCTGGAAATGTTTCTTCATCTCTAATGCAACTGTGGATATTTTTACTTTATGCCATGCATCAAATGAGAAAATCAGAGCACTGACAAAAATTTGATCTATACGCGATTTAGCACAGATTCCTGTTTTAATGTATACCGCACAATTGAACATATAGAGTAGTTGCCCTAAATATCTTAAGCTAAATTACATTAGGCTTCTCTTCACTAAGATTTGTAACAGTTATAGATGGGAGTTGTTAACTGCAATAATTATTGGACTTTACAAAGTTCTAAAATGAATATTTCTCCTTTTGGACAGGGAAATTGAGGTACAAAGATGTTAACTAATTTGTTCAAATAAAATATTCGCTAACTGTGAAGAAAGATATTTCCCATTCTAAACATACAACAGAAATTGTATCTTGAACGTAATTACTCAACTTCTTAAATTTTCAAAGGGTTTAAAATTTGCTTTAAATTTTAGCTTTAAAATTTGCTCTTAAAGGATAGTTAAAGGCATTGAAGATCTGAATTTCTGAACTCTCAGATTTTAGTATAGATACAGGTTGTATTTAGTTGCACAAATGTGGAGGCAGAGATGATTATGCATTCTTAATCTATTTACTTTTTAATACAAAATGAAAAAAAAAACTTGAACTCAGATAAAAGTTTACTTTTTGTTTTCATAATTGAATAGTGTAATAAAGCCCTACATGCCAAAACAACAAATTTAAAAGAAAATCGAAGGTGGCATGGCATGATGTTGAAAAGTACAGTTCTACATTATTAATTTCATTAGTGCAATATGAAGTTCTCACTTTCCCTGTCATCTCTTTATACAGAATGAAGTTTTCCCCCCTCCCAGATAATTCTTCTTGTTAAGAAATAAGATGTCATTATTTATTGAATGAAATTGTACATGAGAAGATGATGACTATTATTTTCAATGTATTTTTTTGTCTGTTCATACAAATAGCCAAATCATGCAAGACAGATGTTAGTTACATTTGATAGGAGAAAAGTTATTTCTGCGACTGCTGCATTTTTGGCAGCCACTGAGTTCATTGCACACTGCTTACTCAACTGGCAAGTTGCAAAATTTACAAAAATTGTCCTAATAAATGTGAGGATTACGACAACATCTCATGGCCTATGTTAAATATTCTAATAGCGGAATCTGCAGATTTTGTGTGATGGAGTTCAGACTGAAGAATGAATTTATGGGCTTCTGAGATGGGTCATATGTGTTGTTTTGGTGTATGTCAATATCAGGAGTAAAATAGGATAAAAGTATCTCAGTATATGATAGTAGACAGAAGAAATTATTAAACATTCCTTCTGCCTTTGTATTTTGTATACTGCAATATGTATGACATAGTTTTAGTATCGACGTCTATGCTTTTGGCCTTTGTGGCCGTGTTTTCTACGAAGTCAGACCTTGAATTAATAGGAAAGTGAAGCTGCACATACTTGAACAGTTCGTGTTCCAAATACCCTCTCTGCCTTTTCAGCTTTACTCTTTTCTATTTTACTTTGCCATGTTTCTTGATTTCTGTATGTTCTCATCCTCTGCAAAAGCCATAGCACCTTTGAGCACCAGAAGACCTCCATTTACTCCTGTTACAGAGACCTAGACTGGCGGCTTAAGTTAAACAGAATGTGTACATCTTGTGTATATGGTACATCTTATGTGTATGGTTCATGTTCCGTTTGTCCATGAGAGACGGGATTGTTTATATTATCATAGTTCGTGCCTGAATTATGCCCTTTCTTCCTACCAAATTGCTTCACCTTTGGTTTCTGGGTTAAATAAAAACATACCTGCAATGAAAATCTGGTCAAAGGTGAAGCAGTCAGATGAAAAGACAGTAAGTGCTGTACACGTGGAATCTGTCATGGCTGGACTCATTCAGACCTCAGCCAGCTATAACCAAACACGTTAAACTTCTATAGTCGGTGTGCTGGAAGGGTTGGCCTAATGGCTTAGCCATTAGAATTAACCTAGTACATACAAGCAGATCTGCTTATATATTCTCTCCTGCAGAAGACTATGTGGCACGCTTACATAACCCAGAATTTCACCTATTTACATGTCCAGTATTTCACTGTTTCAAGCATCAAGCACAGATTATCATTCTTTGGACTGATAAACATAGATCAAAATACAGTGTCAACACTTCAGAATTTCTTTCAGTATGAAATCAGTGCCATAAACCATGCGTACTATGAGTTATCTCCCCTGTATAAACATAGAGTTTATAAAAGTAAAATGAAAGATTGTTGTTCTTTCCAGATACCTGCTGCATTTCTGCATACTATCTGACTTAAAAAAAAGAGTCTTTTGAAGAAGAGTCACTATAGGAAAGGAAACAAGTTATTGTATTATTCAACCCTAATATTGGTGTATATTTTATCAGCACCAGTAATATCTGAACCAAAATATTATAAATGCTGGAGATGAAAATGAATTTGTAATCGCCAGTATATGGCTGAACTCAACCATCGGACTTCTTACAATGTTGTCTGAATCATTAAATGAGAAAAAATTAAGTGTATTGGATTTAAAGAGATTTTTGCCTTTTCTTTTAAGCATTCATAAAACCACAAGTGTGAGCTTGGAATTAAGCTAGGGGAAACAAACATGCTTAAAATTGTCAGAAAAGGTTTATTATTACAGTAAAGAATCAATCACTGCTTGTTGTGATACATGATAAGGAAAAACAAAGGAGGCCATTAACACACTCCTCTTAAGGCATTGAAGGAGGAATCTGGTTATTTAAGTAAGTGCCTACTGTCATTTACAACAGCCTTGGGCATTTGAGATGTTCATATAGGACTTGCAGGTATGACACAAGACTTACAAGGTCGCTTCCTGGAATGGCAGGAGGAGATTAAGTGGGATCTCCGGCACTTCTAATGGCACTGGACACCTATGTTTAGGCAACTAAATAGCACCCCAAATGCTGGTAGTCTCAGTTCTTCTGTGGAGGCAACCTTGCCCTCCCTATTGACACCATACTTTCCTGCATGTGATACTTTGAACCACCTTGAAGTGAGGTATTATAAGTCTAAAGCTTGAGACAGAAGATTAATGAAATTTCTAAATTATGACAAACCTTTGGGCTAAAAACCAAGATATGGAGTCAGAAACCAGTGAGTCCCATTTGTACTAGCAATGAAAAACCAGAATCATCTCATGAAGTGAGACAGTGCCTGAGGTGAAGACAACAAGTTCCTAAGAAGTTTTTTCTACTTATTCCTGTGACTTTAAGAACATACTGTCCATTTTCAGAAGCATTTTGAAATACAAGTTAGATGAGCTGCTGTAATTGCTTTTCCAGTTTGTATAAATAATTTTAATTGAAGACTTCAAGGGAATAGCCAAATGACAGGGCTAAAAATAATCAATAGTTCTCTTTGTACCTCGAGGAATATTTATGCAAAGTGGTGTGGTTTTAACAGGAAAGATTTGTATGCAGTGCTTAATGAATGCTCCGTAGCTTGATAGATAGGCAACATGGACTCAAGCTTTAACTCCGTATCAGGCAGAGCAGACAGTGACATATGGATTTTCTGCACCTCGGGAAGAACACAAGGCTATTGACTATCACACCAGCCAACCAAAGAAATCTGACAAGAGGCACACAAAGTCCTCGGATATAGACAGTAACGGTGCATGGTATACAAAATAGGGATACAAATTTTTTAGCCTAGGCTTGTCTCTGTCCTGTTTGTCTCTCACTAAGTACCTAAACAATCTAGTGAGTACCAAAAGATTAAAAATATGCAGAAAGCACTAAAATAGGAACCTTACAGGGATTAGAATTCAGTAATTTTGTGACAGAAGTGGAAGAGATCTTTGGTCTTAGCTAGACTGAAATGAGGAGACAAAAGACCACTGCTGGTTCAGAAGAAACATCCTAGCTTCCAAACAAAGCAAGGTGTTAAGAAAGTTTGATAACAGCTCCTCTCTCACATAAGCTTGCAGCTGCAAAACTGACATTATATGAGTCCTTGGTATATATTAAAAGAGTATTTTAACCTGGAGACTTACGAGGATAATGAAAAGATATTCCTTCCTCAGCAGTTCAATGAGTAGCACAATCTCGTATGTTCCTTATGCCATGCCTTAATTTTGGGAGGCCAGTCTTCCTAGTGCCATTGGATGAGGTGGTGTCAGGCAGGTGAGCTAATTAAATTTCAGTCAGCATCTGGTGTTGCAGAAATGAAGTGCTACATATGCATGTGACCAGTTCTTCACTGAGCTCCTGGTCAGCGAACCTCTTCAGATGACAACTGTGGTAAACAGGCTACCAGGGGGAGGGCATATTGTAAAAGAAAATATTGTCAGATGGATCTTGACTGATAGCAGGTGAAAGAAACTTGATTTCTTTGAAAAAGAAGATAGGTACAGTGGTGCGTGGTCATGAGACACTGAGTCCTTCAGCAATATTCTGGCAGCATTCACATTCCCAGATGACTGCAAAACATATATATATACACATATATATATATATTTTTAATTTGAATATATTTGCTTCTTTGGGTTGAAGGCATTCCTTGTGCATACATAGTACACCTTTTCTGGTGTTGCTGAAACTGGACAGCTTGCATCTCACCTGACCTGACATTAGGTGGGACAGAGATCTGTTCATCTGAACTGACAATGGACAAAAAGGGAGAAGAACTAATCTCTTTGAACTTGTAAAAATGCATCCTTTTGCAGACGTCCCCAGTTTCTTCTTTCTTGAGTACTCTACTTGAGGCTGTGAGATGTTAGCTTTGCTGTGCAAAAGTATGCATGAATGATAACTAAATAATTGTTCCCTAAGCTTAGTGACATTATAGGGTCAACCACCTGATAATGGCTTCAGTTTTGCTCTTGTTCAAGTGAATAACAACATTTATGACTTTATAAATCAACAAGTGTGCAGTCTCTCCAATTCCCGTACATTTAGAGCAACCTCAGCTTCTTGAAAAATTCATCATGTATAGAAGATTGTTATGGGTCTTGATGGTAGGCCCACAGATAGCAGCAAGGCCACTGGTCGCTCCTTTCAGTATTTCTAACAGCTGGCTCATTCCCTTTGGGGAACTTTCAGGTGAAGTAGAGATTCTGAGTAGTAGATGTGGGACTGATCTCTAGATCTCTAATCTCTAGGCTTCATCCTAATAGTCATCTAGAAGTGGTAGATGTCTACTCATCTGGTAGGTGTAGACATCTGTCTTGTAGACACCTATGTTTGTTAGCTGAACCTTATCTTAGATTCATGAATTTTTATTTCTAGGATAGATGAACTAATATAGTGAAGATACCATTCCTGAGAGAATAACATCTGAAAAAGTCTAAGTCTGCATTGTTTACAGATGTTTTAGCATCTTTGACCTGGCCAAGTGTATGTCTGGCTGATGAAATGAAAAAGCATGTTCCCCATTTCTTGGTTCACACTGTTGAGCTATGACAATTCATCACAGATGTATATACATTCCTGGTAAGATCAGCCTGCAATGGTCATAGGTATGCATCAGTCAGAAGGGTCATCAACATCCTTAATTTACCACTTCTATACTATGTCTTTGAGCTGTTTCCTGGAAATATTCATCAAAGGAACTGGAACTTGCTGAAATGTGCAAAGTGAGAATCTTTCCCGAGCTTGATTATGTGGGAGTGTTTCAGTTTATCTAGTACACTGAATAACCTTGAGAATTTTAGGAGAGTCTCTGCCTTTGCAGCTTGAGCTTTTATCTGACTCAGCCACAGGCCTAAATTTTTGTTTGCCTTGGAACAGCAGTCATTCAAAATCACTCACTGTACAAAAATCGTTTCACATAGATGCAGTCTTTTACCAATGACGTTCACTCAGCCTTTTAATGGGATACAGGGGCCCCTTAAATGCAGTTTTCTGTTGGCGGCATGAGGCTTCAGACAAGACAAATCAAAGACAACCTCCCAGGAAAAAATGTGGTATCAGCTCCTAGGCTGTCTTCAGTTAGGCAGAGATGCTGTGGGTTGTAATGTTCATATCCAGTAGCTTGATTGAGGTCCAAATGCTAAAACATGTCCTAGAAAGGCATTTGCAGTATTATTAACAGCCATTAGCTCACAGATGCTAGATTTACAGAGGGCATAATAACCCTTAGGAATTCTGAAACATCTGGCAAATGGGCTCAGGAATGTAATTTTTGGCTGGTTTTGGCTTATCCGCTGAGATGTGGTTCCTCTGAGTCTGCTTGTGAGGTTTGTTGTGGGTCTGAGACATTTATAGCTACGTCTTAGTGTGCAGCACTGGGCTGTGAGTGGTGGTGTTGGATCACCAGGACTTCAGATATCTCTTGTTGCATCTCAGTGCACTCAGTTTGCCTCGCTGCTTTAATTGTTTCATAGCATCACAGCGATACCAAGTCTCTGTCAGACAGCTGCTTCCATGTTCCAAGGGTTGAAATCCCAAATTGTTTCATTTTGAAATCTGCGGGTGAAATCACTGTGTTGTGATCATGTTAAAAGGTGACAATAACATCTTACATAGATTCACCTTTCTCTTTGAACAGCAGTTGTATCTGACCCCTAAATTAGATTTGGGTGGAGAAGTAAAACAAAGTTACAATATTTGTTTTCTACGAGCTTGTTTCTTTAACGATTCGGATAAAGTACAGCATAGGTGTCTTCAGCCTGTGGCCAAGATCAGGTAAGATGAAGGAGATGGTACCTTTTCTTCCTTTTTTCCCATACCAGATGCAGGTCTAAACCACTACATTTTTCTTTACTGTTTGGCAAAAAAGAAGTGTCAGCCTTGGAAGGGAAAGGCTCCAGAGTTCTATTACAGTAGGGAGCACCAGCACCTGTGGTCATCCCTTATATCCAGGTTGCTTCACAGATCATAGTGCCACTGTCCTCAGGTTTTCTATTATGATGTTCTACTGCCATGATGTGATATTTTTATCATTTGTCAAAGCCTCCTATGACTGTGATCATGGCTGGAGTGCACATAAATTTCACAACAACACATACATCATGTCAAAAGAATAAAACCACCCCATATTTAAAAAGTTCTATTAATCATCCAGTGATTTCTACCTAACAAACCAAAGGTTCATGTGTAATTTCAAATAGTTTTAAAACATAAGACTTGAACAGCTTTATGAACAAAATGCTATTGATGGAACCTGGGAGGCTTTCACATCTCAAGTTGTATCGATTGTACAATGTCTGAACAGGGAGAGAAATCCCACTTCAGGAAGTGGGAAAAGGATTGAGTATCAGGAAATATAAGCACATTGCTGAACAGTGCTTTCATAATTATTCTGACCTTAAATACCTTTTTAAATTTTACTCTTATCATCTTTAGAAATCACTTCAAATATTCATTGAAACTGTGTTAGATGTCAGAATCATTAGCCTGAGATTCACCAATTACTTTACACCAGAACTCTGTCACTCTTCTCAAAAATGAAGACATCTGAGGCTAGATATTCTGAGACGTAATTTTGTATATATCAGGCTCACATAATTATAGAGTGATTATATATTTGAATGTACATTCCTGTCTTGCATTCTTAATACAGTTGAATTAATTACCATGGAAAAAAAAATAATCAATGTTATTTCTAAGTATTGTAAAGCACATTTTTCCTATATTTTCCCATCACAATCTGTGACTACAACAACCACCGTTAATAGTACTATAACACCTATATTCAATTCCAACTTCAAAATTTAAGTTGAAAGGATACTCTATTTTCCAGACAAAAGTGCTCCATATGAAAAAGATCACCAATAACCAGCCCACACTTTCTCCAGATTAACAAGTAACTCTGAGTGCTGGATCTTTGAACACTAAACTGTGACAAGCAAGGAAAATATCTCATGTAGTGTATTAGGCAGTATCAAAACACTAGGAAAAATGAAGTCCATGTTACTAAAATTTCCTGAACTTCAGGAAGTCTGTTGTATTCCTTGTTCACTTAATCAGCTAATTTAATTTTGGCTTCGAGAGCCAAATTGCATTAAGTTAAAATGGCAACAAGAATTCAGAATAAAACTGCTGTTAGACTATTTTTTTATAAAACCAATGGCAACAATTTATATTCTACTTCTTTCTTGCATTTTACTTCTTTATATAAGCTCTCTGTTTAACTATCTGGCATTAGAAACATCATGCCAGCTGTAATACGAGATTTGAGGCAAATTGCGGTGTTTTAAAAGTAATGTTTTTCACAACCTTCACACTTCCTACTTGCAAAGTCCTGGAGAGTCCTACAGAATAAACCAGAGTTCAGGGTGATTTATTGCGACATACGATAGTCCAGATCATTCCTCTGCTACAACAAATAAAGGATGAAAGGAAATTTCCGGAAGAATCACTTGGGACTACTCCACTCACATCATTTGTGCCTGTGTGTGTTTATGTGACTGTCTCCTGTAAAACACTAAAAGGATCCTGCTCTGCTGCTGTGGTTCATCCACAGCGATCTGCCACAGGCTAGGAAATTCTCTTATCTTCACAGCGGCTCTGGCCACCATGAACTTGAATTTCTGCAGAGAGAACATAAATCCCAAACTAGCATTTTTTCTACGAAGTCTTCATGAGAAATGCAAGGAAAAATTACATACATGTCCCAGTACCAATGTGCAGCCTGTCTAGTACCTGATGAACAAGGACTGCTTGGGAGAGACGGCGCACAGTGACAGGGCTGCACGAACACAGGACTACAGTCACTTGTAATCAGGTGCACTGGTGGAAATCCCGACTGGATCTAAAGAACAAAAAATCTCCACCGTGAGAGTGGTTTAGTATTGGACAGGAGCCCACAGAGACTGTGGGATTGCTGTTCTATTAAATTGTCTAACATCCCTTGGATGAAGCCCTGAGCAACCTGATCCATCCACTAAGTTAGCCCTGCTTTGAGCAGGAGGCTGGTGACTGGAGGTCTTTGCCAACTGAAATGATTCTATTATTCTCTGATTGTCTTTTCCTACAGGAGATGATAGCTGGTTTGCAAACTGAGTTTATTTTCCTCTAAAAATGTTTCATCCATATATATGCCTGATGTGACCCTCCAAACCTTTAAGACAGTGGTTTGTAACCTTTATCAATCTGTGGACATGAAAAAATTTCCAGTGGTGGTCCAGATCTAAAGAGCAGCTTTAAATCTCTTCAGAGGAACTTTCTTTTATTTAGTTAGTTTTCACAGATTCTTTATTAGTAGGCCACAGATGCCTACGTGTCCATATGCCGCACTGAAAACTCTTGTTTTGATGGTTCTAATGAGAACAATGTTGGATCAGACTTGACTTTGATTATTTTGCAAAGCCATCCTTTCTAAAGAAATAAATTTGCACTTAGTAGTCTGTGCTCTCTCTGCCTGTCTCTTTTTCTTTCCATGCACAGATTCCCCTTGAGTAAAAAAGCCTATAAAGCAAAGAAAATCACATCCCGTTTTTATGTAGGAGAATGCAGAGGTCTTTTCTCCCTTAAAATATTGTGAAATGGGGAGAAATAATCCACATGGCATTATTAGAAAGAAAAACTACATGAAAGTTTTATCTGCAAAGTTTATCTTATAGAGCAGACACATTACCCATTAATGCAGAAAGTGATATGGAAAAACATATGCCTTCCTGGACAGAGTGAGACTCAGAAATCTATGTCTCACTCTACTTCTCATATAAAAGAACAGAGGAACCATCTTAATTACCTGTTTCCATTTTCCCATCTTGTGCTGCAGGCCCATCAGGAATTACACTCTTCACCTGGAGAAATTCATCTGGCTCATCCCCACCAATGATGGTAAATCCAAAACCCATGTTGCTTTTCTTAAGAGTTGTGCTGAGGAAAGTCCCCTTCAGCTGTGATGCATCACGGGTGAAGAGTGGTTTTTCTACATCAGTCAACACAAACAAGAAAGGCAAAAGTTCTGATCTAGTCACAACACAGCGGGGACAGCAGATAACAATATTGGCTGACAGCAGGTGACAGTGTATGAAAAACAAGGAAATAAAGAGTGCAGGCATTCCAGGAAAAAATATTTGTGAGTTCTTATATCAATATAAGGTTAAAACACATTTCTAATCTATGGCAGATCAGCCATAAGTGGGGAGTTATAAATGTTCTTTCACATTAGAAATACATTTAGAAGTGGATATTGTATAGCTAAAATAATTACAGCAATAAAAATGATCTGTGAGGTAACATTAAAACCTCTTTCCTAACCTATAAATTCAGCTTTGTCTACAAAGTAATGCATTCTCCATAATTTCCCTCCCACCTGCACTAAAGAAAACACCCCCTTAATATTTTATTCCACTTGTTAACAAGCAGTGCTAAATATTAAGTGAGCTTTTCTCTCCGGACACGCGGGGTTTTGGCATCTAACAAGTGACACACGTAACTGCTGTGCAAGCCTCGTGTCCCCACTCCGTGTGCCCCGGTGTGCGATGTGGGTGGTGGAGGCTCCCCATGCCTCTCTCCCGTGCTGTGCTTGGTGAGGAAGGGTGAAAGGAAGGTGCAAAAGTTGTGACTCCACCTGCTGTGGCTACGCCCGTGGCGGTGGGGCTGGGCTGGTGGGCAGCAGAGGACATACCGTGCAGCCCGCGCGTCCCGGCGGGGTCGCGCCAGCACTGGGACAGGTCATTCACGCTGCGGGACCTCTTGGGGGCGGGGCGCTGGTGGGCGAGTTGGGGTCTAGGTAAAGTTGATGAAGAGCTTTCTACTGTTACAAAGGAGAACAAGCCTCATTCTCTGGCTATAACCTTACGTTAAAGTTTATTGGTCTCTACCAATACTGTTTGCTGCTTAAACCGCTCATTTTTAGCACATTAATTTTTACATTACCAGGAGGATGTATTCTTGTAAACTCCTATACCACAGTGCTTGAGGCTTTTAACTTAATTGATGCTTGCTAGATGAGCTAGCTCAGAAACATACCAAACATCAATTAACGGTAATTTAGAGAAAGTACAATTAATTATTTCAGTGTTGCCAACCTCAGGTGCTCAAGAGAGAGTCATACATTCCCAAGAACAGAATTTGTGATTTTATTTAGAAAATTACTTTGGGGCTCTTATTGTTCTTTCTGTTTCTCAGTCTTTAGGAAACACTAGGATCAACTTTTCTGTCTTTTCTCTGTGCCTCTGATGGTTAGAGTGTTTTAGGTGGCTCATGAGTCCCGCAACTCTGGGAGATTGGACATTTAGGCAAGAAAAATGCTAGGAGATAGGCGATAACATTGTGAGATTTGGCAACACTATTGTTTTAATTGGACTATGACAAAATCATTGTCACATAAAGAGGAGAGCAGGATCTTTCATCTTAACTAGATAGCTGACACGGTACTGTACCTCGGAAACCTTGGGCCTGCATAGGCTTTGTTCCAAGTTCTGCGTTGGGCATGTTATGCTGCTGTAGCTTCCTTTTTGCTTCTAGGACAGGGTTTTCAAATTGTGTTCTTCTATTTATGTGGCTGGAAAAAATTTGGTTTTGATTAAAAATCGGGTTCAGTTGGGGAAAATGATCATTTTCACAGTAGGATGCTGTATGTGACTTAGGTGTGTGTGGTTAGATAGCAAAACCGTTATGAAACCCCAATGGGCCTAAGCATGTCCCTTATACTCCACACAATTTTGCTGGGGATGAGAAATGCACAGTCTAGCACACTGCATAACGAACAGCACTGAGAAGTGTTGTATCGTTTCAATACGCTGAGCTCCACTACAGGCAAATGGTTTTGATCAATGGGACTACATATTAAACAGCAGTATCGCTGAAGCATGCTGCAATGACGGTTTTTCATGTCTTTAGCACAAGCATTGCTCTGTGCACGATTCAAAGGATCTGAACCGTTTTTTTGCATTATTATTGATTAGCTGTAAGTGAAATTACTTAATCACTTACAGAAAAGGTAAAGCCTAGAACACTGAGTGCTTGTATGATTGCAGCTTAGAAATAAATCTAACACAGGAAACAAACTGAAGATGATTTCTTTTTAATTCTGTGGTATATTTCTGCTCAGGTGTACAGAAAAATGGGATGTTGCAGAAACTAAGTCAGATGGTAGATTAGAACTATGTAGATAGATATACGAAATATGAGAAAAGTTAATGTACACATTTTTTTGGCGATGTTTTACATTTCCTACAATAGGTCAGTAAGTACATCTGTCATTACACTACTAATATTCTGTATTGTGTTTAGAACTACTATCTTAACTACATAATCTATCATATTGTTTGTTTTAATTCTTTAATTTAAAGCATAGATTTTACCAATCAATGAGTATTCCTACTACCCTGTCCTGTGATATGTTTCACTTCTTTTCTGAAGAGGGCAAAACGATTTAGTAGGTTGCATTGAACAACTCTGCAAGATAGGATCACAATTGAGTAACAGTGTTTTGTGATGCAAACATTGTTCTGGGGAAATAAATACATATGTACAGAGCAGGTTTTCAAACATGTTACTCTATTTGCTGTCACTGAGCTACTATGTATTGAGTTCTTCTGAAAATCCAACCCCAATCTTGGGCTTTAAGCACTTGGAGAGGTGACCTGGGAACATTTGAAACTCTGAGGTCCTGAAAAGGGTTGAATAGCTTCAATTTATGTTGAAATGACCTTCTATGCACTTTTCAGGTCCCTTGGGATTCAGGTCCTACCACTGGCTTCGAAGAAAGTTAGTGGAATTGCCATTGAGAAGTGAGGTAGAGGGAAGGTAGCAGGTCCTATGGGAGTGCAAGACACTTGGAAAACCAGGATGTAATATCCAGAGGTAATGCAATGAAAAGATTTCCAGTCATGTAAAAGAACACTTGATTTAATGAGAGGAAGTAAATGTGATAAATCCTGGAGTTCCTACTTTGTTAACATGGCTATAACTCATTCAACTGGCTACTAACTCACTCCTGTACTCTAAAATTTTGATTAATAGCTTTCTTGTAACTTTTAATCTATGCTGCAGACAGAGAAAGTTCCTTCTGTTTCTTTCCTTCTTCAAACAGGCTGTTTAAGATTGTAGGCTTTCCTTTCCTAGGCTTTCATTTCCTAGCTAGACCATGTTGTAATTGTCAGGGTCTTCAGCACCTTACTCTATTGCAAACCTAGAAACACATGATGGAAAGGAAAGCAACTTCATCAGCTAAAAAAGGAGGAAAACAAGACTCACATGCATTAAATGTTCATACGGTAATTATAAACTACTTACATAAGCATGAAAAACGTAATTTCCATGCTACCACCTATCATGTGATGTATTTAATACCTTGAAGGAAATACTACTTTTGCTATTACACAAGGCAGTGAGGAAACATCACGTGAAATGCTACATAAAGTTCTGATCACCCATGACCAAACAAAATGAATCCATAGAAAAGGTTTTACAGGACGACCAGTGAGAGTCTTCCATGATAGAAAACCAAAAGATCTTTTTATTCAAGCAGAATTAATTCTGATATATAATTGCATTCTATGAATACATTTGGAAGTAAATACTAGAATGTATTAAAGATGTCAGGATTTCAGACTTGAAAGCTGTAGGCTGCTTACAAGCAGAAGTGTGAAATTATGAAACTGCTTCCAATAGCAGATCTGGGGTAAAATATCCAGTTACCCAGTTCGTTTCATGTTAGCACTTGATACGGTTAAAACCAGGGTTGCTACACAGTGGGTTGAGTTAATTGCTTCAACATAGGGATCGTGTCTCGTTTTAGAGGCTCTAAAGTATCCTGCCCTGGTCTTCAGCTGCCCTTCCAGAAGAGCATGGGTTTCCCATAGTTTTTGTGACCTATTACGCAGATGTAATGGATATCCAAGATCATCTTAGAGATTTGCATTTCGGACCTTGAATTGGCTTAGTGTTACGCTGTAATTGCAGGGCACACCTCAGTACTGCAGGAGGCCTCTTGCAGACCTAAGTTACAACTTATATGTGGTTCTGCGATATAAATAAAGATGGGATTTTAGCTAATATAGGATGTGCCCATGGCTCAAGGAACATCAGTTCCTGTGGTACTGACATCACAGCTAGAATCTGCTATCCACTGTTTCTCTGCAGTTTCTTGGTAGAGTTGAAGTTGTGGTTTAGTCCATTTACACAGAAATGTCTTCAGTGATGGTACCTTGAAAATTACTTTTTTGCTGTAGTAGATCAGAGAGGAAGACTAGCAGTGGTACTAGAAGCACCTTAAGGTGTTTGTGCAATCTTAAAATTTCTTAGCTCAGTTTTATTCCCATATTTTGACTGTTTTATTGTAGCATGCAGTCTCCAAAGCACAATGTGAGAATCTCAACAAATTCAAACAACTGCATTAAATATTGTGTCCAAGAGAAGTCAAAGAAAAGAAAATTACACTGGTAATCAGTCTTTTTTATCAGTCAGTAATACTGCATTTGTGCTCCTAGACTGATGAGATATGAAACATCTCCCTTTCATGCAATTTTAAGTGCTATACAGCTTCATGGCTAAATCAGAAAAAATACTACTGATGAGTTTACCTGAAAAAGAAGTTATTAAGCTAAGTAGTTCCTTTGAAAGGACATTCTAGCCTTTCATCTAGCTACTTCAGCTGCATACAAAGTCGGTATTACTAACCTAGACCTTAACAAGACAAGCCAAATGCGAATTTTAGAGACGGTTACAAAGAAGTGCTTTTGTGGTTAAAATAGATTTTGGATGTGATCCAAAAATGTATTGCTCATTGCTCACAGTATCTAATTCAGTGAGCATTTCTATCTTCACTTTTCTTCCTTTATTTTATAAAATGCATATTAAATATAAAAGCCCAATCTAAAGACAAGAATCCAACTAATTTATCCTAGTGCCACTGCAGCTGTACAAAAGAATCATGCTGCCTTTTGTTTGCTTTCTGGTCCCAAGAACCCCGAATCTCCCTCTGCACAGAAGAAAGGGTAGTTGGTGCTACTGTTAGCCTGCAGTAAACCCAGTGGAGACAACCCCTCAGAGGTAGGATTTGGGTTTGGTTTTGGGCTATGTTTAGCTATATAGCTGAAATAGTGCCTCTTGCGTTACGAGTAGTAGTATCATCACCACCAGCCATCCTATGAGACTTAGGCCCCTTTCTGCCATTTTGTCAGTGAATGTGGCCAGGCTAAGTTGGATTTGTGGTGGTGTTTCATGTCGGATGTGCTTAAGACAACTGAAAAGCATTCTTAGGAGATTTATGGGCAGTAATACTGAGTGTGCAGATTTTAGTTGATGGCCAAGATACTGAGCCCTGCCAAAACAGTATCACATCTAAGCATGTGCATCAGCAGGAGTTCAATCCATCTCCTTTTCATAGCTACTTTAATGTATGTGTTTTTTCTGTAGTTTGTGGCTCTAACTTTTGAAATTGTTGCCTATAACCCGTCAAAGTAATTCTGAGGATCAAGATGCCTAAAAGATGGACATTCTGATACATAACTTGTTAGTGTCTAAGTCATCTTTTCACGCACGTTTTTCAGTTGCTGATATTTTATAATGACAAAAAGACCTGTAATCATTTTTCCTATTTGAGTAGTACGAGAGTGGTGTCAGAAATAGTAAGTTAAGGAGGTATGCTCTTCCAGAGTAAATATCTTTATGGACAATTTAGCTGTTTTATTAAAGACACCCTGTCTGGAAATTGAACTCTGTGTTGTATTTAACCACCCTTAAAGGGGAAAATAATCTTTTGGCAATTAGAATGCTGAAAGACTTAGCGCACTCTAATAACCACATTCTCTCCATAGCCCTGCACAGCTAAGTGCTGTTAGTTCTTCGTTTATAAATTAGGAGAAAATTGCATGAAAGTTAACCCACATATAGCAAACACTTCTCATTTGTGTCAAATGTCTACACCTTACAAATGAAGTCTGGACCTGCATATGCAAATGAAAATTTTAATAATGTCTCACAGCTACATTCATGCATGATTAAGAGAGGAAGTTATACTGGGGACCGATTTTTTTAACAGAATTTGCAAATACGCTGTGATTAGTCTTTATTAGCTTTAATAGCAACACCTTTGAGGTTTTTCTTTGTTTCTTTTTTAGCTCTTCCTCTCATGTCAGAGTATTGGAGCTGAGGGTGGCTGGCCCTTGTAAGGTGAACCTGCCTCATTGCTCATCCTTACAAACTTCCCATGGGATAGAAAGGTTTCAGTAAGCAGAGTACAAGCCCTTATTTTGCTGGCAGTTTTAAAGGCCTGCATGGAAAGCTGGATGGGACTTGAATGTGTGAACGTTCATAACCTAACTTTTCATGATTTACTCTCTCTTATGCATAATTAAAGGAGTTTATTGTAATCTGGTTTTATCTAGTTAAAAATGAACTCATCTGCTGAATACTGGTAATAAAAAAGGTGTGACTGCCACTTTTTAACATGAGAAATGGAAAGCAATCTTTGTTTCAAACTTATTGAGTTCAGATAGCAAATTAAAGTACAGCTAGATTTTACTGTCTGTAAAACTCCTTACAAATTTAGTACTGCTGCAGTTTTAATGCCATCCTGTGAACATCCATTCCACTTCTAAAAACCTCTGAGCCTGCAGTAGGTTTGATATATCTTTCCACAGATCTTATCTGTGGTAGGATTAATAAATTTGGCCCTAACCACCTTAAAGTAGGTAATTGCATAGTAACATCTGGGCCTGGTGCCTTGCATCTGTTAACCTGTGGATGGACATGAAATGAAGATAAATACTTGCTCCTGTTCTGACTGCAGTGAAGTGTGAGCCTCACCGGTGCCAGAATGCCTTGGGCTGCGCTAACAACAAAGCGGGGTCTCAGTAAGAGATGAATGCACAGAAATTGCACAACACCTGTTGCTCGCCAAACTACACGAAAAACCACTGGGGCAGATGACTCACTCACACCCAGCAGCTGCATAACTGCTCATGCAGAAACCTTCGGGGGGGGGGGGGTGGTTTAAACACCAAGATATACGAGAACTCCAGCCCCTAGCTACTTGGAGACGTCAAAAAAGAACTCGGGCATAAAGAGAGAGGGTAATTTAATGACATTACGTAGGGACTTCAAAAACTTACTAATCTTTTTGCTTGAATCTGGACTGATTAAGCTGATTTGGGCTGAGCAACAAAGCAGATGGGGCTGTTGGCTTTTTCACCTGAGGGTAGGGCACAAGCCGGGGACAAAGAAGCAGAGCAGGTGCTCCCGCATTTGGAGAATGGGACAGGAGGAGTCAGCAGAGCAGTGGCCAAACACTGTTTTCATTTCTTTGTTTGCTTTCTAGGCGGGCTAGGGAAGGTGCATGGGCATCCACAAGCTGCTGCTGTCACAGCAATAAAGAAACGGGCATCTTACATCTTCTAACCCTCCAGAAATCAGATCTTTTTTTGATCGCCCTGTCCAGCTCTACCCTATGGATGTTAATAGCAGCACATCCTGAGGTCTGGAAAAGCTGCAGCCTCGTTATCTGCCCAGAGTGATCCTGCAGTCAACGTGTTGGTACACATTCAAGGGACCAAGGGGATGATGTGACACACAAACTAAAATTTTCTATTTTGTATCAAACACCTAGAATAAATGTACTGCAAGGGGATGATGTGACACACAAACTAAAATTTTCTATTTTGTATCAAACACCTAGAATAAATGTACTGCAAGGGGATGATGTGACACACAAACTAAAATTTTCTATTTTGTATCAAACACCTAGAATAAATGTACTGCTTATGTGCCAGGATTTGAAATTGAGCTTTTAGGTCAGGGACCATCTTCTCTAACGACCTCTCTCTGATAAAAGGAACTAGTGGATCGATCTTTCTCAGTCTTTCAGAGCACTCTCTGCACAGTGACGGAGAGTGGCTTTCTCCTTCTGCTACATACTTTGTGCAGAGAGCAGAGTGAGAAGTGACCACTCTGAACAGGTATCACCATTTTGAATCTAGATTCACTTTGCATAAGTCTCAATCACTGTGTTAAGCTAAAAAGCAGAGAAAATAATTTCTCTGCTTTACTTATTTTACATAGGAACTTGCCGGAACAGGTTCTACCTATTACTTCAAACAAAAGCTTTTTATTGCACTTTTCACAGAGGAGTAAGAATCTTTTTTTTCATGTTTCATGACTGAAATAAAATCTGTAAAAAAATGAAAGCAAGGATTGTGCTGTGAAAATAGAAATTTATATTCTCTTATTTTCAGCTGCACTTTCAAGTACAAAATAAAACATAACATCCCTAAAATTTTATATGCAGCTTATAAATAACCTGCCTTCTGGTACAGTGTAAACATCTGATTGGCATCAAGGAAGGACTACCCAGAAAAGGATCTGAACTGAGCTAAAATGATTATGCTTTGCCCTATTCATTGATTAACAAGATCTGTACCTCACTGGATATCCAAACCTTACATAGAAAATACAATATTTCTTTAATGAAAATGATCTTTGTACAAGTATCATCGGGAATGATACTCTGAAATCAGACCCTGGAGAAAGGGAATGACTGAATGCCTGAGTCACTGATTTGAGACACATTGAATATATTTGGACAGATTAGCTGTACTGATGACTAAGAATTCCTGGTATACCTTCAGTTTAACACGTCAATCGTATCATACTTTTCCAGGCTAAGCACTGCAGAGGATACTAGTATTAGGTTATGACATAGTAACAGCAACTTAATATTGAACTTGGAAACTTACTCAACATAATAAGTGCCATAAATGGGATCATCAATTTTCTCCCAGCCATATGGAAGCTCTGAAAAAAAAAGAGTTATCTCTCTCAGTAAATGCAATACAGACTGCTAAGATTTCTAGGAACAAAATTGCGGATCTTTGCTGGACTTTGAGGGAAATAATAACTTGATAGTGAAATTAGATACAGTGACCAAAGCAAATGCCAAATCTTGAACACACATCACGGCAGCCACAAGTAGTAGTAACATGAAAACTGGCATGCAAACACAGACCTCAGTCTCTAGCACAACACATTTTAGCTGAACGCCATTATTGTTCCAACAGCTGTGCCAGTCATCAACTGCAGCACATCTTGTATGACATCACCACCGGTGGAAGTGAGGGCATTCTGTTTTCCCAAATAGGTACACACAAAAAAAAGTACTTTGTTTTTTGAGCTTTTTTTTTTTTTCCTAGGAATCCTGGAAAAGTTGGTCTTGAAGGAATGAAAAGAGTTTGCCTCCTGCCATACAAGTACAGCAAGTGTACCTAAATGTTTCTGAGAAGTTTCTTCTGTTTGTCTCACCTAATGGTAGTTCCACAGCCACCAAAGGCATCCTGTTCCAAAGCTTAGCTATAGATCAGGGAGTACATAGTAGCACATGGAAGTACAAATCAAAGTAAGACATTACAGTATCTTCTGGCTGTAAAACTAATTGCATTTTGCAGAAACAGAGAAGATCACTAAAACATTCCAGTATTAATGATTAGAAAGTTCAATACATTGATTTCATGATCTTGAAAATCAGTCTGTGTTCATGTACAAGCAAACTGTCACATGTATATCTGTGTACACCCATAAATAGATATTTTATTATTGCTCACACTGAATGCTTAAAAAATTATTATACTGTCAACAGAACTTCATCTTCTGTTTAAAAGGCACCAGACAGATGTGATAAGTATCTCAGCTGACACAGAGTAAATGTGATGACTTTGATGGAGGAGACTTACAGAAGGATGGGCATTCCCATCATGCACAGGTATTGATTTCTATGCAGTTAAGGACTATGTACAATATAGAGGGAGTGGTACTGAAATTCGATAAGGAAATTTGATTCTGGAATTCCTTATCAGATTTTTTTTTCTTTTTAAACTCTGTTGCTCTTTTAAAGTAACTTTTTGGAGACAATAGGAGTACCAACCTAGACAGAGAAGAACTGATGTAGCTCATACTGAACACAGTTATTAAATTGGCCATAAAGAAGTACTCCTGGATGATTTGATCTTTTTTTTTTAAGTGACAATGTGGATAGACAATTACTGGTGTGCTGTAAAAGGCAAATAGGAAAGTAAAGCCTGACTGGCAATAGGGAGATTAAAGTGTTAAAAAAATAACATTAAGAAATTGTTTCAACTCTGCTTGTTACTTCCCCTTTAAATGCATCTGTAATGTCTTATCCTTTCTTGAGTGAACCTGCTTAGACTGTTGTAGCCGTCGTCACATTGTCCTCAGAGGATGTTCCTGCTCAGCCTATTCCAATATTGCAACAAAGGATACAACCCTCTTGTCAGAGTCTGGTGGATAAGGAACTCCACATTACTTCTTTTGTAATGAAAAGCTCAAGGAATTCCTTAATGTTGATATTCAGCTGTTCCTATTATTCTTAGAATATTGTTAGCTTTGAATTCGTCACTCTGAACTGCTTTTGTCGGGGCTTTTTTGTTACTGTCACTTCATGGGAATAAATGCAGCATGAGTTAGTTATTTAAGCAGGTCACAGAATCATAGAAGTGTTGAGGTTGGAAGGGACCTCTGGAGACTGTCTAGCCCAACCCCTTTGCTCAAAGTAGGGTCACCTAGACCAAGTTGCTTAGGACCATCTCCAGTCGGCTTTTGAGTATCTCCAAGGATGGAGACTCCACAACCTCTCTGGGCAACTTCTTCAAGCGTTTGTTCACTCACAGAGTGAAGAAGTTTTTTTCTTTTGTGTAAACAGAATTTCCTGTATTTCAGCTTGTACCCTTTATCTCCTGTCCTGTCACCGGGAACCACTGAAAAGAGCCTGGTTTCTTCTCCTTTCACCCTCCTTGAAGTATTTATTTAGATTGATAAAATCCCCCTGAGACTCGACTCTTCTCCTCTCTTCTCCTCTCTTCTCTTCTCTTCTCTTCTCTTCTCTTCTCTTCTCTTCTCTTCTCTTCTCTTCTCTTCTCTTCTCTTCTCTTCTCTTCTCTTCTCTTCTCTTCTCTTCTCTTCTCTTCTCTTCTCTTCTCTTCTCTTCTCTTCTCTTCTCTTCTCTTCTCTTCTCTTCTCTTCTCTTCTCTTCTCTTCTCTTCTCTTCTCTTCTCTTCTCTTCTCTTCTCTTCTCTTCTCTTCTCTTCTCTTCTCTTCTCTTCTCTTCTCTTCTCTTCTCTTCTCTTCTCTTCTCTTCTCTTCTCTTCTCTCTTCTCCAGGCCAAACAGTTCCAGCTTTCTCAGCTTTTTCTTGTAGGACAGATGCTCCAGTCCCTCAGTCATCTTAGTGGCCCTTCACAGGACTCTCCTCTATATATCCATGTCTCTCTTGTACTGGGGAGCCCAGAACTGGATCCAGAACTCCAGCTGTGTCTCATGAGTGCCGAGCAGAGGGGAAGGATCATCTCCCTTGATCTGCTGGCAATGCTCTGCCAACTGAAGCCCAGGAGGCTGTTGGCCTGCTTTGTTGCAAGGCCATGTCACTGGCTCATCATCTAGTCACCAGGCATTAGAAAGCCCTGGTGTTGCTTTGTCCAGACCTGCTGAGAACTTCACTAAAATCTGTTGGTGACTGACCCTACAATGCTTCTCACAAAGTCCTGTATAGCCTGAGACAAGACTGTGGAATATGATCCATAAGTATTCAAAGAGAAAGCAGCTGATGCACAAATCTTGTACTGCCCCTACACCAAGTTTCATTTCCAATGTATGAATGATAAATAAGGCAATAATTTGCTATGAAAAAATTATGCTTTTACCTAACCCTAAGAGACAGGATGAACATGAAGTATTAGTTTAAATGCTATAGGTACATTTTACTTCCATGTAACCTTGCAAGGTTTTTCTCCCCTAATTAATTTAATGTTGCTTTCACATCTGACCATCTAAAATTAAATTCCCGCAGAGAAAAGTGAGGCAGGTACCAGTAAAATCTGTACATAAAAATGTACACACACACACACAGAGATGTGTGCATAGGTCCTTTTCCCAAAGTGTATTAGTAGATGGGTTTTTTTCTAACTATTAAATTAAAAAAGGAAAGCTGGTGTTTTGCCCAAATTTAAAAAATAGGTATTTTTCTGCAAATATATACACTTTGAAGTACATAGATGCGGAGGGCATATTTTGTTTTACATATTTATGAAAATCTGAAATAATCTGAGGATTTACTGTTAACCTATTGGTCTAGTTTTTCCTAAAGTAATGATATATAACTGTATTTATGAACTGGCACAACTATTGAGAAGGCAAATGGCAAATCCCATTTTCTCGTGTAAAAGTCTGTAAAAATTTAATGAATTGGACATATTATTGAGAACCCCCTTTTAAATGCATGGACTGAACCACTGATTATCTAACATCATAAAATAGTCTTGGGTTCAGAAGAAAAGAAATAAAAAATTACCTTTGTATACCATAATAGATATAAACTCCATGTAAGGCTGTGCTCTAATTTCATTCTTCCATTTGAGATGCAGCCTGTAAGCTATGTTTGCTTAAAATTCTGTGTTGACCAGCAAAATGAAATTGCTAGAGCACAAATCCCAAGCCCTCCGCCCGCCAAGTATGGCAGATAAGGTTAGTGGAGTGTAGTTTACTACCGAGCTTCTGTTAGAAGAATCACCTGCTACGTTTGCTTTCAGGAGCACTGTGATTATTATTCATTACATTAAATAGTGGCATCTATTCCATTTTTCACTATTGAAATGAAAGACTATAGGACAGAAATATCTTAGTTCTTCATGAAACAGGAAGCTAAGCATTTGCCAAATTACGGGTGAGGGCATTACAGTTTCTCTTTTTCACTTCACTGTGCCCAGGGATGATCATTAGGGGTGAGAGTGAACAGTAAACATCTACAAAAAAGAACGGTTACAAAACAGTTGTGAAGGAGATTACTGTTGGCCACCATGATTTGAGTTGGGAAGGGAGCTATAAATTATAGCATTCTCTGATATTCATGTGGTAGCACTAGCATGCTAGTTTATGTATAATTTCTGCAACCAACGGTTTCATGGATACTATGCTATATATGAAACCTTCATTTTCATGAGCTCCACACTTCTATCATTCATGTCTTTCAATTCTATTGACTCCAGGAGGCTTTCTCAGTATTGAAGCAAAAAAAAAAATCTACCCTTTATTTTCAATCTTCAGTATCTAACATTGCATTCCCACAGATCTCCTCCTATCATCCAGTGGTGGCCCTGTTCAGGAACATTTGTAAAATCACCATTTAAAAATCAGTAATAGTTTGTGCAGCATTTGGCAATGCTGATACCTCGAGTGCATGGAAAGGTGCTGGAAAATCTGTATAGTATGTTTATATGCTCCAGTTTTCACTTTCCATGCTTTATTCCTTACTAGAGAAGCAGCACCTAGTTAACACTGCAGCAGTCATCCAAAAGAAAAGATCAAAAAGTTACAGCTGATACTAAGACACTTTGCTTAGTATGTATCTGGGTAAGCTTTCAAATGCAGGAGGAGCTGCATTTCTAAAAGTTAAATGCACAGTGGTAACAAAAGCCTTTGTATTTTCAAAGAAAGAAAGAAGGAAGGAAAGAAAGAAGGAAAGAAAGAAGGAAAGACTAATATGAATTCAAGCAGGTCACTGTAATAATCAATGGTAGTGCCTTTTCATCACAGCCTGCTTATGCTAATGGTCCAGATGCTGTTATTCTGCCTCCTGAAAGCTGTTGTGTTTCAGAATGATTTTTGATGGAGCCACTTAACCTTCTCTGCTGATGGAAGAAGGAGTACATTTTGGATCTCTATGTGCCAAGATGAAAAAGCTTATGACCAAGCCTAAGGATTAATTTTTCTGAAGTTTACGGAGTACTAACTGTGTTAAAAAGAGTAATAAAAATCTCTCAAGGTTTCAGAACAACAGCCAGCACTGTGTCTCTACCCTACTGACAGTCTGGAAATAAAGACGAGAGCATATTTCTTGAATCAGCTGCCATCAAAATATTTGTATAGTGCAAAAGAGTATAGTATGAGAGAGAAAAAGAAAATACAATGCCTGCTGGTACTGAAAATCCTGTCAATAGGGATGTGGAAGCTGTGGAGGTCAGCAAGAGTTTCGTTCACCTGCCCTGTTAACACCCAGGTCAGGAATCTTATTCTAACCAATGTATGAGCCTTTTCAGAAAAATACTGTACCTTTCCACTCAACAGCCTATGTTTGTTTTATCTCTTGTTTTCTCTCTTCCCTTTTCTTTCCCCCTGTTTCAGATTCAGTTTTGCCTTTTCAAGTCAGCTTACCTTCTACAGAGGGTATCAAATGAGCTGGGTTAAAAGTTGCAAAATACCGTGCAGCTCCACAGTCAAAGGCAGTTGCACACTCTTCCAGTTTCTTTAAGAGATACGGTCCTTGCCAATATTTATCTGCAGCTCTAAATCAGTGTTCCTCAAGGCATAGCTCACATGAAAAATGTTACCTGCAATACACTAAAGGGCAGTGCACGGATTACCAGGGAGCGGATGCAGCTCATGGCACGCTGTGCTGCTCCCTCAGGAGCAAAGGGCTGGAGGTGTCTGGTTTGAATGCTTTCGTTCACATGTGTCCACATTGCCCGGCTGATACATGAAACAGATATAGTAATTGCACTGCTGCTCCTGAAACCTTCTGTTACAGGTTGCCATAAGAAAAGAGAGGATAATTTTGCTCACTGAAAATCAGTATTTAACCTACTATCCACATACCTTCTGCTAGGTCACCTGTCTGCATAACATCTTGGAGCTCCAAAAAACAACAAAAAAATCAACAGGTATACACTATGGTAAAATCCTTTCTATTACCTCAACAGGTTCCTCCACTTAGCCATGTTTCAAATGTCTCCACCTAAGCTGGAAAATGCAGTTACTAACATGGACTTCTCTAATCTTGTGTACAAATCAAAAGCTGCAGAAGAAAATAAATTCGATAAAAGAATTGGTAGTTGGATTGTTCACTGTCACAGTGAAAATAACAACAAAGGCAGGATGGAGAACCCCACCTTCACAGCAAAAACAAATTCATTCCTCCTATCATGGACGCCCTGGAAAACTTAGGGAATGTACCAACTCCAAGCCAAGCCTTGTAAGCTCAATTTCAATTAAACTTTTTTTCTCCAGCTGCCATTCTCATACCAGAAAATTTCACAAAGTCACGACTGTTTATGTTCTGCCTGTAATCACAAACCATTCATGTGCAATTCATTCTCATGAATAAAATGACATTATGCATAATTTCTTCTTGCACAATGGAAACAAATGTCTAACTAACATTCACATCTGATAAATGTGTCTTCTTCCTTCTGTGCAGCTTATTGTGTCACGCTACATCCTTAATTGTGTAGAACATAGATTACTAAATATTACTGTCAATTCAATAATATTTTCTCCCAGCATTGTTGCAAAGTGAAATATTGCAATCAGTAGGGATATTTTTAACATTAGATGTACTTGATCCCTCTGACATGCAGAACTATATAACATCTAATCAAGATTTGCATTAATACACTGAAAACATACCAACTGAATTACGGAGTTTTAAAAAAGAAGTTCATAAAGGACTTGTTAAGTATTAATTCAAGTAAAAATTAAAAAAAAATGCAATTAAAAAGAAATTAGGAGAAAAAATACCTTATACGTTGAGAATTTAGTTAGGTTATTGTAGGCAGTGCCTGAGAAGGTTGCCTTAATAAAGCCTTAATGAAGAACTCAATTCTCAACAGCTTAGTGGGGAATAGGTGAAGCTGGTCAGTGTACTCTCCACGGACCTTTTCAAGAGAAGCTTAGAGTCTCTGTTAAAAGATTCCACACAAACAATAAAACCCTGTTTTCAGTGAATTCAGAAAGAGTAGATTCAAGGAAAGCAGAAATACTCACAGAAACATATTTTTTAATTAAAACTTTAAAATTTTTCCATCAAATCATGTTATGCTTTTGCCTTGTTCCAGTCCTTGCTCCTGTGTTATCTGTGCTGGTTACTTGGTTTGTACTACAGAACTTTTGGGGACAGAGAAGCTTAAACCAGCTCCATGTTGTTCTCACGATTCCCACTAAAGCGACTAGTGTTTTGCTGGGGAAATAGAAACCACTAGGAAATGCTGAAAAATCTCATTTTTTAGTGATGAGTTCTTGCCCAGGACACTGGATATAAATGCATCCAGGCTTCCATTGAACAATCAAACAGCTATGTGCCTTAGCTTCTAAGAATGGTTTGGGATAATGTTCTGAATTCTGTGTTAATTACACATTATCTCATTTTTAGTATAACAAAGGGTACATCTAAACGGAGTCACTGAAACCCTTCTCCTCACAGCTCCTAGCTTTACTCTAGCTAACATAGGCACTGCCAGGAGTGAAGTCACTTGAGGATGACTCTCGGTGCAGAACACACGTGAACCTACTGGAGCAGCTCAGCCCACGCCCCAGCGTTACTCACACGCCTGCCAAGGGGCCGCAACAGCATTGCTGCTGGTTCAGAGTTCAAACACGTGCATAAAAGAGACGGTCACAGGCACACTCGTTTTACCAGTGGAAAAGGAACCCCAAATACATCAACTCCACACTGCATTATCAATTTGTATTCCTGAAGCTCAGCAGATTTGCTGCACACCATGTACAGCTAGTGTGGAAGATTCTGCTTTTGAAACTGATTTTATTAACACAGCTTTTTCATGCTATATTTTTTAGACTTTGAAGAACACAGACTGAAAAGAAACATTCTATTTGATCTTTTGGATGTTCATATCTTTCAGAGCTTATACCTTATTACTGACTGTATGAATTCAGCCTTGTTATAAACCAGTGTTTTCTACTTAATAACTGCCTGATCTTATGAAGTTAGGCTTTTCTTCTTCTATTTGGTTTTCAGATTCTTCATTTATTTATATTATTTCCTTTGCTGCTAAATGTTTAACAACATACCCTGAGAATTTATGGAGTCATTGAATTTACTGTTATTATATAACCTAAAACCTGCAGTTTGGCTACTAACCTATAAAGACCTCTAGAAGTATGTAGCTACTAAATGTGCAGGCTAGACATCATGGGAGGCAGCTAGGTATTCTGTTACTAGTATATCAGATTCAACATACTTTAGCTAGTTGTTCACCTCAACCTCTGGTACAACAAAGAAAAAAGCTTATTATTCTGTAATAAACCCAAATGATACATTTTAATGTTATTTTCAGTACCAAAATTTATTAAAGGGGAAACAGGCTTTCTTCACAGGACAAGTACTCCTGCCCCTGACCATCTTGGTGGCCTTCTGCTGAACTGGGTCCCATTTACCAGTCCAGTTTATCTTGTATTGCCTGTCCCAGAACTGAATGCAATATTACAGATGCGCTCTAACGAGTCAGTTCCCAGCCTGTACTGTTGCAAGATTTTCTTCCTTGTCAGCTGCAGGACTTTGCATTTGTCCTTGCTGAATTTTGCAAGGTTTCTGCTGGCCTATTCCTCCAGCCTGGCAAGGTCCCTTAGTGGCAGCCCTACCCTTGAGTGTATTGACTGGTCCCCCTAACTAGAGGTCATTTGAAAAGTTGACTTTGTTGCCTCCTGCAGACTGTACATAAAGATATCAAACAGGACAGACTCCACTATCAACCCCTGCAGTACACCTCTTGCATAGGCATTCAGGTATAGAATGGCCCACTAACCGCTATCCTCTGAGCCTTATCACCCAACCTGCTACGTACCTATGCAGTTCTCCATCTATCCAGATTTTTAATGCCCTGAGATACACAAACATTGTGGGAGACTGTGCAACAAATCTTGCAAAAGTCAAGGTAAGGATATCCACTGCTGTTGCTTCATCCACAAATCTAGTCCTTTTAGCACAGCAATCAAATTGATCAGGCATGATATGCACTGGATAAATTCCCACTGGCTGTTTCCAGTACCCACCCTCTATTTTGGGTGTCCAGAAATGTGTTCTCAAAGGACTTGCTTCATGAGTTCATCAGGGACATTGTCAGGACCTGATACCTGCCAGTGTTCTGACCTCCTCTGCCACAGCATTTTGAACTTTACTATTTCCTAGTCACTAGAGCCAAAACTGCCATTGGTTATCACACCTTCCACTGGTTCTTGCTGTTAGTTCAGAGCAGGTCACCCCTCATTGGCCCATCTGGTACCTGTATCAAGAATTTATCCCCAAAAAACACCAGAAATCTTGTTGCCTGCTTGTCTTCTGCCTTGCTGTTCATCTAGCAGATGTTAGGGAGGTTAAAATCCCCCATGAAAATCAGAATCTATGATCAGAGACTTCCTCAAGTTGTTTAAAGCAAGATTCCTCACCCTGATCAGAGGATCTGTGTCAACAACCCACCAAGGTCTCCCTTACTGGCCCCTCCTCTGATCCTGAGCACCAGACTCTCCACCAGCCAGCTGTCTATCCCATAGAAGAGTTCCGTACATCCAGACTGTCCCCTTGAACAGAGGACAGATACTTTTCCTCACCTCCCATAAACTCACCTCCCCTTTCCCGGTCAAACAGGTTATTTTACCTTGTTTCTGACTGATTTTTAAAATAACAACACTAAAATTTAATTAAATTTCAACCAACATTAGAAAACATTTGTTTCATTACTTCATTTGTCTCACTGGGTCTTGAGAGTCTCAAGTCAATGTTTCAAAATAAAACACACAGCATAATGCTGTCTGTTTTTTTGTTTTTCAGTCTTGTCATTGCACCAAATGGCAATTACTTGATTTTATGTGACAGGTGGGTGAGGCAAATGGATAGACATATTATAAAAAGAGATGGGAAAATGTGGTATCTATAGTGATAATAATAAAAAAACACCAGCGAAGAACTACTTTGTATGTTTACAATGAACTGACTAGCTGTGGGTGGTCCACAAACAAAAAGCTATCCTGCCCAGACTGTAATATCGCACAGGTACATTACTTATTTGTGATGAGCTGCAACTGCCTCAGAAGCATCAGTTACTGGCCTTGGATTGAAATCTCAGAGCAGATTAAATAAACCAGTGCTGTGATCAAGTACAAGACATCTTGTATTTTTATATTTTATTTCCAAGTGGCCAATGAAGTTGTATGCAATCAGATAGCAGAATCCTCCTCAAGCACTTCCTACGTGATCTGTTTCCATGACTACCATGCTTTTTAATAATATGTTTTCACAGGTCTCAACAGTAGCTGGATATATGTAATGCAGACACATTAGTTGTTTAAATAGTATTTCATGAAATAGATAAATCAATACAATTGATGAGGGAGGTTACATTGCACCATGGAAAATTCAGGTTAACTCTGCAGCTGCTGAGGCAGCAATTCTCTATTCAAACTATCTGGTTTTGTCTCCTCAGTGGCTTCATCACCTTGTCTAGGGTGAGAACTTTAAAAGTCCCATTTTTTACTACTTTCTGCTTTGTTGCACAATATATAAAAAACTGCTTTAACTGCATGGCATGTAACTGCTTTCTGAAACTTCTTGTCACAACTTATTCATCATCATGCATTAGTTATACTTATGAGGACACTCAAATTGAGTCACTCCATACTTTAAAGATTATGCTAAAAAATTCCTTGGCATTTGAATGACAAGGAAATATGTATGAATTCAGAAGCTTATTTTTCTTTATTTGAATTGTATGCCATCTGCCAAAACTCTCTCTCAGTATGGTTCTGTGACAGCATCAGAAAGGAACTTTGCATGAGAAATAGGTGTGTGGTCCTTTGTTCATCTACCAGATGTATTTTGTTTGTGTTTGTAAGGGCACTTTGCAAATGTAGTGCCCAATTAATACACCAGTTTGTGACAATGAGAAAATAATTGGATTTCTAAGTCACTTTTCCTTCAAGAGTTTTAACGTGGGGGATAATAATAAGACAATATCTATCCATGTTTTTTTCATGTTTTAATGTTCAGTAATGTTGGCATGTACTAACAAGTTACAGGAAGAAAGAAAAAAAAGGAAGGCAAAGTAGTACTTTCACGTTCATAGTCATAGTGCAATATCACGAAAAGTGATAACACACATATTTTCCACTCCTTCTTTCCCTCCTCTCTTCCTTCTTAGTGTAAAACCTTAATAAGAGTGAATAGAGCAGTAACGCAAACACTAGAGAGGAGACTAAGAGGGTACTGTGTTCGAGGGAAAGGATGGAGATGGGACAGAGAGATGGAGAAAAACAAAGAGCAGGCTGTGATTCTTCAAGTGTCTTTTTAATCATTAAGCATCTCCAAAGCTCTTTATGTTCTCTTCCCAAAGAAAAGAGCCTCTTGCTTTTCCCAAGAAACCCCAAATCTCGTTCAAAGACAAGCTGCAGCCTATTCCTAATTCTCTCCAAACCTAGTGGTTATTATCAAAAGGATTTTTCCCCCCCCTGCCCCCTTCTTGAGACTGCTTCCTTCCAGCCCCGACTGGTGATGCAGTCCCTCCTGAATTCTGCTGGGCAGGAGCATCTCCGCTGCCATATCTAAGCCTGAGTCCTTCCCATCCCCAGAACTTCTGAGGGAAATAAGATTATAAAGACAACCAAAAGACTGCTGTGGCTACCTCAGAAAAAAAGCAGATCTACAACAGTTAAGGGAAGAAGAAAGTGTCTGCTCACTGTTTTTTCATTCCCGTGCAGCAATTTGCATAAGTCAGGGGACTTTCAGGTTACTCGTTCATATGACTGCCTTTGTCATAAGCATCAATGCAGGGAAATGAGGTGTCTTACTTTCATGATTGTGTTATATGTAATTTTGGAATTAGCAACGGATCTGTTCAATTTATTCCAACTGCAAGTAACATTTTTCTCAGTCTATGCCCTTGCTTTGTCCCATCTGGTACACCATTGATTTCTGCACAGGTATTAATTTAATGAATTATTTAAATTAAATTAATTACTTTTAACTGCGTTTGTACTTCATGGTTGAAGGTAGATGTCCAAACTGAAGCTGTACCAACTCAGTGGCATAATAAACAAATCTGCAATTTCATCTCTTCTTTTCTGTTTGTTAGTCTTTCAATTTCTGCTCTTTACTGTTCTCCAGTTTCTTCAGCTCCTTAAACATCAAGGTCACTATAAGTTCTGAAAAAAGAGACCCTCTAAACTGCATCCCCTACACCTTATCCCCAAAGCAGTATGGTCTACCACAAAGTTGGTACAGAATAGACACTACAGTGACCCTACAGGAACACCAAACATGAAGACTGAACAGATCTCTCACTGCAGTATCTCATTTCAGCCCAGCTTTGCCAGAGTCTATTTTATACCTTTGCAATTCCTTTGCAAGCCAGTTTAGAAGTAATCAGATATAGGCATACAAAGGCATACTTTTACAGGCTGACTTGGTGATACTTGATTGAAATTTTTTGAGGATTTCTTATTCTGGCCCATGAGAAAAATTCAGACTGAGTGCTTAGGCTGCGTCACCTCAACATCAGCACACCTTGTTCGGAAGGGTCAGTAAGAAGGGCAGCAGCATGATCTTACTGACAAGAGCCTCAGATACTTCAAAAAATACATGTGTGAGGGCGTAAAAGAAAATATAAAAAATACCGTTCAAATAAAGCTGTCCCTGAATCAGTAGAAAGGAGCCTGAAGATATCAGACAAATAAACTGTAGAAATTGCAAGCAGCAGAAATGGAGAAATTAGGCTGTGGCAACATATATTCTAAGATTGATTTTGTTGTCGTTGTCTGTAACTAAGCATAGTTGTAATATAACCAGAGAAGAGCAAAGAAGCACAGAACAGAACAACTTTCAGTAGATAGTTATATTTCTTTTAGTTCATTTTCAGTCTTCATAAAACTTTATAAACTCTACTGGCCATCTGCAGGCAGAACTCAGAGGATGAGAATTTTATTGGGACTTCTTTGCTGGACAGGCTTAGAGACTATAATTATTATCTTAAAGTCAAGCAGAGCTGGAAGGGACTTGATTTTACATCTCGCTCTCAAGGCACTGCTAACATTATAACTGTAAGGCTTGCTATGTACTGCTGTAAAATGTAATGTTGGGATTATCATCCATAACTTCCAGATGCAGCAGAATGGGCTAAATTTAGTTTGTTTGTAATTTACGATATATTCACTGTACGCACTAATAAATAGCTAGTTATGTTTTTGCTTGGTGAACTTAAATTACTTTGAGGAAAATGTTATAGGCCTACAGAATATATGTGCTCACTAAGTATGCCTTTTTTGCTAAGCTGCCATCAGGACTTGTGGATTTAAACTAGTGTCTATTTTCTTCTTTGATATGCAATTAGGTGGTTGCATTTCACAGGCTTGGTTCACATCTGGTTCACTGATCTGTTCTCACAGAGAAAGATTATTTCTGTATCATGGGAAAAAGTAAGCCTCCAATCTTTTATAAAAAGTCTTACAAATGCGGATAATTGAATACTACATGCATTTTAGGTGCATATTTTTCTCTGCTTCACTGACAAAGTCAGTTGTGCAACTGCTGTGTTAATAAAATGGTTGGCTCTAAGTACTTGCAACACCTGTGGCAGAGGCGGCCTCTGCCAGCCTTTTAGTACATAGTGAAATGATAAAAATGTATTAGTTTTCCACTTTGCAGTTGCATTCCTGATTACACAATGCAGCTGGTGCTGCAGGAAAATCCGTGCTGTTTAACAGTAAAGGAATTTAAGTGGAAGGAGTGAAGATGGTGTTGCTTTGCAACTGTTTCTTTTTTCTCTTTAATCCCTTTTTTTCCTTCTACCATTTTAAAATGAATAAATGATGACAAATGGCAAAATGACAAGGGGAGTACAAAAGATGGGTGGAAACAAGGGAGAGAAAGCATCAGAGCATCAGTGTGACAGTGAGGGGAGGAAGACACATTGCTATGATTGGCACGATGGCTGGGCAAATATTGCTTGGACTGGCCCTAAGATTTCGCATTTTCATCCATATCTTACTTCTCTCATCCTTTATTTGTCAATCTCTTCTCTTTTGCCAGTTCTATTTCCTTCACTTAGCTCTTTCTTTTTTTTTATAATTTTATTTTTAGCTTTCTTTCCCTTTTTTTAAAAATTGTTGGAGTCAGTAACAAACAGGATACCTTTTGTCTTCCTAGAAGTGATGGAAGATAATGGTGTCTCCTGCAAGTTAAAATAGGAACAAATGCTCAACCAATTTGTACCATAAAGCCTAAAGAAGGGAAAATGTTTGTGTTTATAATTTCTGAGTTTGCAGAAGATGAATCTGGATATCTGTACCAAATCTAAAAGAGAATGGGGATTGTATGATATGGTTTTAAGATCATGAGCTGGCTGCTCCTTTAAAACACAAAAAACCCACATGATATGAACATGTAACTCACTACTGAGTGCTTAGCATGACAAGCATTTTATAAAATTAAAACTCATCTATATGTCAGTCTAAGGTTCTCCTGAGAATATTTGTTTCCTTGTCTTCCTTTAACAAAGGTAATTACGGCCACTCAGTTGTTTTAGGACCACAACTGTAAACAGGAGAAGTATGGGCTGAATCAGGTCTGTCAATTTTACATTGTCTTAAAGAGTCTGAAGTTCACAACACTTAACCATTATTTGCTCAGATTTCCAGTATCCTGCGCTTTTATGGTAAGTATGACAATATCTGCTTGCCTCAAAAAACGGGGCCCTCATGAGCAACTGCAATCTGACAAGCATCAAGGTCATTCTCATGTCACTTCAGAACAAGGGTGTTAAAAGTGATCGGTGTCAGACAGTATCTCTGAGCTAAACTTTGCCCACTGTTGGATTTGCAGGTCCAACTTCCACCATACAGATGGTACCAGTGTTCTGAAATAATGTAATAAAGTGAACCGAGACACCAGCTATTCATAGCAATCAATCACCAGCATCCTTATCCACAGTTAGTTACGGCAGTGAGCAGAAAAACATGTTGACATAGCCAATGAAATTAATGAAGAATATTGTATTAGTATCAAAGTCACAGTTATCTTGAAAAATTCTTAATCAGTTCTCAATCCTGTCTGTTCACAGAACAAAATCTGGAGTCTGGAGGCTCTTTTGACCTAAAAATGACAGGCAGCAGCACCTTCTTTGCTGTAGCAAAAGTAATTCACTGCAACCAGACAACAATTAACACCATTTCACAGCTCCAACTATCCTTGAATAATGGGATTCATACTCTGCCCTGCTCATGTTTCTGCTCTGTTCTCTTTAACTATTATTCTTATGCAAGTTTTGCCATCTCCTTTCAGGATCTTTCTTTTAACCGTTATTAGCAAGAGGATTATTTATTTTTGTTCCAACAGAAAACATTAAAAAAAAATGTTTGATAGACTGGAAATTTTGCTGTGGCTACACTGATGACTGTCCCATTCTGTGTAATCACATTTATCTCTCATGAGGAGAAGCTCTCAATAAAGTGCTCAAATTGTGAGGCAGAGCATACGACTTTGGTACAGATACTGTCAGGTTTTCTGCAAGTCAAGGTTACACTAACAAGCCAAAGACTTTCTTTCATGTCACTATGCAAACCTGAGACAGTCTGGGTAATTCTCCAGGAATGAAAGAGAAGAAATATTTAGCAGGGCAGAAGGACCGAGGAAGTACAGACACACACCATGTGGAAGTCACCAGAGCAGAAACACTTCTGCGCATGGACACAGGAATTTGCATCTCCCCCTTGCAGTAGTTTTCTGGCCCTGCGTGGTCTTTGCACCCGCGTGTGGGGGTGGATTTGGTCCTGGTCCTGGTGGGATTCAGCTTTGCCCGGGCAAAAGGGCAGCCTCTGCCCTGCAGCACAGTTTGCTTCTCTCCCAGAGAGCCTGCACCAGTTTTGCTGCCTCAAGGGAAGCAGCAAGGTTTAACCCATGGCAATTGTCCACTGTCTTATCTTACAAAAAAAGAACTCTTGACAGAGCGATTTTTCTGTGTTAGTTTAGCTAATCTAATGGTCAGAAGGAGATAAGTCCTCAAGAGAAACTATTGCTCTTGCCTCACAAGTAAGCTTGCCTACTTCTCTGCTTAATTTTTGACAAACTGATCAACATTTATATTATTAAGGATAATCAAAGACTGTGACAATAAAAGGAAAAAATATAATAAAAAACAAAATCAAGGACATAACCACTCAATCTTGTGAGAATAAGATATTGGATTAAAGAAAGGGAAAATTTATTCAATTACTGCAATATGAATGGTCTTGACATGCCAAATATGAATACAAAACTCAATTTTTAATCTGTCTAAAAGTGTATGTCTACAGTCTTTGATTTAGACTCATGTCTAATGCAAATCACATTAAGTAGAAGAAAATGTTTGGAAGAAAGAAAAAAGAGCAGAATAAAATGTGTAACCTTCTCCCCCAAAATAAGAACTTCATCTGTTCAGGACAGCACACAAAGGCCGTTAATATTTTCCCTAGATCAGTTTTTACCTCTGCATAGTTTTTTTTTTTTAATCTTAATGGATACATGATAACCTTTGAGTTATCTAAAGGCCAAAAATGGGAATCTCTGCTGAGGGTTCTACTTTTGGCATTTCATGTTCTCTTTCAAAGAGATGTAACCTAATAAAATGTACAATAGAAATGAATCAAATTTGTATAAGCAGACTCCAAAACCAACCAAGTGCAATTTGCAGTTAAGATAGTCTCCTTTTCTGTTGCCCATTCCAAAGCATATCGTGGACCGACAATTTCTACAGATTATTTTTCACATTTGACAAAGAAAATACCTTGTAACTCAATTTGTATGCAGTTGATGTAAGAAGAAAATTATCAAAATAACAAAAACAGGCAGTGTTGCCATATGTTCCAGTACAGAAGCAAATCATATTGCATTTACACCCCACCACTATCATACAGAAAGGTTGCAAAGACGAATATTCCCTAAAAAATATCTACTAAAGGATTAAACGATGGGTAAGGTAATAGTTTTAAATTAAAAATCAAAAATATTATTTTTTCCCTTTTTTTCCTTCAAGGTCCCCCTTCATTTTTCACTCTTTCTTCCCATTATAACTCTTTTAGAGATTCTCTCATTATTTCCTTTTACTGTCGTTAGAGATCTTGATGTTATCTTTGACCAGTAGCTCCAAGTATATTTTTTCTTACAATTAAATCTTCCAGGAGCTCTAGTTTGAATAGCTTAAGAATATATAAGCTTCTTATGTCTGATACATCAAAAAAGCCCGGCCCACACATTAGTGGTCCTCAGAGCCTCAAATTGCAGTGTTATATATGCTGGTCTGTCAAAATTTCCTTTTTTTGTCAAAATGAAACATGTGATTTGTCTAATTTAGTGTTTTAATAAAAGTCTAGATTTTCTCATTTCAACCCCATTTCTTTTTCCCATCAGAATTTATTTCCACTTGAAAGAAATCTGGGATTAAAGTAGGCTGTGCTTTGCTTTTCTATAGTTCTCGCTACACATGGGTATTCTTCTGGAATAAGAGTATCTTTTACTAGGTTAACCTTCAGCTGAATACTGAACACTTCACATATAGACAAGGATGGACTGTTCAAAATGAGCTGGAAATATGAAAATGATGAAAAGCCCCTGCATTCATGGTTCTGCTTCCAAAGTATATAAATCTATTTGATTCTTCAGTTTCCCTTTTATCTTTAGAAGAAGAAGAAGGGATAATTACCTATATGCTAATAATTCTGTTAAAAGCTCCAACAGAACTGCAATCTTCAGCAGAAATGAAGAAGGAGGGCTTTGAGCAACCTGATCTAGTGAAAGATGACGCTGCCCATGGCAAGAGGGTTAGACTAATTGATATTCAAAGGTTCCTTCAAACCCAGATCATTGTATGATTCTAAGGATAATTGGTAATGCGAATAGTAATGACATGTAGGAATGTAGACAACTTGTCTCCAGGAATTCTAGTTTCTTTACAGGTGTCATGGTTTAACCCGGCAGCAGGTAACTAAACACCAGACAGCCACTCGCTCATCCCTCCCCTTCCCTTCTCAGGAGGATGGGGAGGAGAAATGGACAAAACGGGAAACCTGTAGTTTTAGATAAAGACAGCTTGATAAGACAACAGAGGAAATACTACAACTACTACTACTACTACTACTACTGATAATAATAAATATGCAAAACAAACTATATACAATTATATCACCATGTGATGACTGATTCACAGTCGCTCCCAAGCAGCGATCACAGAACCTGGAAATCGCAGATTCTGTGAATTTTACAAAACTCCTGAAAAAGACGGAACTCCCAGAAAAGTTCCAACTCCTGGACAAAAGAGGATGCAAATTAATGGAAAAGAAAAGAAACAATACCTGCCCCACTTCTCCCTGCCCGCCAACCCCTGTTCATAAACTGAAGATGATGTCTATGGTACGGAATATTTCCATTGCCCAGCTTGGGCAGACTGCCTGGCTGTGCTGCCTCCTAGCTCCTGCATATCTCCTCATTAACTGAATACAAGAGACTGGAAAAAGTCCTTTACTTCTTAGCAATAAGTGAAAACATCAGTGTTATCAACATTCTTCTCATGCTAAGTCCAAAACACAGCAGCTACTGGGAGAAAAATCAACTCTATCCCAGCTGAAACAAGGACAACAGGCGAGTTACATTTCTTCCTTTATTTCCCCACCCGTCCCTCTTTTCCTTCTGCAGTTTCCAACCAGTCAATGTTAAGAGATACTTTCTCCAGATCCTCACTTCCATTCTCATACACCTTCCCAGAAATGTGCTCCCTCTTTTTAAACAAAAATTCTTTACATGCTCTCTCTAATAATTTGAACTGAATTAGCATTGGAAATTAATCAGAAACCTTAAGAAGTGTTGTGATATCCACAAAATTTGTCAAAAGAAGGCTTTTCCCAGGGCCGCTGGTTCTTGATGATGGTGTAGGTGGGCTTTTGAGGTGGACTGAGAACTGGCCGAATGGCAGAACTCAGAGGGTTGTCATCAGCAGCGCTGAGTCTAGTTGGAGGCTGGTAACAAGTGGTGTCCCCCAGGGAACAGTACTGGGCCCAGTCCTGTTCTACTTCTTCATCAACGACCTGGATGAAGAGTTAGAATGTACCCTCAGCAAGTTTGCTGATGACACCAAACTGGGAGGTGTGGTAGATACACCAGAAGGCTGTGCTGCCATTCAGCATGACCTGGATAGGCTGGAAAGCTGGGCAGAGAGGAACCTGATGAGGTTCAACAAGGGCAAGTGCAGGGTCCTGCACCTGGGGAGGAGCAACCTCATGCACCAGTACAGGCTTGGGGTGGACCTGCTGGAGAGCAGCTCTGCGGAGAGGGACCTGGGTGTCCTAGTGGACGACAGGTTAACCATGAGCCAGCAGTATGTCTTGGCTGCCAAGAAAGCTAATGGGATCCTGGGGTGCATCAAGAAGAGTGTGGCCAGTAGGTCGAGGGAGGTTCTCCTCCTCTACACTGCCCTGGTGAGGCCTCATCTGGAGTACTGTGTCCAGTTCTGGGCTCCCCAGTTCAAGAAAGATGAGGAGCTACTGGAGAGAGTCCAGCAGAGGGCTGTGAGGATGGTGAGGGGATTGGAACATCTGTCCTATGAGGAAAGGCCGAGGGAGCTGGGCTTGTTCAGCCTGAAGAAGAGAAGGCTGAGAGGGGACCTAATAAATGCTTACAAATATCTGAAGGGTGGGTGACAGGAGAATGGGGCCAAAGTCTTTTCAGTAGTGCCCAGCGACAGGACAAGAGACAACGGGCACAAACTGAACCATAGGAAGTTCCGTCTGAACATGAGGAAGAACTTCTTCCCTCTGAGGGTGACGGAGCACTGGAAGAGGTTGCCCAGGGAGGTTGTGGAGTCTCCTTCTCCGGAGATATTGAAGACCCACCTGGACAAGGTCCTCTGTGGCCTGCTGTAGGTGACCCTGCTTCGGCGGGAGGGTTGGACTAGATGACCCACAGAGATCCCTTCCAACCCCTAACATTCTGTGATTCTGTGATTCTCAGTCCAGCAATATATGATTGTCACTACTTTTTTGAAGCAGACAAATAATACATCAGTCATTTATATGGCATTCTTCCACTGAAGTAATGATGTTAGAGCACCCCAAAGGTCTGTCAACTGATCTAGAGTGCAGTGCTCAAACCTGACTGGACTGACAACAATCAATTTTCTAGTCAGGGAAGGAAGGCTCTTTACAGGCTTTTTAGGAAGGACAGGCTGGGAAGACAAGGAGGTGGAGTTGCTCTTTATGTGAGAGAAGAGTTGGAATGCATGGAGCTCTGCCTGGGTATGGATGGGGAGCCAACTGAGAGTTTACGGGTGAGGATTAAAGAGAAGACAGGAAGGGTGACTTGATAGTCAGTGTCTGCTATAGATGGACTGACCAGGAAGAACAAGTAGATTAAAACCTCTACAGATGGACAGAAGCAGCCTCACATTTGCAGACCCTGGTCCTCATGGGGTCCTTCAACCATTTTGATATCTGCTGGAAGGACAACACAGAAGAGGGTGGTATGCTGCACCTCATATTCACCAACAAGAAGGGGCTCACTGGGGATGTGAAGGTCAAAGGCAGCCTTGGCCACAGTGACCATAAGCTGAAGGAGTTCAGTGGTCCCTTCCAATCTCAACCGCTGTGTGATTCTATTAGGGCAGAAGACACTGGCAGCATCTACAAGGTCTTAAGTAGTCTAGATATTTGGATTATGATTTGCCAAAAATATAAAAAATATGCTTAAAGAACTGCACAGAAGCACAGACACAAGAAAGACAATGCAAATGTATAAAAATGTAAAATGTACAAAACCCCATAAAAGGTGAAATAATTTAGTTTTCCTATCTATTCCTCTGCCCATTTCAACTTCAGCCCTTGATTTTGGTTCCAAGATGTGTCTCAAAGCACAGCCTGCTCAGGGGGCACACACCTTCTGAATACACTTACGTGTTCTTGACTGCTTGCTTTTACTGTTTAGATCTTTTCATTCCATGTATTTTTCACTGAAATTTGTTGCATACTAAAGAGAAATTTGCTTTTCTGTTTCATAACAATATTCTCTTAATCCTTAATTGTACATGCTATCTCATTCAAATCTCAGCTGTAGGACTCTTAATCGCCCTCACTTACCCAGTAGGTTTTCTCTAATCATGCAGGTAACACTTTATTGACCTGTTTCAGTTCCAGCTCATTAAACACAGCTGTTTTAATGCTTAAGAAAAGAGTGGAATGTAAAAAACCAAAACCTCACAGTATTAAACAGAATTAAGACAAGCAAAATAGCCGATTTAAAGTCTTTCATCTAAATTTTGTTCTGAGGTCCACCCAAGGCCTCTGTTCTTTCTCACTGTGAACTGAGTTGTATGTGCAAAACTTCAATTTGAACAAAAGGGACTAAACGTTCCCCTAGTCCATAGTGTGTAACCTCCAAGAATTCCTGATGTGTGTACACTACCAGTGTGAATGAGACAATTTAGGTCTCAGAGAAAGTCTAGCCATAGACTTGGCAGCACAAAAATGCATGCAGACTAAATTTATCCTGCTACTTCTGATGCAGAAGACCTTTATCAGCTAGTCAGGCATCCCTTCAACGTGTTTTGAAAGATGATTTTATTCTGTTCACTGCACTGGAGTTGGAGAGAGATTTCTTAGACTGTAAGTTCTTCTGAGCAGAGATCAGCTAATACTTCTGTTTGTTTGGTAACTACAAAAAAAGGCTGTCTTTTATGCTCTGCGGGAGTTCAAATAAATAATCATAAAGCTACAGTAGCAACAGGTCAAGTAGTGGCAAAACACTCTTTTCTAAAAAAACGCAGTAATTGAAAATTATTTATTCTGGAAAACTTCTAAGCAAACACAATATAGAAACACAGAAAGGATGTCGTAAAAGTTTTTATCTGAGATATATAACAAAGAGAGCTTTAGCTACTATAACCAGCTAACCAGAAAACAATTCTATATTCTTATCAGCAGGTTGGGATGGAAGCAGATGGAGAAAATAATAAAAATTGGGATGGATGGCATCTTAGCTTCTGAGCCATACTGTTGAACATTTTTGCTTTTCTGAGATTTCCAAGACATGCAGATGTATTTCTATTCAGCTAAGGCTGAATTTGCCTCTAGTTACAACTCAGCATTTATTGAATTGCAAGGATCCTTATTTTCAAGAGTTTATGTGCTGACTTCAGGTAAATCATAGTTCTCTACAGCATCATCCTCACTACTGAGGTATTTTATGTTTGTTCTTTAAATTACTTGCTTGAAGCAAAACTTGTTTTTCAAATGTGTAGTTGGATAACTAATTTCTCCAACAGCTTTGCAGAATACTTTCCATATGAAGTTGGTTAATGTGCTTAGCTTTCTTTTCCCACACAGCTACTGATATGTCTTTACAGATTACTCCAAAATACCTACAAAATACAATAACATTATGTTAAGAAGTGTTTAGATATCGTAGCCTAAATTGTGCTTTTGAGTCACAATACTAAAACCAACAAGATTAACTGATTAAATCTGAAAAAATAACTGCACCTGGTTTTGAATGTGGAGTTGTTATGACTGGTGGCATCATTAAAGTTGCTTTGAGATTGGTAGCTACAGCTTGTAGTGAATTCCTTGGACCTGGACCAACTCACATTAAAGTCAATGGAAAGGAGATTTGCTTGCGCTGAAATTCATCAGAAATTAACTTATGACATTAAGAGCTGGCAAAATTGTATGTATTGGCTCCTTAGTTTTCTAAAAGCATAGATGTTTTACCTACAGAAACAATGATTATCATCAGAACCGCTGGAATGCAAAGATAGGGATACTTTCAAAGACACTAACGGCGGTCATGTCATCTGCTCCTAATAAATTTCTCTTTAAATATTTACTTTAATAAAATGTTTTGCTTATGTAGGGGGGCTGTCTCGCTCAACTGAAAAAATGGAAAATATTCCCATTTTATGTAATAGGAAAAGCAGCAGCTTTATAATGTCTTTTCTTCAGAATACACCAATGTTTCTAAATCGCTGACAAAGTAGGCAAATATTATTATGCTTATTTTTGCAGATGGGGATACTAAGCACAAAAACATGGAATTTCTCACAGTCACTCATTAAATCACTGGCAATGCATGGGACAGAGCTCCTGGCTCTCTGTGAACTGCTAGATTACACTATCTCTCAGCATCATTTAAAGTCACCCTCAATCTCAGAGGACAGCTTTGTAAAATATAATTTTGCAAAATATTCTCAGCAGGGTTTCAGATGCAGTGGTTGTAATTCCATTTTTTTCCATTCATCTTATTTCCCAGGTTTTTGATTTAGCAATATGCTTTGGGATTAGCTCTTGAGAACCTTGAGTTTCAGCCAAACATGGATTACGGATCAGATAATGCTAATTACATTTAATCATGTGGACAATTGTATTGTAAATTGAGAACTTATCAGGGAATTAATTCTGTCACTGAAAGTTGGAATGATGCTATAAGAACACGAAATCCATAACCAGGGACCAAAATATGAAAAGCACAAGATGTAAGCTTAACAATATTTGTTCTTAGTGGAGACGGATGAAAAGTAAATTTGCCTAAAGGTCATAAACTGGTCACTCCATAACTATTCAGAAATTGAGAATGAGATTCAAGATAAATTTGGCTGCACATAATTTTTCTGGATGAGATTCATAAGGGATAATATTTGTTTAATTTGAATGCAGAGTGCAAGTACTCCCCATCAAGACATGGCCTTCAAGTTCAGAGGAGATTTGAAGCAAATTTCCCACTTTCCAGACGTATAACCTTAACAGTGTTCTCCATCAAAAAGCAAAGATTTTCATTTGCTTTTGCTCTCTCACTTCTTATAAATATTTATTTAACAGGGTAGATCCTGGAGTTTATATATTTTCCTATACGTGGCGTGTTCTTCTCACTAGGCTAAAAAATTACATGTACTCTGTAGACACGTACTGGTAGACTGTGTACAAAATGGCAGGGATTAAGCAGAGGATTGATTAAAAAAGCAATGATGTATAAAGGCCTGGTATTTAAACCTGTAACTGGGTAAAACTCTGCCCACACCAAGACTTTGATGATTATGATGGACATGATTAACAAAATGTCTGTTTTATGTTTAGTATCTTCCAATACAACATTCAGGATTTACTGGAACAGGTGGATACATAAAAATGTGTCATTTCTGTGTTCACATCAGCTTTTTCTTTGCTTTTCCCAGTGTAGGAGTTAGCTGTCAGGAACATCTATATGAATGATATGGTTGAGTTATAATATATGGAGAAAGGTAATTATGACAATTTAGTAATCTGTTGTACTGCTCCTGAAAGCTATTCTTTCCAACTAGAGAGTAGAAATTTTCTGTGTAAAATTTTGGAAAATGGGTAGACTTTTACGCTATGTCAAAATTTCAAACTTGACCTCTGAAATACAGTGTTGGAAACAAACTTTCTCACAGAAAGTGTAATTTACAAAGTGCTGTACTACAATAATTTTAAAAGTATATTTTGGCAGGTTTAAATTAATGAAAAATTATAAACTGCTTATAGCCACTGTGCAAGCAGAAAAACGTAACTTCTAAATCAGTTGTTCGGTTATTTTTCTCTAGTATCATTAAAATCTGCCAACTATATGGTAACATTTTCTCAGCCCTAGTTGGTGTATATTGCTAAAATTATTACACTGGAATCTGTTTGTCCAAATGAAAATTAAAAGCAATTGATGAAACCAGAAGTGACCACAATGATATTCTTTATAACAGACCTTCCAAACAGTAAAACATATATTGTGCTGATTCTGTCATTGAAAGAGCTGAAAACTTTGAATGTTTATGAACAGACACTTCTAGAAGACAAATTCTGATCTGTATTTTTCATTCTCCGAATTTGAAGCAAAAAATGGTAGATAAATTCATTACTATGGGAATGTTTCAACCAAGCTTTACAGTTTTTCACGTTTCTTTGATTGTGTCTCTTTCCCCAGCCTATTATGGCAATAATGTTACATTCTAAAATCCCTGTAAAATATAATATGATTCACTTTTTATCATTTACGGTGAAATACTGACTTGCATATAAATCTTTTATTGATACTATTACATATTTACTGCAGCTATACTAGAACGCTTGGTGGAAATAAAAAACATTGTGTGTGTGCTGGATATAAAAAATGTCAATTTGAACAAGGGTATCCAGCATGTTTAATAATCTCTTGCACATCTATATCTGAAAACACTGAATGATGCAACAGACAGCAATGCCTTTGTGGCAACTTTTTTAGTTCATCCAGAATCCTTAAGTATTAAAATATTTTATTCTTGGTGCACATGTATCAGCACACAGTGTCACAGAATGCTTAAAACTAGCAGTCCCTGTGGATAATTAGAAAGTAGAGTACAAATGCGGTATTTCTCTTCTTTTCAGTATCAGGCTGACATAATGAAGCAACAGTCAAAAGACAGTGGAGATTTTGGACAACGGCAGATGACCAGTGAAACTATGACCACGGTATTATAATAATCTCTTGGAGGGCTTCTGAAACTGTACAGGCACTTGAATTGTTAGTGTAGCACGTAAAATACAGAGAAAATCAAAGTTATGCTGTGTTAAACTGGGCTCACTGCCCCAGGGGTGCAGTTACAGAGCTGATTGAAGCGCAGCCAGACTGGTGGCTGAACAGAGGAGGCACCCAAATATATACGCATCCAGTTTTGTGGATCTAAAGGCATGCAATGCTTTGCAGGTCTCACTCATTAACCTTCAGACATATGAGGCCTGATTTCATAATCCAATGGATTTTTCGACAGTATTATCTTTTTAACACTGACATAATTTTTTCCTGTTTCTTACAGAAATACCAAGTTAGCAGAGTACTGCTCTGAAACGAATGAAAAACCAAACCCAAATGTAAAAATGAAATCTTAGAAAAGCAATGACTGAGTCTGTACTATCTTATTGTAGAAAACATTAAATTTAAAGTTACCGTTTAGCATCACTGTCTATAAAGCCCTAAATAACCTCAACTAGAAACAGCACTTCAGGATTTGCTATCATTTTTTTGCAAAGCCATGCTGGAAAACAACCTCATTTAAATATTTTTATCTCAGTACTTTCAATCTTCTTTGATGCAAGAACATAGAATAAGCTAGAAAATAAATAAAATCCTGCCATGGTATCTGATGCTAACATCTCCATAATACAATTTCTTAGAAGATAGAACTCTACCTGATTAGTTTCTTTAAACTAAATTCAGAAGGATTTCCTCAAATACACTTCAGGCCTGAAGTGTGACTCACTTCAATTTAGGATCTAGAGCGAAAGAAGAAATAATTGGTCTCTCAAAGAAAGTGATCAGCATAGGAAAAAGAAACTGCAATGCAGAAAATCATCACTAATAAAATGGGAGTTTCAGACAATGATATTCTAGAGCAGAGGTAGGATAATTCTTACATAAATGAAAGCAAGGATGGTTCCTCCTGCTTATAGCTGGGTCAGGTAGGTCTGAACAGATTTAACCAATTCCTGTGGCATCACTCTCCGAACAAGCAATGGAAAAGAGAAACTCTGCCCAGAAAACGTGTCATACAAAGAGATATGTCCCTCCTACCAGGGCCACAGTCACCCTCAAGCAGATGGCAACTGCGTTTTAAAGCAACCAGCCCATGATTCTGTGGCAACTGTGATGATTAAAATGTGGGCCCAGACCTAGAACATTCTCCTGGCAGTGCTGCAGGCAACCAGGAAAACATTCCTGGTTAGTACATCAGCCTGGATGATGAGTTGCCCATGGAGCTGGTTGTAGTGGTTTGGGAGCAGAACTGTTATACTGCAGGCAGCGCTAGTCACAGTTACTGCCTGTCATCAGGCTGCCAGAAAACTCGCATGATAACCGTCCTTCCACCTGCCCGGAACTTCTAATAGAAAACTGAAGTCAAAATGGTCCAGCTATTTCCTAGAATAAGGTCAGAGAGAAGTATCTGGGACACTGATAAAGAAAAAAAAAATCACCATATCTTGACTTTGAAATGCTCTAAGAAAATATTTTCATAGGAACAGAACTTAAATCTACAAAGAGAATATCTTTAAGTCAAATAGGACCTTTGTAGCCTCAAAAAATATCACAAAACTTTTCAAAACCTGTGCTTTGCACATGGCTGTTATTCTGGCCAGGTAACATTTCTGCAGATTCTCTCCTTGTTGAGCATGCACAAATCTGACGTCTGATGAGACGGCATTGTGTATCTTCTTATCCCAACATAGCATAACCGTACCACACACACACTGTCCCTTGGGCATGGGATAAGAGAGCGACAAGTGACAAAATCAGGCTTTGTGAATACTTGTTGTTTCCATAATGGAATCCAGGATACCTGAGTTTCACCATTCCTTGGCTGTTGGAAGCACATGTGTGCTATAGACTATCTGGACCCTTATGAACAGAAGGCCTTATAGAGTAGCCTACAATCTACAACAACAACGGATTTGCTGTGCTATCTGCTCACATGAAAAGAGTCTGTTACTGAAACTACTGTTTGCAAAACTGCAGATTAACCTTGTGTATAGAAATATTTCAGTTTCTTTTTTTCTTCTTTTAATTTTCAATGACACATACAGAAAGTTATATTAAAATTTTCTTATTAAAACTGAAAATTTAAGACGGATTCCAGAGACTTGAACTTATCACCCAAACAATGAACACTACCAAACTGCAGCATAAGAATGCAGTTCTTCAGGGCTACATTCAACTACAGCAAGATAAATCAAGGATCAAAGTGCCCCACTTTGCCTTTTCTTCCTGCAAATCCTTGCACGAAGCACTTTGCAAAAGAAGCAAAACTATCCCACAGCCACAAGTCTGATCTTCCACAGTGCTTTGACTCCTGCCAGAGTATAGACAGGCCTGTCCTTGGTACTCAGTGAAATAAGAGTCTAGGTGAACAATACTCCTATCCATGTAACAAAAAGACAATAACGCAGCCCATATGAACAAAAGACCCAAACTGAAGTTGCACAAGAAACCCAAATTTTAATGTGTTCAGATTTTCAGGAGTAGGTTTCTGTCATTTTAACAGCATTATTTTAACAGTTTCCTTTTTTTGTGTGTTCATGTGTTGAATTATATTATCTAGGCCAAAGTTCTGTCTCCAAGTGTATAATAAGCTTCAGGAAGACAATTATCCCACAGCAATTTCTTCATACCTGAGGTCTCTTTCAATATATTTTTCAAACTGATATGCTCACAGAAAAGCGAACCTACTTATAAAATTCCCGTTTCTCCCAAAAGCTCAGATGGAATGCAGAAAGTGAGATTAACATTGTAGTTTCTACTTTTGATTGCTTGGTGGCATAAAGATATTATAATAAATGAACTAATATATACAGCAACATGGAAACAATGTTGGTCTGAGCAAGGACACAAGTATTTAAGGTACCTAGAAGACTTAGCACACATCTCTGAAGGGACTAGAATACGGAGTAATGCAAGATTGAAGAGGAAAGAAATAGTTGTATATTTATATGCACCGTGACAGAAAAGGAAACTGGACAGAATCACAGAATCAAAGAATCACAGAATAGTAGGGGTTGGAAGGGACCTCTGTGGGTCATCTAGTCCAACCCTCCTGTCGAAGCCGGGTCACCTACAGCAGGCTGCAGAGGACCTTGTCCAGGCGGGTCTTGAATATCTCCAGAGAAGGAGACTCCACGGGCAGCCTGTTCCAGTGCTCCGTCACCCTCAGAGGGAAGAAGTTCTTCCTCATGTTCAGACGGAACTTCCTGTCCCTCAGTTTGTGCCCATTGCCCCTTGTCCTGTCACTGGGCACCACTGAAAAGAGCTTGGCCCCATCCTCCTGACACCCACCCTTCAGATATTTCTAAGCATTTATTAGGTCCCCTCGCAGCCTTCTCTTCTTCAGGCTGAACAAGCCCAGCTCCCTCAGCCTCTCCTCGTAGGGGAGATGTTCCAGTCCCCTCATCATCCTCGTAGCCCTCCGCTGGACTCTCTCCAGTAGCTCCTCATCTTTCTTGAACTGGGGAGCCCAGAACTGGACACAGTACTCTAGATGAGGCCTCACTAGGGCAGTGTAGAGCGGAAGGAGAACCTCCCTCGTCCTGCTGGCCACACTCTTCTTGATGCACCCCAGGATCCCATTGGCTTTCTTGGCAGCCAGGGCACACTGCTGGCTCATGGTTAACCTGTCGTCCACTAGGACACCCAGGTCCCTCTCCGCAGAGCTGCTCTCCAGCAGGTCCACCCCAAGCCTGTACTGGTGCATGAGGTTGCTCCTCCCCAGGTGCAGGACCCTGCACTTGCCCTTGTTGAACCTCATCAGGTTCCTCTCTGCCCAGCTTTCCAGCCTATCCAGGTCATGCTGAATGGCAGCACAGCCTTCTGGTGTATCTACCACACCTCCCAGTTTGGTGTCATCAGCAAACTTGCTGAGGGTACATTCTAACTCTTCATCCAGGTCGTTGATGAAGAAGTTAAACAAGACTGGGCCTAGTACTGACCCCTGGGGGACACCACTTGTTACCAGCCTCCAACTAGACTCAGTGCCGCTGATGACAACCCTCAGAATTCTGCCATTCAGCCAGTTCTCTATCCACTTCACCGACCACTCATCCAGCCCACACTTCCTCAGCTTCCCTAGGAGGATATCATGGGAGACTGTGTCGAAAGCCTTGCTGAAGTCGAGGTAGACAACATCCACAGCTCTCCCTTCGTCTACCCAGCCAGTCATGTCACCGTAGAAAGCTATTAGATTGGTCAGGCATGATTTCCCCTTGGTGAATCCATGCTGACTACTCCTGATAACCTTCTTTTCTTCCACTTGCTTGATGATGGCCTCCAGGATAAGCTGCTCCATCACCTTTCCCGGGATGGAGGTGAGGCTGACCGGCCTGTAGTTCCCTGGGTCCTCCTTCTTGCCCTTTTTGAAGATTGGAGTGACATTGGCCTTTCTCCAGTCCTCGGGCACCTCTCCTGTCCTCCAGGACCTCTCAAAGATGATGGAGAGTGGCTCAGCAATGACATCCGCCAGCTCCCTCAGCACTCGTGGGTGCATTCCATTGGGGCCCATGGATTTGTGGACATCCAGATCACTTAAGCGATCCCTCACACAGTCCTCCTCGACCAAGGGAAAGTCGTCCTCTTTGTAGGCTTCTTCTCTTACCTCCAGGGCTTGGGATTCCTGAGGGCCAGTCTTAGCACTGAAGACTGAAGCAAAGAAAGCATTCAGTAGCTCTGCCTTCTCCGCATCCTCTGTCGCCAGGACACCCGCCTCATTCAGCAGCGGCCCCACGTTGTCCCTAGCCTTCCTTTTGCTGCTGATGTAGTTGAAGAAGCCCTTCTTGTTGTTTTTGACATCCCTTGCCAGCTTCAATTCCAGGTGAGCCTTGGCCTTCCTCGTCGCATCCCTGCACGCTCTCACCACTTTTCTGTACTCTTCCCAAGTGGCCTGCCCCTCTTTCCACATTCCATGCACCTTTCTCTTCTGCCTGATCTCCGCTAGAAGCTCCTTGTTTAACCATGCTGGTCTCCTGCCTCCTTTGCTAGATTTCTTTCTCAGGGGGATGCATTGCTCCTGTGCATGGAAGAAGTGTTGTTTAAAGAGCGACCAGCACTCATGGACCCCCCTTCCTTCGAGAGCCCTGGCCCACGGGATTCCTCCCAGTAGCTCCTTGAAGAGGGCAAAGTCAGCCCTCCTGAGGTCCAGGGTTTTGATCCTGCTTATCGCCCTGCTTCCTCCACGCAGGATCCTGAACTTGACCATTTCATGGTCACCGCAGTCGAGTCTACCTCCAGCTTTCACATCCTCCACCAGTCCCTCCTTGTTTGTTAACACGAGGTCCAGCAGCGCGCCTTTCCTTGTTGGTTCCTCCACCACTTGCATCAGAAAGTTATCATCAATGCTCTGTAGGAACCTCCTGGATTGCGCCTGCCTAGCTGTATGGTCTTCCCAGCTGATGTCAGGGTGGTTGAAGTCCCCCATGAGAACCAGAGCCTGTGACTGTGAGGCTGCTTGCAGCTGCCTGTAGAAGGCCTCATCAGCCTCCTCCTCCTGGTCAGGTGGCCTATAGTACACACCCACCGTAATGTCACCCTTATGAGCCTGTCCCTTAATTCTAACCCACAAGCTTTCAACTTGTTCCTCATTTGCCCCCAGGCCAAGCTCAATGCATTCCAGTTGCTCCCTCACATATAGAGCAACTCCCCCACCTCTCCTTGTTGGCCTGTCTTTCCTAAAGAGTCTGTAGCCATCTATGACAGCATGCCAGTCATGCGAGTTGTCCCACCACGTTTCTGTGATGGCAACCAAGTCGTAGCCGTCCTGCTGTATAATGGCTTCCAGCTCCTCCTGTTTATCAACTAGATCACTTGTATTTGTATATTAAAACTAGCAATTTAAAACACCTCACTATTACAGAGTAGTTGAAACTGGTAACTAAATGCAAAAAAGCGTATAGTGGATTATAGCTCCTTAGAGATTCCATCTGATAATTAAATCCAACAGCTAAATAATAAGGTTTTACTGATTCTGTTACCGGAGATCCACATAAGGTGTTCTGACCTATGAATTAATTAATCTCATTTGGCAACATGCTTAGCAGATAAGTAGCGCCAAGCACCCAACAACAGAAATATAGTTAGCACATTTAATATATAAGTAGCCCTAGGCATTAATTATTTCAATGCTTAGTACCATTGCAGCTTCTTTTCTGATACTGAAGAAATATGTATAGGCTGAAATAGTCATTTCACAGTAGAGTTAGCTAATAAAATTGGCATATTGATATTGGATATTTGCTTCTCAGTGGAACAGGTGTAAAGGTGCATGGTTGTTACAGCAGTTTCACTAGCACTAGTGAGACAGTTTCCCTTGAGCTGCTGCAATAATATTAGTGGCTAATTTGATTTTGGAGCTTTATAGCAGTAGTTTTAGATTATGTCTTCCCAAGGTTTGGGAAAAATCACTGCAAAGAAAATCCTGTACCAAATGCCTTGGACAACGACATACTTATTCACCACCATCTCATCTGGGCACATGCAAATAAGCCAACCCCCAGTGCAACAGAACTTGTGGTCATTGGCATATTTACTTGCTTTGGAAGTTGGCCAGAATTTCAGTGAAAGCATCATAGGATTTGTCCCGGAATGAAAATTTCTAGGATCACTGTATCATGCAAAATATAATATTCCCAAACCCACACCAGTTGTACTTACAATGCAGCGTAAGAGCATGTGAGGCAAGGTTTAAGATCAAATTCACCAGCCATCCATCTCTTTTTCCTTCAGAAATGCTCTAAATGATTGCCCTGAGGTAGCTCAGGTGTTACTGCTCTAAGTGGGAGCTCTGGATGCGTCTTGTGCTTTTGAGTGTTGCTGATGCTGTCACTCTTACGAACAACTGTCAAGGACAGGTCCAGGAGGTCTGCAACTGTTTCAGTAGCCTCCGACCAAGGCATTGGCCTTGCCCATTTGGGCAGGCTAGACTGCATACCCTCTGTCCCAGGAAGACCCTGGCATCACCTGTCACAGGGGTGCACGTATTAAAGTCTTCCTCCTTTCATTCCATTACTCTTGCGTTTCTTCTGCACATACGTGAAACTGGGAGCCCAGAACCATGTCATCCACTATTACTTTTTATCTTGGAACAAGCTCTCCTGGGAACCACTCACTGCCAGTCAACTGCTGTGCAGCACATCAAGCTGCTGCTCCAGCCATTGCAAGTGCTGTTACCCCAGAGGAAGCAGCTGTGCTGCAGATGCCCGCTTCCAGCCCTTCTCCCATCAGCACCACTGCCTGCTATCTCCCTATATGTGCTTTGGAAAAATTTCCAGAAATACCCTGAGAAGCCAGACTGGGAGCCACTCTTGGACTCCTGCCCCTGAAACACCCCAGCCCACCCATGAGGGCTAGATCCACGGCAAAATCCAGTTGGCAGGTAGAAGAGAGAAGAAGTTTTCACAGCCGTCTCTTCCAACTCCTGTGTGCTGAAGGAGATGAAACCAGCAAATACTTCTGCCTAGCAATGCAATGGGTGTAGAAACAGCTTGGAAGACTGCCTGTGGCCCAGGGCTATCAGTTATGCATGCCAGATGTAGACAAGGCCATTGATCCTCAGCATCACACTGGGGAATTTAATTAGTGTTAAATAAAAAGGTAGAGGCAAATTAATTCTATACAAAGGGAGGTTGAAAAGATCGGAACTGTTTTAAATAGGGGTTGTTTTACAAATGGATATACAGAAAATAAATTGAACTTTGTTATCTTACTTCTTCCCATTTAAATAGGAAATTTAAAAGCAGTAAATTTAAAAGTGACAGAAAGAAATTATTTTTGTAAGACCTGGGGAACTCAACACCACAGAATATCACTGAGACTTCACAGGATTTAAAACAGGTTTAGCAATTTATAAGTATAATGAATATTTGTGATAACTGACGGAAAAAAATCCTTCAGATAGAGGTCATATCACAAGCTAATGAAGGTTAAGAGGAAACTTCCCCTAATTCAAATTAATCTTTAATTGCCACTCCTGGGTTTCCTGTGCTTTTCTCTGAAGCATCTGACATTGTTAGTGTTGATCAGCAACAGGAGTGCCTATGCTCACAGCATAATCTTCTGCAAAGCAAGACCCCTTACTTAAGAAAAACCCAGATTTTTACGAAAATGCTGTAATTTCTATTGTAAGAGACAGCCACTAAGAAATCTCTGTGTGTGTGTGTGGAGTACGTTTGTTAGCTCTGTGATTTGGCAGCATGTTGTGGATTGTCTATGTCAGTCTTTCACTGATGGGCTCTCCCCTCCCCAGCCTGCAAAAAGAATATTCACCAGGAACACTCCACCAGTCACAGCAAGACGTGAAAGGAAACAGAAAAGGCAGCATGCAGGCGTGCAGGATGCAGAGATTAAAAAAAAAGACAGACAGAATTGTGGGCCTCACTTTCTTTGATATGGTCTTGTCAGGCTGTCCCAAATGATTGTCTTTAACAGCAGCAGGGCAATGGAAAACATCCTTTCATTTTTAGAATAAATTATAAGCAAACCAAGACAACAAGTTTAAAAGGTTCTATATCTGAGTATTTGTTGCATATTCAATTTTTAAATAACCATGTTGAAGTTCCTCCCTGATGGCTGTCCTTTGTGAGTTACAGAAATTATATTCCAGAATCTTTTTCTTCAAACAAAATTTATATATAATACTTCAACCAGTGGAGCTTGGCTACTTGTATTCTTATCACAATGTGAATGCGGGTTATTCAGTGAAATTCCTACCTTGGTAAAGGGACAACGAACCATCACCCCAAGTTTCTCCTGCCATTTCAGTAGATTAGCAATATTCTTTTAACTTCCTGTTCTAAAATATTTCTTTATTAACATTGTATTTCATTAAAACGTTTTAATGTACCACTAGGGGAACTTTCCCTTTCAGTATTACCCCAGACCAAAAATCTATTTTATTTTGTTAATCACTGGGAGAATACATAAAACACCCAGACTCCCAGACAAATGGTACAACAAAACTACAAAAATAATATTATTAGTAACACTTAAATGCTCCCAAAGCCACTTTATAGTTATGACAACTAACAAATTCACAAACCATTTACATTAAGAAGACAAGTTTGTGTGTGTCCATTTATATTCTCCTTTACAATGCTTTTCTAAACCCAGAATTTTGAAGATTAAAGTCATTTCTCTTAAGGCCGAAATAAGAATTTAAGAAATCCCACTGTCAGTGTGCATTCATGCTCCTGAAATAGCTCACCAGAAGCTTACATGAGTGGTTCCACGAAGTCACAGCTTTTTCTTTTTTTCTTACTCACAGTTTTACTTCCTGATAAATAAATAAATTTTATTACTTAAGTAAGCGTATTTTGGTCTACTACAAAACACATATCACATATTGACTCTAATCTGAAAGTTAAAAAATTACATCTGATTGTTGGGAAAGCAGGTCTCATGCATCTCGGGACACTTTTAGCCAAACATTTTACAAGCAAGCCGTCTGAGTTTGATTTATCACTTACTGACCTGCTTTGTAGAGTTTGACTGGAAACACCAGAGACAGCCACTGATCTAGTAGTGTTCACATGCATCTTCTCCCACAAACTTTTACACAGTTAGGCCAGGCTATAAATTTAAATATAAGTACTCATTAACTTAGCTACACAAATCTTTAGTTAATTTTCATACACTATTATGGAATATGGGTCAACCTCATTATTTCCCATCTATGGAGGATAATTCCTCCTTTCTGTTCACAAAAGCTAAATGTCATAACCTATGAATTAAAATACTTGCCTTGTATTCTACCTATCATTGTTATTACTACCATGCTAGTTCCTCTAGAAACACGACTTTCTGTTCGGTGCCTACAAGTTCAAAGCCCAAGGTGAAACTTCACCCTAAAAATTATATCTGATTAAACTGGAACGTGGCGGAGACACAAACCCAACACGAAGAGTTCAACTCATTAAAAAACCATCAGGCAAGCAGGTGCTCGGCAGTTTTGGTATGACTGAGTCACACAGCAGATGGGGGTCAATACTGCGGGGCGGCTCCGAGCTGACATATATTGTCTGAGCTCTGCTGGCTTCAACAGAGCTGTCGCAGTTTACATCAGCAGAGATATGCCCTTGAATGCTGAACACAAAAAAGCAGCTAGCCAGCTACATGATTTAGAAGCAATGGTAAGAGGCACCATGCTGTAGCATGAAGCACAAAAATCCACCTATAAATCTTAATATTTCATGAGGGAAATTACTAAAATTTGAGATTTCTTTTGAATTTCTGCATTTTTCTTTTTTGATGTGTAGATTTTAATTAATAATGGTCTCTCCTTGTTTGAATGTAAAAAGTAAAGTCTTCAGGATATAAACATGTTAAAACCAGTATAAATTCTCCACTGTTAACAAGGTTTTATTAACACTAAGAAGAAAAGTGTGGTTTTCACAGAATCACAGAATGGTAGGGGTTGGAAGGGACCTCTGTGGGTCATCTGGTCCAACCCCCCTGCCAAAGCAGGGTCACCTACAGCAGGCTGCAGAGGACCTTGTCCAGGCAGGTCTTGAATATCTCCAGAGAAGGAGACTCCACAACCTCCCTGGGCAGCCTGTTCCAGTGCTCCGTCACCCTCAGAGGGAAGAAGTTCTTCCTCATGTTCAGACGGAACTTCCTGTGCTTCAGTTTGTGCCCATTGCCCCTTGTCCTGTCACTGGGCACCACTGAAAAGAGCTTGGCCCCATCCTCCTGACACCCGCCCTTCAGATACTTATAGGATATTATATATTTCTAAACAAGGATGAGCAAGAATGCTCCAAGCTCTGGTATTTTTCAGTGGGGTGTACAGTTGTGTGCAGGCATTTATAAAATGAGCCTTTTAAACCCCTTACAAAAGTAAGATGAATATTTGAAAGATTGTTTTCTGCCATTTTAGGGCCAAATCATTATTTCAGAGGATTTTCCTTTATTTTCATAGAGCTCTGTCAGCTATAACGATCCTATATAACCTCTAAGAGGGCTTAGTGACTTTAAGCTTTAGTCATCCTGGTAACAGCATGCATGCATGCTTTGTCTGCCCGGAGTCCATAAGTTTGGGATGCCAAGTGTCAAATCCTGTGAACTGACGAGGCTGCTGACATTAGATAACGTGGCATATGGCTACACGAGTGTTGGTTATACGAGAGGTATGTTGTGTAAAGGGAATGGGGTGCAGCTGTAGCTGGTCAACAAGACGTTGCCCATTGCAGCATAGGGCTGTGCATGACTATGAACCCCCGGCTGCAGTGCACCACCTCAGCCCTTCCTGGCACTGGGATCTTGTGTTTCCCACATCCAGCAGCCGGATGGGTTTTCCATGTGGATGTGGTACGGCTGTGCTGAGACAGTCTGAGAGAGAAGCTGTGGGGCAATGGGAGGTGAGAGCTAGTAAACTTCTGGCAAGAACATGTGAGACTCAGCATGTCTAAGCTGGTTCACAGAGGAGAAATTCATGCCCTGGCCCGGGCTGTGCTGTACTAATTAGAGTCGGAGGGTATCTGACAGCTAGAGCCTCCTGCAGCTAATGGGACTTGGGGCTGAAATGTGATGATTCAACCGTAAAATTTCATCACTGTGTATGATCTTGCACCATACCAGTCCAAATGACAAACTCTGGAAAGAGAGTAAAAATCTTGGGATATGTCAACTTTTCTTCTCAACAGGGTAAACTGGCACCGCTCCTGATCACAGTAAGCCAGAGCGCTCTGGTCAGAGCTATCTAAAAGCGGATACAGCTCACGAACACATAATGAGCCTGCGGCTGCTGTCAGCTTGAGCTGACCTGCAGCATTTTTTATTTGTGCAATGATCCTGTCCCACAAATTATTAATATTACAAGGATGAACATAAACCCAGACTACTTGTGAGCACAGTGTTATGCAGGATCGGGCCCTCTGTTTGTGGTAACAGAAACTCTTCACACTAACTCACTGTGCTTCTTAATTAACATGGCCTTGTAGGTCATCATTTTCATTTAAGCGAAATGCTTAATGAGCACTCTACTTTGTTGTTCAAAAATAATTGGAGCCACTTAAAAGCACAAGAGTCCTTACAGAAGTACCCGCCCTGCCGTGCCCCTACAGCCCTGAGACACCAATACCTTTTCTGAGGGAGCAGGGATTTTTTTTCCTCTGACAAGAAAAAGAATGACAATCTGAAGCTTCAGATATTATCTGAAGAGGATAATTCCTCCCGTTCCCCCCTCTAATGTTGTTCAGGAAGCATCGCTTAATCAGAGGCTGAGGGATCCAAAGCATCTATGCCCGCTCCCCCCACCTTTCAGTTATTTTTCTAGAGTCAGTTTAGGTTATTTTGTTGACAGAGAGCAGAATCCTGACATCGCTAAGTCCAACCCGAGACAGCCTTTGGCATGCTGGAATCCACAGGGAGTGAGTTTTGTTTCACCTGCCAAACCTCAGCAGAGCCACACCAGCCATCCGGGTGTGGGCTCTGTGGGTGGCTGGCCCGACCCCGCTGCCGACTGTCCGCAGCATCTGGAATTTTAATGGCAGCATCACTCCTCACGGTCAGCTTGATTTTCCCATCCTGACTCACAGACTACCACAGTAATCCTCAGTCTATATACCTTTAGCTCCATACAGCCTCCAGCTGCTGCACCCGACTACTGCCCTTCCTGGGAACTGCTGGTGGCCCTGATGAGAAAAGCCCCAAGCAATTAGTAAGAGGGATGCTGCTAAACCTTTCCAATTCACTTAGCCCTTGGTATACGGAATCCCAAGGCCAGGGAGTGGTCTACCCCAAGTGACTTCTTTCCTATGAGCTCTTCGAGTCAGGGCACAGGACACAAGTGCGTGCAGCCCCGTGCAACGCACGCTGTGTACACCGTAAGGCCACGTGTGGGGCAAGCCCGGCGGGAAAGCCTGGCCAGCATGGTCTTACTCTGTGCAACTGCAGTAGCAGTGAGAGAAGTCTCATCCTTTCACTCATAAGCTCTGCTATTTTTGTCCAAAACGTGCAATCTCGTATAGAAGTTCATGTCTTGTTTCTCTCAATCTCATACACACAAGCACAAACAACCCATGTCCCTGCATCACAGCTAAGAACTGTGTGAGGAGCCAGCAGAGCCCTGCTCTGAACAGGGTGGTACTGGTGTAACAGATTGTTACTTCACGTCTTCCCTATTTCCTGCCCAAACACTTTATTCTGTCACCAAATATAGTGTATTCTTAAGGTCCCCCACCAAATCCATCCCATGGTTCTTCCCATCTCTGACCCCAGCTTTGCTTCTCCTGCTACCCCTAAAATTCTTGCTGCAGAGGACAGAGAATGCTACAAGGTCCCACTCTTGGATTCCTCTGAGAACAGAGGCCTTACCTGAAACTGTGCCTCCCAAGTGAGCAAAGGGGAGGAAAGGACTATACTTGTCAGTCAGTGAGGAATTCCCAAAAATGTTCCTTTTCAAACAGCCCAGTTCAATGGCAAGACATTTCTATTTCCCAGCTTGCAACAGGGAAACCTGCTGGCATCCACCCCCCCACATTCCTGTATTGATCTCTCCTCATCTCAGATACAAGATTCAGACAATGTGTCTTGATCCCTCTGGATTCCAACACCCTGCTATGGCTGAGTGATCAGAATGTTACTTTCCATATATAATGCATTCATTCTTCATATCCCCATGAATCAGGGATGATGCCTTGCTAATAGCCTCTGTTATGACTGTAAAATTGAAATCAGACTGCCTGTGGGAGGAAAGGTTGCAGGATCAAGTATATTACTCTCAAATGATCCCAAAATGGCTCCACCAGGTCAATTATTGCAAGCTATTATGGTATCTGTCTCCTGTGTTCATACAGACCAAGTGCAAAGCCTCATTTAAATTATAGATTTGAACAGAACATTAGTTAGAGCCTTTACATAGAATTAATGACATCCCACAATGCTTAAGCGCATGAGTTACTTTACGCTACTTATAAAGAGAAAAGCAGTAAGTTATCACCTAAGAATGAAGCTACTTGGTATCCTTAGCAAACAGATACTCCTCGATGTTATATTAGCATGTACTTTTACCAGCTGAAAACCAGACAGCACACACTATTCAATACTTAAAAGTTATTTGAATTGTTAATGAAAGTATATTGCAACCCATCTGAGAAAATGAAACAAAACCAATAATTACTTCCTGATAGTCTATTGAATGACGAACAGAAGATTGCAAAGGAACTGTCTGGTACAGCATAAACAACAGCCCTGACCAATTTAAAATATGTATCACCGAGACACAGACTTTCATGTTATGGAATAACTTTAGCGGGTTTCTATCAAAGGCTGTCTAAATAGAGATCTGATGAGAGACAGAGATTTGATGAAGCTAGACAGAGAAATACCATGAGCATCCAGTGCCAAGGTAGCTATTATTAACATCAAGAACCACAAATACTAATTAGATGTCCATAATGAAGTTTCAGCATTTCCACAGCCTTATATAGGTTGAACTTCAGTACTGTACATGTCAAAGAGCGTTTCTCGCATCATCTTCTTTCGCACTCGCACTCTTTTGCTAACATGCCTAACTTCCAAGCATGGTGACTTTTCCCAAATGTCCCTTCCAGCTAGTCAGTAAGGAAGACATCAAATCGGAGACAGACAATTTGGGAGATATATTTTAAGGTATATATTTTAAGGTAGCAGCCAACTTTGTTCTGTGGCTCAGTATTTCCCATCTGATGGCATCTTTCTCTTAAAGATTCTTACGAACTGAAAGAGTAAAAAAAGACTTGGCAAAAGAGCGAATTGTGATCCTGCCTTCAGCCTGACCTTGAGTTCAGGGCAAGGTACCCAACATCTCCTGCCGCTGCATGCCCTCCAGCCTTACTCCACTGAGCGTCCTGCTCTTGCTGGTGCTATCACTTTCCTCTGCATCCTTGGCAAACAGTCAGCCATGATTCTGCTTTCCTTCTTCGCTCAGACACGCTTTCAGAAGTGACATGAGCCTCCTGCCAGGTACTGGGTTTCTAGATGGCAGATAATTATTGATATTTCAATGAGATCTGGGTGGGGAAGGTTACTAATGTAATAGAGGAGTGATGCGAGGCTGTCTGAAGGACAAAGAGATGAGATCAAATTTTATTAATATAAAGGATCATAGACTTTGGAAGAATTTTTCCTCTTCAGGGGTAACCAGAACCATACGTTCAGTAACATTACTTTCCCTGTTAGTCTCTTGCTTTTGTTATAAACTAAGGCAGATCTACAATTTTGAGAGCAATAATGTAACTTTCCTTTAAAATCTTAAAAGCTCCATGGGGAGGACTATGGACCATAACTAATCAATACGGGTTTCCAAATGTGGAATACAAAATATATGACAGATAAACAGCTTCCAGTTACGCTAGATTCACTGACACAGGTGTAAATATCTCTAACCAGGAAGAATCTAACTGATGAGCTTAGAGACCATGGGACAGTGGTTACCCAGGGGATCAGGAAAGTGCTATAGTGTGGGATACGGATGCCCAAGGGATCTGATGCTTGTTAATCTTTTTGTAACTCTTTCTAGATATATACAGCTCCACAAAAAAAAGGAACAAAATAAGTTTCTCTGTCATTTGGGAAGTTTCACAAGCTTTTTGTGGGCTATCTCACCTCGACAGATAAAGGGTTGCATAACTTGCTCCCTTTCTCCATTTGAGTATCTGGTGTTCTACATTAGTGCTTCTGATGTGGCTTTGTTAAAGCTGTAAAGATGAGGATGGAGGCATGCTTTCTCAAGCTATATTTATGAAATCTCAGCTGGCACTTTCTCAGAGGATCAAATGCAACTCTACAGCTGTGGAGAACTGACCCTGCCAGAGCTGGAAGTCAGCAAAGAGACTCGCTGTGGGGGTGGGGGAAGTCCCAGGTGTACCCAGTTAAAATTCACCCACCTCTCTGAAGGGAAAGCTGACATGAACTTCTCTCTGAGGGGAATTATCCTCTCCTGGGATCCTGTATCCTCAATTCTAGGGCTTCTAGACTTAGGAAATGTGTCGCCTTTCCAATACACCAGAGATTTGCTAAGCACTTTGCAATTGTTACTAATTTTGCTTTATCAAAATCAGTACTTCAGAATATCATGCGAGTTGTCCAGCTCACATCAGTCAGACTATCAGTGCGCAATGACAGCTTGGAGGAGAGAAACCTGAAGTTAAGGACCTAACGCTGCCTGATCTTTTTTCTTTTCTTCTCTTACAGTTTTGAAATGGACATTGACTCCAAAAGCAAAAACAAAACCCACCTGGACAAACCTAACCAGAATTTATTTTACTTTGTAATTACATGTTTACTTATTACATTTTTATTTTACTCACTTGCAAAATACATTCTGACCTAGGATATTTAATTTCTTCCTGTGCAAGACTGAAAATAGAAGCAATTGGCATATGAAGACAAAATACTAACAAAGGTACCTCAGTGCTATGACAAACCGCAATGAAGTGTTTTGAAAAGTATTGTGCCTGCCTAGAAAGAGATGAGACACACAGTACCTGAGAAAGTTCACCTCAATTGCCAGAACACTGTTTTAGTTAGTGCTTTGAATCTCTGACAGGCTGAGTATAAGTTTAAAGAATTTAAAATTATCTTTCAGCTCAATTTCAGCTGTGAAAATTTCATTAAATGCTAAAGAAAAATTACTTTCCTTTGACCATAACTCAGCTGTCAATTAACTCAAAGTCTATGATCTCCCTTTCAAAATACCTTGCAATATTTAGCCGCTGCTCTTTACAATGAGCATTTTTCCTTGTCATTAAAATGAGTGAAACTTGCTAGCATTAAAGAGAAAATGCTAAAACTGTTAGAAACTTCGTTTTCTTTCAAAGAACTTGGACATGTTAGAATACCCATATAAGGACGTAAAATAATCTTTGTAATTTATTGTTTTTAACATGGTAAATCTCAAGTTCAGTGATCAGTTTAAGCTATCAGGACTTAAATTTGAAGGAAGACTATGGGTACAAAAATGGGATAAACAGATGGTAGCACAAAGAAAAGATGGCTGATACATCCCATTTTTAAATCATCTTTAATTACTTAAAGATTTTGTAAATCTTTAATTGTTTAACCTAAAATTTTCTGTGCTGCGTGTCTGCCATACTAAACGAGACCAGGAATTCTTTTTAAATAAAAACATGCAATTAATACATATTTCAATTCAGGCAAAAAGGATTGGACTAGAGTCGGTAATGCTGCCGAAGTTTTGGTGTTCCCTCACCCTTGGGTGTTTAATGTTGAAAAAAATAACTTGATTATTTTAATTCATTTATCTTGGACACGATCGTAAATTTGAGAGCTGTATAAGTTTAATAAGCGCTTTCAGAGACATGTCTTCTGTCTGAATTCTATAAGGAACTGAAACGAACATTGGGATTGGTGGTGTGCAGAACGCTCACTGGGACTTCACTGTAAAAAGACAGCACGGGGCCCAGAGTGCAGCCTGGAGAACAAAACGAGGCTTAGGGACATTTTTTTAATTTTGCCAAGGGGTAAAGCCCATTGAATTTAAAGAAAACATGCTCATGAAAACTGGCTTCCCAGCTCAGCAGAGCTTCCCAGGGAGTGCGTGGGGCTGCAGCACGCACTCAGCTGCCCAGCTGCCTGGGTGCCTGCGGACTCGGGACCCGGCTGGGAGCTCCCGGCTCCTCAGTGCCGACACCACGACTCCTGGGACTGCTCTTAGCTCCGCAGGAATAAACAAGATGCTCCCTCAATGTGAAAATTCAACTGAAATATTTTTCTAGAATCACAGTTCTTGAAAAGCTATTCATACTAGTTTTTTTTAAGACTTCTAATTTTCTTTATACTCACCATAAATGGAAAAAAATACATTTGTAGACTATAGGAAAATAAAGCACTGCGAAAAGCCCCCAAAATCTGGTAATTACAAGGCAGTAAAAAGGTGCACAGTGCTGAAACAAGAGTGGAAGGTAAAATGTTGAATGTTCAAAATCTTCAGCCCGTTAATGGTGCCCTTTCTAAACCCTGGGCACATGCCATAGGAGACAGTTTTACTGGCCTCAAGGGGCATATGGGAAGGCTCTAAACACAGAAGGAATAATTTGTGGAAATTGAGGCTCCCTTGTGAAAGCACAAATTTTACATTACTCTGGAACACCTATAGACTGTTTTCTTCCTGTTTTTTGGTTTTGCAAAAATTATTTCTCATTGTTCATACAAATACAGTTGTACAAAAGGAACGTTCCTGCAGTAAGGGAGATGCAGTTCATACCACAGGTGAGCTGATGCTAAAATTGTCTCAGCTGCTTCCAAAACAAAAAAAAAAAAAACAAGCTCTTTTTCAAGAGCAGGGTGCTACAAAGTGCCTGGGAACTTGTGCTGACCTTCTGCACCTGCAATTCTGTCTTTTGGAAGGTGGAAATCGATTTTCTTTTTTTAAATGTATGAAGTACTAGAGTGCTGTTTGTTCTGTAGCTTGCAGATTTACTAGAGCAAAAGAAATGAAAGCTTTAGTCAAATGTGAAGGCAGGCCTCCCTCATGAGATCACAAAATCAATCAGCTCTTGTTTACTGTACATTGACAGAGCCTCCTGCTGTGGCTAGGCCGCAGAGATTGTTAAAACACTAAACAACATTACCAAAAACCTTATCTAGTTGGCAGAGGGATTTCAGCTGTCCCCCGACACCCAAGTAGCTTTCTCAGAGGCGTCTACTTGAGCCAACAATGTTTCAGTCTGGGATGAGAAAGGCGTAAGGGAGACGATGGGAAAAGGCAAAGGAAGGCAAATGTGGATCCTTACGGCAGAGCACCGCTCTCCTTAGGTGTTTCAAATTCACTCCTCAGAATTTGGAGGAATGAGGACAAAACACAGACCAGGAGGTAGTGATGTCACTTGGTCAGTTACCCCATTCTCTCCAGAGCCAGTCCTGAAGAAACCCTGGTTTTCAGTGAGGAACCAGAGTACTGGAGATGTTACAAGAGGTGGAGCTCTTTCACACTTACTACTTCAGCCTGTATACAGGAGCGGATGGGGTCTGAGAACACTGGTGTGCCTTTACCCTTGCTATGAATGCTATGGGACTCTTAAAGGCCAGTGTCATGTCTCTCTGACAATTTCCGCAGAAAGTATCCCCATTATTAAGCCGGGCAGTTGGGTCAGGATGGTCTCAAAAACACATGTCCTCCCATAAATCAGTGGGACCACTTTCTGCACTGAGATTAGACATCCCCACTGACCTTATTTCTATGGCAGGAGCGGAGACCCCAGCCTGCATATTACAGATTCCTAGGGCTGCGTGGCCAAACAGCTTTACACCACCTTGATTCAAGGTGCATATATTTCATAATGTACTTATTTTATTTTGCCCCATTTTTAACTCAAATTTAACCAAAAACGCCACAGAGCATTCTTCTTGGTTTTTCACTGTTCGGAATAGTAAATCAGTGGTACTTCCTCAAAGGTCAGAGACAGATGATGCTTCTGTGGGCACAGATGTCCACCCAGATTTAAGATTTTTGGAGAAAAGATAGTTTCAACTATGGTATTTAGTTACTGGATTAAATAATAATGCAGAAACTTTTGCATATATGATGCAGTGTAGATGACTGTAATTTTTATTTGCTCCCACATCTGTGATTTTAGTCTCCTAAGTGACAAGTTCAGACAACACATTACTATTATCCTCTGACAAATGTATTAATAGAGACTGCAAGACACATTAGAGCAAGTTCACCAAAACAGAAAAGCAAGTTGCTTGTACTGCACTTAAATGTATTTTTTTTTCGCTATTATTGACAGCACGTCTTACTGTCTATCATTAACAATCACATTGGAGAGCTACATAGTATTTGTTTTCAATTTCCAATTATTTATTTCTCAAGGAAGATCATACCTCCAGTGTTTTTAACAAATACGGTTTTCTTAAATATCTATTCTGCCTGTACACTGAACTCTTCTCTAAGAAGTCCACTGTGTGTGCTTTAAAATCTGTTAATTCAGGCCTATCCAAAGTAAAACTTCATGTGGCAAACTTTCTGGTTTTGATGTTCAAATACAACAGAGCTGTTATTCATGCTGGACACAAATGCCAAATGAAATCTCCTTTGTGGTGATGGGTAACTAACCTAGAAGCATTGGTTATTAAATATCCCATACGCCTAGGCATGCAGAGCTAGGTCCACAAAGCAGAATTTAAGAAAATATGTAGGGCTACAGTATCTAATATTATGTGCATAGTGCTCAGAGAAGAATGTGCAATTTGATTTAAAAAGCTGGCATTATCAGTATCTCCTTGCTCAATGTTCACTGCTCTAGAGAGAAAACCCAAACAGCAAAAACTAAAGGCTGTCTGCTTTCTCTGCACTGTTCAGGACAGTAGAACTATAACAGTATCTGACAAAACGAATTTCATAGAACCATACAACAATTTGGGTCGGAAGGGACCTTAGAGATCATCCAGTTCCACCCCCCCTGCCATAGGCAGGGACACCTTCCACTAGACCAGGTTGCTCAAAGCCCCGTCCAGCCTGGCCTTGAACACTGCCAGGGAGGGGGCAGCCACAGCTTCTCTGGGCAACTTCTTCTAGTGCCTCACCACCCTCAATACAGAATTAAATCAACTCACCAAAAAAAAAGAATTTATTCTGCCACTTCCAATTAAACACAAAAATGTTAGAACCATCACTTTAAATTCCCCCAGCAGAACATAAATGATAACACATTTTGAATAAAATCAGCATTTTTAATGATAAAATGAGGAATAAAAATTAAGCTGATCAGTGTATTGCCTTGGTGTTGCAAACCTAAAATAACGGTTTTTTTGACCTTTACAACATCCTGAAAAAAACTAGATTTTTTTTTCTTCCCTTATATCAAAATCAAAACCTTTCCTGCACAAATGGACAATCAGGTTTATCTTTTGCTGGGTATACATAAACTAGATTAATGCTCTGCATCTGTTGCTTTATAATTTCTGGAGTATTTTTTCCTTTTACTGTGCTAATGTTCTTCGCACTGCTGAGTTAAAAAAACCCAAACCAAACAAACCACAATGGATTAAAAACCCACCTACCAAATTAGATTCTGAATTATTAGTAGCTTCTTATCATTAGATAGTTATCTTTGTTTTCTCCTGAATCAAACAAATTCTGAGTTAAGATGAATATGTCAAGCTGCTAAAAAATCCTGAGCATTCACTGTTCAGCCATCAATGCTCATAGTCCTTTCATAGTCTGAGTCTACACTCTTGAATTGATCTACAGAAAAGTTATAAAGGTAATGTGATTTTTTTTTTACTTTTCAGACTCCGTACAGATTTCAAATTTCAAAATGTAAAACGAGGACTAGGAGAATAATAGTGGAAAGTTTTCTTTACTTTTTTTGAACTGGAGTAAGTCCTTCAATTTTTTGCACTAAATTCTCTTTTAGAAAGTACGAAAAGTTAATATAAAGAAGACAAGAGGTCTTTTTAACTAATAAACTGTCCTTTATACAATTCCTGTCCATCATTTTCTGTAGCACTGCTGGATCCTGGCCCTTCCCCTAGGACTCTGATGACTTGATTAGATTTGGGATTCTGAGACTGCAGAGGAGAAGAACATATATCACCTCCAGACAGCCTATGTAACATGTATTCTAATGTTAACAGAGCCTAATGTGGAACTGGTACCCACATTTAATCCATTTGTGCTTAACAGCAGCTACACAGAGGAGTGGATTTATACTTCAGACAGAAGAAACTGAAGGAGTGGTAAACCAGAGAAAACTAATTTTAAGAATAACGCTACTTTCCTTAATTTAAAAGCAGTGACATTACTAACATTTAGAAACAGTTTCTTTAATTCTTCACTACTGTTTTTTATTACGGACTGTGTCTTGTTTCACCTAAGTGGAAGAATGTAGAGGAAACTATGAAGGGGTACCTGATACTCATCAATGCTTCCTTGATGAACAGGCAGCCTAAAGAAGGAATATCAGAAGTTATGATTCTGAATATTAGAAATCTTTAAAGAAGTCTAGGGATTACTTAAAAGTTCTAGGAATCAACTGAAAAGAATATGAATACATTATGCATGAGCATAATTTTGTCCTAAATCTAGTAGGAAGAAACTGTATTTACCATATGTAACCATTATGGTGACTGTATCCAGTCATTGTGTCCAGTTCTGGGCTCCCCAGTTCAAAAAAGATGAGGAGCTACTGGAGAGAGTCTAGCGGAGGGCTACGAGGATGGTGAGGGGACTGGAGCATCTCTCCTACGAGGAGAGGCTGAGGGAGCTGGGCTTGTTCAGCCTGAAGAAGAGATGGCTGAGAGGGGACCTAATAAATGCTTACAAATATCTGAAGGGTGGGTGTCAGGAGGATGGGGCCAAACTCTTTTCAGTGGTGCCCAGTGACAGAACAAGGGGCAATGGGCACAAACTGAAGCACAGGAAGTTCCGTCTGAACATGAGGAAGAACTTCTTCCCTCTGAGGGTGATGGAGCACTGGAACAGGCTGCCCAGGGAGGTTGTGGAGTCTCCTTCTCTGGAGACATTCAAGACCCACCTGGACAAGGTCCTGTGCAGCCTGCTGTAGGTGACCCTGCTTTGGCAGGGGGGTTGGACCAGATGACCCACACAGGTCCCTTCCAACCCCGAAAATTCTGTGATTCTGTGATTCTGTCTTGATTGTTCTTAGTTATAATTTTGATATGCATTAGTGACTGTATCTTAGGGGTGAATGAGATACAAACCATATTCTTTTCATGCCCATGTTCCTATCCGAAAGGAGCTTATTGCAGTGAAGTTTTTGTTTCGTACAGTGGCAATAGCTACTGGAAGCAACTTAGAGCCATTCTAAGTGTTGGATGACTATGTAGTATGGAGAATTCACTGGTCAAGAGGTCATTTTGAACAAGTTGGCATATATTGACATGAGCTTGCTGGATCGAGTGTCTTTGACTAACTCTCCAGGGTCAGAGGAAAAAGGTATGGATCTCCCTTGAAAAGTCAACTTTGACTTGTTCATATTCTTCAGCAGCAGAAGATGGAGGTTAACTTCCTGTAGGGTGCTAGCAGCAGAGTTAGGGGCAAATAGGTGTAGTAAATTTAACAGTGATGATTTTTTGTGGAGTAGACTGCATATGCATATTGGACAGCTTCAGGACATACACCATACACAATGTGAGCATTGGGGTGTATGGTAGCATTACTTAAAGAGAATGGAGTTAAAATATGTTAAAATATGCTTGATTCATTTTCCCAGGTTTTGTGAGATTTGTGGTGAGAGGTACTTCAGTTGACTTATAAGCTTATATTTTGTCACTGAATTTGCTAGTATTCATCTGCAGCTAAACATGCAGCATTTTACAAGCCATCATAACAACAACAAAATGTTCCTTGTCACTAGCTCTTAAAGGGGAAGTTTTATGCCTTCCTGTTCATAGATGTGGCTATTGCCCAAACCAAGGCCTCAGCTCCCACTACTGTGCTCTGCTTATTTGGACTCCCTTCCTTCCTTTGAACAGATCCCTCTAGATTTGTTTCTCTGCCCCTCCATCACAATTGTTCCATCTGATTTTCCTTAACAGTGGGGTGGAATTATGTGTCATGTGTACAAGGAACTATATCATAACTTTGAGTTACTCATTGTCTTTTTTTTTTTTTCAGCTGTATTATCATCAGGATTCCTGGATCTTTACTGAGATTAGAGACAGGGATAGCAACCCACCATATTTTTGGTCTTACAACATTGTTTGCAGTCCACATATAGGAAGTTTAGATTGCCAAAAACTCAACAGTTGTTATTTCCTATGTAAAAGCAACATGTCAGTTTAAGAAAAACTCAAGTTCACAGAACAGAGTGGCGAGGAGGGCTCAAGCCCATCCAGTCGGGCTGGGGTGAAAAATGAGGCTCATAGCTGCTCTCTCTCTTGATGACTTAAAATTGCTTTACCAGAGATGCTGTGGGTGCTATATAATGGGTGAGGTGAATGTTGAGTGTTTAAGACCATTTCATGCATACTGAAAACCATCATTAATTATCTATGTTTCCAAGAAATCAACTAGTTGACATATTCTTTTTTGGGAACTATTAAAATTGCTGGCAATAAATCTGCAATACTAATTCCACTTTTTCCCTCTAAAAGTTCAGGAAATTCATAGATGCAGATTTCTGAGCACTAAGAAAAGACAGCATTTAAAGAGAAATGGGTTCTAAATGTAACCATAGCGAAGCTCATTTTTGTGGCTCACGAGGAAAAATAATGGATATGAAGTAAAGGAATATTCTGTACTTCTAGTAAGCAAAAATCTACATCTGAATGCACTGCAGCTGATTTAAATGGGACTTCTGCCGATGATTTCAGGAGGAGCAGAGCAGCTCTTTCTCTGGAATGCTGCCAGGCCCTAGAAAATATTTGGTGTCTGAAAAAACCCAACAAGGTGAAGAGTGACATTTTTAGGAGCAGAGTTACAGCGTCAGAAGTAAGTGGGAACAGTCCCCACCTGTGCCAGTGAAAGGAATAATCACGTTTCAACAGAAACTTCCTTGGTAGGTTTTGTTCAAAGAATAAAAGCTGTCAGCATTATGGCATACCAGTAACAAAAAGAAAAAACTGACAGAAACATCATAAAGCTGACAGAAGCTGTATGTCTATGGTTCCCCCAGACAGCACTTGCCTCTATTTTCAATGAGAGAATTTAAAAGTTTCCATTTAATTTAAAAAAAGGTCAAAATCATACAAACGGATTATGAGAAAGTTCTAGTAATCAATGAAACAGGTCTTCCTCCCCAGCATACGCTTCAGCCTATCTACTCTTGAATGAGCTTGTAACAGAAACCTACTGAACTGGGACTTTAAGTGTCTTCCTGGGAATTCCCCCCGAGACCCAGCCATCCCCTGTGTAGGTGTCTGCGTAATTAAACTCCTCTCTTTTATGCCCCCTTCTAGTGGCTGTGGCTTGTGGGGGCTCTCCAGCCTTAGCTGGCAGGGAGAGTCCGGCCTTTCGGTTAATGACGTGTCCCCAGATTGCTGATACCTGACCTTTACACAAGTCTGCTTTCCTCTGGGATTTGGAAAAGTAGAGTCATGAGACTACGGAGAGCTGTGGTACAAAATTATGAATGCATTTATGTATTGCATTCGGATCTCAATTTCTGGTTCTAGATTAAGCAAAATACCTAGTTTCATCTTGCATGTCACTCACTTTTTAGTATCTTACAAGACCTCTAGAGTCTCATTCGTTATTTTCACCACACTTTTTATAAATTGCAGTAGATAGATAGAATAAGGCAGCACAGCTTCTACTTTCTTGTACTTGAAATGCAGGAGTCCTGCCTGGCTTAGACTAAAAAAATCAAGTGAAAGGCCATGGCACACATGTTGATCATTTTGGATTGCCTGTGATTGGCACAGTCTAAATGTGTATCAAGGCTATACTAATTACTATGGAGACATAAAAATCCTGTTGCTTCTCTTCATTCTAATCCCAAAGGCAAACTGTTCATAAATAATATTTGAGGTTAATACAGCTATGTGAATATCTGTACAAATATTTAATCAACCACCTATTCAACTACCAAATAGTGGTAGTTTAACTACCACTACTTAGGCACTGTTGGAGACTTTCCCTTGGAAGTCATATGTTCATTAGACTTTAATACAGATATATAATTAATGGATAGCTGTCACAGCTGCTCTATCTGGTGATACACTAAAAGATGTCGGAAAAATAAAATGTATTGCAAAAGTGCCAGCTGCAAGTGGCAAACTGGAAAAATGACATGTTAAATTATTAAATGAAAAATGATAGACTATGCATTGTAATATGCATTCAGATGAACACTAAGTTACTGAGTTAGCGTTCATTGTGATAAAGAAGCTGGTACAAAAGACTTGGTCTTCATAACTCTCTGTACCTGCCTGTCACAGGTTTTAAGGACAGGTCTATACTGCAAGTCTAGGACCAAGCAGATAACACATCCACTGTACGTCCACTTAATAAAATCCTTTGGTTATGCCAGGATGCTTTTCAATTATCTCACAAAGTCCTTCCTCTTGGCAAGGTGAAACCCTGCCCAACTCGGAGTCAGTCTGAGATGTATTTTCAGATACTCTGTAGAGAACAAAGAACTGGGGCCTCCTGGTGAGCTCAGCAGAAACTCAAGGTACAGTCAGATATTTGCTTGTGCATCAGCTTCAGACATGATTCTGCTGGCTGATAGTTTCCCCTTTATATGTGCAAAGTCAACCAAGTTAACTATCATCATCTTTAGCAAGGACTAGGACTGACTGCACCATCAGGAACAGCCGAATAACAACTTAGAAAGCTGCTTATCTCTGCCTTTCATCCACTTAAGTAAAATAATGTGGTAGAAACAGGCAAAATGGCTGTGCAAGCACTGAGTCAAACTTCAGTGCCAAAATATAAAAATTTTATCTTCAACAAAAATGTGCAGTCAGTGTTCTCCTCTCAGCTCAGAGGGGGTTACTAAAAGCTCATCATTTAATGAGTAACCCAAGCCTAAGTGACAGTTACAAAATTGAAATTGCGGAATAATGGTCTCTGTAGTACCATGAAGACTTTGGAGCTGCTTTCTACTGCTAAGTTATCCCACAGTCTACGTCTGACAATAGCCACAGCATATATTTGACAATGACAACCACAGAAGAATGTGTGGTCTCGGGGTGTTCCTTGGGCTGCGAGGATGTTTGTGTAAGAGACTTCAAACTGCTTATACAAATGAGCTCAAGGTAGGACTAGGTGGTTAGGACTAGGAGAGGTTAGGCGTAGGCAGCAAAGTAAACCTGCCCAGCAAAAGATGATGGTGCTTACAGAACTAAATTGACACAAAATAGAGAACTAAAAACAAAAATATAATACAGGAACGCCTTTTTTTTCCTCTTAGATTACACAGCAAACTTTCACAAAGATTACTGCACCCATTATCAACACCACAGCAGAAAATATCTAAATGAACAGATTAACAGCTTTGGAAATGCCATTACCCAATAACCAAACAGGTGACTCTCTTTTGTCAATTGCCAAACTATAAGTTTAAAAATATAAAATAATACCTGCTCTGCAGCTGCTAGCTTTTATTTCGGCCTTCAGTGCCTGAACAGTAGATTCTAAAATGACGGTGCATTCCTGAATGGGTATTTAAACTTCCAAACTGATATGTGCCTTTTTTATAGTAATGGTTTTAAATAGGCATTTTAAACAAATAAAAGGAACTGGAAAGGATTATCTTAATGTACCATTGTATTAATTTATCTCTTGATAGATCAAGAGCAAAAATAGACTGTAGATTTTCTTTTCCTGGGGAGTGATAATACTGAAACAAAAGCAGTTAGCTTGATAAACAATGGTAATGTTTCTGTCAGTTTTAGACAACCCAAACCCAAACAATTTTCTCAAAACAATGGAATTGAGAGCCAGCAGAGCTAAGATCATCCTTCAGTTTTTTCTTTGGTGCATTGAGTGGCAGTCAGGTTTATATGCCCGACACCGTGAGCGTGCAGCCTCCCCCCTACAGAAGGGCTTTACAGCTCGCTGTCTGGTCAACACATCCTGCAGCTGAGGAACTTGATAGGAAAACCAACAGGATCCAGGGAAAAAAGTAACCACGGAGAGAACAGAACAATTTACATACAGACAGAAGTACAAAAGGCAGACTAATGCCGTCCCCAATACTTTGTACCTCACTGGGTCTGTGCCTGGGCATAGGGACTTGCCTTCAGAGACCCAAGGGCAGGCTACAGAGTTGGAGCAGGCTTAGAGTTCAGATAAACTCCAAAGAAAGCGTGATGATAGGCCTGACCAAAAGACTTACAGGCAAAAAAGGGGAGTTTAATAGATAAATGATAAATCAAGACAGCAAACAGGCAGACGTTATTAAAAAGAAAAAATGCAGGAAAAAATAGGCAGGGTTTACGATACACAGCAAAAGAAAAATATGTAAAGGTTAAACTGCTATAAAAAGAGAGAATTAGGGCAGAATTGAATAAATCACACAAAAAAATTGCAGTTTTCTTCCTTTCTCATTCTGTGTAGGATTTTTCTAATTAACTCAGCATTTGAGACCTTCAGTTTTGCACTTCAGTGACGCATTTATAGTGGGTTTACTTGGGGTGTTACGAGGTGCAAATAATAAATAAGCATGGTTGTAAGTGCCTAATAGCCCAAATACCAGCAAACATAGAGCCTCTGACACAATGACATTATGCAGAGTAGCATACACCTGTTACCTACTAATTCATCATCAGTGGTCGATCCGCAAATATTTCAGCAGCTACCACTAAGGAAGATAAAGAACATGTTGTATAGATTTTCTTTCTCTAAACAGGGACCTGGGTAAAATCCATGACAGATAATCTGTGAACTAGGACTGACATTGCTCACTCCTGAATTAACAACGTCTTTAAAGTCTGGTAGAGAGCCTGTACCTACAGAGCTATCAGTCTGATTGTCTCTAGCATGTGCTAAGATCACTTAAAGGGCGAGGAGGGCAAGAGAGATGGAAAAGGAAACAGCATGAATAGAAATGAGGTAAAGAAGGGTTATGAGGCTGATAAACAGTCTAACTGTTGAAGTAGCCCTCTAGTCAAGAGGAAGGAAAGTTGGGCTTTTTATACATGTTAAATTACCTCAAAAAAGACAGGTTTAAACCCCATTTCTGAAAATATATCTAATAAGACTTAAAGAGAAAAACTATCCTAATAAATCCATGACTAAGAGTATCTGCAGGCACGTAAAACTGTTAAAGCTGCAAAATCCTCTTAGAACGGCCCAAAACCAGACATATTGAAAGCATGATGTAGTGCCCTCATTGTTCCTGTAACCTTACGACTGCAGTGACATTGTTAGAGCGTAAGCAAGGGCAGCCGTAAACTTCTCTATGTTGAATAAGTTTTATGTTCTCAGTTACTATAGGGATTTTCTGGGCTGAAATCTGGAGGATATAGGTGACCTGCTTTTCAGCACAGGGCAGCACGCAAACCTGGTTGTTTAGAGGTGGGCACAGCATCTTCCTTGTGCGCTGCAGTGAGTGCCTAAAATGATGGATCACTCCAGGGAAAGATGGGTCCCTCTCGAGCTAGGCAGCCCACATCGATGATACCAGTAGGAGCTCTGCTCCTCCATCTCCTCAATACTAGTGTAGTGAAGGTTACTGAAGCTGGAGTCTAGAGTAGATCCTTGTGAAAAGACCCACTGAAGGACAATTGAGACGTGAGAGAAAAAGGATGGCTGGGATTAATCAGGAGTACTTCTTGAAAGACAGCCAGGATGGAATGGCACCTGCCCCCCACACAGGGAAAGTGGGAACAGGGACTTTTAAGTACAAAAATAGCTGAGCTGTGTCTTTTAGGCTTGGAGAACACCAGCCACTCTGAAACAGAAAATCTATTGCTTTTTCCTATTTTAACTACACCTCCTCTTCAGCAGTCAGTACTTCCACCTTGGAAGAGCACCAGCACCTCTATGCCAACTTTCAATCTGGTATATATTAAACCAATGGAGATAGGCATCTCCAGGAAATTGATTTTATAATGAAAGTAGCGCAGTGCTAAGTGTAGTGGAACTCCAGAATGGCATTCCAATTGATAATAAATAACTCAATTTTCAGCCCAATAGTGATAAAGTATTTAACGCCAGTAATTCCAGTACTCAGCAGAGACTAAATTCTATCATTGTTTTCCCTTGCATTGCCAGGTGAGGGAGTGGAAATCAGAGAATACTTCTCTCCAGTTTAACGGCAAAAGGGGTGGTACCAGACAATGCTTGTGGGATACAAGAGGAAAATAAAACAGGTAAAGGCTCCTTAAACATCAGCCACCGCAGAAATTCTCTGTAGAATAAAGAGCATTCACTAACAGAGGTGTTGCAGAACAATTTACCAACCTAATCTTCCTCAAAAGGGAAGTTGGAAGAGTGCTTTGTGCGTCTCAGGACAATATGTTTGCAGCTCCTGTTAATGTATTGTCTTAAAAGGCTTTGTTGAGCATTATCTATGCTGACTAGTGACTTGAGAAATGAATTTGAGGATTTCAGTGGAGGTTTGGGTGCCAGAATGGCACTCATGGCTAGCAGATACTATTAATTATTAATACTAATATTTATCCCTTTAGAAAGACATTACCTAACTAAATTCAATAGATGATAGGAACATTCCAACACACATTTCATTTTTATATTATGTTCTTAGCAAAACGTATTTAAACAGGGTAATAGTAGGTCTCTGAATGCGGATAACTAAAGATTCCACTTTCTCATTCTTAATATCTGCCAAGGGAAACTATCAGTTTGAAAAGTATATTTTTATAAAATACGTTTGAATGAAAAGAAACAAAACATTGGCTGGATGTACATCATACTTTTCTGGTTATTTTTAGAATTTAAGAATAACAGTGTTTTATATTAGTATATAACATTGGAGAAATGTTATTCAGTCCTCCACTTTCAAATTTTCATGTAAGAGAATAACGCTGCAATAGTCACATTTCATGTACTTTAGTAGAATATTTTTCTTGCTTTCATACACTACAGAAATGTACTTAAATATGTCCCAGAAATATGTCTGTCACTCTAAACTGCTATAGAATTTTTTTGATTTTGGATTGTATTTAAATTAGCACACTTCAAATCTGTTCTTGAAAATAAAAGTCTTCTGTTTTATTTCCTTCAAACAACAAGTCTTGATTTAAGGTCAACTTTGCAAGATAATGCATCCTTTGGGGAGTTCCTCACTGCAATGCAGAGTTTTGCTAAGATCAGACAGGCTGTGCCCTTGGCCATTCGGGAATCCCCAACTGGTAATTTAGTTTACAAGCCATTCTATTCATGCCTCTAATCAATGGCCTCTTTTTTCCCAGGCTAATGACAACCTTATGAAGCAGTATTTCTCTCATGTCTCTAAGAAAAGAACAATTAGCCACAGCTACAAAAGCCATTGACACAAATGTATAATCAAATTGATTTTGTGGTCTTAAATGGTGGATTCAAAAGTTGTCGTAAATGACTTAATTGTTAAGTCATTGAGATATTAGATTTACCAGGAGGCAAGCTAGTAAAAGCAGCTATAACGTTTAGAGCAGGATTTGATCCTGAGAGATGCAGAGCAGCACCCATTGACTCCACTGAAAATTCTGCAGGTCTGTCCTTCTCCCTCAGTTCTGTACATCACCGCTCTGTATTCCCAGGCAGCATCATGCAGAGCGGGCACAAACGGCACTTTAAATATATATGCCTCATAAAAACATCAGGCTAATACTTAATAGAGCTGTGCATTTTCCCTTAAAAAATGTGTTTTGTCAGCCTCTCCTGGATCTTGTTTTTGAAGCATCTACTTTTATTGAGACTATATAAAGCCTTTTGGGAAACTTCAACCAAAAGGTTCTGTTGGGCATTAAATGAGCTCCTTTCAGATTCTGAGCAAATACATACTCTATTAGTGTTTCATAAAGCTGATACAGAAAAGTAAGTACATCTTCTACTCATCTCATAGTTTACATATTTGTATGTCCATGTTGCATAAATAGATGTGTGTATGTAGACATGCATTTCTCTCATAACGCTAGCAAACTTTGTAAATAATGAACTTTCACAGATTTCACACTAATCAAATTACTTCTTGCTATTAGGTATCCATGGAGGCTGCTCCCCAGGTTTTCTAATTTTGCTCATTATGTTCTCTAATTTTTCCAGAGAGACAACTCAAGCAACTATTTGATATACATCGGCTGTACCCAGCTGGCTTTCACTCGAGCATTTGCTTTGATACAGCATCACATGGTGATACTCATTACTTCAGATAAATTATTCAGAAAATCCCAGATGCAGTGTCCTGCAGTTTACTAAGCTATAGGAGAGTTTTCCTGAAGTGTGATGCTTTCATATCCCAAACAAATCTGAATTTATGAATATTATACACTCCTAATAAACCAAAAGAACCCATGTACTGAATCACCAAGTTGCAATTAAACGTTAGCATTATTTCTTGAAAAGTTCCTTTAATATATAATTTTCTTTCTTTCCTTTCTCAATGCGAAGTTTATTCTAGAGATAAAACACAGTAGCAAAAATTTCTAAAGCTGTAAGTTTTATTTCCTGTAATTCTTAAAATTTTAGTCTGGAAGAACAGTTTAACATTTTCAATATTACTACTGTTTTCATGCTTCACATTTCAAAACATATCAGAAGCTGAAGTTTGCTTAAATTTAGCCCTAGATTTTTATCTTTTCATGAAAAGTTCTTCAAAGTTCTTCGATTAATAGATAATACCTAGAAAAAAAATTTTTAAAATTAAAAATTATCCATATATTACAAAATTTCCCCTTTACCTGCAGTGCTTAAAACCATCAAACACAGTACTGAATCCAGAGCACTATGCCAGCATAACCATGTTGCCTTTAGGAACAAACCACCCAAGAGATTCTAGAAAATATCCTCAGAGCACCAAAGTGAAGCCAGCAGCCTATTCCCTAACAAATTTGCCTGTTGTGCACCTGCTACAGAGCACTTCAGTAGCATGGCATCAACAGGAGGTTGTAGGGGAGTGTAGATACAGGACAACTGTAAAAGGCTTGTTGCATCTTGGGAAGAAAAGGAAGGTAACGGCTGCTGCTGCTGTGTCAGGGCAATTTTGTGGGCGCTCCCACACACACTAAAACAATTTCTCTGGCAATCCCCCTCCCTGGTTAGACACTTTAGGACGTATAAACGGGAAGGCTTTCCCTGGAGCTTGCTGAGACTGAAGTGGGAAGCATCCCACCTACTTCAAAGACCCCTGCATCATTCTCCCTCAGGGTCAATCCTCACTGACTCCCTTTACTGCTGCTGGAGAGGACAGAGGTGTCAGAAGGAAAATCCGTCCGGTTTAGCACAGAACCTAAGAGTGAGATGAAACACCCTTTGGAGGTGCCTACAGTTTCAAAGAGACCATGGCGTCCAACTCTGGATTTCAACATCCCACTTTTCCATTGCTAAGTTGGGCCAGCTGGTTTCATTTCTGTGGAGTAATTAAATTCATCTAATTAAACTGAGCTGCTGTTACCATGCATTCTGAAAGCCTCCATTTCAGAAACAAGATGACTGTAGCAACTCTCTTTCTGGCTTTTTTAGCATGTTTTTAGTCCATTTCACTGGTGGATAAAGGTATGCAAATAGTTAGTTTAAAGGATCAAGCAAAACAAAGGTAAATAAAAATTGCCAAACATTCCTTCTTAAGATCTTGTAATTTTGAAGTCACCTTCCTGATTCTGAGGTATTGATTAAAGACTCTGAAAGCTTATTCAGGATAATCATACTAAAGCTGCCTGTGAGAAGATGAAGAACAATCTCATAACACTGAGTGATAAAATGGCAGATGAATTTTAATCTCCATAAATGCAAAGAAATGCACATAGGGCAAAATAATTCTAACCACGCATACGCACACATGCGTAACAATGGTTGCTAAAGTAGTTGTTACCACGTAGGGAAAAGATCTTCAAGACACCTGCTTAAGCCCAGCGGTATTCAAAAAGCAAATAGAACTTTAGCAATATCTCAGGAAAGAAATTGAGGCTACACCAGAAAACACCGTTGTGCTATCAGTGGTGCACTCACATCCTGAGTACTGCATGTAGTTCTGGTCATTCAACCCGAAAAGGACATAGCAGAACTAGCAGAGGTGCAGAGGGTGACAGCCACTGCCATCAAAGGCTTGGAAGAGTTCACTTGCAAACAGGAGATTTAGTGGACTAGGATTCTCCTGCTGGACAGAAATCACATAAAGGGATACGATCATCATATCTGAAATTGGTAATGATATGGATAAAATGCAAAGAATTATTACTTAGTATGCTTTGTAGTGAAAAACCTCATGATTACCTAGTGAAAATATCAGCAAGTAGGTACCCAACAAAGAAAAGTTTTTTTGGTTTGGTTTGGTTTCATGTCTTTCGCCCCTCCAATAACACATAACTGAACCGTGGATCTCATTGCCCCAGGAGGCTGGGAAAGAGAAAAGTTTAAATGGCCCTAAAAAGGAATTAGATGTATTTATAAAGGATAGTTAAGCACAATGATCCTTAGGCAGCCTCCAGCTCAGAGATTCTTTAAGATACTGAGAGATAGGAAATAGGAAGGTGTGAGAGAGAGAAGATTATGTCTGCTTTGTTGCTTGAAGTCTTTTTCCAACCATCTGCTCTGAACGGTACTTAGAGACAGGATACAGGTTAGGCAGAGAGCTATTCTGAGCCACTAGAGCAGACCTTAAGTTCTTACTATGTTTTCCTGACTATGTGTAAAGTAGGAATTTATCTTTATTCACCTCAGGACCCAACTTTCATTCAGCTATGAAATCACAATAAAAAACTCTAGAATTCTAATTCTTATTCTCAGATCCTAATATAAACAAATAACTCTATTTCAGTTAATAATATATTATTTTTTAAAACAATTATGATAGTTGCTAAAATAGAATGAAAACCAGGTTTCATTTGTCCAAGAATAAAAGCAGCTTTAAAACTATGGGTATCTCTAGTTTTTCTCATCAATGTCACACATAAATTTACACCAAAAAGACTTCTACAGCTAGTCATCTAGATATATAATAAAAGTTTTTGTAGGACTATACTTTCCCAGTTCTGACTGAAGTCTATGTAAACTACCAACATTGAATAGGCCTGGAAGAATTGCAATGTACAGACTTGCTTTTGTACAATCATAGTCCCTTATTCTGGTGCTGTAGGTCTGAGCAAGTCATCTTTCAAAAAAAAAAAAAAAAAAGCCAAAGCACTTTACAAAAAAAAATACAGCCTAAAACTATGATAACGCCCATCGCACTAGGAACATTCTGTAAAATCCAAGCTGAGGCAGGCATTCCATATTCATTTCACTTGAGTGTTAGCCATACACAGTTTTGATTTTAACAGTAGCAAAGAATTTGGCATCTCTTCTCAGGGACTCTCATCACAGCACGACAAAAAATCCACACTGTAGAGCTATGCAGCCTAGGAACACCTGATCACAGTTATCCTTTTAGTTCAGCTCCCTTGATGAGGAATTCCCAAAGGCAATGTTTTGAGTTTGTAGAGAAAATCTATCTCTGGCATTAAACTCAAAGCTACACAGGGATGCAAATACATTACATAGAAGGAGAAACTCCAAGACGAAAACTACAATTCTTTCAACCAGTTTAAAAGCTTATCTTGCTTTGCTTGGTGTTGCAAAATTCTGTATGCATGAATATATGCAAAGCTGAACTAGCATTTGGCCACACATAATGATTAAAAAATAAGAGCTGGGACTCAGTTCTCAGAAGGATCAAATCCGTAGTGGCACTATTTCATCCTCAAATTCGACACAATCCTGTACAAAATCTCAGCTGACGGGCACTAAGTCATATGAAAGGCAACGTACAACAGCAAAAGCTGAAGGGCAATATTCCCAGTTCCAACATCTCCTCTTGGTTGCACATGATAGTAATGAATTCTGATAATCTGCTTTCCTTATATAGCTCCCTACAGCAACATCAGTGAGAGATCTGTATACATAAGCAGAGCAGAATAACAAAATAGAGAAGTTATGCTGATTAGAGTGGTAGAAACAGTTAGATTAGGTCAATAGGACATGGGGATGAGCATGCCCTCACTATTGCCCGAAGTACAAGCATTACATTGACCACAGTGATAACTGTGAATGAGCTCTAAAATATGTGCAGATTCATTATCTCTGTACAACATTGCACTAGCAACAGGAACATGAAGCACAAATAACTTTTAAATGCAAATCTTCTTTTTGAGAATGCAGGTATTTGTTTTGCAAAGCAGGACACTATATAAATACCATCTCCACTTTTCCTCCAAGCCAGCATTTGAAGAGATTTCTTATTTATTTTTCAAAGCCTACTGCATTTGCAATAAAAATGCCTAACTTAATTACTATGGCAATACAGGGGCACATTTGCTACCACAGGAAAGGAATTATGCCATTATGTCTCTTTCTCAGATTAAGAGCTAAGAAACAAAAAATATCCTGAACTCACTAAATATTCTAGCCAGACTTTCTACCAGTCTCTTCATTGCTATAAAATATTCCAAAGGGAGAAAAAGTTATTACACTTTAGTGAATCTCAAGAACAAATGAAGGAAATGTAAGCAGAACAGTAACTCAGAGATGATGGTTGGCAGAGAAATGTGTGTGTGGGCGGGTGATTTTGTTTTTTTAACTGTCCCAGTAATCATGGGAAGAAAGTCAGCACACAAGCAATTTGCCCATCAGCCATTAATTGTCAGTGACTGCTACCACAGTCATTCAAAAACCATTAGAAAGGAGAGAAGGAAAACTTATCACAAAGGCATACACAATCCAGAACAAACACTGTTTGCACACAAATTGTAAATGTGGATTGCACTGCCACCAGAATACACACTGTTGTCTCTGCAAAGAATATGCATGAAGACAGAATTACAATATTTGTGCTGCATAAACAAAATCTCAAAAATCACACTCCTCATCTGAATAGGGAACTCTAGAAGTCAATCAATAATGGCGGCCTACCCTGAGAAAAACGCAAAACCTCCTTCTCAGAGATGACATATTTCTCCACCTAATCTAGTGCTCTTCAGTGGACTTCAACAGAAGCCATTCAGTGGGTTTTGAAAAAATCCCCTTTCACCTTTCACTAATTGAGAGTTTATCTGGGCTTCTTTAAAAAAATAATAAATCTGCAGAATTCTTTCAACATTAACCTAAAAAAAAATAGCAGCAACACGATTTGCCAGCTTTATTGTCTTGTACTAGTGTCACTCATAATTTTACTGTTGCTTAAGTAAGAGATGAAAGTATGTTTATTACCTTCTTTTATCACTAAGAATTAATTCTAATTCTGGTTCTGCCTACCTAGTGATAGTGCGGATAGAATAAATACTTCAGATCTTTACTAAAGGAAATGTTCCTTAAAACAAACAAATTTAATTCTTGCAGGATTAAGATTAGGGGGAAAAGATTGCTTGCTTTTACTCCTTGCTAGACTAAATTCTACTGTTTTTAAGCATATGTTACATTCCATTTCAGTCAGCAAAACAACAGAGAATTCAAGGTAGGCGTAACGAAATTTCAGTGCAGTACCATTTACTGAAATGGATAACTAGGGCTGTATTTTTCTATCCAGCTTCATTGTTTAGTTTATTTATAGAAATTTACAGGTTAATAGATATATTCTAGCCACAATCATGAAATTTTTAAACAAAAAAGTGATGTGCTAATTCTAGCAAGCAGCATAGCAAGCAGCAAGTAGGGAATATTGTTCTACTCACCATGATCAAAAACCCAAAACCCTAATTTACCTTCTGAAAAATTGACACCCAGATTTAATGAATAATGTAAACTACTCAGTAGATGTCAAATATGGCACTATGAGACCAGACATCATAGGCAAGCATGAGACCAGAAGGATGGTGATAAAATCCTTCAAGAATCTGAAAAAAAAGGATATAAAGGGATTAAAACACAGAAAGTTCAAACAATTCTGAAAGTCCCCTATGTAGTGAACTGGTATTAGATATGGTGACATTTAATAGTTGGGAAGGCATACAGTTTAAAATCTATCCATACCATTTTTCAGTACTCATCCGAGCAACAGTGTACAGTCTTGTACATTAATGTACAGCTTGCAAATGCAGGCATATTGTTTGAGCTGTGAAAACATAAGATAAGTTAAATAGTGGTGGAGACAGAATGCCCAAGGAGAAATATCATGGCACAGAAAGTGACCACAGAGAACTGAGGGGTAGAAAAATACATGCAAACATCTGTCTGAGCAAAGTGGACCACCAGAAAAAACGTCAGTTTTAGTGAATACTACAGGAGACTACAACTTGCAGTAGCCTAACAACCCTCATTAAACCTGCTGAAAACACAATGATGAGACTGAAAAGTCTACAGAATTGCCTGCCCCTCAAACCACCAATAACAGCTGAGCTTTACCACTTCCATGGCTGAACCAGAAAGAAATAATTCTAGTCCAGTGGAGAGAATTGGAGGATCAGTTCAGGACAGAAACCCTTAAAATATGAATATCTGAGTATACAAAATATATCTGTCCCAAAATAGCTAAAGCTGACTTTTTTCACCCTGTTTGTAATGGTGAAAATTTCTAAAAAACTGACATAAATTGAAGAAAAATTGGTGGTCAAACAAAAGGCATAGGATGAAAAGTATGAGCTTCATCTTGTGAGAGCGGTGGCAGACACTTTCAGATTCAGTAGCTGCACATGACCATGATGGATCTATTAGGGGTTGCTGTAGTATCTCTAAAAGTGTTTAATTATGAAAGTGATATACAATTATTCTGGATGCTTTTTGTGCAGAAGGAACATGACTTTCAGATAAGGATAGAATGTTTCTATTTCTGTAATAGGAAAACTAGGATCACTGAAATTTTCTTAAAGGAGTAAAGAATGCAGAAATGTGTTCTTCCATAAGCAAAACCTTGCTCCCATGAGTAAGTGTTCTGCTATAGAGAAGGTAAACTATAAGTATAAATGCTATAAGGAAAAACTTTCCTTTTCAGATGGCAAAACCACAGACTACTTAAGAGAAAATAGATACGAGAAATTCAGCTGATATTGAAGGATGAAATAGGTGTCTGCTAGTTTAAAAAAATAAATGATTTCTTATCCCTTGCTCCTTCCCCCCAGAAAAGCAAAACTTTTGGACAGAGCAACTCATGGCTTTCATGTTGGTGTCAGAGCTGAAAGATGAAATCAAAATTTCTAAAAATAAAACAATTCTCACAATTTCCAAAGTCCATTTGAGCAAAAGTACACTGAAACAAAGTCCAATGTCCAGTACATTTGACTATGCAGACAAAAGAAGCTGTAGCTTCTGAGTTATCTCCGGAGTCAAATGTTATCACTGCAGTGCCAGTACAGGAAAGGTGTAGGTTATGAACAGTGAGATGTTATCTAGACTAAATAATTTCTCAGACAAAATTGCTAGTTTGCACTCTTGTTAATGGTTTTGACAGCAAGACATGGCTTTTTTCCCCGTCTTTCACGCACCACAAGGAAGAGGACTGGGGGAAGAACTGGGCATTACTCCTTCGTACAGGGCAGCCCCCTGGGCAGCCTCCCAGTCTCAGGAGTTACCAGAATCTGGCCTGCATCGCTACAGAAGTATGCACATAAGTAGATAAGTAAGTATGGCTCATTTCTGTTTGTTTATAGCAAGTGAGTAGATCTATCTGGAATCCCTCTATGTTTCTATGGCCTTTTCATTTTTACAGTTGCATAGACAACAAAGATTCAACACTTCACCAGAATGTTTAATCAGAAATTATTATTTTGATAAAACATTAGGCTATATTCTGTAGAAGTTAATTGCATATAAAGATTTGATGTTTAGAAGAAACAAATTCTAACACTTCCCATCTGAATGCCACAATACTGCCCGTTTGCCTCACCAGTCCTTTGCTCCTGCCTTTACTAGGTGCAGGGTTTTCTCATATCCAGAGAGATTTTTCCCTCTTTATCTTTTTATGCTGAAATAATTCTAAAGTTTTAAGGCATCACATATCCAAATCTCTTTTTATATAGCCTGCAACATGCTCTCCACATCTCTGCTTTTTATACTTTCCACCTTTTACAGCCACTCATTCTACTCCAAAGCCTTCCACTACTAATTCAGAAAACGCAGCTCTTCCCAACTGTTCTGGCACCCACCATCCACTTACTAAATACCTATGCATTCCTCCCACTTGGGCAGACACACTCCTCAAAAAGCCTGAAATGTTACCACAACGCTTTTTTACTCTCCCACAAACAGTTCTTATCTGCCACTGGGTCCACAAGGGTATTAGTCATGAAAGACAGTGGCTTTTTAAAGTGCTCCATTACCTGTCAAATCTTAAATACAGGACATCTGTGCTCAGGCAGGATTTTCCAGCTCTATTTAACAGGGACTCCAACACTCACTTTGAGGGGGTTAGGCTAGATTCAAAGCCTAGGTCTTATGAAAGGAAAATTACTGAGGCCTTTTTTAAAGCCTATTACAAAAATAAAAAGAAAATGCAAGCCAGGAAGTCATAAGAATACGGATTCAGCTAAGACTAAGCAGAAACCTTGAGATAACTGTGTTTGTGAAGCTCAACCACTAAAGCTACGGAAAAGTTTGGATTCTCTATTAATGCATTTCGTTATAAGCAAAGAACAATCAAAGAATGTTGAAAAAAATGACACAGAATCTGCCTCTAAAAGTATCTGAAAAATACTGTGTGTTACTAGAGATATTAGCAAGTCCTCGTATTTCTTACTTGGTAGCAATATGCTTTGAAAGGTTTGATTGTTTCTTTGAAAGAAAATACCCACCAGGTCTGCCAATATGGCAAACCTTCTATCAAACAACACCAAATTGTTTTTAACTTCTAAATTCAATGAAATTGCTGACCTTCTGAATGAAATTTAAAAGGAGGCCACTATAACGATTAATTTTTAAAAAGGAGAAGATCGTCACTCCTTTTTCGTTAATGATTTCTGTTGAAAACAAAAGCCTTCATAAAAAACCAGAGGGAGGAGAAATAGTAAAAATGAAGGTAGCTGGACATACTGTAATGAATACAAACCTACAAGCCCCTCTGCTAAATGTATCATGCTTCATTGCCACTTAGAAATCAACAATTGAAGCATTAAGGCTATAGAGAGAATAGAAATAAAAATCAGGTATTCTGATTTCTACTTATGATTAAATAATATTTCAGAAGGAATTTCAACCTTTTGTTCTTTATTGGCATCAAGGTCTTGAGTATGATCTTTGCTAAATATGGTGTCGTGAATTCTTTTTTATGTGAAAAGGTTTTCTTTCAGAATTTCCCACACTGGAGCATTCCTTTCAATGGTCCTTGCAGGAATATTTCAGGCCACCTCCATTCTCATACCACACAACTCCTGCATTTCAGTGGCAAAAATCAACCTCGTGCAGTCAGTAAAAATTTTGCTACTCGCTTCAGTGGTGAGTGGAATCCAATTTCTAGCTTGTTAAAGATGTGAATTGTTAAAACTCTGGCCCTATTTCTCCTGATGAGTTTAAAAAATCTCTCCCTCCCTTTCTAAATTTCATTACACATTCCAGCTGAAAACTACTTAAGCTTAGCCAGTTAACTTGGCAGCAAAGTGAAAAAGGGATGTTATCAGAAAATGGACGTAAGGAGCTCCAGCAGCACCAGCAGAAGCTCAAGTACCATAGCCATTTTGTAGTGGTCATGTAGTACTGGACCAGCTTTCAGTTGCAGTGTAGCTGAAATGGCACTGTCATGTTAGCTCCACCTTTCTGGCTCCGTTTTGGGGTCCATCACATGTGAATGTGTTTATTTTATTCTGAAATAAAATTACAATTTGAAAAAGTTTTACAAAATAACAGTCAACTTTTACTGCCATTTTAAACTATATTATTCGTTGTATCTTACGCCACTAATGAACATGTTGCATTCCTTACAGTGGGCATTTATTATACATGTTATAATAAAGACTTTAAACTGTAAAGGACCATATGTAAAAAATAATACTTCATATGCCCATGGACTGTTTCAGCTGAGAGTCTCAGAGCAGTTTACAGGCAAAGAAGTTTCACAGACACACGAAAGGTGTGTTTACATGACCCCCTTTCGTAAAACACTGAAACTTGAAGTGATTTGTTTTTGTAACATCAGGAACTAATTAGAATGAAAGCCTGTGATTTTCCTTGTCAGGGACCATGGGACAAGTTAGTAGCTCCCTCAGCCTGCATTTACCAATCTTTAAACTCCTCGGGTCGCTGGAAGAGTTCCTGTCGAGCTGACAATACCTGTCCATGCAGGGAATCCTTGCAGCCTGTGCGCTGCACGTGCTGCCTCCAGGTCTCGGGCATCTCCCCATTTAAACACACAATCTGGGTGAGCAGTGAGAGCAGTGAGCACGAGACAGCCAACTACTAGCTGAACAATCAAGGAAAACACATTTTTTTCTATACTTTTATTCATTCTTGTTCTTTCAATTACCAACTCTATTCAAGATTAAGCTTAGTACTCTACAGGGATTTGTATGTCTGAGATTGTGAAAAACTGTAATGGTTCTGAAAGCAAAGTAATATTTAGTAGTCCATTACAGCTTAAACATCTTCTCTGTCACCCTGACAAATGTGCTCCAAGGAAGTGTTCCATGCACCCAAGAGTTTTCCCAGGGAGATTCCAGCAGGTTGCCCAGGGCTGGCTGCATTGCATATACAGCCAAGGCTTGTCCATGTGGACAATTATTTTGTCCTCAATGTTATTCAAGGATGAACCAGGTTGTCCGGAGGAGTATCTTCTGAACTTCAAGGAACAAATGCTGATGAGGTACCCCCTTTCTTATTTTTATTGTAATTATTATGACTTTGGCATTGAAGGTTTTTTTGGTCAATTAATGTCCAGCTGGTGTTGCCAGCACAATATGCCCTTCAAAACATCACGACATTTCCATTTATTTTTTAATTGACCCAAAATTGAAAATGTAGACTGAAAATAACATGTTCAATATGTACTTCAATGACAGAAAAAATTCATTGTGATCAATATTATTACAAGCAACGCCAGCTCCATTACAAAACTGATGGCATTAAATACTACTTAAAAATGGGGCTAATAAACTGCAAAATATAGTTCTAAGTAAAAACTCTGTGGTTTAAAGGTGCAATATTCTTATCATCTGGAAACACCTGGATTTCAGTCAAAACTGGAAATTAATTTGGTAGTCTGTCAATCCATTTCCTAATTCCTAGTCATCTGTTCATATCACAAAGCCACCAGGCAGGAGTGTGTGATGGTCACTTCCTACTCAGGAATGACTCAGGCCTGGAATAAGAAGGGTTTTGATGTCTGAATTGAAACGTGTTTGCAGAGCAGTATCAAAAGTTTGCAGCAAAAATACTCATGTGTGCCTGGCACTTTCTGCTGAACTCTGTAAGCACTGCTTGCCTGCCCTTGGGAAAATAAAAAACACACCAGTCCTTGGCACAGCAACTCAAAACATCCTAGAGGAGACGACAGTTTAAAATGTCTAGGGACAATGTCATGCTCTTCATTGTGCTCATATTTTCTCTCAGGATTGATTAATCTGACATTATATTCTGCACCACACCTGGCAGAGGAGCTTATTCAACATGTTTTCTCTCTTGCAGGATAGTATCTTTCCAAGGCTGTAACAGAGAAAGCTGATGTGTTTTAAAGTAAAAGAAATAGGTCCCTACACATTTTTTCGAGGAACACATAAACGCCCCATCCTCAAGAGAGGATGCAGAGAAGGCCAGGTTCTGGCTCTTAGATAAATGTGATACTTCAGAGCCTTGAGTATTTTGCTAAGCTCTGGAGAGGATCAGGATTTGAGATGCAAGCCTGTGATCAGCCTTTCCTCTTTTCTGTCTTCAGCTATCTCCCTCTTCACTGTGCAGCCTTTCTGGCTTGTCATTTTGTACTCGATTCCCTACCCACAAATAAATTCCCAACATGGGAATCTGAATTCCCATGGGTCACCACATATCAGATGTTGACGCAAGTATCCGGTAGGTGCCCACATCAGCTACAATGGGGAATGAATTTCTTTTCCCTTCACATAAACAGCACCTCCTCAGCCATCTCCTATCCATCATGGCTCTGCACTGCTCTTCCTCTCCCATTTGAAATCACTTAACATGCCCATATCGAGACAAAACAATACTGTATTTTTCATGGAGAATATGAACTGTCATTCAGACTCCAGTCTCCAAATGGCTTCAGTGAAGGAGAGTTAAATCCACTTTAAATGTTTCGGAAATTTCACGTGAGATAGGCAGGTGGATAGACAGAAAGTTTTTTCAATACGGTTGGCAACTGTTTTTTGTTAACTGAGGCCAACACGAATAATAACAGATAACATACACTAACTAAATTTTTACGAATTACATGGCTGCCATGGACCATGGACTGAAAACTGTACTAGAGACAGACACTTGTGCGACCTTTATTTATCTGTGGCTTAGTCATATGTTATAAATTAATATTAAGATAAAATTCTCCATGAGAGCTTTCCTGAAAAAATGCACATATGAACCACTGATAAAATAAGCAAAGATCTCTTTATATATAGTCATGTCTCATTTTATATAGAAGCATTATTTTATATGGTGACCTATTTGATAACTAACAACACTCCAGCATTTGAAGAAAAGAATTAAACTATGCTCTTACAAAGTCTAAAAAAGAGACTCTCCTCAATATATTTCCAACAGCAAATATAATTCCTTGGAAACAAGGTTTAAAATAGTAATGCTGGTAGACCCTTGACTAAAGTGGAACAAATGGTACCATTTAACACACAATGTAACTAGCACTTAGCATTAGATATCAATCATGACTTGTATAATTTTAGGAGTTCTTGTTTTAATGAAGAAAAAAACTAATTTTCTGAAGCTGGTGTCTTTCTACTTTGGTTTCCTGGGGAAATGAACCTTATGGGTTCATACTCTCTGTCTGTTCACCATTTCCCTCCATTAAACTCTGAATCTGTTGTTAGTTTTCAACTGAATTTAGCTGAGATGCAGATATCTCAAAGTTAAATACATTGTCCCTGCATCAGATAATGTCATACCTTGAATTCAGCAGGTACTTGTCTGGCCTACACAAGCCGATATGGTTTGCAGAGACAACTTAAAAAAAAAAAAAAAGCCACTGAGAGAAAAATTTGTGGGCAGTAAACAGCAGAATACCATGTTGAGAGACACAGTGCTCAGGGTCACGCAGCGCTAGACAAAACCCAAAAGCTAGCTTTCTCTCCCAGTTCATATCAAGATCCATTCATACAACAGAAACAGGGACTTGATCTGGAGCTGCAAGATGTCCTGGTAATGCGTTGTCCACTCAACAGTGCAGGGCACTTTCTCCTCATCACACGTCCTCCCCCTACCCCCATACAGCACTGCTCTGGTCAAGATTCACATGTAGATCTCTGATATGGATTCATCTCAATCAGCCAAAAACGCCCACACTCCTTTGTACCCAAGATTGCTGAAAGATTTGTTTTCAAACTCAAGGCTACCACTAGTTCAATCAAATGAAAACCTGTTTGTGGGTAAGTATTTATCTCTACAAGTCGCTACTAGTGGGCATTTCCACAGGGTATCCATATAAGCTAAAAGTTCACTACTTCGTTTCCAGTGAAAATATATATGAGGGAAGCAAGAAGTAAAGCTATACCCATAAAACCAGCATTCCTATGCCCAAAAGCATCTACGAAACAAAAATATGAAGGGTTGATATGTCTTACTACAGCACAGTGAAGAATCAGGTAAACAACGAAAAATTGTATGTTACTATGTTTTTGATTTACTTTAAGTTGCAGTCAGTGTTGGATGAAGTTATGCATATGCTTGACTATAAAGCAGCTTGCTCTTACTAAAAGGAAGGACATTCTACAGGATTGTGACAGAAATGCTCAAAAATTCTGTGTAAATAACAGTGTGGCTAAAACTATTGAAAAAATGGCTTGTGTCATAAAGCAGTCTGGGTCATATCTATTTTTTGATGGAAAAAAAAAGTACTGATAGGTATTCAGCATGAATTAAAACAAGCAACGAAGTGCTCCAGTCTTGAGACAATGTCTTACTCATTTTACATGCTCAGTTGCAAAATCTTTACAAGTGAAAAAAAAAAAATTATTTATAAATAAAACCAAAGTTTCAAACATAACCAGATTTTTAAATGCCCATCACAAAACAGGAATTATGGAGGTTAATCATAATGTCAATTATTTATTCTTTCTTTTCATTATTTACTTTTATTCCATATAAATAATCTTCTCAAAGGAAGAAGAAAAGTATCAGATAGCAAATACAAAAAAGAACAACTAATTTAAAATCTTGTTTTTTGAAGCAGTAGAGTAGGGTGAATTTTATGCCTAATAATAATACCTCATAAATCTATAGGATCTCTTTGTATACGATTTATTTGCTGGCAGCTGAAGTTAAAATGGATATATGCAATGGTTCATTATGTAGTTTGAACTCTCAACACGAAACTGAAAATACATTAAATGTAAGCAACATAAGAAAGTCCTAGATTTTATTTATTTCGTACCAACAGTCAAACAAACTAACGACGTTATGAAAAGCTATTAATTTTAACAAAGTCTGGTGAAATTTGAGGAAACACTTGTTTTGAATTCCTGTTTACATTTGTGGAAATATAACAACAGAAGTGTCCATATAATCTTTCCTCTGACACCGGAAGTCTAAGTTTAATTTCTACCAGAGTTAGAGAGGAGGAACACCTGCTGGAAACAAGCAAAATAGTCAAGACTGCAGACTAATTGCTGGGCTTCAGTATATACAATCCTATATATTGCAGTATATACAATCATATACTTCTAGGATTAGTACAGGGCACGTAAAAATTGTGAGGCAGTAGCTTAGACCGGGACCACGAAGTGGGACTGTATGTTAAATGGTGAGGTTCTGAGAAAGAAGATTTTTTCAGCATTAAGGCACTCTTAAAATATAACACAAAATTGTTTGAAAATATTTTTCCTGAATCTTAGCACCATTTAAAGACATTTCTAAACTGAACATGCAGTGAACAGAGATGCTCCTGTGTCTCACAAGACATGTGTCCAGCTAAAAATGTGGTACCTAAAGTTCCAAAAAAAAGTAAGGAAAAGTGGGCTTATTTGCTCATGTGAAAGACTGTTGGTCTCCTGGCATAGTTATACCCTTGAAATTGCAGATAACCTAATCAGCAACCACCCTTATGATTCTGGATTTAACATTTGTCTTCTGTTTCAGGTTTTTTATGCTGGCAATAAACATATATTATATATAAGTATATAATATAAACATATAGATATACATGTTTAAAGTTGTTATAGCAATAAATTACAGCTTTCATTTTTTTTTGAGAAATTCTGAAATGCTTAGAGATGATTGATCAAGATGATAGTGTTCTCAAAGAAGGGAAGAGAGCTGAATTACTGAATTTGTGACTCCTTTGCACACTGCATGTGCCATGCAAAGCCCTGATAAGGAACTCTGCTATCTGGGTGGAAAGGAAAAGGGAGAAGTTCTACACACCATGAAGTGGCAGGGCAAGGATATACGGAGATGGAAAGTACTGCTGTTACCAAAGGGAATGGAAGACAGGAGAGGTGCCCGAGGACTGGAGAAAGGCCAATGTCACTCCAATCTTCAAAAAGGGCAAGAAGGAGGACCCAGGGAACTACAGGCCGGTCAGCCTCACCTCCATCCCGGGAAAGGTGATGGAGCAGCTTATCCTGGAGGCCATCATGAAGCAAGTGGAAGAAAAGAAGGTTATCAGGAGTAGTCAGCATGGATTCACCAAGGGGAAATCATGCCTGACCAATCTGATAGCTTTCTACAATGACATGACTGGCTGGGTAGACGAAGGGAGAGCTGTGGATGTTATCTACCTTGACTTCAGCAAGGCTTTCGACACAGTCTCCCATGATATCCTCCTGGGGAAGCTGAGGAAGTGTGGGCTGGATGAGTGGTCGGTGAAGTGGATAGAGAACTGGCTGAATGGCAGAACTCAGAGGGTTGTCATCAGCGGCGCTGAGTCTAGTTGGAGGCTGGTGACAAGTGGTGTCCCTCAGGGGTCAGTACTGGGCCCAGTCTTGTTTAACTTCTTCATCAACGACCTGGATGAAGAGTTAGAATGTACCCTCAGCAAGTTTGCTGACGACACCAAACTGGGAGGTGTGGTAGATACACCAGAAGGCTGTGCTGCCATTCAGCGTGACCTGGATAGGCTGGAGAGCTGGGCAGAGAGGAACCTGATGAGGTTCAACAAGGGCAAGTGCAGGGTCCTGCACCTGGGGAGGAACAACCTCATGCACCAGTACAGGCTTGGGGTGGACCTGCTGGAGAGCAGCTCTGCGGAGAGGGACCTGGGTGTCCTGGTGGACGACAGGTTAACTATGAGCCAGCAGTGTGCCCTGGCTGCCAAGAAGGCCAATGGGATCCTGGGGTGCATCAAGAAGAGTGTGGCCAGCAGGACAAGGGAGGTTCTCCTTCCCCTCTACACTGCCCTTGTGAGGCCTCATCTGGAGTACTGTGTCCAGTTCTGGGCTCCCCAGTTCAAGAAGGATGAAGAGCTACTGGAGAGAGTCCAGCGGAGGGCTACAAGGATTGTGAGGGGACTGGAGCATCTCCCCTACGAGGAGAGGTTGAGGGAACTGGGCTTGTTCAGCCTGAAGAAGAGAAGGCTGCGAGGGGACCTTATAAATGCCTACAAATATCTGAAGGGTGGGTGTCAGGAGGATGGGGCCAAGCTCTTTTCAGCAGTGCCCAGTGACAGGACAAGGGGCAATGGGCACAAACTGAGGCACAGGAAGTTCCGTCTGAACATGAGGAGGAACTTCTTCCCTCTGAGGGTGACGGAGCACTGGAACAGGCTGCCCAGGGAGGTTGTGGAGTCTCCTTCTCTGGAGATATTCAAGACCCGCCTGGACAAGGTCCTGTGCAGCCTGCTGTAGGTGACCCTGCTTCGGCGGGGGGGTTGGACTAGATGACCCACAGAGGTCCCTTCCAACCCCTACTATTCTGTGATTCTGTGATTCTGTGAATTTGCTTGGAGGACTCAAGATGGGAGATGTCCAGTGGGAGATGTTATATGTCCTATGAAATAAAGGGCTCCACCAGGAGAGAGAGATGAAGAGGACAAGGGTAGATGTGTGTGTCATTGTCACGAAGCAGAGCACTGAAGCTGTGTGTGGCAGGGAGCTCATCAAAAGGTATTTGCCTGTCACCACAAGAATGGGGAAAAGGATAACTTGACAAAATGTGACAGAAGGGTGGGGTTCAGTTCAAGCTGAAGACACCCGTAGTAGTCTCTGTATGTACAGGTGTTTACATGTGAACCAGATACCCGTGCCTCTGAAGTGTCAAAAGAGAGTGGATATTGACAGTCAATGAATTTTAAAGGCAGCTCGGCTCACCCTAAATAAACATCTATATTTTGCAGTCAAGTTGGTGGGTGTAAAGGAGATGACAGATGACAGATGAATGCTAGGTGAAATCAAAGCTGTATTTATAGTTTTAAGCCTACTTGTATTTGAAAACTAAGAGACAGGAGAAAGGAGGTTGACATAAAAAGAAAGTGAAGGTTAAGAGTGATGGAGACTAGCAGTTGGGATGGGTTAGTAATGAAGTCAGTGAAATTTGGAGTAATGAAATAAGTGAAATTTGACACATCTGATCCCATGAAATTTCAAGAACTGTTTAATCCCCAAATTGGATAAAGAAGTAAATGTTCATTTTTCTCCAGATTGCAAAGTTTCCTAAAATGGGTTAAAGAATTTGAAAAATTTAATTACTACATTTATTAGCCGAAAATGAACTTTCTAAAAACTGGGATATTTAATGTCATTAAGGCCGAGCTGCCTTTCAATATTAAACTAAATTTTTTACTGCCTTATGGGACTTGTCATTCTTTTCCATATTCTCTCCAAAAGAACAGAGGCTGTTAGTAGACCACTCACGTAACATACCTGTAATCATGCAAATCCTGTGAGTCTGCTATGTAATATGACTTTACAGAAAATGTAGCAACCAGGGAATGTAGCTTACAGAAGCATAGGGGTCAGAACTATAACTTCTGTAGTGTTCTAGAGGTAAAAATTGGTTAGTGAATTTTGGTATGGGGAAAAAAAAGGAATCATTTAAAAGAAGTATTCCAATTCTTAAAAAATAAAGATTTAATTCATTTAATCCATATTTTCAGGAGAAAAAACACATTAATTGTTTACGACGTCAAGATTTTCTGGAAGAAATCAGAAATGTGTAAAAAAATCTAGTTCTTATTGAAGAATTGCCAGCTATATCTGCTTATCGTTGTTATGAAACTCAGATAGGCACCATACAAACAGAGAGTAACAGGCAACACTTGCTTCAAAGACCTGCCATCTAAGTAGATCTGACAGCACTAAAGTTGAAGTAATTTGCTGAAACTCACACAGAAGTTCCATGACAGAGACAAAGATCAGCCCTTAAAACCTCCTGACCTACAAAGGGGTTTAGAGCGTTGGGTGTCATTAAAGGAAAACAGAAACGGTCCACAGCACGGAGGCAAAGAAAGCTTGACTTGGTAGAACATGTCAATCTCTTGGCAAAGGCATGTGAAAATTTTCCCAAGAGGAGGGATGTGCTGGGAGGTTGGTTCAGATTTTGCAAAGAGAAATGAGTAAGCACTGAGATTTCCAGATATAGGAGCCAGAGAAAATGAAGAAATCGTTGTTTGGCAAAAGAGTGTTGAAAAGCTGAAAGTGGGAGAGAAGAAATGGCTGGTGCAGCGGGGGCCCTCGGTATTGCTAGCCCAGACCATCAGGACTCAAATATTGTGCGCTGCTTGGATGTTGTCTGGTGTGGAAACTGCGTGCTGGTGGCAGAATGAAGAAGGAGGATTAGGCAGGATTTGCACTGAAAGGAGAACAGAAAAGTTGGGTGGTTCAAAATGAAAATCTGTTTGCAGAATCTGGTAGGTGATAAGGACATCATAACGTATCTCAGTGAATCAATACAAGTTTCAGATGTGACAAAATGAATGTCAATGAAAAACACAAGTTACGCAGTCAGCGATAAAGAAGAAAGGTATCATTTCCTATCTAAACACTGATGTCTTTCTAAAATTTTGTATCTCTGAGTAAAATGTGCCAGAATAAATCATAAAGTATAACAGAAAAGATGTCTGGCATAAGAAAAACATCTACCAAGTCATAGCTGAAAAGTGTGTGAAATTAATCCTTGATCTTACATTAAATCTCAAAATAAATTCCGAATCCCTGTGTGCTATAGCAAAGTTCCTGGTGTTGGACCTCAGTGGCAAGGTACAGTCATTTTAAGGCATATTCAACATTTTAAGCACCTTTTCTTATACAGCTATTAGATTTAAAAAAACCCCAAACCACCACAACAGTTTTTGAACAACCGAAGAACCTTGGGAAAAAAGAGGATGTTGCAAGAACAATCTCTGTAAGAATAGAAGATCTCTCCCTACAGTCTTTTATGCCTCACTTCAAGTACTTTGAATTAATGAGATGAGCCACTCATAAAAGAACAACATGACCCAGCATACTATAGTAATTCAAAAATCCAGTAGTTAAATAACTGCAAAATAATGCTGTTTTTTTAATGTACTGATCTTAATTTTAAATAATTTCAGATATCTTGGTATCTTTTTTTAATATTTCAGTACTTATTATGATCTCAGTACAAAACAGTTAACAGAAAAAGAAAAAAGAAAAATAAAAAGTAACACACTTTTACTCCAAATAACTCTGTGACATGTTACTCTGTAAATATTGGTGGATTTTCCTGCTGCTTTTTCCACTAGTATTCCTTAAGGATCAGGCAAAGACATAGCTTCATATAAGTAATGTGAGAGATTTAATATGCAAAACTGCTGTGCCCTTGTTTTGTTTCAGTAACACACTTCTGTTGTCATCACTGTAGAATTTACTCCGAGAGCTAGTGCTGTCAGTGCTAGAATAAGCATCACAAAATCATTCAGACATGTAATTTCTGATGTCAGAATAGAACGTCAGAATTACCGCTGAAATAAGGAAGGGTTTTTTGGAATACAGCAATCTTTCAGAATGAAGGCATTTACAAAAAACCCAGGAACATTCTTCACCAGACCACTGACCCTGCATTTCATACAGCCAGCAACTCCTCAGTGACCTCTTTATCAGCCCAAAAAACTGAGTTTTCTTTCAGTTAATAGTATTCACACTAACCAAATTAATGTATTTTGGAAAACTGAAAATAAATTAGATGCAATACATGAAAACCTTTTAATACATTCAAAACATTTAAAAATGCTTTGGACTAATGGACATCGCATGCATGCATTTAATGCTCTGTATCTCACAATAATAAAAAAAGTGGCAGTCTTTAGAAACCATTATTTCTTAACCAGCTAATCGAACTGACACTGAACTATAAAACAATGAAAAAAAACCACCTCCTCAGAAAAAGGTCGGTTACAAACTATGTTAATTTTTTGCTTTATTAAATTATTTTGATTACTGAAAGTTTACCAGAGAAAAAACAGAAATTATACTGAATGCATATAAGATAGTTTGATATGATCTGTATTATTTCATATCTCTGAATCTTTCAGTATGGTCATCTCTCCTGCACAACAGCTACAGCTCGTTTAAGCATCCTCAGCGGTATCTACGCTTTTAAATTTTAAAGCATTAACAATGCAGTACCCCCCAAATCCAGCCTTGAACTCTGACAGACGCTGATCTCTTTTCTCCCTCCCACACCCTGTTTTATCAGACACTATTTTGTTTAAATTGGCTACTAAATAGCATAGCACTGTACCTTTAAATACAAATCAAACAATATTCATATTCCCACGGTGCTGCTAGTTTCCCTTTTGCATTGAATCGCCTGTAGATTAAAAGCTCAGAATCTGAAAAGGGATTCTGTTCGGCAGACCAAAGTTCTCTGTAGGAGATGAGGGAGAGGGTCAGTGCCGGAGTCACACACACAACAGGCAGAAAACACAGCTTAGCTTTGGTCCTTGATCCTTAGCTTTGGATAGCATCAGAAAGGGGAATAAAAAGCAGAAACACATGGCACACCGAGAACTGGTATCACTTATGGCTTCTAACCACAGCAGCAATTAAACACCTTTCATCATTCCCCCAAACGCCTGATTTTTGTAAGAACCGAGAGACACACACACATACACAAAGGCAAATCCCCTCTGAGTAGAAACGAAAACTTAATAACCTACCATTTTCTTTGCACTCTTCTGGAGGTTTAGCCTTTTTCGCAAGTCGTGGATCCAGCCATGATGTTGTCTTTGTGTTATGGCTGAAAAGAAAAGAGATCACTCTGAGCAGACACATACTGAAAGGAATCAAGTTTATTCCTTAAGAAAAAAGGGTTAGTCCAACAAAATTGCAATCGATACACTTAATTTGCTTACTGGTTCTAAGTAGCCCTGAAGGAGGTGTAAGAGTAATTGTGCAAGGCAGCTGTAAATTTGGCAACCTCAGCTCCCTGTCCTCAAAGCAGCTATTTTTATTAAAATCAACTAGAATGTTGCCAAGTTAACCTCATTGAAAATGCAGAACTCATCCAGAGCAAAAGGAATTTATTACAAATACAGTGTTCTCCCGTCGAACGAGTGCAGGCGACAGGATTCTGTACCATTCTCACAGTTTTCAGAGAGAATTATTTTCATCTTAAACCTGTCCTTTTCACAAATACAGGTTTGTTATTTCTCACCAGCAGCACTGGCAAGGCATAGAAAAAGTGATGCAAATTACAGCATGCTCCCACAAAGCCTACATTTCCGGACAGAGTGATTAATGATACTTTGTTTAACAAACCTTTATCTCTCCATACATAATCCTTCTATCGAGATGAAATAGATATGCATAAGCTGAATGAATCATGTGGCTCCTTTCTATACTCAGAATAGATCTTTGAGGAATCAGCCATCAAACAGCGCTGAACTGGCACAAACTGTTTTTGGGAAGAATATTTTGCCAAATGAACTGATACCAAGCATAGCTAAGGAGACAAACTCAGATCTTTTCCATGTATATCTTTCCCATAAGCATTTGAATTTGGAGCCAAATATTTAAAATATGTTAAGAAAGGAAGACTATAAAACAGAGAATGATGCAATCATTATTCCTTTATTTTTTAAGATGCCTCTCCTACAGTACCATCATTCAGAATCACGTCTAACCCATGCTTTATTTATCTGATAGGTCCTAGCAAGATGCTTGTTCCGTACAATTTATATAGTACTGAATTATTTAGCTTATTATTAATTTGCTGTGTCATTTTAAAGTGTACTTAAGACTCCTCTTATAAACATTAGTATAAGGCGTACAGAAACAGTGGACCTAGCAATTGGTAGTCGGCGAGCTACTGATTAACTGGTCCAGTGCATGTGGTCCAAACAGCACTGGTTTACCTAGGGAAAAATAAAAGCTTACAGCCAGTTCCTTCTCCCACCTTGACTCCCTATTTAATCCATTGCAAGTAACTTTTCCTCTGCCTTGATTTCTCTCTCCCTCTAAACATAGAGTGATACTACCTACTTCTCAGCGTTATTGTCACGACGTTAAAGCTTCCTCCACATTTTGGATCGGAAAAAAGGTAGATGAGAGTTATGTATGGGTAAAGTGGCAACTAAAATGAAAATTGAGGTATTTAAATCTATTTTTTAATCATGTCCTAGTCTAGAACACCATTCACAACAGCTGAAGAGGATAAACGAAACCTTCCCTTGCTTTGAGAGCAGGGCTGTATTTGCAGAGTATGAAGAATAATAAGCCAAAGGTAAGGTAAATTTGAACCGATGCCAGCAGCCCTTGCTTGATTGCAAATGTAACTAAGATGCTTTCTCAGAAGCTCTGGTTGCCTGTGGTCTCCTGTAGGGTGTATTTTTATACTGCAGTCACAGCCTAACTGCAGCTTGTGCAGACATACTTGAGCTAGCTTTAAATGAACTAGGGGAGATACTGACAGCAATGTTGCTGCAGCAATATGGAGCTCAGCGTGGGCTCATCACCCCAGCATCTACTGAGCTACTTGGGTGCAGCCAGCAGCACACAAGGAGCTCCACACTACCATGGGTACCCTGTTAGCAGTGCTGGAGCTCAGAGCGAGCTTGGGGGTACCTGTGGAAGCTGCAGGCACATCTCTGGAGTGCGGGCATGTCTGCACAACAGCCACTCTCTCCCAGGTGCTAATTCTGAATGATTTTTTATGACGCTGGAGGGAAGGGATGCCATTCAGAGGGATCTTGACAGGTTGGAGAGGTGGGCCTGCGTGAAACGCAAGAAGACAAGGCCAAGTGCAAGGTCCTGCACATGGGTCGGGGTAATCCCAAACACAACTACAGGCTGGGCGGAAAGTGGCTCGAGAGCAGCCCTGAGGAGAATGACTTGAGGGTACTGGTGGATGAGAAGCTCAACATGAGCCAGCAATGTGCGCTCACAGCCCAGAAAGCCAGCCGTATCCTGGGCTGCATCAGGAGAAGCGTGGCCAGCAGGGCGAGGCAGGGGATTCTGCCCCTTTACTCGGCTCTGGTGAGATCCCACCTGGATACTGCATCCAGCTCTGGGGCCCCCAACATAAGCAGGACGTGGATGTGTTGGAGCGGGTCCAGACGAGGGCCACGCAGATGATCACAGGGCTGGAGTACCTCTCCTATGAGGAAAGGCTGAGGGAGTTGGGGCTGTTCACCCTGGAGAAGAGAAGGCTCCGGGGTGACCTTAGAGCAGCCTTCCAGTACCTGAAGGGGCCTACAGGAAGGATGGAGAGGGGCTTTGCACAAGGGTGTGTAGTGATAGGACAAGGGGGAACGGCTGTAAACTAAAAGAGGGCAGATTTAGATTAGATATTAGGAAGAAATTCTTCAGCATGAGGGTGGTGAAACACTGGCATGGGTTGCCCAGAGAAGCTGTGGCTGCCCCCTCCCTGGCAGTGTTCAAGGCCAGATTGGATGGGGCTTTGAGCAACCTGGCCTAGTGGAAGATGTCCCCGCTCATGGCAGGGGGGTGTGGAACCAGATGATCTTTAAGGTCCCTTCCAACCCAAACCATTCTATGATTATATGATTTTAGGGATCCCCACTGGCTGAAGGGACTAAGTTGTATGCACAGATAATTTCCCATGGCTTTGAAAGAGGAATATATGTTGTGGTTTAACCCGGCCGGCAACCAAGCACCACGTAGCTAGCTGTTTGCTCACTCCCCTCCTGTGGCATGTGCAGGGTCAGAACGGTAAAAGTGAGAAAACTCTCAGGCTGAGGTAAAGACAGTTTAACAGGTAAAGCAAAAGCTGCGCATGCAAGTGAAACAAAATGAGGAATTAATTCCCTACTTCCCATCTGCCCACAGGTGTTCAGCCATCTCCAGGAAAGTAGGGCTCTATCACGCACAACGGTTACTTGGGAAGACAAACTCCATCACTACAAATGTGTCCCCTCCTTTTTTCTTCCTCTCGTAGCTTTACATGCTGAGCATGACGTCATATGGTATAGGTTATCCCTTTGATCAGTTGGGGGTCAGCTGTCCCAGCTGGGTCCCATCCCAGCTTCTTGTGCACCCCCAGACTGCCTGCTGGTGGGGCGAGGTGAGGGGCAGAAGAGGCCTTGACTGCTTAGCAACAACTAAAATATCAGTGTATTGTCAACATTCTTCTCATACTAAACCCAAAACAGAGCACCACATCAGCTACTAGGAAGAAAATTAACTCTATCCCAGTCAAAACCAGGACACATATATGACTACTGTTAGTAATGTTTGCTGTGGTATAAAGCAGATCTCAAAGCATTTTACAAAGGAAATATAGATCATCACACATGTTTTAAAGGTGGGAAAATGGAGTCACAGAGTCGTCAAGTGACTGTCCACTGACACCAAACAAGCCAGTGGCAGAGTCAGTACTACAAGCCAGCTTCGTTGCAAGTCATCTGGCCAGTGAGAAATGGGTTTTCAGGCATTTATTAAGAAAGGTGCCAAGCTACAAATAAGTCCAATTCAGTATTAATGTTTAAAAATGTGAATTAGTTGAATTACAGACTCCAAGGCTTTTGCCGAAACTGAAGAACAACAACAAGCAGTTATGCTTCCCTTCAGCATGAATGTGGCTTCCATAAACCCAGAAGGACTGATGGCTTCCAGTTTTGTGCACTGTGGCCATTCTAAACAAAACCATAAACAAATTAAAAAATCAACAGCTTTTCCAACAAAAGAGTGATCCTTCAGTCTGCAGTGAAACTTCAGAGAATGGAAATGGTATCTCATCTAGATCAGGTCTTACAGCACTCAATCTCCTCTTCTAGTTACTGTCTCTCAAACCCATCCAGCTACTTAGTAAAAGGAAAATTAACCTGCAGTTTTCAAAAGTACCTTTTGAAAATCATCCATCTCCTCCTTACCCACCTCCATGCCTTTTCCCTTGACCAGCCTCTCCACTTTACCACCTATACGAAACACTCATGCTACCTCCTGCAACGAGACTTTAAATGCTTCTAGGCAAGTGCTCCAGTGGGTAAAATAATCTTTTCATGCTCTGAAGGCAGACCCTACTTGAAAGAAAGCAGCATCAACCCCGTCTGTCTTCTAACATCTGTACAGCACCATCAATGTCCTCTGTAGCACTACTTAGTGCTGATCGCTTAGATATCTCAGCAACCAGGTACACAGCACACAAATGCTCCTACAAGGACAGACATGACTACTGTTGTGCTGCTCTCAGAGCACAAAAGAGGGAAATAAGCAGCCCTGGATTACAGTGTAGTGTTTTTCTATACAAGTCTACTTCTGTCCTACACAGGAGGTTTATTTGGCAGGGTATTCTTCCAGCCCCCCTTGTGCCAGCTTTCAAGCTGTGGGTTTTAGAGTGATGCTGCTCTTGCCATAGCTGGTGCCATGCTAGCACCGTGCAGTGTAACCTCCTGTTACTTATCTGCCAGCAAGGACCAGGACTGGGGTTAGCCCACCACAGAAATAAAAGAGAGGCAGCTTCTTCCCCACACGGGTAGGGCGCGTTGGGAATAAGAGGAAGAACAAAAGCGCGGTGGTGCTGGCTTGTTGAATGTCCCAGTACAGGCTGCAGAGATGTCTCAGGAGGGATGTCACCTCCCCTGTGCCCCTGGGCTCTGCCTAGTCCCTCCTCAGCTCTGCAATGGACTAGAATGCGTAAAAGCTAAAGCAAAACAGTATTTATCTCCTAAACAGCTTTTAATATAATTTAAAAGAAGCCTTGATAGGAAAGCTTTAACTATGGGAAAGAAGACAGAAGGAACAGTAAAATGGCCAAATTAACACCAATGGCAAAAGTAACATTAACACATATCTGCTGCATGAGCTTTGCACGTTAATGTTTCTTAAGCACTAAAAACTTTGTAAAATGTACAGTGTATAACCTGCCTGCCTTACCACTAGGTCTAATCATGTGTGTCCATTTGGGAAGTCTTCTAGGCAGACCAGAAGGAAAATGGGCTGGGGATTTACAGACGAGTTATGAATGAATTGCACATGAACAGCAGAGGCAGTTGTGGAATAAATGCACAAACAGGCAGTCAGAGCAGTTGTCACGGACTGAATGAAAGTGAAGTGATGCAATAAAAGCATCCTGTGAGAAATACAGATGTGGCTCCATCAGCATTTTCCACTGGCCACTGTTTCATTACTCAGCAACAACCATACCTCATCATTAAGTGGTAGGTTTAGAAAGTCCATCCTTACATAATTTCAATGATCTTGATTACAAGCTAGGATGACTGAACTAAGTGCTGGCAAATCAACCATACACATCTTAGAATCAGTCTTAAAATCAAAAGCAAATTCCTGATTTTGAAAACTTTGAAAGCAGTCAACGAAGGATCCCTTTGGTTTTGCCTCAGGCAGGCGGACCATGGGAATAGCATAACTTTTTAAAATTCATCCTAATCTGTCACCTGCTATGCAAAATAGACTTCTCGTATGCCTGAAGTACACTGCATATTTGAAAAATAATTTAAAAAAAAGTCACTCAGTAAAGCATCAGAACTTTACATTGTAGCTAAAAGTTGATAAAATAATTATTTCTGAGCTAAGTGAAATCTTCCTTTTTCACCAAGTATTTGCATCCAGCAGAAATATTTTTTAATAACAAGAGTTTTCCGGTACCAATTATAGACATTTTTAAACCCACATGAACGAAAAAAACCACCTCAGCTGGTTTAAACAGAGTGAAAGAAAGCTCAGAATACTTCCCAGAAGCCCTGACTCAACCCTCTGTTCTTCTCCAGCTTTTCTTTGTAACTTTGGTTCTAAGACTTTGCAGAGACTGTTTATGTCCCAGTTCCCCATTATCAGTACTGGAACCAGGTACCAGGACCAGAGCCTCTCTAGATATCTCACTGGACCCCCATCCATATCTTTAGGATGTAAAAAAAATTAGGAATGTGGCCTTTCTTATTTAACAATGTTTTATCTTTCTATTGTAATTATTTGTTGGACAGTATATTATTTTACTGAAGACTCGAATATAATGGCTTTATGCTAGCAATCTGTCAGTCTAAAGCACTTTGACAGATAAAGTTTCTTGTACTAAGAAAGCCCTCAGATTATCTCTTGAAACAAATTTAAGGGGAAGTAGTTACTGAAAATAATAGCCTTAATGCCTTTCCAAAACACTGCAAACGTACCCTAAATGGTGACTCTTGCAATGTATGTCATTTGAACGTTATTGTGAAAGGCATTTCAAAATAGGTATTTACCAGTGTGCTGCTTCAGTGTATTTGGGGACAGCACATATGTGTCTGTTTGGGTTTTTATTGTGCATACATTACATTCAAGATGATCCTCAATATAAACAGCTTGAGCAAAGGAGAGTATACGAGACAGAGAAAAACAAAGTGCACTGTAGGCCACCTGACTTTAAAATGCTTACTCCTCCCTTCTTTTTGTATGCCTAAGATCTGTAGATCTGCAGAGCTTTTCACACAGCACAATAATGATTTTCAAGTAATTTGCATGTAGGGGGACAGTGACAGGAAAATGGAGCATTAAAACGTCAGTTTTGCAATTCATCCTTTGTGGGGTGCTACCCAAACTTCCCGCACACATGTAGGGACAGGGAGTCGCCCTCTGGCTGTGGTTTGAATGGCAGCAGCTATGACTGCTGGTTTGTGTTGCGTTTCACGCTGTTGATCTGTTAGATGTGCTCGGAGTATGTGGTCCGTAAGAGACACAGGTTTGGAGGTGCCTGTGCTGTGAAGCCCAGATGGCCTTGGGCAGTTGATAAGCACTTATGTACGCAGCCCAAATACAGTGGTGGTGCCTCTAGGCATTCACAGGAGCAGAAGACTGTAAGATTTTTCTGGGAATATATAAGTGCCTAAAGTCTCCTGTGGTAATTTCTGCTGTTTATGTTACTTCTCTTTGACTCAGGCAGTTAATTTCTGACAATGAATGGGCTTCATCTCATGTGACTTCAGCCATGCAGAAATTACACAGCTAACTGTGTAGGATTCCCCTCTATTCTAGGAAAAGGCAGCTTTACAGAATAATGTATCTCACCTATCTTCCAGTGGGACTGGGATCTAACCATATACCAAATGCTCTTAGTGACATACTAGGTGCTATGGCATCTCCCAGCTGGCCTCTGGCTGCCACTCCAGAAGGGTGCTGGTTTTGACACATTCTGTGTTGTATCTGTCACGTTCATGGAGGTGTCTTGGGCTATTAGTATGCCTCTACAGTAGTCCTTTGACTCAGGTGAGGAGGTCATTTTTCAAGTGAATCTCTCAGTTATCTTTGTTTACACATTGAACATTCTCCCAACTTGTAAGCTTTTTTCACTTGCATTTAAACCAGATACTGTACAGCAAGAGCTCATCTAACGCACTACAAGCCATTCACAGGCGTGCAGCCCATGGCACCTGAGAAGACCTAGGAGCTTTGGATGCTGGGTCATCAGCACCATAGTGTTTCACTCTGCAGCCTATTGATATTGCTAGTTTAGGTATGGACATGGTTTAGTTCAGAAGGAATTCAGACTGGTTTTAACTCGAATCTGGTCACATGGACAGAGTTCAGAGGTTCAGAGGTTGGAGACAAGTGCACTCCTAGAGATCAACTTTCTTTTTAGTTTCATCTGAGAGGAATCTAGCTCATGTCCTGTGAAATGTGAACCGAATCACAGTGCGTGGAGGCAACCACAAGAATTGCTTTAAAAGCGTACTTCTGACACAAATTACATACTACTGCAGACATACCCTTGAATATCTGAGGGCATCTTTACCAGTGGAAGCACCTACATTTAGGTGAATTAATTCTGCCCCTATCTTTGGACAGGATGAATCAGCCTCTGCAGGTAATTATCTCCCTCCATTGACCACAGAAGGAGTCTGGCAACAGGTGTATACTAGATACCTAATGCTGTATGGCAAGCCAGGTGAGCTGAATCTTCTAGTTCAATAAATAAAAAGGAGAAAAATTGTAATACCACTACAAACATCAGAGGAAGGGTTTTGGAAGAGGAATTCTGCAGACTAGGGCAATAGAGACCTATGGGGGAAAGATAAGAAATAAGAAAGTGAGGAAAGACAACAGGAGTTGAGATGGCAGTTTGACCTGGATGTCAGCATAGACAAAAAACAGTGAAAGCAAGGGACAATGCACCACTAGTACAGATTGAGAATGCCTTTACAACATCAAAAGACAAGAGAAGAAAAAAATTCATCATTCCCCAGATTCATTCCGGTTCTACCATCTCCCCATTCCTAATTACTTTGCCATGAGGCAAAGAAGTGGTCTCAGGAGAAAGAAATCAAGAGACATCTTTTCTGCTGCCTGTCCCACTGCATGTCATGTTGAAGTCCAAAGAGCGTTAGAGACCTGATCATTGTTACGCTGACCAAAAATGATAAATTCAATACAACATGTAAACAAGGAAAAAGAACTACAGGCATCTACAATCATATTCACAAGAGCTCTGACGATTCAGAATTGTCCACACAACAAAGTGATACTGATCCAAGATGGCTTGTTTCCCAAACAAGAATCCCATCAGAAGTGAATATTAAAACAGTATGTGAAAAAAAATCCTTCATCTTAATTGCTACTTAATTAAAGTAGCAGAAATAACCACACATCTGAAACATGGCAAATTTCAATATTATGCACTGATACATTGATATAACATACTTGCGAAAGGGCCAAGCTAGCTTATAAGAGATTGGGTAATCACTGCAGGATATGAAAGTAACTGTGAGCAGGTACAAGGGTGTACTTCCACCTCAGTACTTTTAGTATCTTCTAGTACAAAAGATAAGGTTATCAAATGTAATGGTGTAGCCAGGCTTAACTAATATATCCTGCTTTCTGATGGTGAACTGATGGAGCAACCAGGAACAGCTAAATATACCATGATTCTTCAGGCAAGCAAGATGTTAGGATAAACGTGTTATTCCTGCAGTTAAAAGACTTTCCTACCTTAAAAACTCGTAAGAAGAAATACTGATCCCATTGAAGGCAGTAGCAATATTATTTGAAAAAAAAATAGGTCAGGATTTTACTTTTCCAATTTGTAGCACCTGAAATAGCACCAGCTGTATTCAAAAACTTTATGGCTATTTTTTACTGTGAAGAGGAGAGTCCTTGTCAGAGGCCTATTTTATAGCTGTTTTGTAGTCTTTTATGATGCTCTCGTAACAAAAAGCAGCTTTAACAACTAGAAAAGTTATTGCAACAGGTCCAAAAATGCTGACTATGCTGCTTGGAGAAATAGGTGTTGAAGTAGAAAGAGACTGAATGTCTGTGACAGGTACTGGATAGTGGTTTGTTAAACCTCACACGTTCAAAGTCTCCTAAAAAAACCCACAACAAGTCAAAAAAGATGATCCTTTAAAGAGGTATTAGAGAGGTTTGAGTTTATTCCAGACTTTTCTCCACCAACAAAACAATTCTTAGTGTGGCATAGCCAAAGGAAACCGTATGTGCTTTTCAGCTCTCCCTGTACCCCTTCCAGAGAGCTCTGGTGCCTATAGGTGGATAGAGGGTGGGCAGAGAGGGAAAATCAATTCTGCCTTTTATAAATGCGTATCATAATGTGTAACCAACTCTACAGGACAGTCTATAATGTCATGGTGTATGTGATGAGGCTGGGGACTTGGGTGAGGGCCGCATTCAAGGCTGACTGCACATGATACCAGATGCACCGACAATCTCGGTTCTTTCTTATTCCCTTCAACACTGCACTGGAGCAACACACTGCGATCCGACACATCCAACATCTGCTACATTTGTGAGGACAACACCACGCATGTGTCTTTAGTACTTGGTTTGAAAGTAGCTGGCAAGGTGAGGTCTGAAGGCAATGTGGAACTGCAGCCTTTCCTTAGCCCTGGTAAAGGGCAAAACTAAAAATCAGTGATAGCTACAATTTATTTAAGCACACCGAAATAGTTCAGGCTCATCAGCTGTATTTAAAGTATGAAAGAAGGAGCAGAACTGGAGGGTTTTATTGGTGATATTCCAATTTATATACAGTGTTTTATTGCATGTTCTCATTAGCACATGTGCTCAACACAAGCAAACGTAGGAGATGGACTCCTATTTGTGTGGTGTGTGCCTGTATTTGAAAATTTGGATTCATATGTAAGGAAGGCTGGAAACAACCCAAGAAATGTACTTAAGTAGCTCTTCCTGACAAACACTGGTAAGTATTATGCAGTAGGAAGGGATGTTCTTCCTGTTTCGTCTGTGAATGTTAATATAGGCAAACATAAGATCATGCACCTATGTGAAAAAAGGGAAAGAAAGGAAGAAACAGACCAAGCCATGCACTAAAATTCAACTGTCCTCTAAATCATCCATTGAATCTAGTATATGATTTTTTTTCTTCTTAGTCCTTGAGGCAGAGAAAATTCCTTCCGGTGTGCTTTTCAAACTGCTAACTGGGCCATTAATGATTAACAAATAAATAATACTGTCTACAGGCATTTATCTTTCTTCTTATGCAGTCACTCCCCTTCTCACTGTAAATCTGCCATGTTACTTCTGATGGCAGTTTTGATAAATGAGCTCACATACAAATTTTAGAGGTTAGTTTGAGGTGAATGAATAAAAATGCTGTCATGAAACCTAAGACCTTTGGGTATAGCTGTGACAATCTGGAACTTGAGATCACTTACTGCTTGAAGTCCTTGGGGTTTAAAGGCACAATTCACATGAGCCTCAAATAAAGCAATAAAAGATGCTGCTTAGTACGACTTTTCTTCCACCCATTGTGATGTACACTTTAAAAATGTTTGTTTTTCATCTATTATTTAATAATCTAGTACAATCTTTACTACTGTTCAGGGAGATGTTTTTAGACAAATAGGATTTTGTTGTCTTTTTATCTTTCCTTTTTTTTTTGCGAAAGCAAATGGAGTCTCTTCATGCCATTAACCAAAGTGACTTGTAAACAAAGAGTCAATTTAACAGCATCCCCACAGCATTACATTCCTACTTAACCCTGTGAAGACTGTGCAATGTGAAAACTCCAATGATCAAAGAGTTGTTCCTTTGCTGGGATTCTACTAAATAAACTGATATTTTTACAGATGTGCAATTGCACTTTTTTGCAATTACATTATTTGTGAATACAATCCCAAAGGCAAGGAGCCCTTACAACAGTCTTTCTACCCAGTCTGTACCTCTGATTGATTTCTCTGCTTTACATAACATTCATCTAGTGGAAGTGAATGATGAGCATTGTCAGAACCATAGCGTAAACCAGAGCATTTCCACGAAAGGAAGTAAGCTGTAACATCAAAGGAATTTGTGCAGTGGAATGGCTCCTCTGTAGAGCGGATGAGCTATTTGCATTCACCATATTTGTTATAAAATATACATTTATTTTCTATTAAATTGCCTACTGCTGTATTTACCGCTGTCACAGTTCGGCGTGTTAGTGACCTACCCATCATTCTGTCCCCCACCCCCCAAACGCATCACAGGTTTCTGTGACAACAAGTAAAATAAAAGTGCCACATAATTCAGTCTGCTCTCTGTCAGAGCATTCAATATGTGCAGAAAAATTAAATTTGGGACTGAGGTAAGAAGGAAACAAGGGTTTGAGCTAGCCCTGAGGTCATCTTAGTTCTTCTCTGCTTGCTTGGGCAAAGTTACTATAATTACTCTCTTTCTAGAATAAGCATACTTTTGCCCTTTTCAGCAAAGACACTTATGTTTTAATAGTTACGGCTGTTTTCAGCCTTGTATATGCCAGAAGCTATAGTTCGTCATGCCAGTGTTCATAAAAAATCACGTGCACAAACTTTATTCTTATCTTGTTTACACTTCACGTGATAGTCAGAAAATTTTATATGAAATAAGGGACTTAAAGCAGAAGTGACACAAATGTTATTTTCACCTACTAATAATAGAATAATGGCTAACCCTCGAAATTTTCTGAAGGCAGTTCCTTAAAGCAAACATAAATGCTACTACTACTTCTGTAGTACCGTTCTGCTGATGAAGATGTGGGTTCTTCCTTTCTCTTATTTTGTGGAACACGAGCTTATAAGAACTCACTCATTTGCTGTGTTCTTATTCTTGTAACGTGTATTAATGATAGCACTTAGAGAAGAAAGAACTCTCACAACCATTTGTTCAGCAAGCTGTCTAATTATGAACAGTTAGCAACAGGTATGTATAGCCCACCAACAGGAAAAAGTTTCTACACATAATTAATTCTCCTTATTGTCCACTCATTTATTTTATTATTTCTAAATATAGCACGGCCTCCCCCTACTGTTCACTAGCCAATTTTTAGCCTGCCTAGCTTGCTTTCAAAAGCTCAACCCTTTCCACCTCTCTCCACATAAGGAAGGAAGAACCCAGCGATTGTGCTACTCTCCCACAAGCACCAGAACAGCAGAAGAGCCTTGCTTTTGACAGAAGAAACAACAGCTTTAATTGCTGCCATCAAAGAGCTAAGCAGTCCAGTCAGCTATCTTAAAACCCAGCATGCTTCAACGCAAGTCAGTAATGCAGGGATTGCCACCAGCTCTCAGGAGCCTTTACAGCCAGAACATTCCTGCTGTTTTAATGAGGAGTGCAATGCTCCACTCCACCATACAAACCATCTCCCCATCCAGTTAAATACAATACAGCTATCAGAAGAGAAGAAATAAGACTCACTCAATAAAGTAGACTTCCCCCTTTTCTGTATAAGCCATTTCCCAGTTATCAGGCAGTGGGCCCAGGTCGTCATTCTCTTCAGGTTTAGTCTGCTTTGTTACATCCATATCCTCCTTCGCTTCTTCAGGCTGAGTATATCCTGGTGCAGGACAAGGTTGGGTGGAAGATACCTCACCTGAGACACATGTACTCTTCTCTTCATGTTCGCTTGATTCTACAAGAGAAGAAAAATTACAGGTTTATGGTTAAGTAGGTGGTTAAACAGGTGGAGAATTTACTGGGTGCAAGCCTCCAAACACTGCTCTATGAACTGCAAGTTTCGAAATACAGAGAAAAATTCTGTTGGTTTACACAAGGGTCCCTCTGATGATGCATTTTATCTGGAACACAATAAAAGAAAATAAAGCAATAAAACCAAACTGAAGCAACAAACTAATAAAGAGCTAAGAAACAAGCCAAGCAGTTCTGGCTCCTTCTGTCCCAGGAGTCCTTCCAGACCAGCAGTTAGCACCGAGCAGAAGGCAGTCTCATATCCAGCAGCACTACTGTCTTGTGTGTTAACTTTTCAAACTATACACGCATAAAGTGAGTACCCTGCTATTTTACTACAGACAACAGATCCTTTTCAATTAAAAAAGTAGATACACTAATTGCTTTGCCTGTATCTGTACATCAAATAAATCAATATGACATCCATCAACTCATAGCAATATGTTAACCATATAGAAAGTGGTTGTGATTTCATTACTGGTATAATCGGCGGGAGGCTTAGTTTCCCACAACCAATACCAAATGCTTCCTACACCCAATATGATTGTGTCTTACTGTGACCAAGAACATACTCAGGAAGGACTCTTCCTTTCCTATGTCTTTTTCAGTCCTTGATCTTTCACTTTTTATTGATTTTACTTTCCATAAAGTCAGAAATTTAAAAAGTGTGGTGTCCAGCAGTATCTCTACCATTATCAGTTCCCACAGTCCAGTTCATGTACTTTTAGCTAAGCAAGTGTAGTAGAACTTAGCGATACTTGTTAAATCGTCCACTGAACACAAAAGCAAGATAATCACAAAGATCTCTCAAAAGAATCAGCTAAATAGGGAGCAGGTACGCAATATCAGGAGTCTAAATGTGCTTTATCTATGTTGTTGAACACTTACCTCCACACTTAAAGTCTACATGCTCATTTGCATGAATGAGTATCACATAGCAGGGCTTCCTTGCACACAACTATTGACAGTGGAGAAAACAGCGTCTTTTCTTGACTACTTCTAGCTCAAATAGAGGATGCTTGAGAGAACTTCTTCTACTAAAGAAAGAGATTCCTTCATCCTTGGAGGTGAAAAAATTTGGTTGACTGGTCTACTAGGTCTGTATTTGTAAGATGTGTTTTATCATACCCAGTAACTATTTCTTGAAAAAATATGGCAGAAACCTGTTGCCTCAGTGGATAACAGAAGTTCTCATCCTTGGATTCTTTTTTCTGTTACATTTAAATCAAGCCTGATCGCTTTGAAAAAGTAGTCATACCGCTACTTTTGGCCAAATGAACTGCAACTGAAATAAATTCGCAGTTTTAATGTATTGAATGAATCTCCACTGACTATGACGGGATCCTAGTCAGATGGCAGAAATGAACTTACATGTTCAGTTAGGTAAACCAAATTCAGTCCTGCTTAGGCCAGTTGCTCAGTTTCTCGATAGCTAAAATGAGGTGAGATGAATCTGAGATCTAGCGAGCATGGCTTTACGTCAGGTTACATGAAGGCTAATGACGTAAGCTCACCAACAGATACAAATCATAGGGACACTAACAATGAAGATCAGAGGAGAACTGAGATGAAACTGTGAATTTGTACACCAGTATTTAATCAAAATGATACATAATTGGTGTAATAGAGACTGGACTTATACTACTACAATGTGGGGCCGCTGCTGAATGAGGTGGGTGTCCTGGTGACGGAGGATGCAGAGAAGGCAGAGCTACTGAATGCCTTCTTTGCTTCAGTTTCCAGTGCTAAGACTGGCCCTCAGGAACCCCAGGCCCTGGAGGTAAGAGAGGAAGCCTACAGAGAGGATGACTTTCCCTTGGTTGAGGAGGACTGTGTGAGGGATCGCTTAAGTGATCTGGATGTCCACAAATCCATGGGCCCCGATGGAATGCACCCACGAGTGCTGAGGCAGCTGGCGAATATCATTGCTGAGCCACTCTCCATCATCATCTTAGAGAGGTCCTGGAGGACAGGAGAGGCGCCCGAGGACTGGAGAAAGGCCAATGTCACTCCAATCTTCAAAAAGGGCAAGAAGGAGGACCCAAGGAACTACAGGCCGGTCAGCCTCACCTCCATCCCGGGAAAGGTGAGGGAGCAGCTTATCCTGGAGATCATCATCAAGCAAGTGGAGGAAAAGAAGGTTATCAGGAGTAGTCAGCATGGATTCACCAAGGGGAAATCATGCTTGACCAAGCTGATAGCTTTCTACGATGGCATGACTGGCTGGGCAGATGAGGGGAGAGCCTTGGATGTTGTCTACCTAGACTTCAGTAAGGCTTTCAACACTGTCTCCCATAACATCCTCCTAGGGAAGCTCAGGAAGTATGGGCTGGATGAGTGGTCGGTGAAGTGGACTGAGAACTGGCTGAATGGCAGAGCTCAGAGGGTTGCCATCAGTGGCGTGGAGTCTAGTTGGAGGCCTGTAACCAGTGGTGTCCCCCAGGGGTCAGTACTGGGCCCAGTCTTGTTCAACTTCTTCATCAATGACCTGGATGAAGAGTTAGAATGTACCCTCCGCAAGTTTGCTGATGACACCAAACTGGGAGGTGTGGTGGATACACCAGCAGACTGTGCTGCCATTCAGCGAGACCTGGAGAGGCTGGAAAGTTGGGCAGAGAGGAACCTGATGAAATTCAACAAGGGCAAGTGCAGGGTCCTGCACCTGGGGAGGAACAACCCCATGCACCAGTACAGGCTTGGGGTGGACCTGCTGGAGTGCAGCTCTGTGGAGAGGGACCTGAGAGTGCTGGTGGACAACAGGTTAACCATGAGCCAGCAGCGTGCCCTGGCTGCCAAGAAAGCTAATGGGATACTGCGATGCATTAGGAGGAGTGTGGCCAGCAGGTCAAGGGAGGTTCTCCTTCCCCTCTACACTGCCCTGGTGAGGCCCCATCTGGAGTACTCTGTCCAGTTCTGGACTTCAAGAAAGATGAGGAGCTACTGGAGAGATGCCAGAGGAGGGCTAAGAGGATGATGAGGGGACTGGAGCATCTCTCCTATGAGGAGAGGCTGAGGGAGCTGGGCTTGTTCAGCCTGAAGAAGAGAAGGCTGAGAGGGGACCTAATAAATGCTTATAAATATCTCAAGGGTGGGTGTCAGGAGGATGGGGCCAGACTCTTTTCAGTAGTGCCCAGCAACAGGACAAGGGGCAATGGGCACAAACTGAAGCACAGGAAGTTCCGTCTGAACATGAAGAACTTCTTCACTCTGAGGGTGACGGAGCACTGGAACAGGCTGCCCAGAGAGGTTGTGGAGTCTCCTTCTCTGGAGACATTCAAGACCCGCCTGGACAAGGTCCTGTGCAGCCTGCTGTAGGTGACCCTGCTTCGGCAGGGGGGTTGGACTAGATGACCCACAGAGGTCCCTTTCAACCCCTAACATTCTGTGATTCTGTGATTCTGTGATTCTGTGATTCTGTGATTCTGTGATACTGTAGCTTGTTCATAAAGATACGTAAGGAATGAAGTATGTACAGTTTTGTATCATCAAAAATGTAAATAGACTTGCTCTGAGTAATACTATATGGATTATACTGAAGTCTGTGAATAAGTATAAAAAAAGGAGAAAATATATTTTTAAAAGACGTTAACAATGTAGTCTATAATAAAGATCAAGAAGATGACAATTTCTTAAATGAACTCATGGTGCATCCAGAGCACAGAACTATGCAGACACTTGTGTGAGACATGGAGGAGCTGGAAGATAGCTTGGGTGAAATGATCTAATTTGTGATGCTTAGGACAGCAAGAAAGAAAAGCATCAAAAAAGTAGCAACAATGTTGTTCAAAACCCCAGATTTTAATAAACTCACAGAATTAATAAATATGGTGATATGGCAAGCAATTGTAAGGGGAAAGGAGTTTAGAAGAACTGATAAAGATTAAATAAATAATACAGAGAACCCAAGTACAAATTGTTCTAACAAAAAAAAAGAATAGTAAATATAATCAGAGATCATTTTGATTAAGCTGTGACTTTTCAATGATCTGCTACTTGACACAGAATTGCACAAAAGGTGAAAACTAGATTGAATTGTTAAGGATGAACACAGAAAAACAATATGGGTATCTAAACAGCAAAGCAGATCAGTTAGTCTAGAAACTGGGATAGAATCAGGGACATTAGAGTTGACAAGAAAACTTTCTGTAAGTGTGTTAATAATAAGAAGAAGACCAAAGGCAGACTCATTCTACTATGTGGGAAGGAAGGAAAGCTAACAGTGTATGACACATAAAAAACCCGAGGCAGTCATGGCTCATTTTGCCTCAGTCACTACTGCAAAAAGATTACCTGTGATTAAATTACTAACATAATTAACGTCAGCAATAGGGCTAAAGAATGTGGAGTAGAGTGGGCAGAAAACAGGTCAGGTACAACTTGGATGAAGCAGCCATTCTCATTTGGCAGAGTCTGATGAAAAGAAACTTAGGCTACTGAGGGAACCAGTGAAACAGACTCACAGCTAGTAATGGCTGCACATTTGAGACTTCATGGAGAAAAGAAACTTGGAAAGGATAAATATAGTCCTGGTTTCGGCAAAGTATCTATGCTTTAGGTTTTTAGATAGTTTTATATTCTTAATTTCTGACACCTAAGTTCCCTTTGAAATAATTTGCTCAATTAGGTCATTATGTCTTTTTGTAGAAAAGGAGGAGGAAGACCCATGAAACTGTAACTTCACATCTTTCTATTTTTAATTCTGAGAAGGATGTTGGGACCAGCAATCAAACCACCTACATGTAAGCTCTTCAAAGGTGATAAATAATTGTCAAGATTTTTCAGAACGAATTTGTGCTAAACTAATCTTCTTTCTTTTTATGACAGAGTAACAGGTGCTGGTCTTTGGGTAAAAATGGTAGATGCAGCTTTCAAGATATTGAAAAAAGACTTTTGACACTGACACAGGCTTTTAAATAGCGCAAAAAAAAAAATAGATCTGGTCTTGACCAGGGTGATGGTCTATAGCTCTACAGTCATATGCAGCTCATGCTGCTAAATCGTAACTCATACTTGAACTATGTGGTGCTACAATCATTTTACGCTGTTTGGAAATGTGACTCTGTCTGTGGGAAGAAATGAATTAGCAAGAGACACAAGTGTAAGTTTTGCTTAGTTGCATCCCACAGCAAAGCAGTAGGATCCCAGGGGAGCTGCAGTCTCTCCTCCTTATCTATCACTCCCAAATCCACCCCCTACTCACCTTGGCTTTCCAAAATATGTGGCATCTGTCTGATGCAAAATGCAACAATCAGCTGTAAAAATACAAGATGAGGAGCAAATGCCTAAGCAGAATTCCTAATGAAAATACTATGGAGGTATGGGGATGTGTGAGGGACGTCTTAACAGTTATCTTCAGTGAATAAGGATACCATTGCAAAAGAAAAACTAGCATAATAGGCAGGAAAAGTAAGCATAGGTGATACAGGTCCTTCCACCTTCAGCTACAGTGAAGTTTAATGAGGAGTACTGTGCCCAGTTTCGAGAATTTCATGTCAAGGAAGATGGGAAACAGTCCAGGGGACAGAAACGTGAAAAAAAAAAGTTAAAAAAATATTGTAAGTATGGAAAGATTGAAACCCAGGTGATTTTAGTCTTGAGGAGAAAAGACTGATTGGTAGGGGAAGCATTTTCAAATATGTCAAAGTTTCCTGCAAAGCAGGGAGGATATATGGTCTCCACTTCCCCTGGGAACAGGACAATATAATTGCTGGTAAATTCTTTGGGTTTTTTATTCTTATCTCTGCAAAGCAAAAGTAAGTTTTCATCTGTCTCAAGCATCATTGACAGATCTACGAGTTGTATTCTTGAGACTACCTGCAGTCTTGACCACATTTCTACTACAGGAAGGATGCTGTACAGATTAAACTGAAGACAAGCCATAAGGCCACACAATACATATGACCACAGTAGAACAAATAAATTTGCAGCACAGGTGCATTACACACTATGGCTAATGATCAGCCAATTGGTCTGACAGAGCACAGTTGTGATGACATTGCTGCATCTTGGGATTTTACCATAATACTTGTAATACGTGTTCTTCCTCAAGATCTTATTTTCAGCAGGTCTGATGAGGTCAGATGCTTGATTTTCAAGATCTCTATTACCAAATCCCAGCCATCATGATGGCAGAAAAAATGTGAAAATTAAGCTTTGAGGATTAGAAGAAATACTCTGAGCTTGTCGGAGATAGAGATTACTATCAAGAAATAGCAGGGAAAAAAGGCACCTGATGCTTTATTAAAACATTGTTATTTTAAAGCAAATCTCATGAATTATTAATTACTGGATCATTATCTTTTAACAGCTTACTTTGATAACGGAGAAGGCATCATGATGACTAAAACCCAAGCAGTTAAGGTACAATTGCCTAAAGCCATTTAATAACATGAAGTTTTACACAATGGACATCCTAGTCACACTTCTCTGGAATACAGTCCTACAGTGTCATCTTATCTTTTGTTATATGTATCTGTCATTCACTTACTCCAGGGATGGTAGATATGCACCTTACTGGTTTTCTTTCTGCTAATACTTTTTCATATACAATGCTTGATTTGATAAAAAACAGGAGTTCTGGTTAAAAACTAACAGTGTCTTAAATGAACAAATAAAGTTTGAAATACCACAGTAACACACTGTGAGCACAAATATTTATCTTCAGACAACATCTGATATAAAAAAGATCCTAAAACTGTACCATAATATGTGTCCAGAAGTATTTTTGTCACTAAAAGAACAATCAATTGACTTTACATCAAGTGAAATAGCCTACTAGAGCTGCTGTCTCGCTACAAAACAGATTACGTGGTGCAGTTTTCAAAAGCAGTTTAGCACAATATCTCAAGAGTGAGTGTCCTGTGAAGTGACAGAATAGCCACCAGTAAAGCACCAGCAAGTTATTACATATGTGGAATACAAAGAACTTTGGGAAGAAGATAATATGTATGTTAAAAATACCTACTTCTCATTAAATGCTGTAAGTTCATCTCTGTAGTACTTCGCCTCCAAATACCAGCAGTTAAATGATTACTGGTTAATATGACACATTCGCCATAGAGCTCTTAGACAACCCGGTGAGCATTTTTTTAGAAATAACTGAAAGTTATGTTTTGATAGTCTGAGAACTTGAGCCTTCAGCAATGCTGTTCTTTGCACTTTAAATTGATTCCATTATTTGCAATCTGACTCTTTTGCCATCTAAACATGTAAGAGGACTTTGCTACTTTATTCCTTTATTTTAATGCTGTGGATTATTCATGCAGTAAAGTTTAAAAACTTCTGCTTTTACTCCGAAAGAATCAACCCAGATGACCTACGCAATATCATCAGAGAACAAATCAAAGGAAATATTACTAAATATTAATTTATGGAGTGGTTTTAGCAGCTCTGAAGGAAAATATTGCAGCTCTTTATACCCTTATTGTATCTAAATGACTAATTTGTTAAATTCTGTGCAGGAAACTGTCCATCCATTTTAAATAACTGTTGCATACAAGAGTAGTTTAACTCGTGTTTGCCGAGCTATGTGCTTCTGTTTTCTTATGAAAAGATCACTCTGCAGCCTTGGAGCTGCTCCCTCTCCCACAGAGTTGCAGCCATATTTGGGTTTTGGTATTTTGCGTGGAGGTACTGTTCCCACTGACTACCAACACAATATGGACTAGGAGCTGATGTGGGGGCAGGAAAATAGGAGACATGGAGACTGGGTGAGCACAGGGTATTCTGTAGGTCACAGGTTGTGACCCAGCTGTGATAAATTGAGTTTAGAGAACACAGCTACAACAAAAATCTCAATGGATACCAACTTCTGTATTTTGTAAAATCTCATGGATCTTGGATGCCGTGTGTGTTATTTTCATGCCTCTGGCTGTCTTTTCTGTGTAATAACAAAAAAATAAGCGCAACCTGTTCCCTGGGACTACTGCACCTTGTGTGGTGATTGACGGCATTGTGACTCTAGCCTTTTGCTTCATTATCAACCTAAGGCATGGAATGATCATTTCGAAACTCTATGTCATGTTTTATCCTTCAATTTATTTGAGCCTGCCAGAACTTTCATTCTCTGGGTGCAACTTTTCATTGCTCATGTAATGTCAGAATAATGCACATACACAAGCATTCTTTCAATGTTACAGTGGTTCTTCTGGAGATTGGATGATAAACACTTAAACAGTCAGAAATGTGAAGCAAATGTGACATGACCAACACAGTGTCAAATCTTGATGCTGGTTGTGAAGGAGACTGACTTAGTTCTCTGCAGACGCAAACAGCAACAGCAGTGAAAACTGTATGTCTGACAAGCAGGTTGCAATTTGACCAAGACTCTTTGCTCTCTTTTATCAAAGCCTCAGTTCTGCAGAAATAGTTCATTTCAATGCAGGAAAGGCTTCTCAGGTGCAAGATGTCTCACCCAACCCAGTGAATGGCAGAGACTCAACCCAGAGCAGCCAGAAGTCCAGTAATGTGGGCAATTGTACTAGGTGTGAAGAACCCAGTGCTAACTCTAGACTTGGTCATCTTAACAGCTGATATATAGATTGTGTCTCTCAAACGCTGCCTGACAAATAGTAGGATTCTTCATTTAAATTTAGCCATTTAGGGTCCTGTGTGCCTGCAGGCTGAATTAAGCATTCTGCATTGCAGAGGTGATACCCTGGAATGGGTATCTAAACCAGATATGCTCTTACACTCTTTGGAATTGTCTCTTTCTTCTTACTTTACATGAAGAGAGCAGAGACAAGCAGCTCAAACAAAAAGTAAGGCATTTCGGCATATAATTTACTGAAGTAGGATGAGATAAATCTCATCTCCTGGTTAATACTACTGTGTCCTGGGAGGACTTGATCCAGGATGGACTGAGAATGTTCTATTGTAAAACAGCCAAAAGCCTCATCCAAAAGAAGTGAGAAGGTTTCCTGCTGGGTTCTGGGCTGAGAACAGGTGACAAAAATCAGAAAGAATAAACTCACTGTGCAAATTAGAAGCAGGCAATTATGGATCATGGTTGAAGATCTCCAGTCTGTCCATATACAACTGTCTGAAGGGAAATCTGATGGACTATAAAGCAAAGTATGTGGAGGTATTAATGAAGAATTGATTCCTACTAATACATCTTGGTAAATGCACCAATTATCTCTACAGACACTGAAAAGCGGTCTTAAAAATCAGCCCAAAAGCATAAAGATCTCTGCAGCTACAACTGTCACTTACTGGTCTGATAAACACAGCTTTTTTTTCTTCACATTCCTCTTAGATCTGTTACTATTTCACCCTAGCAGTCCTAGGTGTTACAGCAGTCCTTTGCCTGGCCAGCACTCTGAGATCTTTGGCAGTTAATAAGATGTTAAGTTGTTCAATGTCTATAAAAAATGTATCAATATTTTGGATGTCCCAAACATCTTAGATTTAATAAAACTCTCCCATTAGAAGTGATCCATTTAAAATAGGATGCATTTTCTGAAAGAACCGGAAACAACAAATATCCTGCCTTGGTTGCTTGTTTGTAAGAACTAGACGGCTCCCTCCACCAAGAATTAAAAAAAAAGGAAAAAAAAATTAATGCATTCTGATTTTCCTGATTGTTCAGAGACACAAACTACAAATGCACGCACATTTTAGAGGTAGCTAAGGCTCTATCGACTCATAGAGAAAATGACTGCAGTAGCAGGGTCCGTGGGAGCTACACAGCCCAACAAAGGCAACGCAGCATGTATGTACAGAGCTGCTTTGCTGAAATCCTCAAAGTCCTCAATCAGTGTAACCGAACAACAAAACCCTGCTTATGAAGCCATGAGAGCCAGCACAGGCACTGCTTGTTCTGCTGGCCACACCTACAGGAATTACTTTGTGGGGGGCGAGGAGGGGGAGGAGGGGGGGCTGTCTTACACCCATGCTCATGTGTTTCATTTTTTAACACAGCACATGCCAGTCCCTGTTTCTTGGTGCTGCCTCGTCATCATTCACAGAGAATTTGCCTGGGAGAAATTAATTATAGGTGTACAATGCAAGGAGAAAAGCAGGTAAACATTGCCCCTTGATCCAGTTAGAGCTGAAACATATTGCCCTGGAAATTGCTCCTCAGCAACGGCCCATTATGTGACACATTTAGAATAACTGCAAAGAATGATCTTTCTAATGATTTCTACAATACACTTCGGAGACCAAATCCTGCCTTTGCCTCTTTTGCTGTGGAAGTATCCTGGCAACAGAGCCAGTGCGGATGTTTTACGTAAGGATTTCTGGGCTTCATCCTTTTCTGCTTAGCTGTGTGGGAAAGGCACTAAGCATCAGGGCACTGCTGACAGATGCAATGTTGTGTGGAAGGGATGAGCAAGGCTCGTGCAGCATGTGATGGCAACAGCCGGGGAGTAATCCTGCAGCCTTTCTGTGAGCCAAGAGAGAACGAGATCCACTCTCACTCCACAGCTCCCTGCCACCCCTCTTGTACACGGGGATGGATTCTGCACAGGGATTTGCTCTTACTCGTAATGGGAGGCAACATCTACAGAAAAGGATGTGGCAAATACATCCTTGATGGAAAGACATACAGCTTTATGTACTTTCTAATGCAGTAGGAGTAAAAAAGTATATATAGAATTTGCAGTATGAAAATCGTTTTTATAGTGCTTAGAAGGTTAAGTACTGGATTTTTTGTTTCACATTAACCTATACATTTAGAGAACTTGCAATATTTCATTTTGACTTCTCATCCATATATTGTCACTACAGGCTTCTACTTCAATAGTTTGTTTCTGAATTTCTAAGTTCACCAAAAATGATTCACAGAGTTATTTCTCAGAGAGATCTAAAAGTCTGAATTCTTTAATTTCCCACCTGAACACCAACAAAAAATAATTTTAAAAATGGTATTTCAGAATAAAAATTATTAAGTACTGTAAAACAATGACTCTTGCTAAAGTGAAGGGGGAGCTGATTACCTGCGTGGAAAAGGCTGGAGTGTTCTCACTCAGGATACCAGTCAGTATCTTGAGCCTCTTTTTTTCTGAAGAACTATGATCCAAGGGGTAAAACAACAGCTGCCTTTCAGGACTAGGCATCTGAAACCTTTATCAGCTTTATGCAGGCTCTAGAACTTTGCTGAAAAGTGCCGTTCCTGAGAGAATTGCCAGTTAAGTTTCATCGGCTCTGCCACAAGTTCATTAATATGAAGACAACATTACTCTTACATAATATTACTAAGATTTTATAACAATTTACAAAAGTTTACTTTATAATATAGTGAACTCTTTCCTGAGTATCACTGTTTGAGAACAAAGAGACCTGAAACAAGGAGACTAGGTTCATTTGACCACATTACAGTTCGCTAGACTCCCTTCATAGTCAATGGAGAGAAACAGGCACTTGGGATTGATTTCCTAACCTAGAAATCTCAAACAGATCACATGAACTGTATTCAAAAAGTAGATATTTTTCTCTTTACCCTATAAGAAGGTTCAAAGTGACTAGTTCAGAGCCAGATATCTTTATGGTAGCTGAGGTAAGTGAGATGACTCCTCAAAATGGAGGTTAAAAGTAATTTGTTTTAGATTTGAGAGGAATCTTATTATTCAGGATTCCTGGCTTTCAGTCTTGCAAGAACATCCTTACCTTAATATGCGTGTTCTCACTGCAGAAGGAGGTAACTGAGGACTCTGTGAATAACAGAAACACATTGCAAAATAAGAAGGAAGAACAGACCTGGTGTTACTGTCACATCATTTCCATTGACCACAGGTCTTTCTTCCTCTTCTTCCTCCGGTGGCTCAATACCCGTCTTCTCCATATTGCTCACAGACTTATTCCTTTTACGTTTGCCTTCAGCCCCGGGAGTGGCACCTGGGAGAATCTGATCTGTTACATTTAACAGCAATGGAGCAGGTTCTGCTGGAGGCTTTGGAGTGCCGTAATAGTTGTCTGGAAAGAAAAGAAATAACATATGAATTTGTAGAAATACCTATGCTGCTGCTTCTTCTTTTGTCTTAGACTAAAGAGATTATGTGAGGTAGGATCTGGTACGTCAGCTAATATAAAGATTAGTTCAAAATATTTTCTGTGAAATTAAATATTCACCTTTCATGAGATGGCAAACAATTTTTTCGGTGGTAGCTTTAGCGATCATATCATGCTCAGAAGTATATACCATATTAGCACTTCCTGAAACTTTAACGGGGTTGATTAATATTCCTCTCATCCAAATACCTGACAAATAGGCAGCATAGAAGAGCTGTTTTCTTATTTCAAACCATTAGTTAAGACAAATCAGTTTTGTAACACTTATTCCACAATACAAGAGTTTCTGAAGGATCAAAAGGACCATAAAAGTATTGGTTATTCACTATGTTATGTCAGCTTAACCCCCTTGAATTTGCTCTTCTACTTAGAAAATAAATAATTGTTCAATGATTCAGAGATTTGCAGTTTTCAGTAGTGCTTGCACTATCTTACTTTTCATATTTATCAAATTTTTTCTATTCATGAGCTCTAGATTTGTAACAGTTAATGATACTATGTTTTCAAAGAAAGTTGAAACCTTATGCTTTAGGGCTTAAAATTATCTCAAAGTACTAAGGAATTCTGAGAAGACTTAAGGTGGCTGACAGATTACCCTGTATTTGTCTCTCATCAAATTTCTGGCAACTTCCTCTGACTCATTTATTTTCTGTCAGAAGGATTATTAGATTATATGGACTATGGTCTGATCATATCTATATTAGTATCTGTATGTTTGGATTTCTAGCACATTTGGTCTCAAAACTGGTTTCTTACTGATATTTCAAATTTGTCTTAAAAATATGGTTAAAATAAAATATTAAAATAATTCAATAAAAATATGTATAAAAAAGCACAAATCCTCCCTATAACCAAACATAAAGAGTAATATAAGACATAAAAATAAAAACATGTTACTTATGCAGTTATCTTTTTTCATCTGCAAGTTGCAATGAAGGGCAGTGAAAACTATACCTTCCAAGTAGATTTTCAGCAGTTAATATGGGAAACTAAAAATACTATCCAGCTCTGAGAAACTTTTCCAAAGAAAAAAGCCCCTATGTAAAAATATTAAGTAAGTTGCTGAAGATATTTGTAAACCATATGACCATTTTAAAAATTCTTTTCCCATAATTTAGGGCTTTATGTGATCAAAGAATACTAACAACTGGCAAAAAATTATTTTAACCACGTATGAGTGTGACACAGAGAAATATGTTATATCTGCACAGTAAACCATCATAAGATGCATTTTGCAGATACAGTAAATATTCTTTCTGGCACTAGTCTTCGTTTCCAATGAATTACAGTGTTCAGCCACATGGCCACCTCAATAATACTGAATACTACGAATTTTTCACCGTGGTTTAGCAAAACGATATTCATAACAGATGTTTCTGTAGTTGTAATACGATAGAAAAATTTGTGTTAAATGGCCCTCACACTCACTCTGGGTTTAGGGATGGCAGAATGAAAAACTCACTGCAGATTTTCTTTCAAATTTCTGAGATGGCAGCAGGTTTACGCACGCAGCATGGGAAACAAACAGGAGGAGTTGGAAGCAATCGTGCTGCTGGAAAGCTACGACCTGATTGCCATCACAGAAACTTGGTGGGATGAATCCCACGACTAGAATGTAGCTCTTGATGGCTACAGGCTGTTCAGAAGAAACAGGCGAGGAAGGAGGGGCGGGGGTGTTGCCCTTTACATCAAGAAAACATTACAGAGTGAAGAGCTGTCCCTGAAGAATAACCATGAGCAGGTCGAAAGCTTATGGGTAAGAATCAGAGAGAGAGGCAACAAAGGGAACCTAGTGGTTGGTGTCTACTACAGGCCACCAGACCAAGAGGAGCTGACAGACGAAGCGTTCTTCCTCCAACTCCAGGAGGGTTTGCGCTCGCAGGCTCTCGTCCTACTGGGGGACTTCAACCACCCCGACATCTGCCGGAAAAGCAACATGGCAAGCTGTAGGCAATCCAGCAGGTTCCTAGAATGCATTGAGGACAACTTCTTAAGCCAGGTAATAAGCACCCCTACCCAAGGGGATGCGATACCAGACATGGTGGTCACCAATGCGAGTGAGCTCGTTGGGGATGTCAAGATCGGAGGTAGCCTGGGCTGCAGTGACCACGCGCTGGTGGAACTAACGCTACTGAGGGAAATGGGAATAACGAAGAGCATAGTCAGGACTCTAAATTTTAGGAGGGCAAATTTCCAGCTCTTCAAGGAGATAGTCAGAAGGACTCCCTGGGAAACGGTCCTCAGGGACAGGAGAACAGAACAGAGCTGGCAGGTCTTTAAGGATGCATTCCACAGAGCACAAGAGCTCTCGATCCCCAAGTGTAAGAAGTTGGGCAGAGAAGGGAAGAGACCAGCATGGCTGAGACAAGAGATGCTGGTCAAACGAAGGAAGAAGAGGGAACTGCACAGGCAGTGGAAGCAGGGGCTGGCTTCCCGGGAAGAGTATAGGGAAGCTGCCCGGTTGTGTAGGGATGGGGTCAGGAAGGCCAAGGCACAGCTGGAGCTGAACTTGGCAAGGGATGCAAAAAAAACCAAGAAGGGCTTCTACAGGTATGTCAGCTGGAAAAAGATGGTCAAAGAAAGCGTACCCCCGCTCATGAGCGAGACCGGCAAACTGGCAACAGCAGATGAGGAGAAAGCTGAGGTACTCAACAACTTTTTTGCCTCAGTCTTCACTGGCAACCTCTCTCCTCACCCCTCCCGAGTCGATGAATGGCATGAAGGAGACTAGGAGGGTAAAATCCCTCCAGCTGTAAGTGAAGACCAGGTTCGGGACCTCCTGAGGAACCTAAACCTACAGAAGTCCATGGGACCTGATGAGATGCATCCCAGAGTCTTGAGGGAACTGGCTGATGTAGTTGCCAAGCCATTCCATGATATTTGAAAAGTCATGGCAGCCAGGGGAAGTCCCCAGTGACTGGAAAAAGGGAAACATTGTGCCCCTTTTCAAAAAGGGTAGAAAGGAAGACCCTGGGAACTACCGACCTGTCAGCCTCGTCTTGGTGCCTGGGAAGATCATGGAACAGATCCTCCTAGAAGAAATGCTAAGGCACATGGAGGCCAGGGAGGTGATTTGAGACAGCCAGCATGGCTTCACCAAGGGCAAGTCCTGCCTCACCAACCTAGTGGCTTTCTGTGATGGTATAACAACAAGGGTGGACAAGGGAAAACCAATGGACGTCATCTATCTGGATTTTTGTAAAGCCTTTGACATGGTCCCCCACAACATCCTTCTCTCTAAATTGGAGAGCCATGGATTTGACGGGTGGACTGTCTGGTGGATAAGGAATTGGTTGGATGGTCGCAGCCAAAGGGTAGTGGTCAACGGCTCAATGTCCGGATGGAGACCAGTGACGAGTGGTGTCCCTCAGGGGTCCGTACTGGGACTGGTGCTGTTCAATATATTTATCAATGACATGGACAGTGACATCGAGTGTACCCTCAGCAAGTTTGCAGATGACACCAAGCTGAGTGGTACGGTTCATACACCAGAACGATGGGATGCCATCCAGAGGGACCTGGACAAGCTGGAGAGGTGGGCCTGTGTGAACCTCATGAGGTTCAACACGGCCAAGTGCAAGGTCCTACACCTGGGTCGGGGTAATCCCCGCTATCAATACAGGCTGGGGGATGAAAGGATAGAGAGCAGCCCTGCTGAGAGGGACTTGAGGGTACTGATAGACGAAAGGCTGGACATGAGCCGGCAATGTGCGCTGGCAGCCCAGAGGGCCAACCGTGTCCTGGGCTGCATTAAGAGAAGCATGGCCAGCAGGTCGAGAGAGGTGATTCTGCCCTTCTACTCTGCTCTGGTGAGACCTCACCTGGAGTACTGCGTTCAGCTCTGGAGCCCTCAGCACAAGAAGGACATGGAACTGTGGAGCGGGTCCAAAGGAGGGCTACAAAAATGATCCGAGGGCTGGAGCACCTCTCCTATGAGGACAGGCTGAGAGAGTTGGGCTTGTTCAGCCTGGAGAAGAGAAGGCTGCGGGGAGACCTGATTGCAGCCTTTCAGTACTTAAAGGGAGCCTATAGGAAAGATGGGGACAATCTTTTTAGTAAAGACAACAGTGACAGGACGAGGGGTAATGGTTTTAAACTAAAACAGGGTAGGTTTAGGCTGGATATAAGGAAGAAATTCTTTACAATGAGGGTGGTGAAACACTGGCACAGGTTGCCCAGAGAGGTAGTGGAGGCCCCATCCCTGGAAACATTCAAGACCAGGTTGGACAGGCTCTGAGCAACCTGATCTAGTTAGCGGTGTCCCTGCTCGCTGAGGGGGGGTTGGACTAGATGACCTCTAGGGGTCCCTTCCGGCCCAAAACTTTCTATGATTCTATGATTAACAAAAAAAAAAATCTATGAATATGACATTTATAAAATATAGGAAACAAAAGCACACATTTAAGATTAGGAACCAAAGAGGATTTCATGCTTTCAGTTTCAAACTGAAAATGCAGTATAATTTCCAACTTCTGTCCTCTGAAGTAACATATCATAAGCTTTATAATCCAGTAACCATTGATTTAAAAGTGAGTTTTGCATTATTAGTTGCCATCTATCTATCTATCTATCTATCTATCTATCTATCTATCTATCCATCCTTAATTCAAATATATGCATAAGCAATGCAAAGAAAAATAAGAAACTTGTGTACTGTTATTCACACAATTAGTGCATTGTAAAAATGATGAAAAGAACCCATAGAGTCGCAAAGGAAAAAATACATAGGATGAGAGACCCAGTCATTTCAATGAAGGAGCAATGCTCCACTGAACAAAAATTAGAATCAATGTAAACTGTATCTTCTATCAAAAAGAGTTTCTCAGTGTCTTGAAATTCCTTGCCTAAGCCTTAGAAATTATCATTACAGCTAATGAGAGACTCTCTCATAGACACTCAGCAATTGTCATATCTAGGCATAATGCAGAGTTTAAATGTTTAAACACCATAACTATTGTTGTAACGATGAAAATCTCTGATAACACCAGCTTGTTTTCATCTTGCCTGAGCAAAGGACAGGATTAGTTCAAGATGTTACTGTTGAAACACTCATCATAAGGTACTGAAATTCAGCTTCCCATGGGTACAAAAAGCACACCAAATAAATAATTTCAATTGTGTTTAATTTAAATAAAAGGAATTAATAATAATAATAATAAAAAAGCTTACTGAAAGAAAACGTAAATCCCATGCTCACTGGCAGTCAAAAAAGCCAGCAGTTAGGAGCTTTACAAAAAATAATGGAGCACAAACCAGAAAACACCTTTATAGCACTACACAAAACCACGTAGTACCCTCCCTTTTTTATACTGCCTGCTGTTCTGGTACTTGCCTCACAAAAATTACATGGGGGAACTAAAGAAGGGCAATTAAAGCTTGGAACTGCTTAAATTGATTTGGAGTTTTCAGCCTGGAAAGGGGACAACTGAAGGGGAATATGGCAGATATGTATAAAATCAGGAGAACTCTGGGAAAGTGCCTAGAAAATAAATGAATGGATGCTTGGCTTCTCACTACATGAGAATAAGAGGGTGCCCAATGAAATTAGCAGGTCTAAAACAAGCAAAAAAAGTGGGTTTGTTTCACACAGCATAAGAGAATAGTGGCATTCACTGTCAGATGTTGCAAGTATCATAAATACTGTCAAAAAGCAATTATACAAAGTCATAGAAGCAAAAAACCCATGAAATGCTATTAAACGTAAAGGTACAAATTCTGAATCAAGAGTTCCATACAATGCAGATGGGTGTAGCACAGAATGCATCTCTGCATGCCTTCCCTGTTCTTGTATTTTGTTTACCTTGACATCTACCAAGGGGCAGCAGTAGAGGCAGAGTACGGGGCTACAGTTTCCCTTGGTTTAACTCAGTGCAGCTGCTCTCTTACTCAGGTGCCTGCTTGTTGTACTTAAAAAATGTGTGCATACTCCTCTGCCGCCCCAGCACAAAGTCAAGAGGTCAGTTTAAGCCAGCAGAGCTTAAGCTAAGCACTTTGCGCTGGACCTGACTAAAAGCCTTCCCACAGACAGGCAGTGCACAACGCATATTTGATTGCAGAAAAGCCACCACTGCTTAATCCACCTCTCTGCTGTGCCTGATTGCTTCGGTGCTCCCAGACTGTTTCCAAGTGCAGCTGAACCCTGAAGGTGGTCTAACCTAACCTGTTTGACTCGGCTGCCGGAATGGCTTGGGAGCCATAGCACAGCTACAATTACCGAGTATTCCTTGCCACCCCTAAGCTATATGAAAAGGTCTGCCTGGTTCTGCAAGGAGGGAGCTATATGAAATTACTGGGGAGGTCAGCCCTGATGACAGAGACCAGATCAGGAAATCAGAAAGTCAGAAGAAAGAGAAAAAGGAGAGAACGAGGACGGCAAAGCAGCTATTTTTTTTCTTAACCTGAGCTCATCTATGTCAGGAAGTAGTAAGGCTTTTATTTTATCGATGAAGTGTTTGATGATGAAGCAATAGATCCTAACTTGCTTCCTGAGAAAATGTAAGCCCTTAGGGAAGGAAAAAAGACAAAGCATTTGGGTGGTAGTAAAGAAGCAGAAGGATCATCACGCTGAAATGATAACAAGACCCAGATCTACGGATGGTCACTGTACTGATGTGCTCAACATCCAGTGATCTCAGTTACTGGAAGCAGTTCTAACTGTGTCTCCCACAATGCTATGCTCCGCATTGCACTCCATTGCAGGGACTGACCTACGTGGGCTCTCTGCCTGGCCTTGCTGAGCACCTTCACCACCAGCCCCCACCAGCCCCTCTCCCCTTCTGCGAGGAAAGAGCCCAAAACGCAGCATAGAGTGAACGTCTCCACTTTCCTCCCTTCTGCACAGGGAAGGGAGAAGAAGGGCTTCTGCCAGGTTTGCATCCCTGGCTGAGGAGGAGGACGTACTCCCTTAGCTCCTGGCACCGGCCAGCCTGAACCGTCAGATTGTAGAGGAAGGACGTTACTGCTGGGAGAGTCCTTGGCTACTGAAGCTCCACTGATCTCACCTAAGAAATGAAAAAGTCTAGTTTAAAAATGTAAGTGCTATGTAAAGTTAAAATTGTTGCTGAGGAATTAGGAAATTATAGTAAGAATGAATAATCGGAGAGAAAACTAGAGGTGTGCAGAGCCAAAAGCTTTGACTATGAACACTTCCAGCTATGGTGTGACTCAGATTCTGAGCCCAGAATGAGATACACGTGCTTTTTCACACTTATTTTTAGAGTGGGATGAAACAATACCCAGCTACAAATACACCCCTGCTTCTGCTTATTCAGCACCCTCATTTAGATTGATCTGTCTGTACTGTTTATACAACTTTGAATTGCTGAAGTATCAGTCAAAATTGTGTGAGTCAGCCACAACTCTAGGAAATGAAAGACAAACCTTGTTTTTCAGTTATTAGAACAGTAACTGCAAATGTTATAGTGAATGTCAAATCTCTATGTATTGCTTTTGTGGTCTCTCACTAGTGATAATAAATTAAGGGGAAAGTACTCTGCGGTCTAATTATAGTCTGGATATGAGAGTTATTTTTGATATTTTAACAGCTCACCAACCAATACCTATGGAAAAATAACAGATTGCAATGGTATACAGAGTTTAAGTAGGCAGAAATTAGCTTAATTTTTAATAAAAATAATAAATGTGAATATTTTATTATTTGATTCAAAGACAATAGTTGTATTTATGACTAGAGGCCTACTGCATACATCAAGAAGCATCTATTTATAATCTATAATGAAGGTTTCTGAACTTCAGCTAAATTATAGTAAAAAATTAACAAAAATATTTCAGAAGCATCTAAAAAGTGCAGCTTAACATTGAAAGGAGATCTAAAACCAGTGTCTCCATTGGTAGTGGCCCACAGCCTGCAAGCCCTGGTATGTCACACTTGAGTCTGCTGCAGTCTGGAGTCCATACATTGAGCTTTCTTTGCATGCAAATTTAAGTGCAGGTTTCTGTCAACTTCCAGAAGACAGCAGGAAAGAAAGTCTCTGGTTTTGGCATTGCTTAGGGAAGGCCCAATACAGTGGCAGTACAACCAGTAGGGTCAGATCATACATGGTTTGTAGTCTCTCAAACTTTGCATTATTTTTTCATGGCCAACAGAACCCAGGGGAATGGGTCACAGAAGTCTTCTTTGAAGAGTTTGGTATTGTGTGCAATGGATGTTGAATACAGGAAGGACTCCTAAATGCCAGCTCCATGGAGCTCCTAAAATCTGTGTAGACCTCCAGGAGCCAACCATGCGGTGTCACCATACTCTCACTTCACTGTGCTGTCAGACCCACACATCACTTTGCCATGGAAGTACGTCCAATCAGTTGGCGTGTTCTTACGAAATTATTTTATTCTAACATTTCTGGCCACCCGTACATGTCATTTAGAGCATTCTTTTGTATGTCATGAAACATGTTCTGCGGTACAAATACACAAGTACAGAATATTTTAAAACTGAAGAAGCCCTCTCTCAAAATTCTTACAACCATCTTATAAAATTCCCAAAGAGGAAAACAGTACATAGACACTGTTAAAATATAATTAGTGATGTATTTAACAAAATTCAAGACAATTACCACCTCCTTAAAGAAGCCTTGCAAACTTCTTTTCACCCACTCACCCTGAGTGAGTAATTTATTTTGACGGGTTGACTATACTATAATTAGGGCTTTTTTAATCATTGCTGTAAGGCTGGGTGAGTAGATTTTCTTCTTGGCTTCATATATTTTCATGATGGTTTTGCAATGCTGCTTGATGGATCAAAGTTGCAGAACTCAGTATGGTGCTGAAGAAAGTGGAACTAAAACATGAAGGCTTCTAAACCCTTTACATTTATGTTGGTATTGTTTTTACTTATGATCTCCTGTCATTAAGATGGCAAAGAGGCCAGGAGAGGTCATAGTTCAGATCTCTCAGGATTTAGAGGGAAAAAACTTATTAAATATAGATTTGTGATTATGTTTTTCAACAACAGCTTTTAACTTCTATTGTGTTCTCTGAGATATTTAAAAACAAAATTATACTTTCACTAAGATCTTTGCTGCTACTTTCAGTCAGAGGCTGAAGATCCCAGAGAAGTCTTTGCCCTGCTTTTTCTAACTCAGCCTTTGAATCCAGATTGCTTAGCTCTCTGAGCCTCGCTGTTACATTAACATCTGAATTAAACATACAAATTAAAATTTATTTACTTTGGGAGTGCTGTCAGAATGAGTTGCACACAATATACAGAACTAATTCCGTACTTGTTGGATATACAGAGCCCCAGGGCTACTCTGTGCTTTACCCTCGCTATTTTCTAACTGTATTGGGCTTTATCTATGGCTAAAGCTACTCAAAAGGAATATTTTCCAGAGATCTCAGGGTTCTGCTAGAACAGAGGGGTCAGAGTTACTGCCCATGCATTCCCAACAAACACTTGAGCATTTTCTGGCAGGGACTGTCCAGCTGTTTCCCAGAGGCAGGGAGATTTTTGATGCCTTGTGTGCCGCCACTCTTCCCCAGTCAGAATTCTCATTTGGTTTGGTCTCTGTAGCTTCTGCTGACAGACATTAGGCAGATATGCTAACTTCTGTGTCAACTAATGACATTTTAATAACTGGCTTCAGGATTGTCTATTCATCTACATTAAAATTAAATCACTAATTATAGCTGTGGATTTTTGCCCAAGAGTGTTCTGGCCCCCAGTGAATGCAATAGCAGAGGAAGTTTCTAACTTCACAAATACGGGAATGGAGACAGACGGGCTGTCAAAACTTCCACCATGACAGACCTGCTCTTCTCTTACCATTGGACCCCAGCTACCCCCAGTAAGAATCTCTCTTTTCCAGACAGACTGGGAAAGACTGTAAAAGTAAGGATACATGAGTTTATTTTGATTTCCTAATGGGTATTTTTGAGATAAATATCAATAGCAAATCAATTTTTGTAATCTTGGCACTGATAGAGTGTATCAGATCTGCATAGGGGATGATCTTGAACAATTCTGATTTCCAGAAATTTTGAAAACCCCAAAATTAAGGCATACAAAGTTAATTCTCATTTAAAAAAATGTATTTTCCTCAGAGATGCCACTTCAGGCCTTAGGGTATGTCAGAGAGTTCAGACTCCTAAGTTTTCTTCATGTGTGTTTCCATAGTTCCATTTCACATAGCTGAGTCTGTCCTTTCTTTCTTTCTTTCTTTCTTTCTTTCTTTCTTTCTTTCTTTCTTTCTTTCTTTCTTTCTTTCTTTCTTTCTTTCTTTCTTTCTTTCTTTCTTTCTTTCTTTCTTTCTTTCTTTCTTTCTTTCTTTCTTTCTTTCTTTCTTTCTTTCTTTTTCTTTCTCTTTCTTTCTTTCTTTCTTTTTCTTTCTTTCTTTCTTTCTTTCTTTCTTTTTCTTTCTTTCTTTCTTTCTTTCTTTCTTTCTTTCTTTCTTTCTCTTTCTTTCTTTCTTTCTTTCTTTCTTTCTTTCTTTCTTTCTTTCTTTCTTTCTTTCTTTCTTTCTTTCTTTCTTTCTTTCTTTCTTTCTTTCTTTCTTTCTTTCTTTCTTTCTTTCTTTCTTTCTTTCTTTCTTTCTTTCTTTCTTTCTTTCTTTCTTTCTTCTTTCTTTCTCTCTCTCTCCCTCCCTCCCTCCCTCCCTTCCTTCCTTCCTTCCTTCCTTCCTTCCTTCCTTCCTTCCTTCCTTCCTTCTAAATATTCTGCATTCCTTACATTTTCTTAATTAACCTTTTAGCTATTTGCAGTAGCTCATCTACAAATTTAGGCACATATGCAAGACTAATCCCTAAAAATTCTGTGTAAGTTTACAAAAAGCAAGTAGAAAGAACAATTTCACCTTTACAGAATCAGATACTGCCTGAACTGTTTTCATCATGCCTTTAATTCCTACCAAGACCAAACCATGTGAACAGATACAACCCTCTTGAGCACTAAATGTTTCACAGCTGGGAAATAGCAGTTCTCCCATCAGACCTGGGTTGAAGGTGTAAATACATTTCAGATAAAGTAACTATAAACCATCCTGAGTTAAGTCCAGGTGGAGGTGGCTATGGAGAGGGAACTGTCTTGCTTGAAGATTCCTCAGAGAATAAGGTCTTGACCTTATTTCTCCTAAATATTCTTCAAGTTTGTATTTCTCTCTGAGAAGCAGAACAAATCAGTTTTAGATAATGGCCTAGAAGAGAGATGACTGCTTATCAGATGCAGCAGTGTGCTGCATGCACTGCACATCGTCACAGATCTCCCAACCACCAGAAAATACGAAGTGACCTTTAACTTCCATGCTCTGATCTTACACTGAGCACAGCATACCAGAAGTGACAAATCTAGCTGGAGCTCTTTGAAAGGCTGCTCTTACTTATTTCAGGAAAATCGTGGACAACGGGACAGCAATTGATAATTAGTGCAAAAGGGCACTTGGAATTCACAAGCAAGAATCACAGAGGTATGAATGCAGGATCTTGGAGCAAGACTGCAACAATACAGCTTGATAAATATATTAATAACTATTTTATAATATTTTGTACATTTTAAAGCAATTCTGTCATCTGACCTCTTGTCCCAAAAAGCAATAGTACAATCTGAAACCTCTACTTTTGCATAAAAGAGAATGGTTCAATTCCTAAACAGTATATTTGCTGCAGCCAAGCAGAGCTAGTGAGACACTTCTTTCTACAGCACATACATCTTTTTTGTTGTGAGCTGGCTGTTGTTGTTTGGATTCAGCCCCTTGAGTAGTCACTTGTCATTGTATCTAATCCCTAAATGATAAAGAGAGTAGATTTTTAACTCATTTCACTTTTGCTGCTAAGAAGTTAGGTGTCTAGTTTAAAGTAACCAGCTGTCTCTACCCGCTTGCCCTGGGTAGTGATTTATGTAGGATGAATCAACCTCTGGAAGTGTACGTGGGTTTCGCTGCTGACCTTGCAAGAAGGTCTAGACATCTTCTAGATGGCTGATGATAGATGACATGATTCAGACCTTTAATAACCAAGGTCCCAACACACTGAATCACACTATCATCATTTAAAGATTTAGGCTTAACTAATAATGAGATTGCCTACTTCCCTTGAACTCTGATTTTGTATAATTTATACAATATTGCTGATGGCCTTGTAGAAGTAAAAGTCCTTTGCCGTATTAGAGAACAGCTTGCAGCAGAATCCCTCCCTTTTGACAGTAGTGCCCACACGGTTTTACACCCTTACAAATGTTCTGAATAAGAAAAGACTAAGAGCACTTCTACGCAGAATTTTATCTAGTTTAGTCTGGGCCACAGAAGTGGATGTTTCTGAAGCTTCAGAAGGACTAAAAAAAAGAAGAAAGTAAGTATATCGGAAGGCATCACGGTAGATGAAATTTATCATGGATATATGCAAATCAGGGAACCATCAGCTTGTAAAATGACTATCCGTTCTAAAGAGGCACTTGGCATTACTGCAGACAGCTCACTGTATCGTAGCAGCTTCCTTCTGCTAAATAATAAGCAAAGCTAGAACTGTAAACTGGAAGGCAGCTTAGAGAAGGAATAGAATGATGTGTAATGCAAATGTGCAATAACACGTTTAAGAACTTTATTGCATACACTATTGGCTCAGACTTTTTTAAAGAAAAAAATTACTGAAATTAAAAATGTTCTGAGAAAAGCAAAGGAAATTTTAAACTTCCTATAATAAAAATTAGAAGTATTTCAGTTGTACAAATCAAATGTGTTTATGTAATAAGGTGGTAAAAATGAAGGGCTATGATAAGAGTAAATAAATACAAAATTTACATAAAATTAAATAGGAGAAATTGAAGGTCAGTGAGAGGAAGCACCTATATTCAAAATGAGTTAAACCGTAGAACTTCATAAGTTTTTCAAATGAAGTTTTGAGTCAAAAATGGGAATGAGTTTCAAGAACATACAGTTACTATACCAGAAATTTTTGAGGGATTACCTGCACGTTAAATCAATCCACAGTTGCTACAGATCTATCTGAAAATGTTATGTGTAGGGGAACAGGGATCAGGTGAATTTTGTTCAAAACTGTATATTGTAGAGGTCTTATAGTCCTGAGAATTGCCTGATCTGTCTTTTGCCTGAAATAAGATGCTGGATTAATTCCTCCCCACCCCCCACCCCGAGTTTAATCATGTGTTTCCTTTTTTTCATAGAAATTTAGACGACTTATAAAAGCTGTATTTATAGACACCCTATACACAGTGGCATTTTCCCTGGGTTATAGTTGGAAACTCATCTCCAACTTCCTTGACAACCTCAAGAAGGCACTCTAGACTGTTAATTTCATCTGACATTTTCTTCAAACGTGTTTTCTGAGGAAAAAAAAGATCTCAGTAGTCAATCAGTTTAGTATTCATTTATTCAGGCTGCTACCAGAGAAAGTTATCTTGCCAATTGGAGAAGTATGTAGGGAATCCTTGCCTTATGTGCCTAAAAAGGCATTTGCAGATTGTCCTGGATAGTCATCTTGCACAACGTGAATAAATCAGATGTTCCCAGTTGGTTCTTCCCTTAAGGAGTTGTCAGAATAAATAAAAATACTTCTCAAAGACTCCCAGCAATTCCAGGTAAACAAAATAAAAAATGAAACTTCCAACAAAACCCCAGAGAGAAAACTATATAAATTCTGTTTTCATCAACAGAAGATTATTATTTTTCCATGTTAATGTAAGTCATCAGGGGTTTTTTTTTAAAGTAATTTGGTATTATAAATCCTAAATACTAAGCAACAAGTAAACATTTCATGGAGGCTCTGTGTTCCCATTTTCCCTTAAAGCCAGTGTGATCTCTCTTTCTAATGGGATATTTTTTACTCAATTACTGTCTACCATCTTGGTCCCGATATGACAGAGATATCGAGCTTTCCTTTTTTTAAGGGAGTTTTAACACATAACTTTACTACCAATGAGTTCTTGTACTATAGCAAGGAGTTTTAGCTCCTCCAGAGCTCAATTACTACATAAAGATGCATGATGAGGCATTTCGCTGTCCCACAACCTACCTGTGTTGTAACACAACTTTCAGCCAGGAGAGAAAAAAAGCTTTAAATTCAGTCATTCAGAAAAATTCAGATTAGAAACAAACTAATAGATATTGGGGAAAAATGTAAACGGTGTTTCCTGGAGTGAATTTATCACGTTAATAGAAGGACAGAGTAAAGAAAGAGATAGTCCTGGAGTCTCTAATGAATGAACTTCACCCCACTTCATGAGTCTTCTCACTCCTAAACAATAAAATCAGGCCACTTCTGGCTTGCTGTTCTTCAGGTCTCAGAAATTACAAGCTTCACAGTGTCAAACTTCCAGAATAAGAAATGGAGGGTTACCTTCACCCAGTAGCTAGGACACTCTCTGGGAGTGCAAGGTGAGATATTAAATAAACCCTGACCTTCCACTGCCTCTTTGCTTCTGCCATTAGGCTACCAAGAGAGTGGCCATGAGGATATCAAGAAAGTGTCCTCACCACCACAAGAGCCTGGGCATTTTGCCTGTGTATAAGTTGTATTATGTATTCTCTGAGCACGGATAGGACTGCTGTGGCAGTGTGGGGGATGTAGGTGCTTCCCACTCATTTCTTGACTATGACAGAATTTAGGCATGAATAGACACTTAGGTCCCAAGGCCATGGAGGTGTCTGCATGCATGGAACTGGACAAAGCAGCAGCTGTCAGTTCTGACTGAATTAAATATTATTGGAGCTGATGGTCCAAATTTTACCCTTAGTTTACGCTAGAAAGATTCAATGCAAATGGAATTTACACCAGTGAGAGCTGCAGATCCAGTCAATCAACAGCGGAAAGAGTGGTTATTAGAAGATGAAGAGACCTTTCACTTTATCTCCCTAAGATGATATCTAATAATTGCCTGAGAGTAGTTAGACAAATAAGTAAAAACAGAAGTAAAGAAAATGGAATGTTCTTCACCAGGTTGACTGTTTAAGTAATTTCAAATAAATAAAAAATAGCAACAGCTGAAAAATCTGGGGGATTTTTGTTCTCCGTCAAGGACAGTCAAATGTTTTTGATGTGTGGTCTGCACAGTCATTACAGATTGAAGCCAGCATGCACAACTGTCCAAGTGTTTCTTATCTCTCTCTTTCTCATTGACACACTGTGTTGCTCCAGGCTACTTTTTGTTGGCTGTCCTTGTTTTGCCTGCCTGCTTCATTTCTGATCCTAAAATCCTGTTCTGGGGTAAAAGACTTTTCTACTTTGTCATGGATACCTCTTGACTCTGACCTGTGTGCTAGTGGAAGCAACAAAGGGAATTAAATGCACAAACATCTGTCTTCTTGTGACTTTGCTTTTTGAATACTGCACCTGATAAAAATTCTCTGGTAATGCTAAGTCCTGGCCAGGTCTTAAGTAAAAGCTAGAGGATTAGTCTCCAGTCAACACTTCTCTATGAAGAAAAAAAAAAAATCAGTTTGGTATATGTAAATTCTTTAGGTAAAATACACATCTGTGAATGAAGGAATCTTCCAATCTGTAATAATACTGTGCTTAAAAGACTGGTACAATTATATGTGTGAAATAAAGAATTCATAATCTCAAATTCTATCAATTGGCCTATTAAGTACAACAAAACGTTTACAGAAGACCTGTATTTTCCAGGACCTTTATTCCATCATGAAACTACCCTTTCACAGCCACAAATATCAAAGACCTCATTCTCCATTCGCATAAGCATAAATCAAACACTTTCAGTGAAGCTAATGGATTTACGGCGTTATGAAGGAAATGCAGAGTTCAAGCATTTAAAAAGTGCAATTCTGTGAAATAAAGGGGTTTTTTTGGTGATCCTTGAGTGATTACTTATGACAGAATTCACTATATTTACTCTTGTAAATGGCAAATAATTTCTCTTTAATTTTCATTCTGGAAAGAAAATGGTTGGGAAGAGTCACAAAGTAATAACAACCTTGAACACTTATGCAACACTTCACATTTCAAACTGCTTCAGAAATATAAACCAATTAAGCTGTCATTATGATTTATGCTAAGGGAGACAAGAAATATATAAACAACGTCAAACAGAGATGCAGGGCTCTGAACTACAGTTCTGTGAATTACAAATCACAGAAACAGCTTAGGGATATAGAGCACAGGGGACTGGGCTAATCCTGGGAACTGGAAGATAAAACCATGGAGAAGACTGAGTAATAGCTACTACATTATTACGTAGTCACTGGTGAACGGTCGCTTCTTCCCATATGCAACACAGAACGCTTAAGCACACCACTTGGCTAAATAAGCATTATCAGCTGTACCGTTCATCACTGTAGACATCTATCGTTCATTAGCTCATTAATGACTTTCTGGAGATATCTGATTTACAATGCAATTGCCCCAAGTACGTCTGTCTAAATGGATAACCAAAGGGCAATTAAAATCAGTACCCACACCAGATCATTAGATGATTTAAGGAGGAATATCTATGCTACTGGTTCCTTTTAAAAGTACATTGTTAATGTTAGGAGCATAAATGTTAATTAGAGTAATGACTTCATTCAGCAATTTCCTTTCTATAAGGCCATTTGGATCAGAATCCAGCTCCTCTGTTTGAAAGGGCAAGTTCTTTTTAATTAGGACAGCTACTCCATTGGCACTAGTAATAAATGAGAGAAGAGATAAAGGTCTTACCCACCAGGATTTTTCCATTTTCTGTTACTGTGTAGAATTCAGAATTTCAGAAAAAAAACAGTTTTATTCAGAAAAAATATAAAGTCTTAATTTTTTTTAATGTTAATGTACATCTTTTACAAACATTTGTTTGCAGCCCAGATATTCTCATATGGTCATTTTTGAGATAAATTCTCCTCCTTGCATGCTTGAGTGGGCAGAGTGGTAGCTTTAGGTCATTGCTATTCCACTGGATCTTCCCCCTAAGGCAGAGGTCTGTGCCAGAGTGAGACTAGTTAAGAAAAAGCTTCAAAGACTATTTAATTTCAAGCCTTCTCTGCTTTTGTGCGTCTCTCACCCTTCAATCACGCTCTGACCCTGTCAGTGCACAAGCATGCAACTGGGAGAGGACGGGCTGCTCTTAGCAACGGTAGTGCCCAATGTCTTGCCTAGCGCTGACCTGATCTTCTAAGCTAAGGGGTTCTCATTTGAACCTGGAGAAACCAGAACAGGAACAGGCAGAAGTAGCAAAAAACCATGTGGGGTGGGGAGAAAGAGCAAGGAACACACCGCTGCACTGGAAAGGCAGGAAACATTTTCCCTCATACTTCTTGCGCAGATTGGCAAAGTCTGACAAACTTTCAAAAGGCCACTGCCACTTTTCCCTCTTAAAAGTCGGGATTCATTATTACAGAGGAGGTTGGATTCTTATCAGTTCAGTTCCTAGCAATATTTTGTCCCTCTGTCCTTTCAGCTGCTGGGCGTCTGTACGCACTGGGCATACGCAGTTACAGCTATTAATGCCAGAGGATGGTCTTGAGTCACCACTAAGATAAAGGTGTCAGACAACCAGTGATGGGATGAGAAAGGATCCACCCACCAAGGCATAGCAGGAGTTGCCTACCAAAGCACTACTTTTAATTCATACCCATAGTTCTCAGGAAAAAGGCAAAGAAGAGCCAGCATTTCATGACAGAGTGATGAGGCTGCAGTTACACAGTTACTTCTTGTATCTGAGAGTATCTTGACACGCTCAGAAGCTCTGAAGCACCATGCTGCTGCAGGTTCTGAAACCCACAAGGTCACACTCCTGTCCCTGAAAGAGCAAAGGATAAGGAGGAATAGACTTGACCGGGACTAAACATCGGAGTTCGTCTTCAGCTAGTTGATAGGTACAAATTCCTTCTGGGCTCTAGTGGTGGTCTGTGAGCCTGGGCAAATTATGTGTGCAAAAGCATGATGCATAGTTGTGGAATTATTAGTAAAATTAAGGTTTTACATCTGAAAATTAAGGTTTATATGAAAAACGTAGCAGTGTTCACCCATTGAGGAAAAGCATAAAATCAAAAGGAGCTCTGAGGATGGGACACAGCTGCAGCAGGCATGCGAGGAATCCACTAACACAGCAACTCCCTGCAACGTACCACGGAGGATGGAACGGAGTGGAGACTCCGTGGTCATGCTCTGTGATGATAAAGCGGGAAGAAATGGTCCTTTACAACTGATAAGCAGCTCATCTGGACCCCTGAGCCAACAGGTTTTCGAAACCTTGCCAAAGTGCTATCCTCTCATGAACTTTGCTTGTTTTAATATCATTTTAATACCAAAACACACATCCATCCTGAAGGCTACCCGCCTCCGAGGTGCGACCACCCCTCTTTGAGTCTGCGCTCTCGATTTTTCGTAAACTATACCTTTAAACGTGAAGCGAGAGAATTTTACACCAATCATGATAAAAGGTATGTATGACTACAGTCACTCAAACTCCACCTTAATGGTAGAAAGGATATAAAAATAGCCAGGGAAATGGGGGATTTTCGGAGAAGATAACACCGTAGATTTTCGGAGGAGAAGAAGATAACACCGTGAGCAAGTCAAGGGAAACTCCACCTCAGACTGCCTCCGACAACCCGGACTGGCCGACGGGCTGAGCCTTGCTTCTCCCCGCCTTGGGATGCCTTGGGTGAGACTTAAACTAAGCGCTTTTCTCGGGAATAGTTACTCCATAATGTTTATAGCCAGGCTGTATTATTTATAACCTTTTCATGTGTTTTATATTTGCACGTGCTTTCTTGCAGACAGTCACTATCACCGGCAATTCAAAAAACCTCTATACCTGTTGCACAAATAAAACTGCACTGTTTAAGCAGCCAGTTGTCCCAGTTTCTCACTGAATGCGACCAGACCCTAAGTGCAGCTGTGCTAGTCCATGAGCACGACTGGACTGAAGGTGCAGACTGCTATTAGTGTATCCAGAATCGTGGCAGTTTAATATACATGTTAAACACAACTGGACTGGTAGTAGCAAATTGGACATCACTCAGAATTTAAACCTAGCCGCACCTAGCCTCCCACTCCAGTGAGGAGAGTTAGAAAGCAAGGGGGTTTATTTTCTGCCAAATTAACGCGACAATAGTCCACTACAGGATGTAATAGCTAGCAGACAAGACAAGAGTACTCTGTGGAGCGACCTATATCTCCTCTCAGCATCAGAAACAATGGCAACTCAGGCAGCCAGATGAGTGCACAGGTATATAAATATGTTTACACGCACACATATGGTAGTAATGTCATGCTCAGGCAAAATTTCTCACGTTCCAACATGAGACAGAGTTTTGAAAGCACTTCTTAGCCTGTCCCTAACTTGGTCACCACGAGCTGCCAGTGGAAATATGCAGGGGCCCTTGATGAACAACTTGTTTGGGCAATACCAACAATCTCTTCGTAAGACGAAACACAGCAAGGAACTGTCTTACTACAACACACATCCAGAACAGCATTGCTGAAATTAATGTCTTTAATCCTATAAATGACAGCAAAGAGGAGAGGGACATTTTACAACGGCATTTACTGATAGGACGAGGGGTAATGGCTTTAAACTGAAAGAGGGTAGATTTAGATTAGATCTAAAAAAGAAATTCTTTGCTATGAGGATGATGAGACACTGGAACAGGTTGCCCAGAGAAGCTGTGGATGCCACCTCCCTGGCAATGTTCAAGGCCAGGTTGGATGGTGTAAGCCTTTGGCAGGGTCCCTGCCCATCACAGGGGGGTTGGAACCAGCTGATCTGTAAGGTCCCTTCCAACCCAAACCATTCTATGATTCTATGATTCTATGAAAGCTGAGCTCCTTATTTCTAAAATCAGTATATTCCTTGTTTATACTTATGGCCAGCTAACACTCAGTCAGACTTGTTTGTACTAAACAGAAATATGGCAAGCCAAAATTGCAAAATTAATCATTTGTTCTGAAGTGTGCCAAATTCTGCTCAGCTCTAAAGAGCTTTGATGGTATTGTGGCCAGTTGTTACAGCTGAACTGGAACCAGTATGTCTAAACAGCAAAGTTCACAGAATTACGAATTTGCCATGCTGAAGCTACTGCAAGCATCAGTATAATGACAAGATAATGCAGACGTTGCCCCTGCTAAGGCACTACATATATTCTAACCAAAATTTATAGTAAAACAAGGGAACGTGTAGCTACTTCTAGAAAGTAAGAATGGTGTAAGCCCTGTTATTAATGGTTCGCCATGTCAGAAGATCAAAGGTGACGCGGGCATGGACAATGTACAAGGAGACCATCAGACAGAAGGCAAGATCAGATGATTACTGAGCAGGATGTAAGGAAAAACTTACAGAGCTACCGTCAGTTCTGATTTTTAAGCTGCTGTGTGCCATTAGTTAAAGTGCTGTGTTAGCATATACTTCGCCAGTGCCTCCCTACTACAAAGATTTTTTTGGAAGTTTTCTTTGGAAATGCTGAATTTCTATGTATATTTTCTGTCCAGAAGAAATAATTTTACTTTTTTTACAGATGTCATTGTCGCTATATTCACTAACCTTGCTGAGCAAGACCTATTTTTGTGTGAAGTTCCCAAAATAGCTTTTTGACTGCAGCAGTGTTGCAAATTTGGAACAAAATCCAAGGCTAATGGAAGTTGTACCTGATCCCCATCCCTCACTGTCGCCCTGTTACTGGACCATCGTCCTTATTGATAGTTCACATGAGTGCTCCTAGCTGATTTTTCTGAAGCAGACCAGAGGGCTGTCAAGTACAAACTGCTCTGCTGGCAGATAAATGGGAACTACAGGAAAGAGAGGGGTGGAAGGAAGCAACAGTGAGCTGCCGAGGTGGCCGGTTCTGCACCAGGGCAGCTGGTGCTGGGCAGGATGTCTGTCAATGCCCTGACAAACGGGTGGAATCCAGCTGTCATACTGATGTAATTAATTCAACTCGCTGCAAAATGAAGGACGTAAGTGTCTTTTAACCCATTAGGTCTTTTTTGGCTCTAGTATTACCTTAACATCCGACTCTTTTGTACTGTACCTCTAAACCTCCTTTAGTTTCTTGCAAGCCTGGATTAAATACAGACATTTCACGGTAGTAGTCAGAAAAGCTTTCTAAATGCAGAATTAAATGCCCTTCAGATGTCTGTAAAACAAAGAATGTTGTACACTGGTTGCATTGCAGAAATGAATAACTGGAAATCCAAAAACCTGAATGGTAGTAAGCGGATGCAAAAGTTGTACTGGGTACATGTGGAAGAAAAAGTCAGGAATGCTTGATTTTGCTAGTACTTCCTGTAACTTGGAATGAGGTCTGGGACAGGTAACTTGACCGCTCATCTGCCACTCTGTCTGTTCACTAAACAGGAAGACTATTTATGGTAGAGAAAGCTTTAAAACAGAATTAACGGCTTTAACAGTGGTTAGAGACCCTTGGACAACATCCATTCAGAGATTTTATTTGAAGAAAATGAAGTACGGATTGCCATGAATATGGATTTTTTCTCACCCAAGTGACATGTTTTATAAGTTGCCATGCTGATTAATCACTTGACTGTATTTTTTTCAGGAAAAATGAAGATATCTAATTCTTTTTAAAAATATTTTTTCTTGCATTTACATTTTTGCATAGGAACTTTCTTCATGGAAGCTCTTGAGCCAAATATAACTTATCTACTACCAATGTAGATGTCAGTCACCAGCTGAATAGCAGGCTAAACACACGAATAGCTACATGGTATTTTACTTTTTTTACCTCTCCAGACATAACATTTCATTAGATGAAAATAAAAAGCTAGCATGCAGAACTATTTTCTGTGAGGAAAGCCAGCAGGTATTTGTCATTCAGTTCACTACTACACTTTAAGTAAAAATCATTGAACTGACAACATCTTTTAAAGGCATAGAAAAATAATCCAATGCAAATTGTTTTAGCAAATCTGTGCTTAAGATTGTACATACTTGCATCCTGATATTTTGTCTTTCTAACTTGGATTACAGCTTCTTAGCAAAGGTATTATAAAAGCAGACATTTGAGATTAAGAACCATGTTTTAAAAGAACTGTTTTGCCCACGCATGCTTTGCGACTTACAGTAGTTTTCTATACACTCTGCGAATCTTTTTTTTTGAAAACATTGGTACTTATTTAAGCTGACTGAAAATGAAGCAATTTCCTGGCCAATGATGCACTCTACAGAGTGGAATGGGGAAAGAAGGGCAGGAAGAAAGCAGAGGGAGCTTTTCACCGGATGAAGAGGTCAATGCACTGCACAGCTACAGTTTATCAGATACCTCTGGCACGGCTGCTGTGTTGGGAAGGTGCTGCACTGACAGTGCCAAATGCCTCTGGCATTATAAAAGCAGAGAGTGCTCCAATGTTCTTTGGGATGTACTATGCAGATTTTAAATGGATATTTTATATTTATAGACTAAACAGACGGCGTGTCCTTCTGGGACAGCCCTATTATGCAGTTGCTAAGCAGCCAAAATCTCACGTGCACATAGCCCATGTGCCGTGCAATACCCAAGCAGAGCACCTGCATCAGACCCTGGTGTAAATGCACCTGCGCAGGCTCCTGGCGCAGCAGTGTTCCCAAAAGCTGGCTGCAGTGCAGTGGGACATGCCTGCACCTCACACGTTGCCTTCTGGCAATGCCTGTTAACCATTCTAGCCCCTAGCCGTACTCAGGGTAGCACTTCACGTGCTAAACTGGCTGCCCCATAGTGTCACACCGGTGTCAGCACACTGGGAATGCCAAAATTATTATATGGCCCCATCTGCTGCGACTGCAGAGGATGCCAGAAATAGATTCTCTCGTGATGCTATGCAACAGCACTGCAGCAGGCAAGCCACAACTTCTGACCTGCGCTTGGAGAAAAAGAGCACTCCAGCTCTGATCTAGCCAGGCTGCTGGCATTTGGCACGACTGGGGATGCACCAACACAAGGTAGTACTCCTTGTAGCAGAGTTCTGCAGGAGCTAGTGTGACCCAAAACAAGATGCCTCTCTTCCCGTAGGAATCTTATTAATTGGTAAGACGGGATCATATCCAGGTTCTCCGACTGTAAAATAGCACGGTACCTTTGTGAACACATCCTTCTGTGAAATTCCCTGAATTAACTGCCATTTGAATTGTTGCCTGCCTTTTAGGAAAAAAATCCAATCTTAATTTTAAAAATTTAATACATGGTAACCCTGGGTATCTCATTAATTGCTTTCTTTGCTAGAAACATGTGCTTTATGTCCATCTGAAGAGGTTCAAATTACAGCCAGGGGATCATGTTATACTTCTGCTGCGAGACTGAAGAGCTATCTATTACCTAATATCTGTTTCTACAAACACTGCAGAAGTACTTGCAACGTGTGACAAAGTCACCCTTTCAGCTTTATTTTGCAAAGCCAGACAGATTTAGGTCTGACTATCCCACATAAATCACGTTTTCCTGTCCTTCAATATTTCTCATGAACTCTTCTCCCACTTGTCATCTTCCTGCTTGATCTGCATGCATCACAGCGGGACAGAGACAGCCAGAAGAGCTTCAAGGAGCTTCACATATGAATGTGATGTCACCTCCCATGTCCTACTGGCCTAATCCTCTGCTCTCAAACCATGTTATCCCTAATACCAGAGTGGGAGCCCACATTCAATTAATGTGGCTTGCTATGCTTTTATACTTTTTAATTGCCAATGATTATGAGAAAAAAAATTATAACCTGTAGAAATGTGCCCCAGACTTCTTGTTCCTTCATAAAAAAACTTTAAGTTTACAACCTATTATCATTTACTTAGATCACCTAATGCAGGCGTCTCTGAATCAGTCATCTGTTATTTAGTACCCACCCCTCCACTCAATAAAACATCTGTTTACAGATGTTTGGATTTTTGTTTCTAACCCTGTGTAGTATATGACTCAGTTAAACACATGTTAAAATCACACCTGAAAGTAACAGCCTTCTCCTATAAGCTTTTACAGAAAACCAAAAATTTCATACACTATTTTATATCTACTGATGCATAAGTAAGATGTCCGTGGGGCTGTGTTGCGCAGAAGGAGCTGTGAGAATAAAATTAATTAAGCTTAACTGTGACAAGATAACACAGTCAGATAAATACTTTTTTCAAATATCTTGCTTCCTAATAAGTCATTACCACTGAGAAGCCTTCAGAGTGCTGGATATACAAAAGTATATGTAACAGGAAGTCCTCTGTCAAAACCTTAGAAAACAATGAAATATGTATATATATAAAAGCACGGATTCCATCCTGTTATTGACAGCAACTGCATGACAAACTACTGGAGAAAAAATGATACATGAGATTATATTAGATACCTCTACAGCTTTGTAACTGAAGAATAAATGATGTACAATTATCACAGAAAACTGAAACACTGTAACTTTGACCAAGCAAGCAGAAAGTCAAATTTCAATTAATCTTTTAACTGAGGTGAATATAATTCTTTACACCCACTTTAATATCACTTCTCAAGTGCTCAAGCAAGAGATATATTCTTACCAAGGCTTTTTATCAACATTCTACATTACAGGAACTCCCTAGATATTTGGGCTTCTAGTCAGGCTATCAAAATAATTAGCTGTTTATAAGCCAATAAGAATATTTTAAAATATTTTTGTAAATATGTATATATATATATAAATTATATAATAAATTATATCCAAACAGTTCACTCATCTAGTTGTATAGCCACCCAGGTCATAACATACTTTGACATTTGGTTATAGCTGTAGTGCTGTAGTGGAAGAAAGATTGGAATCAGACATTTAAATCTCTTGACCTCCTGCAAGCTATGCTGATGTGCACTTTATATCTGTTTAATGTGACTTGTTAATGAAGACACCTTAATAGATTATGCTGTGTACACAGTGTCAATGACATATGAATAAACTTAGACGAAAAACTACTGTTTTCACAAAATGACTGAAAAAGGCTTAGCATGTAAATTTGTCTCAGACTGTAATCTGATTCTGATACTTGTTAATGAAAAACTCACTTCCACTTCTCATGTTTATTTTGAGTTTGCAACGGAAAGAAGAAATGTAAGAAAGAGATAAAACCAATGTGAAGACAGCAAGCTTTGATGTTAGGAACCTCTTTGGCTTTATTCAGGAACAGTTTCAATCCCCACACACTCTAAAAAGTTTTATGCTTTTTAGTGTTCCAAAGGATTGCTCAAAACTTATTATTTATTTAGTATCATTCATCTTCCTGGTGTTTTAATGACTATAACATCACAAATGAGAGACAGAAGAAGTCCATAGTATTATCTAGTTCAACTCCTACCAGTACAGAGTTTTCCTTGCACTGCAGTTAAAGCGTTTTCCTGAGTATATTTTAAATATAATCAAAGTATAAAATCAATCTTAATTCATCCTTCTTGTATGCAATCCCCATAAAAGAAAGAAAAGAACATAGTTAAGATAAATTCTGTTGAGAAAGAAGAAATCCAAATCGAACAAGTATTGTAATTTGAAAAGGGCACTTTACACATTATTTATCCAGTCACTGGTTGAATACTCCAACTCCTCATAGTGAAAGGTGGGGGACTGTTGCAACTTAGAAGTATTGCACTGAAAGTGATAAAACCATTCAGGCTGCTTTGCAGCAGTGGTGCTTCACTATCAATGTTTCCTCCCCTTAAAGAATGAAGAAAAGTATTACTTTTAGAATGGTTTTACTGATGCTGCTTCAACTTCCTTTTATGTACAGTTTAATTCTCAAGAAGATTGGATCAAAATGAGAATGGCAAATGAGCTTTAAATGACAAAAGGCAATCCAGTGGTGAAATCTCTCATGTGCTATATGACCTCATAGCTTTAGGCTGGATTTGCATTTGTTCTGCTTTTCATTTCTAAATTCACTGTTATTGATCTTCACAAAATACCTATAATGGTTTTCTTTAAAGAAATTTGGTTTAGAAAGGGCTTTAAAGGACAGAATGGCTAAAGACTGATTAGATTAAGTCAGGAAACCCTGCCAGACATGCGAGGGTACAAGTGAAGTTGTACAGATAGCTGTGAGCAGAGGAAGACCCTGGAGGACAGTTCTGGAGAGAGTGAAATACTTCTTGTCATTCCAGCCAGATAGTCTCCATTCTGCTTAAAGGGCGATGCACCACAATGATGCATGTACAAGAAAAAGGCATGGGAGATTATCTAAGACATGTCTGGCGAGACCCACAAGTCTCTCATATGCATTATCTTTAACATTCCCTTAAAAATTCCAGTCAGAATTAAAAAAAAAAAAAAATTGAACTCACAGGTCATTCAGGCTGCTTTTGAAGCATCTTGTATAACTCTTTTTCTATTTACATTGGAAGTTTAGGATTTCATTAATTCTGTTTTTCATCCCTGATACCCTCCTCTGAAGCTGGCTTTCTGCAAGTCAGGCTCAAAGTGACACCAATGTCCCATGAACTGAAATAAAAAGAAAGTGGTTTCCCTAGCAACAATATCGACACAAAAGCTCTCATGATTTTCTCTCTCACTCCTGTGTCTTCTTAATGGCTTGAATAATCCAAATAGCAGAGAAAAGCGACATGCATCTGATCTTAATGAACTGTAATGGCTAGAGACAGCATGAAAGCCAGCAAAGGTATCTGCTATTTATAAACTAGTGGATCAGATGACTCAGATTCACTAGCATTTGGAATTATTCATATTCTTTTCCATGAGTCATTTAAGGAGACACTTTATTGTGTCAGGCTGTGTGCAAAATAATCTTATACTTCATTTTTACCATCCGTTTGATCTGATAACTGTAATATATAGGAGATTAAAAGAAGCATGAGTTATATCTTCAATACCACCAAGAGATGGGGAAAAAAAGCAGTAGTTAATTAACGGACTGTAGAATGGAGTGGTGGCCATTTGGTCCGATGCTCTGAAGAAGGCTCGGACTTGTTTGTGGCTGGTTGGCCTTCAGTTGAATTCTCCCCAGACCTGTTACACAGGCATCAAGTTTGGCTATTTTGGGTTTCTCTTAGCACTTTAGGTCATCCTACAATAGCCAGCCTGTCTGCAGAGGGCTTTTTCCCATGGCTATGAATGTTGTCGAAAACCTAAGGGAAGCAAAATGAGAAAAACAAATTCTAATTGTTTGGATGGAGTGTTGTCAGTCTGTTTTTGTCATTTAGCATTCACACCATCTTTTCAGCATTTATAGTTACAGGTTAGTGTCACCTTTTATAAGATGGCTCATTCTGTACAGTTATATGTATTTTTGATGTAAGTATAGGTGATGAGGACTGTTTCTTCCTCATATTACTGTGGGAACCACATACCATATGGGGGTGCTAATGGTGGGTATGGTATTCACAGCTAGTTTTACACCAACCTGTTTTTCATCATTGTTTCTTAGAATGTCTATCTAAAGAACAAAATAATACTATAATTTGTGTAAAGGGAACCCTCTCAAACTTCAGCCATGACTAACTACCGAAGTTCACTCCAAAGTCTGGCTACTAGATGCTGGATAAAACAAAGACTACAAGGTTGTGAACTATAGAAACTGGAAACACTGATCTACAATAAAGCAGAAAACAGTGCACTCCCAAATCTTCCATGGTTTAATTCTACAATTGCAAGCTAGAGGCATTTGACACACAGTCAAACACTTGTCTGAGATTTTATATGATAAGCAATGTGTAATTAACAAATTCTTTGCTGGTTATTCTGGGACTGAGAGAACAGCTAACTATCATTAGCATTCACTGGATGCCAAGACCAAATGTACAAATATTACATTGCTCAAACATGAATATATATTAAAAATAAAGTATGTGAAACTAGAGCATGAAGTGAACATAAAAACAATTGGGAATGTCAGAAATGGGGAAAAAAAAAAGATTCCACTTCTGCAATAGAAAGTGTATTGTTAACAATGGCAGAGGCTGACACTGAATTTTGTAACTTCAATCCATTGTGTTGGGTGGGACTGGGCAATGAATAACAACATCTGAACTTAGATGTCTGCATTTAACGTACAAACTCCCAGGACACACAGTGGAGATCAGGACTGCAATCCAGTTGATCAAGTGCAAGTGCCCTCTGTAGCTTTGGACTCAATAAGATACCTCGGACATTCACATAGGACTGGAAGATTTGAAACATGACCTACAGGAGACACTTGCCCTTCTGGAACAGTCGCTGAAAGTCCAGTGACATATGCAAGGTCTGCATATACATTACTATTTGAATTTGGATCAGAAGTGCACATTTAATGCAAGCCTCCATTGGTCCCATTTACCAAGCATCATTGTACATGCAAAGCCATTTCAGAGCACACAAATTGTAATCCTTTCTGATGAAACTAACACAGGAGATGTCCTTTGGCCATCACAGCAATCTACAGGACTAGAATAGAGTGTGACCTGCAGGATGTACGCTGTGCAGGCACTGCGACCGCAGCACATATGTGTTTCTTTACAGATCTGCGCCTGTATTACCATACTACCTGCCAGTGCAAAGACAGTTTACGTTTTTCCAAACGATGCTAAACACTTTTAGCTAAGCAACTGAAATTCTCTGGCCTGACACTGTCTGTGGAGATGAGTGAATGATTCGGTTCAGCCTGAAGTTGACATCTAGTGATCAGCTGAATCCCTCTCCAAGCTCCCCTTGGCTAATTTACTGGATCCTATTAACTGACAGCAGTGGGACAGCAGGCTCCTAGACACAAGTGTCTTAGCACTGAACTGACTCCCACCCTTTGTGTCAGCATCCCAAAATCCTTTAGGGACAACAGTTTTGTTACCATCCCCAGCAAACATAACTAGAAACTACAGTCTTCCTAGACACATGCTCTGTTGGCAATGGTTGAAATGGTGTGGGTGATCTTGGATATCTGGTAGGTAAGTAGAGCCCTTTGATGTTCTTGTCTATCTATCCAAAATCCTTCAGAAGCTCTACTATTTCTATTGAAAGAAAGCCTAAACAAAACATGAAGTACTACTGAAATGTTTAATTAAAAGGGAATGAGCTGCAGCTAACATAGAAACAAGAGACACAGGAACAGGTTAGTGTCCATGAAAACCAAATTTCTGTTATTTGTAGCCAGATGTTAGTTTCTGCTGTGACTTTTTCATTGTAGCTTAAAATCAGAATTTTAACTCATAACACTAATCAAAAGCTGCTCAAATCTTGTGTAAAATGTAAGTAAACAACTCTTGTTCACTATGTGAAGGTAAGAAGAGTCTTGTAAAATAAACAAATAAAAATTGGCAGTTTTGATCAAAATTACAGATGAAAAAGATTTATTTTGTTTTTAAAGCTGGGTTCCAGAGACACTTAGGATAATAATTCCCCCAAATTATTTTCTCAATCTGTGCTTTAATTAATTTTCAGTTTCCTAAATAAGAAATTTTCTGCTGCTTCTTTTCAAAAACATTCTATACTCCAAAGGGGTTCCCTGCTCTAGTTCTCTCACACTGAGAGCTAGATGAAATCCTTCCTTTTGAAATTTAATCTTGCTATTCTACTAATACTGCTCAAAACTTCCTAAATAACCTCTCTTCCTTGCTGACATTTACACAATTCAAATATTTGAGAGAGTGTTTTGCAATCGCTTTTTCATTGTAGGTATATAGATCACTTAATCTTTTAATTATGCTAGTCTCTCTGGACTCGATTAAAAATTAAATGGAATAAATACATAAATACTCTGAGTAATCAGGTAAAATACCTCATTGACTTTATCCAGACTGCTTACAGTTTACTCCTTTTTCTAGATTTGCTTTCCAAATAATATTGTAAACCTTAACTTGAACGCAAACTTTAAACAGCATTCAACAGAAAATCTTCTAACTCACCTTGGCACTACTAAGATTTTTGCCACAAGTATTTTCAGTCACCTTAAGTGCTGGTCATTTTTAACCTGAAGTACCTGGATTCAAAAGTTAGGATAAATCCTCAGAAATTATATCATTACTTTAGTTTATGTTGAGATAATTGATAACAAAACTGCTTAATACCAGAGACATGGCTCCCAGTATAGGATCCTGAGTTTTGACAGGCTCCTGTAACAATAAAAAACTTTGAGGATATGAAAGTATGTGACAAAAAATTCCACTGGATTTTATGAGCCCCATTAAGCCTTTGCCACAGACAGTAAAGACTTTCTTCTCCACATCTGCGGAAAGATTTTTTTTCCCCACTATCCTAACAGACCTTACTCATGTGAAGTAGAAAAAACCAAACAGTGTGATTACAAAGATGCGTCTTTCTTCTAATTTTACAGTTTCTCAAATTTATTAATTCTTACCACTTGAACACTTTGTCTGGGTAACAATTTTGTCAAGGAGTCATGTCAAGGATTACTATAATTCTAAGCTGTGATTAGTGATTTTATATGAATAGAGAATCATGTGTTCTTGGTTATAACAGGAAAAACAATATGCAAAATCCTAAATGGAGGACAATCACAAAACAGCATGTTTATGGGAATACTGCAACAAAAATTCACACTGATTGTTGGCGTATCTGCTGAGATCCAAATATCCAGAACACAGAATAAACCATAAGAAATTCAGTAAAATGAGAGAACAAACAAGTAGTGTACCAGACTGAAGGGATATTTCCATTCCCAAAGTAATAATGAGTGAAATAAATGTCACATTATTTACTGTATTTTCATTTAATACCATTTATTTCAAACCCACAGAATAAATAGCATGCATTAAGATAATTTTTTATAACTATCAATGAAAATATAATTTTAACTGATAATGGAACCCAAATCAGGTTTTCCAGGTTCATTAACTGACATGGATGAGTACATCACAACTTCACATTCGGATAACATGGTGATTTTTTAAGTGACTTTAAGATGGGAAAATAAAAACTATAATATCCAAACCCCAAACATCTAAATCCGTCTCATCAGCAATTTTCACGTTCGACTACTTTCTTAGCCTTATGATAGCCATTTCCTACTGGCAATAAGAAGCTTCTACTCATGTATTTTTCACATTATTTCACACAGATTGCATTCAGGTTTATTTTTCAAAACTCTAAGTTATCTTATACGCTACAAATTTTACATTTATGGGGTCATATGTTCACCAAATGTATATTCCATGCTCTGATTTCAAAACACTCAATCTATTCCTTGTTGGAATGTGCATCTTCAGTGTAGGGCACTATGAAAATGTAAGTATTGATTCTGGAATTAATATTTTAAACATGTATAGAATAAATTTTAATTATCTCATGACTTTTGTAACATTTTTGTATAGAATGTATCGCCTAAATGATGTGTGACAGCTTTGGCCCAGTACTTCAATGCCTAAAGAAAGATACTTTCCATTAATGACGGTAGCTGCTCCAGTATGAGACACACCTGGGAAGCCCTATTATGCCAGCAATGCAATTGCACCTTGTGACTCAAATATTAGACTATGGATATGAATCTTCTGAATGAGACTCCTATGAATCCCCTGAGAACTAAATCCCACTTGCCCGCTCAGTTGTCCAGTTGCGTTCACTAACATAAATTAATTTTCTTTGCAGACTTATAAAATGCATTGTTTTAACAATGGGCCTTTGCTTCTTTGACTATGGTATATACAATAAGTTAATTAGTCAGAACTCGAACCAGTTTATTGGATTAGGAAACAGTGACTATGAAATTATGAAAGGCAATACACAAATTTTTCTAGCTTTAGATGTTGTACTCTAGATGATAAGATATTCAAGAACTAGTCTTGTCAATTATCCAAAACACAGCAGATGCTCCTATACCCTCCTCAGAAGCAGCAGAGGATCACCTAGATTTCTTGGTTTTTTTCTGAATTGTGAAATGACTGAGGACTAATCAGAAATTTTGTCATACCAATTGATTGGGAACGTGAAAAAATCACACTCACAGCCCCCTTCAACCAACACAAATGCATTAGCAAAAGACCTAGACTGTACATATTTATACTAGAAAGAATGTTTTTTGTTGGGATAGTTTATTTTATTCAAGGAACAAACAGGAGTTTTGTCCTTACAAAACCTCTCTTGCTAACATAAGATATATCTTCTCAAGAATGTTTTGCTGATTTTAATATATCAACAAATATATTTTAGTGTAGGAACTCTGTAACTCAAATGATTAACATAATTCAAGCCTTAATGCCTTAACTGTATAAATTTATTAAAATGAACTTATATAGTAACTATGATTAATGATAGCAACATATTACCTCATATTCAACCAAAGATTTAATCAAACACCTGACATTTTCCAAAGTATTGTGTGTATGTCAAAATTAAGTGCTCTTTCAGATACAATATTTTTTATCTTGTCTCCTTTATAAGAAGGCTTTTATAACATGAAAGTCCTCCCTAGGTGTTTTTGGAACCTTCCAGGCTGTATCTATAAATCGTCCCTTCTGTATCATTCTTTTCTTTACTCCCTTGTTTGTCTTTCATTCTTGTCATTTTAGCTATTTATTTATGCTGTTTAAGGGGAAAAAAAGAAGCATGTTTTGCTACTAGGGCCTGGAACCTAAATGAATTGCCTTGAATAGCAGGAGAGAAAGTGCTCAGATACAGTTCCCTCTTCACACATATGTTTGAAATCTCGCTTTATTGCTGTGCTTCAGAAGCAATATTATCTCAGCCTCATTGATCTGTTTTCCTGAAATTCTTCCTGTCTTCGTTCATTGCAATTGCAATCCTTGCTCTCCAATTATAGGTGAAAGATACTCATTTTGAACTAATTACTCATGGTTCATGTGAGACTGTTCAGGAATGTATCTGTTGTTATGCAAAAATAGATCTTCAACACAGATCTTCAAAAAAGCTCATATGTTACCTAGAGGAAAAGATATCATTGCAAAGTATACCACATAAGTACCAGGACAGCAGATATCAGAGTCTAGAAAGTACAAATAAAAACAAAAGCAAGAGAAAATATATGTATTATTAAAAAGTATGAAATAATCAATGAACTGGTGAAAACTGGAATATTTGGTGAAGATTATCATGAGCTATTGATTGTGTTTATGAAGAAATGGTTTCCATGAAAGCAAAAACATTAACTTTTGAGAAATAAATTCTTTGGGGACTTCAGCTATTTAGTCCACGTGGTTATTCACAAGCACCATCAAAACCCTTTAGTTGGAAGAAGGCTGGGGAAGCTTAAAAGACACAAAGGGGTACTTTGTATCAGCAAACATCACCCCTGAGGATCTAATAAAATAAATGGGTAAGAAAGTGCCTCCAGAAATGACTTATATTTGCTGCAATGAAAACAAGAAAAAGAACGCGTCAAAGAAGGAGCCAGAAGTCAGTGAAGGTGTGCAGGAAAAAGACAGCATCAGCAAAGGGCAAAATGAAGTCATTCTAGCCAAGAGAGAGAAGAGACATATGCTGTACTTGATTTGACTTGCAAATACAATGTATCAGGGGAAAATGGCTGGCATAAAGCAAAGTTGTTAATAAGTAATGATAGCTGGTATTCGAGCCCTGCTGGAAGTAGAAGGATGGCCAGATGCAGTGTGTGATGCTCCCAGCCTGCCTATGCAGGCAGCGAATCCTTTCCCCAGGCTTTTCGGAGGTGAAAACAGGGGTCCTGCTCTGAGATTCATTCCTCTGAGCAGCAGGCCTGAGCGAAGGGGCTGGGGGCACCCGTGCATCCTTAAGTTGATCTTCCTCTGCGCCACAGAGCATGAGGCTTCTCTAAATCAATTCTAATGTGAAATAAAGCACAGATGGGATAGCTTCTGTGCATTTGATTTCTGAAAAAAAGTATTGCTTGCTGCTGTAGTAAGTATAGTCCAGATTCACTTTTTTCCCACTTACATTATCTACTTAATTTCCAGTCATTGCACATAAATTTGTGGTACCTCAAAGTTTTCACAGAATCACAGAATCACAGAATAGTAGGGGTTGGAAGGGACCTCTGTGGGTCATCTAGTCCAATCCCGCTGCTGAAGCAGGGTCACCTACAGCAGGCTGCACAGGACCTTGTCCAGGCGGGTCTTGAATATCTCCAGAGAAGGAGACTCCACAACCCCTCTGGGTAACCGGATCCAGGACTCCATCACCCTCAGAGGGAAGAAGTTCTTCCTCATGTTCAGCTGGAACTTCCTGTGCTTCAGTTTGTGCCCATTGCCCCTTGTCCTGTCACTGGGCACCACTGAAAAGAGTCTGGCCCCATCCTCCTGACACCCACCCTTGAGATATTTGTAAGCATTTATTAGGTCCCCTCTCAGCCTTCTCTTCTTCGGGCTGAACAAGCCCAGCTCCCTCAGCCTCTCCTCGTAGGAGAGATGCTCCAGTCCCCTCATCATCCTTGTAGCCCTCCGCTGGACTCTCTCCAGTAGCTCCTCATCTTTCTTGAACTGGGGAGCCCAGAACTGGACACAGTACACCAGATGGGGCCTCCCTAGGGCAGAGTAGAGGGGAAGGAGAACCTCCCTCGACCTGCTGGCCACACTCCTTTTAAGGCACCCCAGGATCCCATTGGCCTTCTTGGCAGCCAGGGCACACTGCTGGCTCATGGTTAACCTGTCATTCACCAGGACACCAGGTCCCTCTCCGCAGAGCTGCTCTCCAGCAGGTCCACCCCAAGCCTGTACTGGTGCATGGGGTTGTTCCTCCCCAGGTGCAGAACCCTGCACTTGTCCTTGTTGAATTTCTTCAGGTTCCTCTTTGCCCAGCTTTCCAGCCTCTCCAGGTCTCGCTGAATGGCAGCACAGTCTGCTAGTGTATGGTTTCTTCCAGACTAAACATCCTGCAATTTCCCATCACTCCCAAAGGATATTTAATTTTTATACCACCTTACTCCCTCTAATTTAATGTGCAAATACCATTTTTTTTCAGTCTTTCCATTTACTTTTTCAGCTTGGTTCCTCTTCTCCCTTCCTGTGGTGCTTTGTGGTGAGGTCCTGGGTAATACACGGCAAACCCGTCCACATGCTAGTGGGAAGAGTGTTAAAGCAGTGAAGCTGGTGGAGAAAAGACTGAGCACTGACTGGAAGAGCTGCAGTGAAGTGACATGGTAATTTACACCTCAGGTCCAGAATTCAGAGCACCTCAGTGCCATAAATGAGTGAAAAAATAAAAAAGCATATCAGGAAAGCATAACATCAGAATACATGCACTGATTCCAGGAATACTTAGAAAGTATTTTAAAATAGTTCAGTAATACTTGGACTATTAGTTAGAACAAATTACAAGTCGAGAATGCAGGGTGGGAGATATCAGGGAGGAACATGATCATTATCTCTTTTAGGAGGGTGAAACCCACATTAAGAAGAAAAATTATTTAAGATGACCTCAGTGGATAAATATAGGAACAGTGTATTGATGCTGCGCAAAAGGAGATCTCCAGCCAAGTATCAGGAAGCATTTTCTCACTGTTAGAATGTTAGGTTACAGAGCTGCCTCCCAAGGGAAGTGGTGCAAGGAACTTCACTGGATGAGTCATTTGAAATTAGGCTGAAACAAAGCACCTGCATATACCGCAGGCATCATAGCTTTGTTGGCAGGCAGACAACCTCAATGACCTGACAAGTCTTAACCAGCTCTCCTTTCTATCATTCAATTTAATTTTTGTCTGTTCATATTAAGGAAAATGAGAAAAAAAAGCATTCTGTGAAGCACTCATATCCATGTCTTCAAGTGACTGCTTACAAATGAAAAATACGTAAATTATCTTAAATATTCAGACATCTGATAGGTAAAACTCATGATTAACTGAACTATTCTCTGGTTTGTTCTATTATTTAGGAAGTTGTTTTAAAGCATTCCCCCTCTCCTCCTACTGAAATGACAAATTTCCCTTGCCAGAAGGTGAGTCAGCCAGGGGTAATCAAATACATAAACAAGATTTAGTTATACCTGGAATGATTATGGTTAGGGCATTTATTTTTGGCCTCCTACTGCCTGAAATATCGATATTTGCAGACAGTCCTTGAACAATGCCAAAGCAAAAAGGAAGATGGTGCCGGTAGAAACCATTCATGTCTGAGCAGCAAGACATCCTAAATTTGCTCCCCCGAGTTTTTCAGCATGTATTTCAGAGGACTGAATAGCTCGTTTGCTTCTCCTTCAATTCCAGCCATCATGGCCTCAACAGAGGAAGAAGATTTAGCATGAAACTTTGGGGGATTTCACAGGAAAAGAACACAGAGAACAAGCTGATAATTGATTCTTAATCAACTTCTGCTACTGAAATTCATTCTCCTCTGTTATTCTTTACAGTTATTTTCCATGACTGAAAAGAAATTAACATATCTGTAATTATACATTGCAGAATGTGGGAGCAAAAAAGTAGAACACCAAAGAGTTCAGTGTTCCTCCATTGCAGAAAAACAGTATATGACCTCTTGGACTAGTAGTGAGGATATTGCATTTATCAAAACATGTATTTGAAGAATAGCAAATAAAATATGAACATTTAGGAAATAGGGAACAATATCCAAGAACACACTGGCCCATTATTCTGATCTCAAAACTACGCAGGGCTTTAAAGCACACTTTGAAGAAGAGACATGGTAACCTGCAGTCTGAGAGTTTTACTTGCACCCTTGTATAGGAAGAAACTAGAATAATCCGGTTTGTTCAGCTCAGCAGAACTAGGATGAGGTGGAAGATAAAGATGCCACATTTGTAAGGGGTGATGTAAGAGTGAAACAACAAATGAATTGGTACTTAAACATAATTTTTAATGGTGTTTCAGACATTGCAGGCTATCCTGTGTAGCTTCCAGAAACTGTTCCAGAAAAGTGCAAATCTGACAGGTCATGTGCAATATCTTCCAGTCCCACATGGGACTTATGTTGGATATCATTTGTACACAAGAGTACCTTGAAAAATGCAAAGGACAACTAAGTTTAAGCCCTTGATTTACTACCAAAGCAAAAGAAAGTCATGTAAAGGAAATCCAATACTGACAAGAAAGTGAATGGCATGGGCTTAGAAAGAGCAAGGGTCAGAAATTAGAGATCATTTTCTATGTAAGAGTGCTGTTCTACAGCAGTATTTCAATATGAAACAAGACATTCTGTGATTGTGAGACAGATCTTGATAAGTTTACATACAACAACTGAAGGCTGGATTCCATTTCTTAGCAAGAACCTAATGATGCAGAATGAGGGAGGAGGCTGCTGTGGGCAAAGCATGCAACCAGAAGCATGCAATGTGTGCCAAAAGGAAGGCCAAACTGAGAGCTTTAAACTCGGAATTACAGGAGAGGCTGAGATTCCTCAAGAACCAAGTAAGCAAGTTGTGGCAGGCAAGCTAAAGGCCAGAGGAGATGGGAACAGAAGGGACATAGCAATCAACAAAACAAAGTTGAAGTGAAATAACTAACCATAGGTACATAAAGAAGGAAATGCCTACGGAACAATCTTGTGAGGAAAGCTCTTGAGAGTGTTCTGGTGAATGAGCATGCTTGGGTGCGTCTCTGAAATACTTTGATGCTAATGGACGCAGCATGGGGAACCAACAGGAGGAACTAGAAGTCTTTGTGCAGTTACGGTCATTGAGCTAATGGAGACATGATGGGATAACTCACACAGCTAGATTTCTGCAGTGGTTGGGTACAGACTCTTTTGGAAAGACAGGCTGGGAAGGCGAGGGGAGCATGTTGACCTTTTTGTGAAACAACAGCTGGAATGCCTGGAGCTCTGCCTGGGGACAATGTACCGGTGCATTGGGTTATTCTTCCCCAGGTGCAAGACTTTGTTTTTCCTTTTGTCTCAACTTCATGAGTTTTCTCTCAGCCTAATTCTCCAGCCTTTCCAGGTCCACCTGAATGGCAGCACAACCATCTGGTGTATCAGTCACTCCCAGTTTTGTATCTGTGAACTTGCTGAGGGTGCACTGTCCCTTTGTCTAGATCATTAATGAAGATGTTTGAGGAACAGTATTGGTCCCAGTATAGACCCCTGGGATACACCACTAGCGTCTCACCTCCAATTTGACTTTGTACCACTGATCAAAATCTCTGGACCTGGATGTTCAGCCAGTTTTCAATCCATCTCACTGTTCACTTACCTAATCTGTATTTTATCTATGAGGGTGTTGTTAGAAACAGTGTCAAAAGTCTTACTAAAGCTTAGGTAGGAAACATCCACTGCCCTCTCCTCATTCACAAAGCTAGTCACTAGATGATCTGAGGACGCCCCTTCCAACCTAAATGATTCTGTGAGTCTGTGATCTTGAGGATGACTGTTTCCTAGTGTGCGCCAGACAAGAAGAGTAGACAGATTGTAGCAATCTTTCTGTCAGATAGCAGATAGTCACTGTAATGTCAAAGTGGTTGGCACTGAGTAATATCAGATTTACTGATACGAGTAAACCTGGAACCTGATCCCTACCTGTCAGACTTCTTTTGCAACCCTAGGGAATTTTAGAGCTGACTTCCTCTAAATTTATGCTCATCAGAGCTACTGATAAAAATGGTAGATTGCCTCTGTATCTGTACCCAGCATTTCACTGTCCTCTGTTTGAAGAGGCATCAGCCCTGGAGTATAGTCCCTGTTCTGCTAAGGACCTCATCTAGGATCTTAAACATATCTTTAGCTGTGTAAGAGTGTTCACCTCATGTACTTAACTCCTTCAGCACATGCCCTGTAATTTAGTGCACCCAAAGTTAAGAACTGAAATTCTCAATATAGAGAACAGAGAGAACTGAATACCTCTAGGGAGTGATTAACAGGATTACGCTAAATACTAAATGTTACATAGCGTGAACAACCTCTCAATCACATGCTGTTTTTCCTGGTGAATTCCTGACTCATTTACACAATGATAGTGTACAGAATGAAAAAGTTCAGTGAGAAAGTTGGGTATGAAATATTTATTTGCGTCTGAATGTTGTGCGTCTTCATAACACATATCATGTAAACTTTTGCGGTTGATGAGGTAGAGGTGCTGTGGAGAATTTTTTTACTCCCTAATCAAAAAAGCAAAAATAAAGCATTGAAAGTAGCTGATTTGTTTTGCCTTCTTTTGCCTTGATGATTTTTGTGGAATGGCACTTCTGAAAGTAAATGCCATCTCACAAACCAATGTATTACTGACCAACCTCAGAATGAAGAGTGGAAACAATGACATAAAGCAGCAAAGGAAAGTAATTATTCTGTAAATTCCTGTATGAAGACCACTATAAAAATACATCACTATACTTCGCCCAACACTTTTTTACAAAGATTTTACTGACAAGCTGAAAAGTTATGGCAGTACTGAAAACAGTGGAAACTGCAACACGTAGTAAAAACAAACGAAAACACACACACACACACACAGAGTTTTTATATACTTTAACAGCATTCTGTAAGAATAATGCATTTCTAAGGGGAAAAACCTGTCTTGAAAAATTTACTGTCTATTTAATGCAAGTTTCTTCCTGGATCTCGCTTATCGAATCTGATTGCCACACTTAAATACAAGAGTCTCCTGAGTTCATACTAGCTGTCACCATTGGAAGATACTACACAAAAATTAGGTTCTTTACAAGCACTGTGCCATCAAGGGAAACACTCCAAACATACACTCTATATACACAAGATCAGGAGGTAATGAAACATTCAAAAACCACAACAATTTTCCTAAGACATCATCTTTTAATCTTATGCCTGGAGTGACTTTCTTTTTCCCCGCCATGTGACTTTCACTGACAAAATCACTAGTACCAAGATCAAAAACAGCTTAAGATGCAGTGAATTACTCATAACTGATAAAAACAAAAAATTATACAGAATTTAGGTAGAGACTCTTAAATCCCAGAAGGTCACAGATACAGGCTCTGCTCCAGCTGACTCAACCTCAACGTAGAAGACAACACCTCACACTCCCCAAAAAAATCTTTCTCCTTGCTTCTCTAAGTTTGCACTAAAGAGGGTTAGTAAGTCATAGTCAGCTTAGCCACCTCGTGACACAAAGCACCTCCTGTTGACTGTGTTCCTGTTAGAGGTTTCTACCTTACCCTAAAGTACAGTTCCAGTAAAGAAAAGGCTTTACCCTAATCAACCAAGTGTAATGTCTTCACCTATAGGTTCTTCTGTTAGGTAGAAGAACCCACCCTGACACTGCCAGTAACCCCTCAACGTGGAGGTTGAATGAGGTAGCAAAGACTGGGGACTGATAGCGCAAAGGCACTGTCAGGTAACGCTGTGAAGGGTTTTGTTAAACAGTGTTACAGGGGGAATTCCTTCACTTCCATCACTTTGATTTGCTTCCTTTCTCTTTACAAGTAAATTTCACTGCTGAGCATATAATGATGCACATCTTCCTATCATCTGTCCCCTTTCGTATTTCTTATAGCTGAATCAGTCAGTGTTTTAATTTGAGTTTTCATAGATCAAGAAACTCTTGTCCTGTCTCAGACAGAGAAGCAGAGGTTTTCCAAAGATAATAACAATTTCAGTAGCCTACAGGAGATTTTATTTCTATTTCTTTTAGCTGCAGAGTTTTTATGCTCAGCAGACTAGTATCCAAATACAGCTGGGAAAATATGACAATTAAATGTGTGCTAGGGATTACCAACACAACTTTTTGCAACCAAAATCTCCATAGGGAGGTTAGACAGAACTTTTCTCGAAGGACTCTCAATTAGGAAGTTACAACAGCCAGCAGCTTTGGGTTAGGTCTAACTCATGAAGCAAATTTCTGTCCGACATCTCAAGTGTCAGCTTGGTGAGGAGGATACTGCTTCCCTTGGCACTCTGTCCGTCTGTAGCAAGTGAAGAGCTCCTCAAAACAGTGATGGTGCAGGATCTGCTCCCCAGCCTGTGTCCTCTGCTGTGGGGTCTCTGACAGGCCTCGCACTTACTGGACAAGGGAGAGGGAAATACTTGCATCTTCCCCCTTGCCTCCCTATAAAAGTACTTAAAAACCTTATCATAGAAAACTGTTAATGGGATATTATGTGACAGTAAGCAGCCTGTGCAGCCTACCGTAATATAAAAAAGGAAAACTAGCTTGCTTTGGGATAATACTTTTGGGGTCATTATGAACCAGACAATATAATTCTCTTCAACAGAATGCCTTAAAAATGCTGACAATAACATTGTTCCATACCAGAAGCTTGCTGTGAAGTTTTTCAGGTGGGATTTAACTCTCCTAGAGAAGCTTTAAGCTGTGAAATCATTCAGCTTCTCCATTTGTATATGGTTAAACTAATACAATACATTTCTTGTTAAACTGGCCAAGAAGGCAGCTGTGAGCTACACTGTTTCCAGATCTTCCCAGTGATGGGACCTTCCACCTCCTCACAGAGAGAGGATACTGCGCTCCCAGTCATAACACCCATTCAATCACCACTGTATTTTCCCCGTCTTTTAAACACTCCTCTCTGTTTGCCACTCTTGGATAATTTGCCAGCACCCTTCTACCATTACAGCACCCACCTCTTCTGCCTTCCTCACTTAGTTTCTATACTGTCTCCATCTTCCCACCTGAGTAACTCCTCACTCAAGTCAGCATTTGCTTTCACCTTTCTGCTTCTTGCTAGCACCAGTTCTTACAAAATCTCTCTGTATCTCCCTGTTGCTCCTGATGCTCCCTCCAGAAGAACTATTTATATTCACACTATGATGTCACCAATGCTATGGTTTTACGGAATCGCAGAACGACTGAGGTTGGAAGGGACCTCCAGAGATTATGTCATCCAACCCTCCTGCTCAAGCAGGGCCACCTGAAGAAGGCTGCCCAGGACCATGTCCAGATAGCTTTCGAATATCTCCAAGGATGGAGACTCCACAACCTCTCTGGACAACCTGTGCCTGTGCTTGGTCACCCTCACAATAAAAAAGTGTTTTCTGATATTTAGATGGAACCTGCATTTCTATTTGTGCCCATTGCCTCTCTTTACCTCTTTCACACCTCTGTCATATCTCTCTGTAAGTGTTCCTGTGTACAGTCGTAACACCAATCAAATCTCTGGTCCATGGACATCCACGGCTTGACATTCTGCTACAGTTGTCTCTTTTCTTCTTGTGCTTCCTTTACTGACTGCTTTCATCTATTGTCCTTCATCTCAAGCTGCAAGTGTAAATTCCTAAGGGAAAGGGCTCTCTTTTTTTCCTGCCTCTGCAGCATCTAGCCAACAGTTCCTGGTCTATGCCTCGGGCTCATTGACACCACATAGATACAAATAGCAACAAGAAATATGGCCAGTTTGGTTCGTACCTTTAAAGCTCCTATAACTTTTATGCTTATTAGGGGAAAGCATTCACATGCACAGAACACAAAGGAAGAAGAACTGTATCACTCCCCTACAATAAACCTCGATGTCTGTGGACGACCCTGTAAATGTGTCTGTCCATGGACAGAAGGGGTATTTGATTCCCTATCACCAGTTTGAGAGTTTGTTTTTCTTATCAGGCACATCGCTATGTAACTCAGAAGGACTTAAACATTTTTTTTTTTTTTAATTGTAGATTTTTCTCCTTGACTCCAAAATTCAGTGATGGAATACACAACATAATTTTGGGGTGAGCTAAGATCGAAGCAAGATTTTTGTCTTTGCAGTCCTCTTATCTTCAGCAGCCTTGAAGAATCTCTAAACTACGTCAGATACCAACATGCCGTGGTCATGGCTAAGTCGCATCCTATCTCAGTCTGGTGATGACTGAGGGAGCTTAGACTTACAGTTAAATGAGTCTGGAAAGATAAACCTAAATCCTGAAAGGCCACTCCGCTTGCAGATGCTGTGGCACCTTTCCTGCACCACTTTCAGTGCTAGTGCACTGAATATATTGCATTTTCCCGAGGCTAGCATAGGATTCTTCTGCATCAGTAGGATCTTTTAAAGCTTATTCTACATTGCTGGCTTTTTTTCCCTGTATGCATGACAAAAAATAACTGTAGATGTAGGTCATTTGCTACCAACATATTTGACCTTGATTTCTGAGTGTATCTCCATTACTTTCACAAGAAATACAAGGGGAGACTTCCATTGGTGAAAACCCCCAGTGGAACTATTTATTCTTTCATTTGCACAAGGTAAAACATAGAGTAATTATATTTCCAAACAGCATAAAGCCAATATACGGATTTCCCTACACTCAAAAGGTTTTGTTTGTTTGTTTTTAATATCTTTTGGGGTTTTGTTTTGTTTTGTTTTGTTTTTAATCAGAAACTGGCTCCTTGTCTTGAAACACAAACGCTTCTTTTAGTGCTTGGGTTTTGTTGGTCTTTTACCTTGTTTTAATTAGCTCACTTGGGAAGTAATGTAACACTATTGCAGAAAAAGCAGTATCAGTAGCCGAATCCTTCTTTTCAATTAACCATACAAATCCAGGCCCTCTTTCCACACTTCTACTGCATTATTCCACACTTGGCACAACCTTCTTCTCTCAATGTCTTTCAATATTTTAAGGTCATTTTGAGATGAAACAGCCCATTCCCTTGCTTTGTGTCAACAGGCAGCAAGATGCATACTTTGTTCACCTGTCTGGAGTCCACCATAGCAGCAGCCATGGCCAGGGTTGCATGCAGTACTGCAAAATCCTAGAATACCTTGGTATTGAAAGAGTAATCAAAGTGAAATTTCCAAAAACCACAGCTCCTCCCAAGACCATAAAACTGAATATTTTATGTCTTACTGCAAAGCAATTTCTGCTGAAAAAAATAGAAAGAGAGAAACTTACTAGTACAGACAAGCCTTATCCTGGCTTTATGGAACGTTGTGCAAACAAGGGAAGACTCTATAGGGTCAGTTTTTCTCCCAGGGAACTCTTCACTACAGGTGTGTCAGGGAGGCAGAAGCACAGACAGGCAACCAAGGAGAAATAGAGAAAAGTGTCCCAGATACACATGCCAGAATGAGGAAGGCCAAAGAACAGATAGAGCCGAAATTACTGATGGACATCAAAGGCAACAGGAAAGGTTTCTACAGCCACAGCAGCAACAACACGAAGTCTGGGGAGAACGTGGGCCTGCTGCCTAATGTGGTAGGTGATCAAGTGATGGGGAGCATGGAAAACACTGCCTCAGTGAAGGACTTTGTGTCTTCACTCCCTCAGCCTTTACTGGCAAGGTCTGCTGCTCACTCCCAGGTCTTTCAGATCTTTGCTTAGCAGCAAAGACTGGCAGAAACAGGTACTATGCATGGCACAGAAGGATCAGATCAGGTACTAATTACGTCAGCTGAACATATGCAAGTCTATAGGACTGGACTGGATGCACCTGAAGGTGCTGGGAAACTAGCTTGATGTTATTTTGGGATCGTTCTTTATCATGTTTGTAAAGATGTGGTGATTAAGGGAGCAAAGGCTAGAGAAGGTAATTGTTAAAACTATCTCAAAAAAAATGGAAGAAGTATTTAGGAAACACACCCAGAAACAAAAATAATCCTTTGATTCATAGGAAGATGTTAACAGGCAAGTATTATGGAAGCTTCAGTATACCTTGTCTTTAGGAAATAAAACTGCTTCAATATTTTTAAAAAATTCTGGGGTTGATAAAATGGGAAGACAATGTAGCAATGGGGTTTTCTCCATGTGTTTTGGGAAGAATTTCCCAAACACTTTTTGGACTTCATTTTATGATATTTAACAGAATACTACTTGCTACACGAAGATGATAATTTCTCATCTGAAACCAAATAATCAGAAATATCACAAATACAAATGTGTAGTGTCCAAGAGGATATAAAATCCAGAGGAACTTCATAAAGACTTAATAACATGATAATTGCATATAAACTCAATATAACAAACATTGTGTCTTTCCAGTAACTTATTAAAAAATGGAGATCTCTGTAACTGAGCAATATAGCTAAACATTTCTCCAGAGCAATGACATGTCTTTATGATTTGTAATTTGAGATGTTAAATTCTTTAACATCTTTTGTAATAACTACAGACAAATGTGCCTTATCAGTGTGACAGCCTGAAAGCTCAGGCTGTACAGAGTTTTACAGTGTTTTTCTAATACAGTCTGCATTTAAACCAAAACAGCACAATACATGCTGCAGTCAAAGTTCAGTTAGAAATGTATCTGAAATGTGCGCATTAGCTGGTTGTGATCTGTTTTATAAAAAAACACCACAGTTAAAACCTAATGTGTCACATAGACAGCATTAATAAATACTATACTGAAGTCGACAATACTATACTACAGCCTGTAATTAATCCCTCTACTACTGCAGGAATATTTCTACTAATAACTACTTTTAAACCTCCCAAGTTGAAACTTGGATTCCCACCTCTGGAGGTTATTCTCACATTTTAATCACACCAGTATGAGAAAATTTGTTCCCAGTATTAAATCCAAATGTTCTTCTTTTTCAGATACATCACAATAGCCCTGGTTTCTTCTTTGCCCAACTTTGAATTATCTTTATTCATCCATTGGGTTCACACATTTTAAATTCTCTGAGCTTCTCAATCACTACTCAACAAAGCTCTGTCTGATGAGTTCCCTAATTTTATTCCCTGCAGCTGTCCTGGTAATTTACATTACTTTTGTCTGGACACTTCAGTTCGTTAATACCTTTCTGGTAGTGACTGCACAGGATTCTAAAGAATAGGGTAGGTTCTTGGGCTGACCTGACACACGGTCAACCCAGCTCAGAAAAAAGCATAAAGGCAAAGGTTGTTTCTTGATTTCTGTGCAGCTGAGATACTCTTGGTGCTGATCTAGTTTTAATATAAAATAAAGCACACTGACAGTTGTTTCAGTGAGCCTGTTTGAGCAGAAAGGGTTTCTGGAGTACAGAGACCAGATAATATTTGCTCCGTGGCACATGCTCCTGCTCTACATCCTGGGAACACACATGAGCAATGAAAAGTGTTGTGTGCCTGGGGAACATCCATCCATTCAGGAAGATTAACAGCTCATGTAATTTAAAGCAACCCTGAGCAGACAATAAGTTGCTGCTTGTGGTAGCCACAGAATCTCAACAGAACACTAATTAGACTAACCGAATGCCCATGCACACTTCTGCTGATCTATGCAGCACTAGCCACCAGAATTATGGATTCTACCAAGCCCTATGTGACAGTGGCTAGTCTCTGACCTTGTGCCTGACACAAGTGGCTGAAAGAAGCACTGCACATTGACTCAGGGAGAGCATCTAGCTAGCACTCTGGGATGTTCAGAAACACTGCTCTGGCTACCTATCACCCTCTACTTAGGCTGCAGAGCTGTCTGGCAGGCCAGGCAGGGAGTTCGGTCTAGCAGCTGACTGCATCACAGCTCAGTCCAGTGCATCCCAATCACAACTTACTCAACTCAACAGATCAAGTCTATCCATGGCCATCCTTGGTACAACCATCTACTTGGCAGGGGATGTGAGCAGAAAGATGCTCCTGGAGACAGAGACAATTGCAATGACTGTTGGTTTTCTTTCAGCTGAACCCTGTTAGAAGCCACAGGGAAGACACTGATCTTTATGATTTGTTTGGAAGTGCACATAGAGTTTGGCCTATACCGACACATGTGGCCCAGGTGTCACTTTTTTCACAGAATAATACAATCACAGAATCCTCTAGGTTGGAAAAGACCTTTAAGGTCATTGAGTCCAACCATAAACCTAACCAAGTCCACCACTGAACCATGTCCCTAAGTGCCACATTTACATGACTTTTAAATACCTCCAGGGATGGTGACTCATCCATTTCCCTGGCGGCCTGTTCAAATGCTTGATAACCCTTTCAACAAAGAAAGTTTTCCTAATATCCAACCATAATGTCCCCTGGTGCAACTTGAGGCCATTTCCTCTCATGCTGTCATTTGCTACTTGCGAAAAGAGATTGACACCTACCTTCCTACAACCTCTTTTCAGGTAGCTGTAGAGACCAATCATGCTACATTATAATGAACATCTGCATGTCATCTTTTCTTATTGCCTGCATTCTTGCAGTAGGTGAAAACTGACCATATCTTCAATATTTCTGAAAAAATAGTATTTGCCTATCCATATGGCCTGCAGCCTCAGGTATCTGTAAGCTTTCCCCAGCCAGCAGTTTGGTTGCAGTGTCACCAGTCTGCTACGGAGGATGGTGACCTGCTGCAGGACCCACATCGGGAAGTGAACCCTCTAACCAGAAGCCTTGTTGCAGAAAAGGGAGAAGAGCCCAGGCTGCAGGAGTGAGAGGACCACAGCAGGACTATGGGCTACTGCCCTCATCTGACAGCCCCTGCAGCAAGAGGCAAGCAGCATCACTCGCAAAACAGTGTTTTCATGTCACCAGTATTGCTCTTTCTGGATGCCAGCTAAGACAGATGGCTGATTTCCTAAGATAGAACCAGCCACACACCAGGAATACCAATTATTAAAATAATGAGCATTTATACAGCCCCTGATTCAGAACAGAGAAGTAGGATGCATTCTGTCACATTAATCCTACATTTCAGAAAGTTTAAAAAAGCACTGTAAAAGTCATGAAAGTTCTCCTTTATATTGCAATAGTATAATTTTAAAAAGCAACTGGTTTTTGTACAAAAAGGAAATAATATTTCTTCAATTTTGAATCCTTTCTTATTATGTCCATGAGAAAATGACAAAATACTTTAACGAAAGAAGGAAGTGTGATGTTTTATGCCTTAAAATGCACTAAGAAATGTAGACAGGATTCCTTATACACGTTGATATATCCACTGGCATTACATTTTTGAGCTTCCGAGCATTTACATTTTTGAGGGCTATGCTTACCACTTAATTTTTTAAGAAAAAAAAAAATCATTAGTTCTTTGCATTTCATGTTTAATGATGAGGTTCAACTATCACCTCTGTCCCAAGAGTAAAGGAGCACACACCACAAATCCCATAAAATCTTATTAATATGGAATAGATACAAGAACTCAATCAGATCGTGAAGTCACTGACTGTATTTAAGATATCTTCTCCTATTTTTTGACCTAAAAGTTGATATATCCACATTTACACATTGCCTGGACACAGCGGTGAGAAGTGGACAGCATATAGATATAGGATCTATCACTCTGAGAGGCACTTTCAGTAGGAATGTGATTTTTGCTGTAAAGTATCTCGTTTTATTCATCTATGCCCTTGAAAACACTTTTGGCTGTTAAAAGATACGGCTTTTGAAGAACTACTTCTATTTTTATCTATATACAGCTATATGGATATACATTATCATATATATAATATATATACACATATAAATTATCTCTACCCTTATGATTCCTTTGTTTTCCTTTTAAAATCAGAATATTTCATTAACTACTGTGCTCAGGTCATTGGAAGGTAGTATTTTATTATCTTTATTTTGAGTCATTTCCTTTGTATCCCTCTGCTGTAGCATGCTCAGGATGTCCTGCGAGTAAGGGAATGCTGCATAGAGTAAGTGGGGAGAATTTTGAACTCCTTACAATTTTTTTATGTAGAAGAATTGAGTCAAAACTACTGGAATCAAACACCACCTCTTTATAAAACCGTTGTCACCACAACGTAGTAATTAAAAAATCCATTGCCTACATGGAGCAGTCCTTAACTCATGCTGTAAATTTACAGATAGCAAAATTAAATGCTAATTGAAAATGCATTAACTGAAGGGTTTAGATCATTTAGAAGGTTTTAGGCTAAATTTGGCTTGAGAGATGGAATGAAAGCCTATGTAAAACTTAACGTCATCTTGGGCATGAGGACTCTCTCCAGGTGAATGGAGAGATGTGTTATTTATGTGCCGGTGTGTGGGAAGGGCCACGACAAGACCTCAGATTCAACCCACATTCACTTTCCCATGGGAGCTCATCATAATGGTGACACAACTGCAAACACGTAAAACTGTTCCTAAAACAACGGTTAAGTTTTCTGTCCTCAGATAAACAAGTGATAGAGAACGCTAAGTTTTTGCCGATGAGATGTAGTCAACCTTTGTTTTAAAGACTTAATGAGTTCTGGAATATTAAGGAAATTCCAGCTAACATTCAGCCTTCTGCCAAATAATACTCCAACAGTAAAATAAAATGAGTGAATATGTGTCTCCATTTAAGCCAGCTGGAATTTTACCACGGATGTCAGTGGGGCCAAGGGAAGTCCATGACCATGTAAGTGGTTAAATAGCTTCAGTGAGCTTTGAATTTTAACCAGTGAATGAATTTGAGATAATTCCAAACAAGCAAACAGATGATCAAAAGTGGATTTTTGACAAAATTAATGGCACAATAACTAAAAAGATTGCTTTCCGTGGGAAAAAATTAAGGACTATTCTTATATTAATAGTAAATAAGATGTTTTTTATAAACCAACTGTTATGAACATATTTACATGTTACTATTCTGAAGTAAACAAAAATTTGATAGAAAAAAAGAGAGTTCTGCTTAGTACATTATTCATTGTTTTACCGGTTAAAATCATTAATTTAATAATTTAAATTCAAATAATAATTTAAATTTTCATAATTTTGCCACATATCTTTAACACATATGAACAAGTTTTTCTATGTCTGCATTTCCTATAGAGTTCCACACCACTAAAATCCCTCTTGCTTTTGTGTATTTGAAATGCGTTTATGTTCTTACGGATTATTAACAAATATGTTTCTTTTTGTTATGGTCTTTACACACTGAACAGTTCTTGTTATTTCTGGTGCTGCTACTGCAGATGTTACTTTTAAAGGCAGCTCTACCCATAGCATGCATTACTCTTACACTCTAACATATTTAATACTTCATAATTATGTCTTGCCATAACCTGCAATCATGTGCCCTAACACATCTTGGTTTTGGAAATATTATTGAAGCTGTTATATTTCTGTTTATGAGCACTGACATTCTGAATCAATATAGATTTCATGTACATTTTCAGTCTCCTGATACGCTGCACTGGCTAAGAAATTTTGCTGATCTAGTAAGGAGATGTGAACAGTCTTTGAAGTCAGTGATCCATGAAGTCTCCGCACAAGCTTTGAGATATCAGAGAGATGACAGGACACTGAGCCAGCCTTCCTATTGCAGAAGTCGTAAAAGACAGCACACACACATACAGTTTGTCTGTTCATCACAGCTATGTTGTTCTGCATTTTATAGCTTTGCACGTACTGTGCCAATTCAAAGACCATCTATGAACTTCATGTGAGAAACTGGAAAAGGAACGTGGATTATTTTGCTGGGGCACGTCCTGCTGTGGTACGTGAGTCTGCACAATGGAGGCAGATGGCTTTCACTCTGCACAGGAACACTTCCTCTTCTGGTACACAACTATGGTTATTTTACCTTACCTCAATATCTGTGTCAGAAACAAGTTTTATCTCCAGTGAAGCTATCATTCTGAGCCAAATCAGAATTTCTTTAATCAGTACAGTAAATTGGAGTTCTGCTAAAAAGAAACAAAGTGAAACCTTTAGGATTTGGCTGCCCTATTATACAAACACCTCCAAACAAGCAAGTTTGGTGTGCTTCAGGCAAACACTCTCTGCCCCAAACAGCAATGCGTTGGTGGAATTCACTGAAAATTTATTGCAAACTCAGAACGCAATGACAATCTCACTGAAGTTAATGTGACTTGGGCTGTTAATCTGAGTGAGAGTGGAAGTGAGCCTTGAAGTGAGCCTTGTATTCTTCTTTCTCTCCTTCTGCATTGAATAGTGTCACCTAGATTGCCATGGAACTCTACCACAGGCAAGCTGCAAAAAGTGCAGCGTTTATGTACCACTAGGTATCTTTAAAATAACTCGTATCTGTAAAGATGGCTTGGTCTTTCCAACAGTTTTCTACAAGACCCTGGCAGAAGTTTCACAATCTCTAGCGCTTATTCTCATGGGGGACTTTAACTTGCCAGACATCTGCTGGAAATACAACACAGCAAAAATGGAACAGTCTACGAGGTTCCTGGAGTGCATGGAAGATAACTTCCTGACGCAGCTGTAAGTGAGCCTACCAGGGGAGGTGCCTCCCTAGATTTGCTGTTTACTAACAGAGAAGGACTGGAGCGAGATGTGGCGGTTGGAGGCCATCTTGGGCTTAGTGACCATGAAATGACAGAGTTCTCAGTTCGCGGTGAAGTAAAGAGGGGGGCCAGCAAAACCACCGGCATTGACATTTGGAGAGCAGACTTTGCCCTGTTCAGGACACTGGTTAAGAGGGTCCCCTGGGAGAGAGTTCTGAAGGGCAAAGGGGTCCAGGAAAGCTGGACATTCTTCAGGGAGGAAGTCTTAAAGGCACAGGAGCAGTCTGTCCCCATGTGCTGCAAGACGAGCTGGCTGGGAAGACAACCGGCCTGGCTGAACAGGGAGCTCTTTCTGGGACTGAGGAAAAAAAGGAAGGTCGACCACAAGCATCCTGGTTTGTATCAGGAATAGTGTGGCCAGCAGGAGTAGGGAAGTGATCGTGCCCCTGTACTCGGCACTGGTACGCACCTCGAGTACTGTGTTCAGTTTTGGGCCCCTCACTACAAGAAGGACATTGAGGTGCTGGAGCCTGTCCAGAGAAGGGCAACGAGGCTGGTGAGGGGTCTAGAGAAGAGGTCTTATGAGGAGTCTTACGAGGAGCGGCTGAAGGAACTGGGGCTGTTTAGTCTAGAGAAGAGGAGGCTGAGGGGGGACCTTATTGCTCTCTACAACTACCTCAAAGGAGGTTGTGGCGAGGCAGGTGTCGGTTTCTTCTCCCAGGTAACTAGCTATAGGATGAGAGGCAAAGGCCTCATGTTGCGTCAGGGGAGGTTTAGATTAGATATTAGGAAAAATTTCTTTCCTGAAAGAGTGGTCAGGCATTGGAACAGGCTGCCCAGGGAGGTGGTTGAGTCCCCATCCCTGGAGGTGTTCAAAAAATGTGTAGATGTGGCACTTCAGGATACAGTTTAGTAGACATGGTGGTGTTGGGTGGAGGGTTGGACTTGATGGTCTTAGAGGACTTTTCCAACCTGAATGGTTCTATGATTCTATGAACTGTTGCTCAGAAAGGTGTAAATAGAAAAGGTCAACATAGTAGCAGATTTGGTCCTACTGAAACTAAGTATTTCCATATTTGCAAAACAGGTAAAAAAGAGATGTGTGGAGTTTTTATCATGAATGCACTGTTGCTTTTCTACAGCACTTTGGAATACTACAGTCATTCACAATTGTCACAGAAGCAGTAGACAAAGAAAGCATAAAAAAAGCCAACTGAAAGCCTAAATAGTAAGGAGGTCACACCTTAAGGAGAGCACCTTATTTTTAATTCTGAAGCTTTTAGAACTTAAAAATTTATTTTAAAACACAAAAAATAATGTGTGCTTCAAAAAAAAGAACTATAGAACTGTACTTTTCTAAGAATACATACTGTTTTCACTTTTAAATTATATCCTGTCCAGGTTGGAATCACAACTGTTATTTGCTTGTACCATTTTCTGATTGTTTTCACTGGTTTTCTCATTACCTTGAGAAAAATTTTCCCCTCCCAACAATACTGAATACTATAGTGAACAATACAAAGACTCCATGTCAGGTAAGTCTCCACTTGGCCTCCTTCTCCTCTGGTTTACCTGGATGTTTCTGATTCTCTTTGGAATTCATACAGTAGAAGGTGAACTGACCGAGTCAACCCTTCTAGTCAAGAAGTGGTGAAATACAACATATAGTCTTTTTATCTCAACTAAATGAGAAATCCCTTCTTTAAAACACTTTTCTGGTAGAGAGAAACCGGTACATAGTGGCCATGGCTAGACAATCAGCATAGACCAACTCAGTTAAACTGTAGAAACTTGACTAAATACAGAATGATATTTGAAAACAACAAAAAAAGAAATAATTAAGAAATCTGCAAACCAGTCTAATAACATTGAGAATCATTGAAAAGAAGCCTGATTTACTTCAGGGTCCTGATAACCAGTTCAGATAAGCAGAGAAAATTCATTTCCCAGAACCTGCATGCTCACCTAAGCTGCTTGATCTATGGAAGGATTCAAAAATAATCTTCTCTTGATGGGGGGAACTGAAAACTTCTTTGCTCTGTTTGGTATAATTGTCAGCAGTAAACTTCATCACTTCAGACTTCATGTGCTCAGGAAAACTTGTGATGAAATGATCAGCAAAATCCTTCCAGGAGGAAGGTTCTACAGTCATAAGGAATTAATCAGGAAATGGGGGGTATAACTTTGTAAGGTCACTTCCAGAAATCCTTGTATGGGAACAGGAGAAACAGCATCTGTAAACTAGGTATATTTTCTAATGTGTTGCCTATTATTGCCATAATACAGAGACAGATAATATTATTTAGACAGACCTATTATTTGTCAGAATTATTTAGACAGACCTATTATTTGTCAGAATGCACATCTGGTGATTGGGACACCTGGGAAACAAAGACACCATTTATGCAGAGACTGGTCAGTTGAGCTTATTTTGTTCTGTGTTTAGTTTCCCACTTCTTGGATTCAGTGAACTTGTCATCTGTGATCAGTGAATGACATGACAGACATTGCATAGTCACAACTTTGGACCTCCCTTCAGCTAGGTCCTCAGCCAGTTTAAGGAGTTCTGCAGACTTTCCCAACCAATATATCACCTTGCTTCCACTCAGCTCTGGTAGCTGGTATTAAAAGACACCTCTCAGTATCCGTCGAGGGACAGAAGAGCACTATGAATTAATTTAACCTAGCAGTTCAATCTCTACAAACTTGCTACAAAATAATGAAATTACATGGTCAAGCAATGATAGACTTGTGCTACACTTAAGCTCCTTTAATCTTAGCTTCAAACACACAGTTTAACAAAAAGATACTTCAACAAAGGCCTGTTATTTAATGAATCTCTGAAAAATGTCAAATTGTGGTGGTATACTTGTATTATTATTTAGGTAACTTCTACCATTGTCAGACAGTGGGCAAAAAAGTAGAACAGGAAAAGATGATATATTTTCCTTTATATGACCTTCTTTAATGGAAATCTTTGTTCTAAGTTCTGTATTGATATAACTCTTTCTGAAAATTTATTTACTTTTTAATGGGTACTTTGTGCTGATTAGGTGAGAAAGGATTATCTTCTTTCCTGCTATTTATAACACAGCTAATGATTTTCTTTGGAGTGAGTAGCTTCTTATTTATATTCAGATGCTTTCCTTGACAGGGGCAAAGTCAGGACAAAAAGGTCTTCATTGCTTCTTTTGCTACAAGGTAAAAATATGGGGCTGCTTCCTGTAAATGGTTCTACTCACCCAGGTATTAACATATGTATGGGTCATATTTTTCTTATAAAAGGTGTTCCCTGTCGTTTTGAAGATTACAGTATAAAGACCTATCCATTACGCAGTTACCTTAAATACTAGTGTAGTTCTAAGAAGCACCTGGTTTAAAATAGTATAGCATTATTCTGGTTTATTAAAACACCCTGCTATGTAACTGCCCTTCCATTTACAATAGTTTCACTTTCAGGATAGCTGTGATTTGGAAAAGGTTTAAAATCAGATGAATCATCAGTTGTCCTGGGAAGCACTGTTCTGCAATAAGCTGCTGGCTCTTTGCCCCATATGCAGTCATTTTCTCATACAGTCGTTAGGACAGTTCCTATCCCTCTGTCATATCACAAAATTAGTGAGTCCTTTTCAATAACTTTACAAAGCCTGTAAGACACGACGTAGCAAATCCTTCCTGTTTTACTTAAATAGTGAGGTTTCAGCCTCTGACGTAGATTGGTATTTGCAAGATCACACATGCAAAGGAAAAGTGTCAGCCTTACACCTTATTTCTGTTAAAGAGTCTGTTTGTCCTAGGTTGGAAAAGTAGCTGTTTGCTGAAATTTTGTGGAAATGTCCTCAAGTATTTTGCATACAGAACTAGTGTAAGTGCAATGTAATATGCTGTTTGTCTTAACCAGTATAATATACTAAAGTTACAATGAACCCACCTGCATTTAGCTTTTACACATGAGAATATTTTCATAATTGCCATATGGCTCTTCATGAATTTCTGATAACAGTAGCAACGACACTTTTGTAATGAGATCCCAGTGCAATTCCATCAAATTAGAAAAAAAGCATAATGGAAATATGAGACAGATTTAGCAGTAAAAGTGTGCTTACCTTCATATGTTCCACTTTCTAAGAGAGCACCACTTTTCTCCAATTCCATAAAATCTTCAACAGTGATGAAAATATAGTCTACACCAGGGACTTCCCCCTCCTTATGTGGCCTTGTGGTGCCTATCAATAAGATGAAAGATACACTGTCAAGCATGTGACCTAAATGTAGAATGATCTTTTTGAATGTTTTGGTAAATTTACAAAATAAAGCATTTCTACAACACATTATATAGCACATCCTCCTTGTGAGGATGTTTTTCAAAACCGTATAGCTACATTTGTTGAAGCTGACAGAGGTATATGAGATGCATGCTTAAGAACGTGCCAGATATTCTGTGGATCCATATTATTTATTCTCTCTAATGAAAATACATCATACTGCTGTTCTTTTTATGTTACTAGAAAGACCCTCAGTGACACCAGGCATTCAGAGGTAACACAAATCTTTGATGTGTATTTTCTATGGCTTCAAACGAAGTCTTGTCTACAATTAATTTGCTTCATGATTTTTTAAACATTTATTAGTACACAAAATAATAAATCTGTAAGTAAATCTGTAAGTGTTATATTCACGTTACTTGTTTCAATGCCGTAAGTGGACGTGATAAATAGTTAGGCTTAAGGTACTGAGTGATTCAAATCACGTGCTAACCATGCTGTCAAACTGCAAAGGTGTTTGTATTTAGTTATTGCCTCTATTGTCATCTCTGGAGGACAGAACTCCATAAACGTTGTCAGCCAACTTTTCACACATGCTGAGAAGTGACTTGCCTTAGCTAGCAGAGTTGAGAAGTTATCAGGGAAGCATATACATTTGACCTAATTTTCTAAAGGTCCAGTTTATTGTTGTCAGGCTATTCCTACTTTGACTGAAATCACTAAGACACAAAACTCCGTTTGGAAATTGGAGAGTTTTAGGTCCTCCTCAGACTCAGAGTGTTTGAAACATCTTAAACAAGCAATTTTTTATCAATACTGTAGTGATCACACCATACACGCAGGGTTTGGTTTGAGGACTGTTGACACTGGGAAGTGGCTAGAAACCAGGCCTGCCACTTCCTGGACTGAAGTTTAACATCAAAATATTGTGCAGAAGACACCATCTCTTCCTCAGTTGTTTATCCACCACCTTAAATACTGTATCATGTCTCTCATATTACGCAATAGTGATTCAGACATCTCTTCAGGTCATCTAACACAAAATCTATTTCATATACTTTTTGATGTCTATTATTCAGACACAGGCATCTAAACCTCTTGAATCATTTTGTGTGAGATTCATCATGAGATGAAGAAAACTAAGTGTAGTTGTTCACATTTCTGCCATGTGTATAAACCATTTGCGTTCTATAGCTAGATCTAATGGAGGCTTCTGTGCAACGAAGAGCACATTAGAAGTGCGAGTTACTCTCAGTGACAATGACAGGACTCCCATGCTCACAGTGATTCCTACTGGCCAGTGCTCAGCTTTGCCAAAGCATTGGATGGCCTTCAGAGTTGTCCAAACCCCTTGTTGTCAGTGGAGACATAGAGATGTGGTGCCTTAGGTTATCTGGACTGCTTGTCATAGAGACGTTCTCTCCTCACAGACAACCTGAATGTCTATCGCAAAGACTGAATGAGCCTGAGAAGCTAATATTTCAGTAGCTAACATCAGGAATAAGTTTTGATACATCTGTAAGACACTTTCCATCATTTGTCTGATTCCAATTCCCTTTTAATCTCAACATTTAAAACTAAAACTCATCCTATGTGGCTGTATATTTCTGTGAATTTCATCTTTTCAGAAATGGGTCCATTAGGATTATTACTGTTGTGTTTCAGGGATGGTATGTTTAAAGTACTCAGACACCTGGTGTGACCATAGATATGTTGAATTTACTCTCCATGGAATGTCTGACCCCTGGGGATGCAGCAACATCCTCAAAGATCTCCAGCCCTTTGTGAGAACTATGCAGAAGCTCAGGGATTCTGGCAAGCCCCTGAGCTGCAGGGAGCTCTACTAACAGCACAGGCATCAGATGCTTGATCTGCATGTTGTCTCCTGAGGAATTTTTCACTCCCAAAGTCTATTGACAGGAACTGTGTCTTCCTCATAAAACTCAAGAAACAAGCAAGCTTTGGCAAATCAAAGCTATGTTGTTCCTAGACATCGCACAGGGAAGAAATTGGCACAGTAGATGAGTACCTCTAACTTACCATCTCTTCAACAGTATTTTATGTAGCCAGACTAGGATTACCAGAATTTTATCAATCAGACAAAAACACAAGTTACATAAAATGTGGAGGTAAACCCTCCTTTGAGTACAAAGTTGGACCAGGTGACCTACTGAGCTCCCTCACAACCTAAATTTTCATTTATTCTATAATATTAAATGTTAGTGCACTGTAGTTTGTTTTAAACACATGGATATTCAACAGTCATATTGAATAGGGATGACTGCAAAGTCTCACAGGAGGTCCAACAACAGACTCAGTTATCCCCGTGTTTCTCTACTTTGGTCACTGTCTTTGGTCAACTTGCCTAGAAAAGTGTAATAAACTACATTTCAGATTCTGAATCCCTCTCAAACTGGAAGCCAAAGACCAGACCTTTCTGGCCTTATGTGACTTAGTCATGTTCTTTCAGATATGGTACACGAATAAGAATGTTTGCATATGTCCTGCACTATGAACTGAATATTATGTCTAATCTGCTTCCCCTATTTCACATGAAATGCATGGTCCAATTATAGACTAATTCTGTATCCTTAACATGTATCTTAACTCTAGCCTGCCTGTTCTCCAGTTGAATTGCTCATCATCTGTCCCCACGTGTAAGGTAGTCATGAGATGCCCTGTATTTAGAGCTGCAGATGTAATCATTATCTTGTTCTACAACACTCCAAGATTTCAAACAGTCCCTATTTTGGTTCAAGAGGAAACTAACAGATTTTTGTGGCAAAACCAAAAGACCCATATACCGGCTATGTCTGTCCTAAAATTTCAGGAGATACTACTGTCACTCAGATGGTAACATGCAAGATTCCACCCTCTTTTCTTATAATCCTTCGGGAGTCTGCTTCAAGAGATCTGTATTGTATCACATACTGAGGGTTGTACTCCTATAAGATATCAACTACTTCCTTCCTTCAAAAAAACGGAGAAGAGAGCAAGCCATGATCACTAATTGCACGTGTTCAGAGTGACTCATACCCCAGGTACAGCAGTTTCTATCCCACCAGAACTTTATTGCCGTTGATAAAATTTTACAGAGTCCCATTTACCTCCTGCATCTGTTCTCATTCCCTCAGCCTGGAGGACCTGAGATCTTGAAAATGGTTAAAGCAATTCCGTGACTAATGGAATAATCAATAGTTATTGCATCTTTTACTCCTTCACCCTGAAGGAACTGAGTTGCTGCTATTAATACTTCTGCCGTCCTTTATACCTTTCTGTAAGCACCATAGGATTTGCAATGTGCAGGTTAACAGACTTGGAGGTAGTTACTGGAGAATCTTACCCATCAAGATCTGAACACTGAGATTTATATATAGGAATCTTATAAACCCTAGGCAATTTTTCTTTTTCCTTGCTTTTGAACTAATATAGAGTTACTGTTCTTAAGAGATTTTGTCCTTAACTACATTCATACAGAAAGATAAGCAGCCCTAAAAGCTATAGTGATTCAAGAATTAAAACAAAGGATTAATTCCAAGCCTCATGTTTTTACAGAAACACAACACCTCTTGTTATTCAGCATCAAGACTTAATAGGACACACTTGCTACTGCTTATAATATTGAGCCTTTTATTAATGTAAAATGGAAATAGGAACACAGTTACCATTTTGTTTCCATGGTAACATATGAAAAAATGATCTTTGAATTCAGTAATAAAACAACATGATACTTTTAGATCTTGCAGGATCAAAACCAGCAAAGGATATTTGCACTATGCATATTTATAACAACTGCAGTCTATTGTTGCTGTTGAACAGAGGATGCACAAGGAGTAGCTTTCAAGTAACCACGACCAGTCCACACAAACAAGTGCTGTCACACTGTGTGTAGGTAGCTTAGAAACTACAAAGAATCTGGACTAATACTGACTTTCTTTGATTTCATGAGCACTGCTTGCCCCACTCATTGATTTGCTTTCAAAAACAATATTAGGGTCATTTGCTGAGCAACCACTTCGTCTGGATTCATAACTTCAAGATGGATAGTTGGTACAGGTTAGAGATATTTAAGCTATGTGGCAGATCTTTTTTTTTACCACACCCTTTGCCTTTGTAGCTTGTTTCTTCTGTTCTGCAGGGGAAACATTGTGATTCACCATGCCTCAGTGCCAACTTTCTGTGCTCAATGTTATGTTACATGATGGTGCTATATTTCTGGAGAGGAATTTGGTGCTGTTTACATAAATAGCCTTTGAAAGAGCATTTTTCTTTTAACTGAGTATAAGGCAGCTCAGGGTATAAATTTAGACACCTAAGAAATCATTACAAAAAATAAGAAAAGGAGTATGTTAATTTAATAGCAATAAAATATTTTTGAAATACTGCTTATATCAGCTTGGGGAACAATAAATAATCTTTAACATGAAAGTTTTATATTGACTGCTAGTGCAGTTTGGAAAAATGGTCAGTTCAGGTAGTGTTCAATCCAGATTACCATTATTAGTAAAAAAATATAGAATTGTTAACTCCAGAAGAACTTCAGAGTTGGAAAGCTCCACACCAGTTTGTACAGGTAGGAGAACAACTAAGAATCTATGTGCTTCCTTTTCAGTCTCAGCATCCAAGGACATAGTTATAACATATTTACAGTGCTTATTTGGGAACAAGGTGCTTGGTTTGACTTTGAAAATATTTCTACTTCTTAGAAGCACTGACTCTTCACGGTCTCTGTCCATCTCTGCTACTTTCAAAAGCAGGAAAGGTGCTCTCTCAGTATTCCTTTTACTGCTATTTCAGTGTAGTTATGTGTGATAGGAAAAGAGGCAAATTTATTTATGTGTCAGCACAGGAATATGAATGTTAGTTAAAAACCCCAGAATTATGACAGGAAGGACTCAGAAAGCTGTTCTGTGCTCAGTACCACAGACACATTTTCAAGAACACTGCATTCTTGCACAGTAAATAATCTATATTTTACTGTCTTTGGCAGCATTACGAGGATAATGTGAGTACATGAGGAGTGTTCCTCTACACTCTGTATGATGGTCAGGAGAGTAGAAGTAAAGGCCTTAGTCCCTGCATGGTCCAATACCTACTCACAGACTTTGTGCACAGGTTTCAATGCACCAAGCTTATAGGCATATTAGAAATATTTGTATTATTACATTTTTTAATTGCAAGTTGAGGGCAAACATGGCACATCTCTTTGCTATCCAAACACCTGCACAGTCCTTGAGCTGATTTGCATTTGGATTCACAAATTGGTTCCTACAGCATCAGGTAAATACAAAAGCAAAGATGTGTCTTTGCCGCAAGGATTTACAGTGTAAATGAAAGGCACAGTAATAACCTAGCCCTCTTTGCATAATGAACTACTCCTAGATTCATTTTCCAAATGTATGGAAGCAAATAGGACCTTATTGCGCTTATTTGTTCCAAATATAACAAAACATAAAAAGATCTTTAATATATAAAGCCCTTTTATCAGACATTCTACTGTAAATTTGTTCTGTAATTCAACGCTGTACAACAGTTTGTTGTGCAAAGTAGTACACCAGGCTGTCGTACATTACAGTAGCTGGAGGGATCCCTCCTGCAGAAGCAGACTGCTAATCTTTAATAAACTTCAGCTGAGCCCTTGGTACGACCTTGTATACACTTTGTCTTAGAAAAATTCAACAATGTTTAATTAGCTCTTTTGTTTGTTTGTCAGATTACTCTGGGACACTGTTACTGTGAGGAACTGAAATGTATGGGAAATTGTACCTATCTTGTCAGATTGCTAACTGCATTAAGCAGAGAAACACCACATTCGTCTTGATCTACTGACCTCCCAGCTGAAGAGAATTATAAACATAATTTTCAAGTAAAGCAATTTCAGATGTACTACAAGGCAGGAAGCTCCAAGTGTTTATGATACTTCTCATAACAACATAAAACACAATGCTATAAGACCCTGCTTGCCGAGGATCATGAAGAGGAGAAGTTTTTTCCTCTTTCTACGTGTGTAATACCAGCAATTTCTCAGATGCATGCCTATAAAAATGTAGCATCTAAAGGAAGGAATTCTAGATTCCTGCAAATATTTTTCAGAGGTAATAGTTTTGAACTGCATTAATAAGCAGGATGTTGGCAAAGTAGTTTCTGAAGAAAATATCCGGGTTAATAAATTCAAACGCCACTAGCAAAGGTGCTAAATGCTCCGCAGTGAGGCAAAGGCAGGCATTTAGCAATTGCCGAGTTGTGAGACTGAAGCATTATTTGCAATGTTCCCTGTACACTGAGAGAAAATTCAGACGCTATTTGGAAGAAACAGGGTGTTTTTACTATCTCCAGGATTTTATGACCAAGTTTTAGTAGAAAGGTAAAAGCACTTTGCCATACTTCATCACAGAACTAATAGTTTCATTACTGGGTGTTTAATTCCTGTGAATTAAGAGGAATTTTTTCTGTGCATCATCAGTATCCATTGATATTAGCAGAAATAATAGATTAAGTATATGGCTCAATCCAGTGTGCACTGAAATTAGGTAGAGAATTTGGGTCATATCAAAAGAAACCTTTAAAAAAAAAAGAAAAAGCATGACCTGTACAAGTATACTTTGGGATTAATGACATTAATGACATTATTTGTTACATTTTGATTCTCCCTGGAGAAGTAAAACATAAGAATGTGAAAAGCAGTCTTAAGAGACCTTGGAGCGGCTTGTAGTGTCCACATTCTATACTACCTCATAATTCTTGGGACATGTATTTTATATTTTATATTTTATAGTGTAGAACAGAGGCAATGACTTCCTGGATTTGAGATTGACAATGCCCAGAGTAAGAAAGAAGCATGCCTTTTATGGAAAGAATATGCATTCAGCCTGTGCTGCTTTAGATTTGCACTTCTAGACTTGAGGTATCTGCATTAGGTTAGTTGGATAAGTTCCTGCCTGATGGTTAGCAGGATTATTACACTCCAGGTCCTTTCAAATACTTTTTTTTTAGATTCATTATGCAATCAGTAGCTTCTGATTAAACACAGCCTGGGTCTTCTATTTGTTCTTTTGGTTTTGTGCAGTATGACAGACAACATAAACACGAACAACAAAGTAAAATCAGAAGATGCGAATGACTAGTTCTAGCTCAGGACTGCTGGTAGGAAGATTATTTATTTGTTTATTTATTTGGTTAATTATGTGGGGACCACTGGAATCAGCAAGACACTCGGAGAAGAAACGCAGCACCAGAGCTGTAGGCCGAGATAGATTCTTCAAAAGTTTTCTTTAAAATAAACTGTGACATATCCAGAGCTATTCATGACAACATGCGAGGATCTGGTCATTGCATGTTCATGCTGTTATCCTGTGACAGGCACTGATACATTGGGTGTTCCCTCTACAAAGGTACGTGACTCACTGACTGGTAATCATGGCATGAACTGGGTCACTTTCCTGCTGCTGGTGAATTCCTCATTAAGTCTGCAGAGTACTTTCTTTTAAGAACAACTGACCCAGCATTAAGCTCAGCTATACAAGTTACATTGCCAGCACAGCAAAACATCTTTTTTTCAGTATCTTTGCCAAAAGTATCTTTTAAGGTGTTAACAGTAGACTTCAGAGATAAAAGCTAATAACTGAGACGTGTGAATACTTTGTGTCAAGTTAGGCACAGAATATTACAGAAGATACTTGTAAAAATCAGAAAAGCTGTTGCTAATGCAGATATCACAAACACTGAAAATGTATTCTACGTAACTCCTGGAAAATACCAAATCGGGAAATTATGGGTATCCTGGCATTTGGAAGTGCAGACCATACAGGAATTAGACAAGTGCCTGAAGGAATCTGATTTTCAGCGCTCAAAAAGTGAAAAGACAAAAAAAAGGAAACCCAGATATGAATAACTTTGGATTCCACATTATTTCCTCAAAAGTCTTTTTTTAAAGGCAAGAATTAGCACCAGCCATGAAGCTCTAGAAGACATTGGGTTTTTCTTCATAAAACACGTCAATGTCTTAGGAATCAACCTTGCCATATATCCCAATATCTTTCATGATTATTATGAAGCTAGAACACCACACCAGCTTTCCAAACAGATAGGAAAGAAAGCAGTTGTACTGGGTTTGCATGGCAAGGTTTTGGTAGCCAGGGGGCTACGGGGGTGTCTTCTGTGAGAAGCTGCCAGAAGCTTTCCCCATGTCCGATGGAGCCAATGCCAGCCACCTCCAAAACGGACCTGCTGCTGGCCGAGGCTGAGCCCATCAGCAATGGTGGTAGCACCTCTGGGATAACACAGTTAAGAAGGGAAACCTCCTCAGCCCCGCATAATGGCAATTGCAGCCAAAGAGAGGAGTGAAACTATGTGAGAACAGCAATTCCGCAGACACCAAGGCTGGATGAAGAAGGAGATGGAGAAGGTGCTCCAGGCACCGGAGCAGAGGTTCCCCTGCAGCCTGTGGAGCAGACCATGGTGAGGCAGGCTGTGCCCCTGAAGCGCAGGGAGGTCCATGGTGGAGCAGATCTCCACCTGCAGCCCAGAGAGGACCCCACGTCAGAGCAGGGGGATGCCTGAAGGAGGCTGTGACCCTTTGGGCAGCCCACACTGGAGCAGGCTCCTGGCAGGACCTGCGGACCCATGGAGAAAGGAGCCCATGCTGAAGCAGGTTTACTGGCAGGGCTTGTGACCCCGTGGGGACCCACGCTGGAGCAGCCTGTTCCTGAAGGACTGCACCCCGTGGAAGGGACCCACGCTGAAGCAGTTCGTGGAGAACTGCAGCCTGTGGGAAGGACTCACACTGGAGAATTTCGTGGAGGATTGTCTCCTGTGGGAGGGACCCCATGTTGGAGCAGGGGCAGAGTGTGAGGAGGAAGGAGTGGCAGAGACAAAGTGTGATTACCTGACTGCAACCCCCATTCCCCGTCCCCCTGCGCCACTGAGGGGGAGGAGGCAGAGAAATGGAATTGAAGTTGAGCCCGGGAAGAAGGGAGGGGTGGGGGAAAGGTGTTTCAAGATTTGGTTTTATTTCTCATTATCCTGCTCTGACTTTTGATTGGTAATAAATTAAATTAATATTCCCCAAGTCAAGTCTGTTTTGCCCATGATGGTAATTGGTGAGTGATCTCTCTCTGCCCTTATCTCGATTCATGAGCCTTTTGTTATATTATCTCTCCCCTGTCCATCCGAGGAGGCGGAGTGACAGAGCATCATTGGTGGGCACCTGGTGTCCAGCCAGCGTCAACCCACCGCAGCAGTGAACTGCTCTAAAGAAACACATGAGAATGGAAATTTGAAAATCTGATGATATATGGATGGTAGGTTGTGGTGGTATGAGGTCAGGGGGTTTATTTTGGTTAATTAGGAACTTGTAGATCTAATAAATAGTTAATAAAGTCCAAGATTATTTTTTGTACATCGTTTCTACATTCAGTGTTGTTCTTTCATGGATTTCCACTTTTTCAGGTAAAGATATAAACTAAAACATGATGACAAATCTTTACATATTTTGGAAGTTTAGGCTTTGATTTCCATTGCACAAAGTTGTTTACATACCCATAAACCTTTATTCCACCTATAAACAACAGATTTTCACATGACAGTGAATATATGTGCACAAGAGGACTACCTGAAGAATGAAGACATGCATTAGGACATTTCAATGGGAGAATCCTATACGCATGAGCATTTATGTTTCCATATATTCCTTCAGTTTTGTAAAAGTCTTCCGCTAATGAGAGCTAGACAGAGAGTTTTGATGTTACTAATAAAATAAAGGTACATCTAATTACACACAAAAAGCTTTCTACTACTAGAAAGACTTAATTAGAACATGGGTTCTTAAGGTCTTTGGAAGAACAAAGCGTTTTCTTGGAAATGTCTGATTTTTTGCAGCTCTTCAAGAGGATAGATGATGTAGTTAAAGATCTATTTGCATAGGAGTCTGTTGGCATGTGTAGCTCTGCTAAAGAGTCAGGTACAGATGAATTATTGACCAGTGTTAGCAGTTCCATTATTCCTACTGATGGTCCAACTTACTGGAGCATCAATGGAAATATTAACTGATATTTGGGGTAGTTTGTTCAACTATGATGTTGAAACATCTGTTTATACTGTACTTTATTCTAATCTACTTTCAGAAATCACAGAATCAGAATCACAGAATGTTTGGGGTTGGAAGGGACCTCTGTGGGTCATCTAGTCCAACCCCCCAATCCTGGAAACTCACCACATCTGGAATAAGGGCCAACACTTCTGCTATCAACAACAGAACCTGCTTTTGCACCAGTTGGTTTTACTAACAATACAATGTTATGGATGACTTTTGTTAGGCAGCTTGTACACATTACCACAAAGAACTGAAGAACCTGCTTAAATCATACACAGACCATAGTGTACGTTCACGTGGCAAAATGCTCATATGTAATAGCAGATACCGTTGCACTCATTTTTAATGAGCAGAGTTCAAGGAAATGAACGAGTGGCTGTGCAATACTGTGTGCAACACCACCAGCAGATTCACAGCTGAAATCCCTGGTGGCCAGCTGCTCTCCAGACAGCGGAGCAAAAGCTGAACAGAGACTCAGGGAATGGTATTGCCTTCGTAGGGATCCCATCAGTGCTAGACAGAATTTCTTATTGCAGGATGCCACGATCTGCTGCAGGAAGGCTTGGAGCAGAAGGAGAAGGCATGCTGAGAGACTGCTCTGTCCGTGCAGAAGCACATTTCTCATGTGAAGGTTAGAGGATGTCGAGTGCTGTACCTCGCGGGCACGTTGGCATAGACAGCACGAGTTTTCTTGTCTGCTTCTAGAGTAAGAGAAGGAATCTTGTTCCTTCTTTCCTCCTTTTACTTTCCACTACAAACAGCAAAAGTAGCATATACTCAGTGATGATGTGGACTCCTTGGTAAAAAATTCTCTGTTGCTCTTCTTTATCTACTGTTTCTCATAGGCAATAAAGTTTTGATTGAACTATGAACTTACGCAGTAAATTCCAAGTTAACAGAATGTTTTTCTGTTCTAAAAAGTCCAGTTTAAAACACTACGATAGAAAATGTATTCTCCTTCTTTCACGTAAAGGAATGCATCGTGGAACACTTCTGCTATGTTATTCAGAAAAGAAATGTATTATTTTGAAACCACATCAGTTTTTATGTTAAACTATTTTCCCTAAAAACATGAATCCCTATAAAAAAACAACTATTTGAAATAGATTTCTTCCCATCTGTTTGTAGAAGAAAAAATTTCCAGCTTAACTCACATTACTAAAAAAAACCATTCCTCAGTAACAAGTTGAATAAATTATTTATACAGGAGTCATTATTCTACAGTGTACTCACAAACTTAAAAGTGCCTGCTGCAGATTTAGATATTGTGACTATCTTCAAGTTTTTAAAAGAAATTTTAAAAACCTTGTTCATTCTTCTTCTGAAGATATAGAAAAAAAATAAGCTTAGATTTAACTTCAAAGGAGTAAAATACAGTGAAGGTGAGGAAATTGATGTCATGTAATCCTGAATGTGCGGAAGCCCACTGCTACTCTTATCTCCTACAGGAATTATTTCTGAGGTGTAACTACAGCACTGGTGAAGGTCGTTTCATGAAGACTGCATGCTCCAACTGACAGACAATTTCCTTATTCCAGAGGAACATAAGTGTTGCGTGGAAGATTATGTCTGAATAAAGAAGGACTTGGAACAACCTGAAAGCTGTCAGTCCCAGGTATGGCCTGGACATTCTTCTTGTATTCAGTAGTGCTGGAAGAAAAGTTCTTGGTGAGCGGCAAGTGTTCCTCTGGTTGGCTAATTAAAATTGCTGCTTTCCATGTACAGTGAGGCTTCATTTTCTGATACAATGAGCTGCAATAATCTACCTTGCAACATTCAATTCAGTAGTCACTAGAGATGAATTAATTCCACTTATTTTAGCTGCAAACGGATAGCAAGAACTGGAATCTGTTGCTACTGATGATAACAGAGCAAATTAAAAGTACCTATATCTAATTATACTACTTTTATATTCATGGATGTAATTAATTGCTATTTATGAATTTGAAGCTCTAATAATTAGTATCAGGAAACTGAATTTGCTGAAGAGGATGGGTCAATGATTCTAGCTCCCCAGCTATCAAAGAATGTGAATATTCTTTATTTTATAATGATGACCTTTCTTTCCTTTTAACCACCTGAGCATTTCTGCTTCTTCAAAGTTCTGTTCATGAGCTCTGTATAGCTATGTGCAGTGTTCCTATTGCTTTTTCACACTAATCATCTCTCTGATCCAAATCACAATGCAATGTTTTCTTCTGACACCACACACCATTAATACAGTGGTCCTCTCATCCCAATCTGTAGAAGTGCCACTGCACTAAATAGTGATAAAATCTATGATGAATTTATAACTTGTCAATTTACTGAAGGTGGTGTACAAGATATACATACATTGCCTGATAAACAGTTCATTCTGTTAACTCAAATATGTGCTTGTCATGTTCAGACTCCACAGTCCTAGAAACCTTCAGGCCAGCCTAGCTTCTCCTTATTCGAGCAGCTGTCAGTCTCTCTAGCTGATACATTCCTTTTGAAAATAAAGTATCTTCATGAAACAAATACAGCATAATCTTTGTATTTTTACCATGTGTGCTTATTTCCATTATATCTAGTAGCCCCAGAAGACTTAAATCACTTTTTGAGGGTATTATCCTTTCAGTCTCACCCCTTTTCTTGTGATCTCTTGAGACGCTTGAGAGCTGCTCTGTTTCTCAGGGTAGAGGAATAACAAACAGTCATAATAACTAGTTGTAGGTCTTTATATTGGTGAAACAGAGTTTCTGACAAATGCTAAAGGCAGACCTCAGTGCCTTGGCCTTATGTTCTTATTCCCAGTCATGAGAGAATTGGAATTCTGGTTATATGATGAAATTGTAGTGTTTTTGCCTAACACAGCATCATGGACTTTCAGGAGATATTATCATCCACATTTTGGGAAAAACTAGGTTAAACCAACATATATATGTATGTGTGACTCAACTCTACACAATTGATTCCAATCATGCTAACACCCTGATTTTCCTCTCTGGACTGTCCAGAGGAGAAAACTGGCTTAATTTTCAGTGCTAATGTTTTAGAAGTGCATATAGGTTCCACATGTCAGCGTGAAAATCCACATTTAGAAACAGACAGGCACTAGCAGAGAATCTGGGAGAAGTGTTTATTTCTACATCCTTGTAAACTGGTTCCATAGCTTCCACTTACGCTCAGTTGTTTATTTCATTATGTGTATTTTCATCAAAATGCTGACAGTAATATCAGCTAAACTTTCCTTTGTTACTTACACCTGAATATCCCTAGCCATTCTCCCAGCTGCCTTGGACAAGGTCCCTTTATTTTTTTTGTCTGAAAAAAGGAGGGGGAGGGGGGAAGAGACAACAAGGAAAAAAGGGGAAGTTCCATTTTTGCAGATTTGTTGTGCTTTTCTTTACTAACACAATACTGTCCTGCTGCTCCATCCTAATCTTAAGCTCCTAAAAGGAAAGGCAAATATCCACTGATGGTTTCATAAGTATGGTGACACAATTCACTGTAGGTCTGTGTTGTACGACTGAACCTCCAAGGCTGCCTGTGCATTCAGCAGAGGGTGACTTCAGTCAGACTGACACTTCTAGATTCTCCACTGACTTCAGAAGACATTTAGGATCAGTAATGTCCTGACTTATTAGCCTCCAGGGTGTGTTTAAAGTCAAGCAAGATGAACTGAAGCTAAAGCATTTTTGCACTAGGCACCGCTAAGGGGCTTTCACGAGACAAATCCAGCCAAGACCCTTCAGGTCCATGGTGTTTTCTCCCAACAGATAACCAGTAAGCCCACCAAGAGACTCCTCCAATTATCCAAACATTACTTTTCTGGAAAGCGCTTATCTGAAACATGGCCCCAGCTACTAGGAAGGGGCAGTTCACACTTCTGAGTAATTTAACTGTGGATGAGCTGGGTTCAAATACATCATTGTGGCAACTAGTCCATTGTCTTAGGACCAACAGCTTGAATCAACTGTGCTTGTTTCAAATGATCTCTGGAGTTGCACAAAGTGAGAGAACCTCCTTATTGTCATCTGAAAACCACACTAGTGACAAACCTGGCAAATGTCCAGCCAGTGCCCAGTCCAACATTAGACCATGTTATCAATACACTCAGGTGATAATAGCTCATTTGAAGTTTTGCCTGTGAACAGGACGTGAGTCTGAATCAAAGTACATAAATAGGATAAAAATATTAGCCACAAGAATATAAATTGGCTTCTAAAATCTGAATGTAAATTCTAACCAGGGTAAGAAATGGTGTAATAACCCAAAATGTCCTCAGCAGATATCTCTTTTTGAATTTACCCACAAGCAGGGATGCACACTGCATGTTTGGACTTGGGTAGAACACAGTACTTTTTCTCAGTGTTGCCTATTACTTATTTCAAGACCTACACATTAATAAATGTTTAATGTTACTGGGTGGCTTCTACATTGTCAACAATCATTTGAGAAGTGTTACAGACCAAGAAAACATCAGCTGCATCTGACCATGTAATTGATCCCACTCTTTTACTAGAAAGACAAAGATTCAGTATAAACCAATTCTGAAAACTAAATTAATCAGATTGATTGTATTTCAAACTGCAATAAAAATGCAGTTATACAAAACTGAGAGGTGACTTCAGTAGCTGTTCCCTACAGTCTCTCCTCTGTTGCTCTTTTTTTTTATCCATCAGGCTGTGATTTTGCCTGTAGATAGCACAGGAGGCACTAGAGACAGTATTTTGCAATTGGCAATCTGATAACTCATAATTTGGAAGTGACTTCCCTAAAGCCAACAACTGAAATAATAATAGGCCTCTCCTTTCTACTCCTGTGGTCAATAGCAAAACTGCAATTCACTGAAATTGGAATGGGCCCAAACATTAATAAATGAGAACTACCTCATAAGCATCAATACAGAGCGCCGTATCTAGAAAATCATGAGCTCTCTGTGTCGTGAAGAATGTCACATATGTGTGCTATTTACATAACAACTGAGCATTTTCACTCTCTTCAGTGAAACTGAAGCAGAAAGCTCATTTCAGTGTTATTAATGAAAGCAACACAGTCTACCTTAAAGATACATCTCCACCAAAACTTAAGGAATTCTGGACCATTACTTAAAAATCATTTATAATGTTTAATTTTGTCTTAATTTTTACTAATATCAGTGAAAATCAAAATTTACATCAGAGAAGTCAGAGAAATTAAATACAACTCAATAATGTCTAGAAGCACAGCACGAATGTAGTTGAAATATTCCCACTCACCAAAAATGATGGTGAAAATCCAGCAGAATAAAAATTGAAAATGAAATGAAATGTTTTTGTCTTGAAGAATGTGTAGAGGAGAGTTGTCTCCTTTGGGACAACTTTTTAGCACCATGACCCTTTCCAGGAAAAGGTGGTGTTCCTCCACTTACGCTGGAGGGTTGACTTGCTACCACTGGTATTGTTGTGACAGAGAACAGGAAGAGAGGCAGTTTATTTTGGCTTGGGCTTCTTCCTTGTGTTTTTGTGGCACACAACATTTGTCACCAAGCTGTTTGAACATGAATACTGCTGTGCTCGCTCAGTGCTAGTCAGGGTATAGTGATGTATGCAGACTTGCCAAACCTCAGCTAATGCCGCTGTTACAATTATTTCTCCAGGGGAGAACAACGAGTTCTGGAAGGATGAGGCACTGCTGCAGTCTCTACTGGGACAGCAACAGATCGGCACTACAAGCATCAACTCTGGGGCCACCATGCTCAGCAGAAGGTAGGAGTCATCTATACCTTGCAAAGTGACTTCTCAGTCACCAACAAGTCTCAGGCTTGCCACACCGTAGGACTTCTTTTATACAGCTGTTGAGCCAGCTCACATGGAGTAACATACAAATCATGTACCTTCTTTGCCAGGTTACCAGGCGGAATATCAACTTTAACGGCCACTTTGTAGTACTAGTTTACCACTGACAAGCCTGAAACTCAAGAAATCCTCCAGACAAAACTATCAACCCATTGACAACACCGGTGTACCACTGGGGGTGGTGGAGCGTCCTTGTCAATCGTTTGACAAAAAGAGCATATCTTCAGTGACTGAGTAGCTAGATCTCACATCAAGCTGTGACTTGAACTTCTAATTTGCATAGTGTAACACCAAGTCCATCGATTTATTAACTGTATTTCTTGTTTTTACAAAGTTTTCTTAGTTTTGGGTTTGTTTGTTTGTTTAAAAGAATATACTTCAAAGAATTTAATTTGAATTCCAGTATAAAAAGCTCCCTGAATAAAGAAACATTAAATGTAATAACACCTTTTTTAGATTTTGAAAATGTAGTACAGAACCCTAGCTGCTGAATCAGCTGACCTTGAGGAAGAGAAATGACTATAAACAAGGCCTTTTTTGTTAGCTAGAGTAAATGATTCCCTGAAAGTAGAATAAAACAACGGCAGTAGCAACGAAGCTTTACGCTGGCTGAACTCCACAAGAAAAAAGCATGAAGAAGTAGAGTTTGGTTTGTCTAAGGCATGAAGCTGTCAAGGGCAGCAAGCATACTTTTATTAAAGTGGTAGATACACGTGTATATCTAAATTATACTGGTTGGCTGAATTACATCTAATGAAGATAGTAATTATAAATGAAGTAGTGCTATAACTCATGCATAAACCCACCTCTTACATATCCATCGAATCTAATTTTTGCAATATGTATTTCTTGCGCATCATTCTTTTTAAGGAACATTGAATTTTAATGACACTTTAAGAAGATTTAAGGATGTAACAATTATGAGAGCAAATTGGCCTATTTATTATTTAACTCACAGTTGTTCTGTCTGTGAATTTATTTTTAACTGAGTACAGAAAAATAATTCACCACCAATACGTTCCATGAGTTACAGAATCTTCACAGAAAATGCAACTAACGATGGTGATACACGTCCAGAAATCTTGCAATCAAGTATGTCTAATGAAACATTTAAACTTCTTGTCGAAATATTATCCAAAACATGTATGCAATAAAGCATATTGCATACCATGTACGACCAGGACATAAGAGATTGCTTCCAAGTTTTACTAGTCAACAACATTTTGAATAAGTCATCTTATAGTCTTATGAAGTGGAAATTATCTGTTCATCACTAGAGGGAGTATGTTATATTCCTATCTGAAATGGTCTATTAATAATACTATAAATTCTGTATCACTTTCACATTTTTCTCCTGTGATTTATCCAAATTTTTAAACAAATATACACCCATCTCGTCTCTTCAAAGGAATCTGAAACTGTCACTACATAAGAAGGTAAAGGCACAGTATAGTCTGTTGGATTTTTGATCAGCTACAAGTAAAAAAGGACCAAGCTAAATGGGCTCAGCTGATGCAAATCTCCCATGAGAGTCAGTTCTACAGTTCCTGACATTCTGAAGTGTGTCTGTGGGGCTTTTCTTCTGAAATATCTAAAGGAAAGCATACAGTTATGAAGAAGCTAAAAATACGTAATGAAATCTGCAACTGGCATAAATTAAAGCAATTTTATTGATTTATACCAGCCAAGAAGTTGACCTGTGGCTTTAAAAATTTTCAAGCAATTGAAATCAAGCTCATAAATCACACAGTACAATTTCCTCATACTTTAATATTAATTTCAGTCTAAAATTATACAATAAATAATGCTCTCTATATTACTGCTACTTCATCTATCTTATAATCCAATGAAGTCCAGGAATTCACCGCAGATTAATTAATTTACTAGTATCACAAAGCACCACTATATCACCTGTTAAACCTTCAGGGCTTCTTGTGTAGTTTTTTTGTGGGGAGTTGTCTTGCTTTTTTTAAAAATTCTTTGAACAGTACGAGATCCACAAATGTACCCTTTTTCTAAAATGTAGACAAGTCCAAGTGTTTGGCAGAAGCAGCAGCCTTCATGTAGAAAATGTCAGGAAGATGCAGCAATTAGTCTTGTGTCACGGTTTAACCCGGCAGCTGGCAATCAGGAACACACAGCTACTCACTTGCACCTCCCCCTCCCAGTGGGATGGGCAGGAGAATGGACAAAAATAAAAACTAGTGGGCTGAGATAAAGACGGTTTAATAAGACAACTTAGGATATGGTAGCAGTAATAAGCATAATTATAATTTTAAACTACGCAAAGTCAGCTATACACAAGACAATTTTCCTCACCACCCAACAACAGTTCGTGCAGCCAGTCCCCAAGGAGTGATGGTGGAAGTTATGGATTTTGCGGAACTCACGGATTTCACCAAACTCATGGATTTCACCAAATTCACGGAAAAACTGGAACTCACAGAAAAAGACCGAACTCATGGAAAAGTAAAAGTTAAAACTCACAGACTTCCTGCCCCCTGGCCAACCCCTATCTATAAACTGAGCATGACTTCTAACATCTTCCATCGGCCAGCTTGGGCTGGCTGCCTGGCTGTACTCCCTCCCAGCTCCTGCACATCTGCTCATTAACTGAATACGCAAAGCTGAAAAAAGTCCTTGATTTCCCAGCAACAACTAAAACCATCAGTGTTATCAACATTCTTCTCCGACTAAATTATCAGCTATTGGGAAGAACACAGCTGCTACTGGAAAGAAAATGGACTCTATCCCAGCCAAAACAGGGACATATTGCTAAAGGAATTATTTTTGTGTGGTAGCCATCTCAAGAAGAAATACATTTTGCTGAATGAAATAAAAGACATTTCTCCCAACAGAGAAAAACTTAGAAGAAAATATCCTAAGGTAAAACATAACGGGTCCTAAACACTTTCAAAAGTATCCTCAGTATGAGTAAACAAGAACAGAAAACAAACATACAGCAGCAAATTATCTGCCATTACCCGATGCAGTACTACCCTAGAAGGCCTTGTTTTATGGCAATGTGGATGTATCTTCATTCTTTGGTTCTCTGACCTTGGATGTTGCTGACTGTGTAGATGTGTTCATTTTTTATGACAGTCTCATCTGAGTTTATCTTGCTAGACTTTTTAACAGTAATTATAACTGCCCTTCTAACAAAGAAGAATTGAACAGTGCCATAAATGTTCTCTTACTGTGGCTCTTCTTGAAAAAGTTGAAAGTCAAATGTTACAAAGGCTGAAACATCAATCTTACATTCACTAACTCTCTTTATAATGCTAATGACAACACAAGTACAGGAAAAAATGATACACAGAGTTGTATACTAGAAATAAATGTACCAGCCATCAGAAAAGAGAAGGAAAAATGCAAGAATCATATACACATTCTTTATCCAAATGATCCCATAGTTATTAAAGGTTTTGTGCTATTATGGGAACACATTTAAACACATGAAAAGTAAATGAACTCATAATATGTTGACTCTGCTACAGCAAGTAGTGTATAAACAGAGAACAGGAAGACGGGAGGCAGAAGAGTAGAGATGAGTATGAGTGAAATCAAATGCAAGTCCAGGGCATGTGTGTTCTAGGGTCTCTCAATGGAGGGATTTAATTAATATTTCAAATTTTACATTATGGAAAAGTAACTGATGTCTCCCATTATAAAATATTTTTAAAGCAAACATTCAGTTTAATGAATAATTATGTGCCTCATAAAATGTCTAGTACCATGATCCATCTAGTAGCTAGAAACTGAGCATTCATGCACCGCGACTAGAAAAGGCACACATTTTTAACATAGAGGATAATTAACTATTTGAGTTATTATCATGTAGTAGATTCTCTGTATCTTTAAGGTTTTTTTAATAGGAATTGGTGTTAATTGTAAAAATGGTTGAAGAAATCTACCCTTTATGTAATGCAGGAGGTCAGACAAGGTGAACGTAATGATCCCCTCTGGCTGTAGAACTTCTGACTCTGTGAATTCAGATGTAGTTAGTGATGTATTTAGCTACAAAACTATAAGCAAGCTCAGTTTTGGGTAGTGCTACTACTCTACTACTATGCCTACCCTTCCTCAAGCTGCAAAGGCAGGTAAATGGGTGAGACTGACACAGAAGCTTCCAATCATATGAATAGCTTACCTCCACCCATCCAGGGATAAACAAGAGTCCATGGAAGATGCGTTACACTTATCTTGCATAGTTTTAGTTCAGGGATTTCAAGTCCCTTGGTCTAGTGAAGGATCATGCTGAATAAAAAGCAACAGTCCTAGCCTGCCAGGACGCAGAGATTAAAACCTTCTCAATGCTGCTCAGGGACTGGTGACCAATCTCAAATACTTTATGCAAGCAGACTGCTAATTGTCACTCTCTGGTCAGTCTTTCTCTTAACCTAAAAAAAAGTCTACTGCTTCTAACCAAATATGGATCTGCCAATATAGTGGTTTTATCAAAAATGTCCAAGAATGACAGGGGAACTAATTTCCTCAGCCTAATGATTCCTTTCCCTAATCATGCCAAATATACAGAAAGATACAGTAGCAGTATAAATACAGACATTAAAAGGGGAAAAAAAATGACATTAGGAGTAATCAAACACTGGAACAGGTTGCCCAGAGAGACTATATCCTTGTAGATGCTCAAAGTCAGCTTGACAAGGTCTTGAGCAAAAAGGTTTGCTGAGCGCAGAGAGTGGTAGTGAATGGAGTTAAATCCAGTTGGCGGTCAGTCATGAGTGGTGATCCCCAGGGCTCAGTTTTGAGTCTGGTCTTATTTAACATCTTTATCAATGATCTGGATGAGGGGATTGAGTGCTCCCTCAGTAAGTTTGCAGATGACACCAAGTTGGGCGGGGGTGTCGATCTGCTTGAGGGTAGGAAGGGTCTGCAGAGGGATCTGGATCGATGGGTCGAGGCTAGCTGTATGAGGTTCAACAAGGCCAAGTGCTGGGTCCTGCACTTCGGTCACAACAACCCCATGCAATGCTACAGGCTTGGGAAGGAGTGGCTGTAAAGCTGCCCAGTGGAAAAGGACCTTGGGGTGTTGGTCAACAGCTGGCTGAACATCAGCCAGCAATGTGCCCAGGTGGCCAAGAAGGCCAACGGCATCCTGGCTTCTATCAGGAATAGTGCGGCCAGCAGGAGCAGAGAGGTGATCGTGTCCCTGTACTCGGCACTGGTGAGGCCACACCTGGAGTACTGTGTTCAGTTTTGGGCCCCTCACTACAAGAAGGACACTAAGGTGCTGAAGTGTGTCCAGAGAAGAGCAACGAGGCTGGTGAGGGGTCTAGAGAACAAGTCTCACGAGGAGCAGCTGAGGGAAATGGGGCTGTTTAGTCTGGAGAAGAGGAGGCTGAGGGGAGACCTTATCGCTCTCTACAACTACCTGAAAGGAGGTTGTAGTGAGGCAGGTGTTGGTCTCTTCTCCCAAGCAACTAGTGATAGGATGAGAGGCAATGGCGTCAAGTTGTATCAGGGGAGGTTTAGATTGAATACTAGGAAAAATTTCTTTACTGAAAGAGTGGTCAGGCATTGGAACAGGCTGCCCGGGGAGGTGGTTGAGTCCCCATCCCTGAAGGTGTTAAAAACACATGTAGATGTGGCACTTCACGATATGGTTTAGTAGACATGGTGGTGTTGGGTGGATGGCTGGACTCAATGATCCTAGAGGTCTTTTCCAACCTATGATTCTATGATCCTATGATTCTATGATCTACCATCCAAGATGGTTATAACTTTGAAATTGGTCCTGCTGCGAGTGGAGTGCTGGATGAAATGATCTCCAGAGGTCCTTTCTAGACTAATCATTTGATGATTCTCTTATAATGAAGTTCTGTTACAAGAAGTGGTCGCTGCTAATCAATTGCAAATGCCTGTCGGGGTGCTACCTTTCTGCAAGTCAAGTTTAAATGCATCAGTAGCACCTGGGTTTGCCTGCGATTTTTTCTATGCTTTTGAATCTAGAATCAAAACTTGCATTTACGACCATTCCTATTGCCTTCCAGTTAGATACTTGATAATGTCTAGCACAACTCTCAAAACATGTAGCAGACTTTTCACTAACTACGTCATATGCACTGAAGTCCATCCTGAACGCTCATTTATACCTATGCTTTCTTGTCCCCAGCTGGGTAGGAAACAGGAAGACATTTAAGAAAATATTATCTAATGTAATGAGGAAGAACTTCTTTACTTTGAGGGTGACAGAGCACTGGACAGGCTGCCCAGAAGGGGTGTGGAGTCTCCTTCCCTGGACATACTCCAAACCCGCCTGGACGAGGTCCTGTGCAGCATGCTGTAGGTGACCCTGCTTTAGCAGGAGGTTTGGACTAGATGATCCCCAGAGGTCCCTTCCAACCCCTACCATTCTGTGATTCTGTGACTGTGTGACTCTGTTATTCTTTGTAAAAATGGAACCAAGAAATATATTGTAATTCAGTTATGATAAGCCAATCACTGGGAATGAAAAACAGGAGAAGAAATTTATTGTATTTTAAAGAATGATCTGTTACTTTATGAAAAACAATCTGTATTTGCCTTCTGCTGACACATCTAGTGCTGTAATAAAAAGTGAAATTTATTACATAAAAGTAACCATAGTAATATTTATTGAACAAAGAAACCTAAGATCTTTAGCACTTCACTTTTATAAAGCCCTGCAGGAGCCCTGCAGGAACTCATTCTTGTTAATGCGTATTAACAGAAGAGATATTACCAACAGAACGGGTTGTACACAAATGTATAGATACACGTTTTCCGAGGAAGGCACAAGTTACGTGATACTCACAACTAGGAACAGGACACAGGTGAACCTAAAATCTCATCCTGTAAAGTCATCTCCCTTCCGCTGGGACATAATGATGCAGTTTTGTTGATCAAGGAATACAGAACTAGCATAAACAGATTTACTGGAATACTGTTGTTTCTTTTTTTGTATAAAATTCTTTTTGCTGTCAAAGAAAACTAATGATTTGATTCACATTTACCTCATATGGCTCTACAACACATTAGCATGAAAAGGCCCTAGAGGCAACACGTAATTTCTCCATTTTCTTTTAGCTGCATGTTGTAAAGCCATGATAGTACAGATGTGAAGGAGACATACATTTTCCCACCGGCAACACATGTTTTTACTTTTCTTTAATTAACAGGTTTGAAATTAACTTTTCATTCTCCGTGGACTTCTTGATTCTGCAGCGTATTTAACAAGGTACTTGGATGATGAACTTAAGAAGGTTTGTAAAAGATCATTACTGCGAATTCTCCATTTCTGCTGAAAAGGTTTTGAATGTGCTACCCTTTATTATGTTGGTTGTAATAAATTTCTAAAAAGCAGAAGTTTTGGTGTAAAAATGTATCCAATATATGACGAGATACTTTTCAAGTGCACAAGTTACTTTGCTTTTTTATGAAATGCTTATACATGGCTATCTTATTTTTGAAAGAGACAATGTTTTTGCTGACATTTTATATTGAGGTAAAATAAATCTATCATGTCATATTTATTTACAGACTGATTTCTACAGATTGGTTACTAGAAATAGTACTCTTTCTCTCCTGCTTAGAAATTAGGTCCTCCTTGGAAGAAGGAGAATCTCCTTGTAATTTCATCCTTCTCTGCATTTCACTCACTACAGTTTTCGGCTGCATTCCCCAAGATGCTCTAGAATGATTTTACTTGATATTATTTCATCACACTAAATATAAACAGCAGGAACAAATGTAATTAATTGTAAGATAGGTTGATGTTTCACCAGAGCTTGGATTAAGACTCCCAATTATTTCATAGAGGCCCTATTTGTAACATTTGCAGTAAAATAAAAACAGTAATCAAAGAAACAATGCAAACCACACGGCATAAAACTACAAGCAAAACAAGCTGCAGAAAATGACAGAAAGTTCACATGAGAAGTCCCAGTGCAAACAGTTCATATAAAACGTGAACAATGCAACTAACATAACTGTGTTCTCAGCAACACAGTATTTAATGTAAGAATGAAGCTCTTTAAACATTACCCAAAACATCTAAACTCTAGTGCTCAGAGGAAGTTAGCTAAAGTGTAAGAATTTTTTTAGCCTTGAAAGGTGAACAAGAAAACACCACCTTATGCCTGAAGTACAAACATTTCCTGTACTGTGTTTCGAGGTACAACTGGTTGCCCACTGTCCTTCCTTGGTATGCTGGGCTTTTGCCTGTCAAGAGTATTTTTTTCTAATAAGATCCATTCCTTCAGAAACGTAACTACTATTCATTGTATAAATTTTCTATACCAGCTGCAATCCGATCTTCTATATTTGGCTCACAGCATGAAAGGAAATCATTTCACCTTCAAGCAATAAAATGTATTATTACCCCATTTTATGTCGTGTCATCAGGAATATTCCAGACTTCAGACTGGTTAGCAATGTACCAAAAGAGGTAAAAAAAAAAAATCATCTTGTTAATCTAGTTTATTTGGAGATCATTAAAGGGAAAATGAAAACTGAAATTTCACTTCAGATAAATTATCAATTTTCTAAAATTTTTGTTTTTACAGTACTTTACTACCATGCAAAAATAATGGGTTATCACAAATGCCTTCAGTTAAGTGTTCATAAGAAGTCATCCGGCAGTGCAGTCTGACATATAAAATTTGGCCTGAAATAAATGCAGGGCAGGGAGGGATGCACATACTACACCTGTTCTGAAATTATGTCTGTTTTCACTGTTTTCTTATAAAACTTCCTTCTTGTTTAATACCTGTGGATAGATCTGTTCTGAAAACTTCAAATGCAATGCTCTTCTACATGTGAGAGAAAAGAAAGCTAAGGTTGCAAAAGAAAAATATCTGGCGCTTTCTGCTCACATGTCCTATTGAAAGGACCACTCTTCACATACCGAGAGCATACAGTCTCCCCTCATTAACTTCTTGGTCTGTTTCTACAGATGTGGTGTTCTGTGTCCATCCAACAGACATTGGAATGACCTCACCCGTGTATGGCCCATGTATGTGCAGTATGTCTCTCTCACTCCTTAGCATGAGCTGCTGACCAGTACGTGACATCCTCTGAAGACATTTGCATTAGTAAAACAGTTAGAATGTGCCACCTAGAGCCACCACTGCAGATTTCAGCTGTGTTTGAGAAACAGGATAAAAAATCTGAAACAAAATTCTCAGAAATTCTTATTTTTATACTTTAAAATTTTATTTTGAGAATAAATTCTTCTACGGTATTAGTCCATAACAGTCACTGATTGAGGGACCTAATATGTAAATATAGTGCCAGTATAGCAAAACTTCAAATTTTCTTGGGAACTTGCTCCACACTCTCAATGCACAAACCTCAGAATTATTCTTTCAGTTAAGTTTTAGGATATAACCATCCTAACATCTGAAAAATCCTCTGAAAGTCTGTTCTGTTCTGTTCTGTTCTGTTCTGTTCTATTCTATTCTATTCTGTTCTGTTCTAGTTTTGGTCGTTATTATATTATGTCACTAACAGTGGCAAAATTATTAACTCAGTACTTATTGCCACAAAATGAAAATGCCAGGATGGATGGAAAAATTATTCAAGCTAAAAATTAATAATAGAGAAGCGCAATCCAGTCTTCATATCTTCATGTTATCCTGCAGTGTTAGAGAAATAATGGCTGAGAGGTAGTGAATACAGGAACTGGTGTTTCATTATCAGAAAGATCACTGAAAGCACCATTTCAACCCCAGAAGCATTTCTCATATGATTACATACACTGGGATGTCCAGCCTGCAGCCAACATACAAGAACTGCATTTTTCTGAGTGCCTGTAGTGACTCTGCTCGTGTTCTGTGTGACAGATCCAGCAAGTACCACCTACTGTTTAACTGTGCAAATAAATTGGAGCTGATACACTTCTGTTCAGATTATTTTCACCAAGAATATCTGTTGGGAGAGAAAATGAGCTCAGAGTCTAGTTAACCATTAGGTTTGAGAGCGAAGATGCATGTTGATGACAAATGCAATATCCACAAGACAGCCTAACAATTTCCTAAATAAAGTGCCAAGGGGTGGAAAGGGTGCAACTATTCTCGTTGGGCAGACTTTTGCAGAAGAACCAGAAGAAAGCTCCAGGTAAACATCAACACTTGGACTATACATCTCATCCCCAAGTTATCTCAGCATTGCCTGTTCACTCTACAGTAGCATATTAATCCTTTATGGATAATTTAAAGTGAAAGTCCGGAAGAACATTGCTACTTCTATTACCCTTTGCAAAGAAGTATACAGATTTTTTTCCTTCGTTATCATCTGGTTGAACACCACAAGGTCTGATGAAATAGCTATTTCTGCATATTGCATATTATTGCTGAGTTTTACATGACACAGTTGTCTGCAGTGTAGATTCACACACATACACATACACATGAATATACAGTAAGTATGTATGGTATAAAAATATGCCTGTAACATATCATAACCTTTCCTTATTCTTGATTTAGTTTAAAACATACATCCTTCTGTCCTTTCCTGAACTTTTTCCACTGTGCACATGATTGTCTGCTTTCATTAGGCTGGATTTTAAATATGGAATCAATTGGAACATACGTGAATCCCCCTGAAGGCAATTCCATTTAAGGACTTTGCATTGGGCATGTAGAAATATTTCTTCTGAGACTTTAAAAGACTTCTCTGAAAAGAAAGTCTGAAAATAATTCCACCTGAAGACTAATTTCAGATTCCATGTTTATGGCCATCTAAAGGAGATATAAATATGTTTTTGGTGTGGTCCAATTTATAGGCATGAACAGCTCACACTCTTAAGGATGGAGGTCTTGAGCACAGTGTAAAAAGGAAAGAGTCCTCTCTCCTGTAGAGCAATTCTGCAGACATTTATTGTTCATTGCTGCAACTTTAGGGCAGCGCTGCTCTACATCCTGTCCGTGTCCTCCTTCTTCTGAAGCGATCATGTATTTACATGCTTGTACACTCTCTAGTCCACAGATATTAGAAAGTCAAAACACTGATATTTTCCACTTCTGTTCAAAATGTGCTGAGTCCAAAATGAGAAACATTTCAAGCTACAGATGGTAGATGAGCATGAGATAGTAAAAACAACAATAGCAAGACTGATTGCATGTGTTTCTCATTTGCTACTATCACTCAGATCACTGACTGATTTCTACCTAGGAAACTGCTCCAAATATGCAACTTTGGCAAAAGCCTGACTGATACTACTGTCATCCTGTTTGTTTGCATAAAAGAGGATTTAAAAGTTTGAGAAGTCTGCAGATATCCACAGACTATTACAATTGCGTTGCTTCTAAATGTTGCGTTTCTAAAATACTTACGCAAACCTCACCAAAGAAATGGCAAAATTCAAAATTCCTCTCTAAATACTGTCAGACAATTAAGTCACTGCAGATCATGTTGTCTGGATGAGACTCCTGTTACATCTCTGCTTCAGCAACTCCCTGTCTTGTTTAAAATCACAATTGAAAATACTGTTCACCATTACTTACACCATTTCTACTCAATTCCACCTACTCCCTCTTCTTTATAATCTAATGCTTATGCCTTTACTATTTTAATATGTAAAGCATTTCAGGAATTAGTGTGCAAGAAAGATTATCCACAACTTTGTTTTGTTTTACAGCTATATGAGTGCGGTTCTTTTTACAAATATTTCACCCTCCTTTTGAAACACCCATTCTGTAATTACAGCAGTACACAAACACTTCATACAGTCTTCAGGAGATGAATAATTTCAGGGGATGAATAATTACAAAACATTGACAGTTTACTGTAGAATAACCAAACAGTAAAGGCTAATATGCTACTCCTGAGAGAAATACTTCGAACATTTACAACATTCAGCTGCAATGTTTCTGTCATTGACTCTTCTCCCTCGATGGAGCCTCTAAGAGTACAAGTATCATTCATACTGGTTCAGATTTCTTGGTAAGCAGTCTTAGTGTCATTTTAGAAAACTGTGGAAGTTATCTGATTTCCTGTCTTCTGATGCTATTTCCACTTATTTAGTATTGACTGAGGAATTTACAAATCTATTTAATCTATTTGCTAAAAAGAAGAAAACAATGATAATGCCAGTCCCCATCAGAAATCAGCAGTCAGACATTTTTCTATATGTATTGAAGTTCTGCCTAATGTTTCATATGTTGGCCTTATCCTATATACCAGACATCAGGCTTTTAGTCCCTGGAGAGGCAGGAAATCAAACACACAGTCTGGCATGGAAGAGACTACACAGTTTATGGTAACCAATCGCTTTGTAAGAAGAATCCAAGAGCTGTGACGCAGCTTCTGAAAGAGAACATGAGGGCTAGATATTCTAGCCATGGTTACCACCCGTGGTAAAGGTGTTGCTCGAAGGAGTGTGGGGACCCAGACGGAGGCCCCACGCAAGAACGCGGGTGTCCAGGTCTCTGGCTGCAGGGAGTGCCTGAGCCTGGCGCTCGTACCGGAGGACGGCAGAGACAGCGGCTGTGTTCGGTGCGAGCAGGTGAATGACCTGCTCAGCCTGGTGGCAGAACTGAAGGAGGAAGTGGAGAGGCTGAGGAGCATCCGGGAGTGTGAGAGGGAGATCGACTGGTGGAGCCGCTCCCTGCCCTCCCTGAGGCAGAGGCAGCAGGAGGCGGCTCCACAGAAAGCAGAGAACCCCCAACCCTCTTGCCACCGAGCAGAAAGAGGGGGCCTAAGAGATGGGGGGGAATGGAAACGGGTCCCTGCTCGGGGGGGCAAGCGAATTTCCCCCCGGCCTCCCTCACCTGCCCAGTTGCCCTTAAGCAACAGGTATGGGGCTCTGGAATGTGAGGGACTGGCCACAGAGGATGTGGGTGAAGGTGAGGCTCCATCCAGGGGGTTGCCTAGAACGAGTCAGACAGCCCCACGTATTACAACTGCCTCAACTAAGAAAAAAAGGAGGGTCATTGTCATAGGTGATTCCCTTCTGAGGGGAACAGAGGGCCCGATCTGCCGACCGGACCCATCCCACAGGGAAGTCTGCTGCCTCCCTGGGGCCCGGGTTAGGGATGTTGCGAAGAAACCCCCTGGTCTGGTGCGGCCTTCTGATTACTACCCCCTCTAGGTAATGCAGGTTGGCGGGGACGAGGTAGCAGAAAGAAGTCCCAAGGCCATCAAAAGGGACTTCAGGGCACTAGGGCGACTGGTTGAGGGATCAGGGGTGCAGGTGGTGTTTTCCTCCATCCCATCAGTGGCAGGGGACAGCACTGAAAGGGGCAGGAAAACTCACCTGGTTAACAGGTGGCTCAGGGACTGGTGCCATCGCTCAAATTTTGGCTTTTTTGATCATGGGGAGGTGTACACAGCACCGGGCCTGCTGGCAACAAGTGGAGCTCAGCTATCACAAAGGGGGAAAAGAATTCTTGGCCACGAGCTGGCGGGGCTCATTGAGAGGGCTTTAAACTAGGTTCGAAGGGGGAAGGGGATATTGCCCAGCTCACTAGGGATGAGCCTAGGCTTGGAGTGCCAAGGCCAGGGGTGAGATTGACAGCCCAGCTCAAGTGTGTTTACACCAATGCATGTAGCATGGGCAATAAACAGGAGGAGCTGGAAGCCATTATACAGCAGGACGGCTACGACTTGGTTGCCATCACAGAAACGTGGTGGGACAACTCGCATGACTGGCATGCTGTCATAGATGGCTACAGACTCTTTAGGAAAGACAGGCCAACAAGGAGAGGTGGGGGAGTTGCTCTATATGTGAGGGAGCAACTGGAATGCATTGAGCTTGGCCTGGGGGCAAGTGAAAAAGGAGTTGAAAGCTTGTGGGTTAGAATTAAGGGACAGGCTCACACGGGTGACATTACGGTGGGTGTGTACTACAGGCCACCTGACCAGGAGGAGGAGGTTGATGAAGCCTTCTACAGGCAGCTGCAAGCAGCCTCACAGTCACAGGCTCTGGTTCTCATGGGGGACTTCAACCACCCTGACATGAGCTGGGAAGACCATACAGCTAGGCAGGCGCAATCCAGGAGGTTCCTACAGAGCATCGATGATAACTTTCTGATGCAAGTGGTGGAGGAACCAACAAGGAAAGGCGCGCTGCTGGACCTCGTGTTAACAAACAAGGAGGGACTGGTGGAGGACGTGAAGGTTGGAGGTAGACTCGGCTGCAGTGACCATGAAATGGTCGAGTTCAGGATCCTGCGTGGAGGAAGCAGGGCGATAAGCAGGATCAAAACCCTGGACCTCAGGAGGGCTGACTTTGCCCTCTTCAAGGAGCTACTGGGAGGAATCCCGTGGGCCAGGGCTCTCGAAGGCAGGGGGGTTCATGAGTGCTGGTCGCTTTTTAAACAACACTTCTTCCATGCACAGGAGCAATGCATCCCCCTGAGAAAGAAATTTAGCAAAGGAGGCAGGAGACCTGCATGGTTAAACAAGGAGCTTCTAGCGGAGATCAGGCAGAAGAGAAAGGTGCATGGAATGTGGAAAGAGGGACAGGCCACTTGGGAAGAGTACAGAAACGTAGTGAGAGCATGCAGGGATGCGACGAGGAAGGCCAAGGCTCACCTGGAATTGAAGCTGGCAAGGGATGTCAAAAACAACAAGAAGGGCTTCTTCAACTACATCAGCAGCAAAAGGAAGGCTAGGGACAACGTGGGGCCGCTGCTGAATGAGGCGGGTGTCCTGGTGACGGAGGATGCGGAGAAGGCAGAGCTACTGAATGCCTTCTTTGCTTCAGTCTTCAGTGCTATGACTGGCCCTCAGGAATCCCAGGCCCCGGAGGTAAGAGAAGAAGCCTACAAAGAGCACGACTTTCCCTTGGTCGAGGAGGACTGTGTGAGGGATCGCTTAAGCGATCTGGATGTCCACAAATCCATGGGCCCCGATGGAATGCACCCACGAGTGCTGAGGGAGCTGGCGGATGTCATTGCTGAGCCACTCTCCATCATCTTTGAGAGGTCCTGGAGGACAGGAGAGGTGCCCGAGGACTGGAGAAAGGCCAGTGTCACTCCAATCTTCAAAAAGGGCAAGAAGGAGGACCCAGGGAACTACAGGCCGGTCAGCCTCACCTCCATCCCGGGAAAGGTGATGGAGCAGCTTATCCTGGAGGCCATCATCAAGCAAGTGGAAGAAAAGAAGGTTATCAGGAGTAGTCAGCATGGATTCACCAAGGGGAAATCATGCCTGACCAATCTGATAGCTTTCTACGATGACATGACTGGCTGGGTAGACGAAGGGAGAGCTGTGGATGTTATCTACCTTGACTTTAGCAAGGCTTTCGACACAGTCTCCCATGATATCCTCCTGGGGAAGCTGAGGAAGTGTGGGCTGGATGAGTGGTCGGTGAAGTGGATAGAGAACTGGCTGAATGGCAGAACTCAGAGGGTTGTCATCAGCGGCGCTGAGTCTAGTTGGAGGCTGGTGACAAGTGGTGTCCCTCAGGGGTCAGTACTGGGCCCAGTCTTGTTTAACTTCTTCATCAACGACCTGGATGAAGAGTTAGAATGTACCCTCAGCAAGTTTGCTGACGACACCAAACTGGGAGGTGTGGTAGATACACCAGAAGGCTGTGCTGCCATTCAGCGTGACCTGGATAGGCTGGAGAGCTGGGCAGAGAGGAACCTGATGAGGTTCAACAAGGGCAAGTGCAGGGTCCTGCACCTGGGGAGGAACAACCTCATGCACCAGTACAGGCTTGGGGTGGACCTGCTGGAGAGCAGCTCTGCGGAGAGGGACCTGGGTGTCCTGGTGGACGACAGGTTAACTATGAGCCAGCAGTGTGCCCTGGCTGCCAAGAAAGCCAATGGGATCCTGGGGTGCATCAAGAAGAGTGTGGCCAGCAGGACAAGGGAGGTTCTCCTTCCCCTCTACACTGCCCTGGTGAGGCCTCATCTGGAGTACTGTGTCCAGTTCTGGGCTCCCCAGTTCAAGAAGGATGAAGAGCTACTGGAGAGAGTCCAGCGGAGGGCTACAAGGATGGTGAGGGGACTGGAGCATCTCCACTACGAGAAGAGGTTGAGGGAACTGGGCTTGTTCAGCCTGAAGAAGAGAAGGCTGCGAGGGGACCTTATAAATGCCTACAAATATCTCAAGGGTGGGTGTCAGGAGGATGGGGCCAAGCTCTTTTCAGTGGTGCCCAGTGACAGGACAAGGGGCAATGGGCACAAACTGAGGCACAGGAAGTTCCGTCTGAACATGAGGAGGAACTTCTTCTCTCTGAGGGTGACGGAGCACTGGAACAGGCTGCCCAGGGAGGTTGTGGAGTCTCCTTCTCTGGAGATATTCAAGACCCGCCTGGACAAGGTCCTGTGCAGCCTGCTGTAGGTGACCCTGCTTCGGCGGGGGGGTTCGACTAGATGACCCACAGAGGTCCCTTCCAACCCCTACTATTCTGTGATTCTGTGATTCTGTGATTCTGTGGGCCAAATCCACTCCTAACACAGATCCACTGGGTTCAAACTAATAAAAACTATTTAGCCCATGAAACCTGCTTTCCTTAAATATAAATTACATTTCATATTTCAAACAATTGCAGAAACTTCTGTGGGTTCTACTCAGCGTTTTCAAAAGCATTTGTCTTTTACTGAGATTCAGGGCAGGCTTGATTTTCACAGATGGAAATCTCTGGTTGCAAACACCTGACAAGATTAGGTTACATTAATTACAGACAGCACTTATAGACCACACAGGAAGACAAGACAACAAGACCCTTCAAAAGCGCTTCTTCCCAAACAAGTACATGTGCATCTCTAGGTTTTATTTTCAAAGCAGCCCAGTGTTCTTCTGTTCAGAAAACATCAAGTGTAAACCATTGCAGAATAGGGAGAGAACAGTACCGCAGTCTGGCCATGTACAGGGTGCAAGCTGGGTGTTAAAGAAAGGCAGAAAGACTCCAGAGAAAGCCTGATTTCCCCTCCATCTCCCGTGCACAAATCCTATCCTAGCCACTGTGGTACCCAGTCTGGGCTCTGTGGTTATATGATCTCAAAAGGTTTGGAGAACTGATTTCCACAAGCACTTGTCTATGCAACTTCTTGATGTGTAAGTTTGTGAAACTGCCTTTGAAAAGGTTTCTGAAAGGGTAAGTACTTCAGTTTGAGCTACGGCGTGACAGTCCAGGTTGGTAACACTGTGACTTTCTTATTCAGGTACATTCATCTCCTCCACTGCCTTCATGAGAAATGTGTTTTTGGTATTGTTCACTGTGCATGACCTCCATGAAGTGCAGAGCAGTGAGCATACAAAACAGACAGCAGGCAGGAGGATTCCCTTCCAGCTTTTAACAAATGTCCCTCTCAGACCTTACCATACAGAGCTGTGCCCCAGATGCTGGGACTTGCTTGTATGCTTGCTTCCATGCAGGAGAAGTTAAGACTACAGCAGTTAAGGGGGTGAATGTGGGTGCAAACACACACCCCAAATACAGACACACCGTTCTTCCCTGTTCCGTACTTCTTTTTCTCCTACATGCTTAAGATGCCTTACAGTGTCTATGTGTAATAGCTGGAATGCAGGCAGGAAGAAAGTACCATCATCCCTTTTGTTAAAAGGAGCACAAAAGGGTGATGTATATCACCCAGCAGGTCCATGGCACAGTTTGCACCATGAACGAGGACTCCAGACCCTGGGACTGTTGCCCTAGCCCCTACTAGAGTTTATGGGACTCTTTTACAGCTGTTACCTATGGCTAGATTTGTGTGCCTATACTGGTGATTTTCAAAGCTGGCTATACCTGGTCACAGTGAAGCTTCTTATACATGTGTATTACAAGTCGCAGCTCTAAATACCCTCTGTGCCAGTAATTCTGCAATTTCCATTGGCAGAATATTTCACTGCATAACTGTATTTGATAACATTTATTTCTATGGTTTAAACTTAAGTTTGTGTAAAAAAAGACTAAACCCATTACTGTTCGTTGTGTGCTTATTAACTAAGGAAAATAATTGTTCACTCTTCCTTTTATGGTCCTTTTTCATACAGTAGTAGATAGTTTTCATGCTTCTCTACATTTTCCTACAGTGAACATGGTCGTATCTATAACTATCCTTGTTAGTTCCTACTTTTCAATTTTTTTTTTATCTGATTGGTTTTTAATTTCTTCTCTACTTCTTCACCTTTTTCTTTTTCCTTTGCCCCATATAGACTGGAATCAGTGATAAAGTTGCTGTGACTTCAGCAGTTCAGGATCAAGACATGGTTCCCAACACTCAGCAGAGTGACTTAAAACAAAATATTGCATTGCTGATTGCATGGTAGGTAACTTGGTTTTAATACACAATTTTTAATACATACTTCACATCAGAGAGCTCAGCAACACTCATATTTTATGCATACATTCTCCTCTTTAAGACATAATTTACCTTTTTGTCCAAAATCATGTAACAGCAATGCAAGTTTTGCACATAACTGAATCTCTTTATAAAGCAAACAGTAGGACATTTTTATTACTAAATTTTATATTTTTGGAAGAAAATAATATCATACTATATCACCTGCAAAGCAAACAAAGGAAAATTACAAACCAACAGGCAACAAAGACTTTTAAGTATATTTAAAAAAAAATCCAAATATTATTAGTCTGACAAAATAGTACCGAAAACAGTTCTAGACAAAGTATTATATTATTTTAAGCAGGTTATACCTGTTATTGCGTTTCATTTTCATGTTTATTTTATGAACCTTTTATATGCAGCCTGTAGAATAAATACCTCTCCATGTTATTGCGTGGGCTTATTTAAATCGTTTATTAGGATAACATTGTTAAAGATATTTGCTCTACATGTGTATATATTTTTATAAATCCTGCAATGAATAGCACAGCCAAGGCTATGTCTAGAGCTCATCAACACAAAAACTGAACTCTCTTCTTAAAATAAGCAAAAATAAATAAAGAAATAGGTTCCACAATCGTAAAGTAACCTGGCAGAATCAGAGGTTTAAATTTTGTTTGGTTTTTAAAGTCCCCAACATAATGGATGTCTTAACGGAGCAGACAGGACTTTACTATCCATGCAAGTCTACTGATTTCAAACAAAAGGGAAATTCGAACTCAGGATGCACAAAGACAACTCAGCTTATCCCATTTGACCAGACAGGATGTCAGAGCTTGGCTCAGTCTAGCTTACTCAGAGATTCAGAAAAAATTTAAATTTTACTTATTCATTTATTTATTTATTTACTTGTTAATTCATGTTGCATGATTGAAATACAGGATGCCTTCTCACCCCTATGGTACCAAGACAACAAACTCCATATACTCTAATAATTGAAGCTGCAACTGGAGAATTACCATGAATTCGCTCTCCAAAGATTAAGGGTGTGCTTGCTAAAAATTTATTTGCCACTAATAGTTTAAGGAGATTAAACATATTAGTGTACACTTGCACTTCTATGTTTTACTCTTCACTGTACACTTGGGGGAAAACTGCACAGGTAATGTAATATAAATACAGATATTTGTAAAATGTCTTTACAGACATGCAGAGAGTACCTGGTATTAATAATAACAGATCCCTCAAAGACAAGTCTTGCACTTGGTATGAACTTCTACCTCTGTATGTTTAAATCCCATTTAGACTTGATCATTATTCACACTACTGACTAAATAGACCTCAAAACTTTTCTTATAAGTAGATGGAAAAGAGAAATAAATTCAGATCGTTCAACTGTAGATTCAGATTCCCTAACTATAATCCACCTTGTTATGGTTGGTGTAATGTACAGGTAGGAACGCCTGTAATAAGGGCAAATATATTATTACATTACTATCTGTGAGTATTTCTGAGTATCCATAACATGCATTACAAATTATGCTCTTACTGCATACCTCATTCAGAAATCTCCAAGATGGGTGAAGAATTATTCCTTCTAGTCATAGAACTGCTATATAAAGACACAGACAGATGAAATGAGCTGCCCAGTGTTATTCATTATCTGAGTACCTAGAAATAGTCTGAAGCCTGTGGCAGAAATAAAAAGAGAATTTGTGCTTCTTGATGAGCAGGTTTTGCACCAGACCTGAAAGGACAGACTTCAACAGAGATTTCTCAAACATGATGAGAAGGAGGGGAACGGCAGGAGATAATAGTTAGTTTATTGATGGGTTAAGGCTCCAATCTAATTCAGAAAATGTTGCCATTTGTTGCAGTTGAAAATTTCTGAAGGATTGCAGTGGACTGGCGGATTTTTTTGCAGGCAAGGTTTCCTACAGCAGCAGGACAAGACAGGCTCTAATGCATTAGTGAACTCAGCATGACACGTACGCCAACTAAAATCACATCACATATTCCACTTAAGCCATGAGCACACAGCTGTAATAAATCTAATTACAATGTGCTGATGTAATAGGCAAAAGCTATTGTTTATACAGGAGGCCAGAGTCTCTCTTTTTTCTTTCTCTTTTTTTTTTAAATTTTCTCAGTTTTACTTAGGCAACTGTCATTTTGATAACTTTGTTAATAAAACAGAATCTGAGTATTTCACACTGTGGTCTCTTCTCACGCACATTTCTTTGTGGAAGCAAAAATACAACAGGACTGAAAGAATCTTTTAGTTTGTAAGATAGCGTGTGCATCTCTCTAGTATGCTCTCCTACAAACAGGTTAGTCTTTTACAAGCCAAATGATGGTCCTTCAAATGACATTTCCAATGATGTACATCAAATTTCCCACAAAGGACAAAGTTAGCACTGTGACACAGCACTGGCTGTTAATACTTGCAGAAAATAATTTTTGATGTCCTTCATGAGCTTTTTTCCAAGCATACAGGAAAGCAAAAAGCAAATGTTAGTGTTGTCTCTTGAAGTTTCATTCAGGAACAGAGTACAAAATGAGTTAAAACAGTGAAGTAACAAGATTTGTTTTCTTCAGTTTAAAAGGTGGCACTGAGATTCATCTCTTTTCAATATTTTTATTTCTCTGATATCTAAATAAATATTATTAGACGAGGAACACGGATAAACTGTAAGTCAGGATTTCACAGTTCACAATTTGTCACAGCTACAGCAACCAGCGTGTGAATGGCAACTTGTTTTACAGCCAGATGACTGAATAAAGTATAAAAGGGATTTAAGCTGATGTTTAAAGTTTTCTTTAGAAAAACAACCTCAAAACAAGCTGTCACCATTCTCACCTTTCTCACGTGTTCCCATAATATTTATGGAAGGATGTTGATAAGGTAAGAATAGCTTGTTGGGCTCTGTTGTGGTGTGGTTTTTTTTGACTAAGAGACATTAAGAAGCGGTCGTGATTTCATCAATGAGTTACTTATCCCAAGTTAGATTTAACAGAGACAAACCTTTTTGAAAGAACTGGGATTTTTTGCTTTGAAAAGAAACACTTTGAAAGAATAAGCAGTTCTCTAGAGCCCTTTAACTGGAAAACTAAGAGAATCTTAATTACTACAGAGGAAGATTCTTCAACTGGAAAGACAGCTTCATTAAAATCAAAGCACATTGTCAGAACATGTCAATTTAAAAAGTTGTAACAAATGTGTGGAAATGAGGCATTAGGATTTTACTCTTTCATCCTTTCATCCTCATATTATTTGATGTATTTAATCCTGTATACTTACTACTGAAATATTCCCAAATACAACCCACAAAACCATCAACTTTGACTTCTCGGTCCAACTGGAATGGAGGAAAATATCAAAGTCCTTAGGTTTACATATGAAAACTTCTGTGTCTTGCTGTAATAGATAGCATTAACAAATAATTAGCTTCAATTTTAATTTTCATTAAAGTAAAATCATGATCCATTGATTTAAATCATTTAACTGAACACCGAATCACCTGCAGATTGCTACCACCAGACAGGATGCTGCTTTCTGTATACTTGATGTTTGCACAAGTTTTGTTTCAGGTCACTGCTCTGAGTCCAGCTGGACTTTGGGGCCTGCTCAGGCTTCCTAAATCATTTTTGCTGCATTATCGAAGAACCTCCAAGAAGAGAGCACTAAAATATATAGCAATAAAATAGAAACATCATGTCCTAGAAGGGAGCTTTCCGTTGTTTGAATATATTAACTACCACCTCTTTCTTTAAAAATTAACAAGGTGCTGAGCTGTGCTCTAGGAGGACTTTTGGCATTGCTTAGGCAGGATTTCTGTAATAAATCTCACTATTTACGTACAACCCTTTGCACAGTAGAACATCTTCTTCAAAACGTGCACAACGTTGCATTGCGCCCTTATATATCTTAGTCTATAGAGCACATAACAATTTCTTTATGGTAATAAACACTGTCTAATCTTTATGTGTCTTCCTCTCCAGGGCTATTTTTCTACACCATCATCCACCATCGGATACTTGCTTTGGCATGTCTAAGATTAATGAAGCATTTATATTCAGTTTAGATGCTATGGAAGTTAACAATGTTTCTTCCGTTATGGAGTACAAATAAGCTAACTAGTGACCTCCAGATTTTGGATTAAAAAAAAATTTTTTTGTAATTGGAAATATAAGAGAGCACACAGAGCCAGTAACAAAAAAGTTTAAAGATAAATTGACATACAACAAACCTGAATCACGTTTCTCTGGGAGGAAGGAACAGAAAGACAGGAAGCAGAGAAAGGAAGCACAGGGTCAGAATTCTGATTAGAGCCATGCAAAGAATTGACGTTTTATGGATTAACTGGAAAAATGTACCTAAAAAATGCATTTTTAAATTGAGTGAATCAAGCACTTATTGTTAAAGTGAAATATGCCATTTTTCTCTCCAGACTTATAACAGATTTTTTAAAAAATCCCTGATTAAAATCTGTCTGGGGTTTTTTTTTCATATATAAGCATAATTTTAAAATAGAATCTTCCCAATTTTCAGTTGATTTTTTTTTAGGCTAAAGACATTCCATTTTATTTCATAAATGCCTACAGTTTCAAACTAAAATGAATGTTTCTATTCATAACTAAGCCATAGGACAGTTAAAAACAAACAAATAAACAAAAAACAGAGAGAAAGACAAAGAGGCAAAGAAACAGAGTACAAAAGAAAAAGAAGGGATGAAAGAAAAAGAAGAAGACAGGAGAAAAGGAGGAAAGAAAGGAATTCAGGAAGACGGGAAGAAAGGGAAAAAGAGAAAAAGAAAGAAAAATCTATTCCAACCTCTTTTCCAATGTTCACTACACCTTTATTCTCTGTGCTTGCTAGCACGTGTGAGAACTGCCAACCTAAGACCTGCAAAGTCCAAGGCAGCTTCAGAAGCAATACTAAAGAATGCGTTTGTTTCCTTTTATATGCGGAATTGTCTATGAGTAAACGTGGTGAAGAGCTGCAGATTTTTAAAAGCCAATTATTGTGTGGTTTTCCATGTTTCTATGATTACGTTAACTGCATTTCCAAGGACACCATTCTATTCCTTTTAAAGTTATATAATTTTTTTACCATGTTTAAAAGTCTTTTTTTTTTGCAGTATTTGTTTCTAACCAGTTACTTGAAAAAAAAAGTTTTATAAAGTCCCATTTGAAAGCAGTTTTGAACACCAGTTGATCTAAAGTTACACAGCTCCTATGTGCACTGCAGAGATGAACAATAATCAACGTGCCAATGCATGAATCATCCTCAAGTATTACTGAGACTAATTGGTTTAGCTGAGATATCTATCTTAGCTCTAGTACTATCTTAGCCTGACTCAGTCAGGCTGAAAAACACAGGAATTATAAACTAAAATCCTCAAACCACAAGAATCATAGCCTTAAGTGAAATTGTTTGCAAAGGGAAAATTATAGGAGACTCGGAGAACCTCTGGTGGATCTGTTCCCTTCTTACTGTTTCTTGATTCATTTTATTTTGTGCATCGGTTCTTTCATTAGTTTGCTCTGGGTGAGGTTGGAGGGAGCAGGGCTGAAGGAGGGAAGTAGTCAAATTTTTGGTGAAAATCTTTTGCTCAACCTGCAGATCTGAGTACATATGTGGTTGGGTTTTACTGCCATCTGAAACAGTGTCGCTCCATCAGTTTCTTCTGTGGTCATGAGGCAGCCTCGGGGACCGCAAGCCAGGCAAGGCTGCAGTTGTACTGCGGGACAGTGAAAGCTCAACCAAGTGCTAATAAGAGGCAACCGTCTAGGCAGGATCAGTCCAGCCTGTGCAGAACCAGGGTACATGTCCCTCACAATCTGCAGCGTTATGAGGTCTTGCTTCAGGGCTTCAACTAATAACTGAGAGCTTCATTCAAAGATTTATAACCTTTACATTGGTTTCAGTACACTTGAATGAAAATTTAAGCAGTCTGCTATTACAGGAAGAGAGTCCGTTGGCCTCGCCTAATTTCTATCTTTTCAATAGACTTTTAACAGACTTCTTCAAGGAACAACTCTCTTCAACATTGCTTCACTAATGACATTTTGTTCACAAATTTGCTTAGTAGATTTACTATAATTGAAATGGGCAAAAATCAGTAAATGTGCAGTACAGGCTTAAGCGTACTTCAAGGGTGAAGAGTCAGGAATCCAGGGCAGAGACAGCAAGTTTTATGTTGGAGTTTTTCCCTCATGTGAAGCCTTTAAAATGAAAGTAGGGTGTAATTCTTGTAGAAGCTTCAAGCAAGAACCATTTGTGAAAGTCTGGGGTCTGTGTAATGCGATCAGTCACGACAGATGATTAAAACGACCACTTCTAGTACACAAATCAATGAAGGGTGGGTCTACGAAGATTTGCAGCAAATGGACTTGATCACATGAAAAGATTCAACAGAGGATCCAACAAGTACACATGACAAACCATGTCATTGCCTGTATGAAATATCTTAAGTATCAGGTCAAATGTTTCAGACTATGAAAACAAAACAAAACAAAACAAAACAAAACAAAAACACCCTCACCTTTTTCCTATGCTTTCCGATTTTTTTTTCCTATTCCATGGCAGTATTAAGCACTTTTGTTATTTCTGTCCATGTTGAGAGAAAAGCAGCAGATAGATCTGTTACAAATTGCAGCAACTGACTGAGCTACTTAGTTTTAAAATTGAGTTGGTGTTACATGCTCACTTCTGTTACCTATTTCTAAATATACAATATTTTCTCCTTGAGTAACAAGGTTATAAACATACACTTGTGTGCAATTTATTAGACAGGTTATGCTTTTATGATTTCAAGCAATGGACTTAGCTCATCTTAAGAAATTCACAGCTTTCAGTTGAAAACTGCCAGGGCTTGGAGGACATGGAATAGCTGAACATGTGTATGCTCCCAGCCTGTTGCAATGCAAAGCAAATGGGTTAGCTTAAGCCATCACTTCTCTCAGTACTGATGAGTGACATCTATTTCTTCCTCACAGATGAGACTAGAATTCTCAATCATACTCTTGCATTGGGATTAAATTCTGATATTAATGCATTTCATTCTCATGAATATGCTTTAAACTAACTTTAATATCCCAGTTCTCTTAATTACCACAGCAAAATGCAATCTCCTCTCCAGCTAGGACTGAGAATCATTTTCTGCTTAAAGGTCAACCATTCTAAGTAGTCTAAAATCTGCACAATTATTAGACTTCACTGTGGTTTCAAGAAGGGACAAAGTGACAGAATTACTGATCCAAATGTGGTATCATTCAGGGAAGTCAAACTGAATGAACACACTCTAAGAACCATTGTTCACATGCCCATCTTCAGTTGGACAGTAAAAAGAGAGTTTTTATAGGGAAAAAACATCAAAAGTTTTATTAAAACAAGAGATATATTTTCTGAACTGCTGCAGGAAATCCCCTCCTCACCACAGAAAAAATATGTACGTGCATTTCCAGAAAAGCTGATTTCATTTACCCTTTGGGAAACAACGACCTTAAACCTCTGCTACATTCTGTCACACACTACGTCTAAACATCAGTCCTGGCAGGTGTCAGAAAAAGCTCTGTGCAAGTTGTTACTGTTCACTTCAGCCAGGGGAGACAGAAGACAGCCACCCTGGGAGGTGTGGAAAGAAAAAAGAGACCTACTCTGCAGACCTTCAAGGAGTTGGTCATTTTGGACTAGATGACCCACAGAGGTCCCTTCCAACCCCTACCATTCTGTGATTCTGTGAATAGCCACACAAAATTGGGAGAATGGATACATAAGAGTGAAATTAGATACATATTTCCATATCTTGACCTTGTTTAGAAGTTTTTTCCATATAACCAGTGACTAAAGAGCACTATTTGACGAAGCAAACAAGTAGAAAGTATGAATCCTAATACAATATTCAGATGAATGTCTTCTCTCTCAAGAGCCATTTCAAGTAACCTGAACAATTATTCCAATTATCCCGGCTTGCTTTATTGTTTAAAAAGAGAAAATAATAGTTTTGTCTATGTGTGCTGTAAATGGATTCTGAACGTAAGCACAGAAGGAAATAAAGAATAAAGAAACTGATTAAGAACAGAATTTAAAACCCCACTGTAAGGCTAATCTTCTGTTCTGAACTGCTCACCAGTGGCTCTCAGGGAAGTTTAACTCTGCAAATAAATGACACATGGTCTAAAATATTCACTTACATTCTTGATGGCAAATGTGAATTCATACTCCCATGTATTCCACACTGAAAGGCTCACAAAGGTGTAACGGCGAAATTGCCCACTCTATAAGCATTTAAAATGCCTTTAATAGTTCTGTAGAATGACTAACTCTCATGACTTCCTCTCGGGCACGGTTCTCTCTCCCAGGAGAATCAATACCCAGATGAGTCTGTAAGGTGGAGGTGTTTGCACAGGGAAGCAAAGAACCTCACGCCATAAGACACTACTCTGCCTCTCCAGTTCCACCAATCCCAACTCACAAAATAGCTAGAGTTCATAAACTGTGAAAATGATTTTTAAAAATGAGATTTAAAAATAAATCCATAGTCCTTCTACTTGTCTTTTGGAATTTGAAATTTCAAAATCTTCTTTTTTGTTTGGGGAAAATTAGCATTTTTTACTCATAATCTAGAATTACGAATCATAATGACTAAAAGGATTTATTGATGTTTCCCTGACTCACAGGTCTTAGGATTTTGGGGAAAAGAAGTGCTATGTGGTATATTCTTTGACTTCAAATTTGGAGGAAATATATGAATGGGTTTAGCGTGGAAAGATTAATGTAAAATAACAGAGTAAAATCCATTATTCACCACAATTTGTGAAATTAATGCTGCAGCATTTTTTTGAATTATCAATTATTATTACTGATATTATTATCAATACTATTATTGTATAGATTAGTGGTTTTGCCCAGCCCACCCTTTCAGAAGAACCAGACTCTATACTGCTTTTAACTGTTTTGCTGCTGATTATACATCATTCCCCATTTTGAAATTAGACCTTTCTATGTTTAGATCTTGGAACAGGATCCAAAATCACTTGGGGTTTAACAGAGAATCCAGGATGCAAAACTCAAAAATGGACAAAGTGTTATTACTACTTACATTTTTACTGGATAGCAACCTTTTTTTGAAATAAAGTTATGGTAGTCCCCTAACCCCCACAACCAGAGAATACCAACTTCAGAGAGCAGCTAGAATAGAAACATTGCTTCAGGAGATGCTACCCAGGCACGGGCCAGCTTCCAAATTAATATCCTCTGGTGTAAATTTCAAGTAGCCCCATTGACTTCTGCTAACTCCACTGGAGTTCCTGCTGGAGGGAGACCAGGGTGAGGTCAGAATCTGGCAGCTCGGTAGTGAATTCTGTCCACGTCACATGCTCACTGCTTTTTGAAAGTCCTACTGTAAGAAGGTCAGCTGTGCTTAGTCCAAAATACACACTGTCTGTCTACTGTAAGCTTTGTGATGGAGGCAGTTTGTAACTTCATACGTAAAACTCGAAGTGAGGCTTAAAGGTGCTTTTGAATATTTGTCACCCAGAATAGTAATCCCAAATAAGCACTGCAACCTTCGTTTCATTCTCCAGTCCCAAAACAATTAAGAAGTATGTTGCCAAGCATTTTTTTTTTAAAAAGTACATGTGATGTCTCATTATTTTTTACTGTGAGCCAGCTCTCCACTTTCACCTGCCTATTGCTAGAAGATCAGATTACAGCAATAGGGCATGCTGGTTCCAAAACATCTGCTTGTTATCATGATTTACAGACTGACTGAAAATCAAATTGACCTTAGTGTAAAGCAATGTAGTTTAAGGAATGACTTAAGATCAACTAATTTGAAAGATCTATAGGGATCGTTCTGCTGGTTAGGGACTGCCAGCTGCTCTATTTTGCCTCGTGCCAAACCCCCACAGGAGTCTTCTTTAAAAATGGTAACAGAGGGAAAGAAGTAGCAGAAGGGAAGAAAGCATAAAAAGATTTACACCTGACACTTCTATCCTACATGATAGATCTTTTTTTTTTGTTGCAGAATTGTTGTTGATGGTGATCTCCAGGCCAGGACTAGCCAGTGTGCCTAGGAAACAAAGTCAGAGCAAGTGTTACAACACTGCAAGGACTCGGGGCATTGTTAAATGCTCAATTTTTCAGTAATGCTATTAACTAAAAGCGAGTGCTAAACACTGTCTCTCCAGTGTTAGAAGTCAATATCTCTTCTTGAAAAAAAACATGATAGAAACGATGTCTGCTTTCTCCCCTGGAACACTCCACAAAATGACACCATACACACTACCTAGTGTCTGAGCAACACTTCACAATGTTATTTCCTATTTCATGTGATTCTCTGCATTTAAGAGTGGAGATGCATATACCCTTTTACCGTTTCTTTTGATACAACAGGTTAATACAAACACCTGGTTGTGCCTTACTGTCCCATATGGTCTGTATATGGTAGAAACAGATTCAGAGGCAATGCATGTTCCTACAGCAGACTTCTTAATCCACTTCTTCTGCTCTCCATTAGGCTTTATCAGTCTTCACTGTTTCCACTCCACGTGTGTTTTCCACAGAAAAGTCAAATAAAAGCTCACCAAGCCTGAATGGACTGTTGGAGGGGGACTGTGAACAAGGCTGTAGGGCACAAGTCTGAACTCTTACGTAAAAGACACAACCAGTTTTTGGGGAAAGATACGCAGGACTTTTTCCAACACTAAAACATTCTGATAGTTATCCTAAGATATTAATTAAGTAAGACCTGTGACAGTGATAAAGGGATCTTCAAAGTAGCCAGTTATTGTAATACTGCAATATTATCAGCATAAGGACAACAGATGGATCTCTAAAGCCAGTATGGTGGCTCTTTCTGCCCAGATCAAACTCATATCCTTCTGGCACAGTTCCTACTACCAAATCTTGATAGAAACTGATAGAGGGAGATTAATAGATACTGACTAAACAAGATGTCTCCTGTTGATCTGTAATTACCCGTAAGTTCTTTTAGTATTCTATAGATGGACTGTTCAGTTAATACACGTTCATGCGAACATATGTACACAGGTACAAAGCCTCTGAAAAGCTGCAGACACATTAAATGTGAAATTTTGATTCCATACATCACACAAGGTTTGACATTTTCCACTGAATCTTTGCATGAAAGGTAACAATTCCATACATATTCATTAATTTGGAAGCACCCAAAGTACATCTATTTAGAAATTGTGATTTCAATACAAATACTTTAACAGATTTTATTTTATGTATATATCTTTTTATGACATAAGGAACTACATTCAAATGTGGAAAAACTCTGCTCTGGGTAATTTGCATCCTTATGTCCTATTACAGATTTTTCCTATTTGGATTTCCATCTGGTCTTCAATATCCTTGAGTTTATTACTTTAATGAGATCATCTTGGGTTTACATACCTATAATTTTATTACTATTTGGAATTAGCATTACCTGCTTACCTATCCATAAACTCTTCAGTCTTACCTTCTCAGCATAACAATGAAGAATGCTTGGGTAACGCTGCTACAGAACAAACAAAAGGACTAGATGTGAAAAAATCCTGCTCTGAAGAACCCCTAAATGGGAAAACAGAGTTCATGACAACCTTTTTCTTAACCATTCATACCCTGTTCCTCAAAAACAATACTGTAGTTTAGGGTTTACAACCAAAGACTGCGATTCATGTCTTTGCCACCTTCTTGCAATATAACCTTGAGCAAGCTGATGTGTCTGCGTTTTGCGAAACTAAGAACAATATATACCCACATGTAGGGATGTCAGAATGTCACGTGTTAACAGAATACTTGAAACACTTAAGCATTATACAGCTACTATCCATAAATATTGGTAGGAATAATTTTGTGCTTCTGCCTTGTGAAATTCATTGGAATTTGGGATATAAACACTGGCAAGGCATACAATCAAGACACACAATGTCTATCTGCATTTATGATTACATATGTAATGCAAGAGAGATGACTGCAAGAGTTACCAAATCCAGCCCACTCTTCCTGTTCAGACAGGTCCTGTTTTCACTTTCATAAGGCTACCGGCTTCATCTAAAACTAAGGTTTTACCCTTGCATTTTCCTTTGAAAAACTGGTCTAGCACCTTTGAGTAATAAGGCACATCTTCCAATTTCCAGCCAACATCTGTTCATGGCCAATTAACTCCCATTTACTCTTGTGCCAAGATTGCTCTTTCAGTAAAGTATCTCTTTTGCCACCTTTGTTTTTGCGCCGTGGCACAAAGTGATCACTTATCAACACATACTTTTCTTCGCATCAAGTTCTTTCTCTTTTCTGTCATAAAATAGTCTCTTAACACAAATGGTAGAATGATATCCTTCATTGTTCCTAACATAATTCCAGTTTGTCTTCTTAAATATTCATTACCACCACTGTGCACAAAATTCCAGACGTGATCACACCAGTTTAATTAGTCCATGTTGTTTTATCTCCATCAACATTTCGTGCTGAGAAGTCTCCAAATTACAGCAGAAATATTTAGTGCGAAACTATGTAATTTTTTTGTCAGATAATCCTGGATTTCATCTTATTTGTACTCTTTTATGATATTCCATTCATCCTTTGTACTGAAAATTCATCTATCTTCTGTATTTTACACAAACACCATTAAAGAAATCATTAAATACAATTTGTCCTAATAATGATCTTTGTTAGTTCTATTAATAAAATCACTTTCAGACCAATAGTGCCCTTTTAGCAAAGCCTGCTATTGTTACATAGATTCCTTTATGGTCCACTACCCCATGATCCTTTTATTAGTCCTCATTTTCTAAGGTTTACCGAATAATTTCCTGTGTGGCACAACATTAAATCTTTTTCTGAAATCCTGACAGATTAAATTTAGCTTTATTTGTAAAAAATTATCTGCTTTTTTTTTCAGAAAATCAGTTATCTCATAGAGTGACAACCTTAGCACGATCTACCTTAGTAAATCCACAATGCATTTCTCATTTAACCACTATATCCCTAATTATTCTTCCTTTCAAAATCTGTTCATAGGTTTTGTCTGCACTCCAGATCAGCCTCCTCTACATTCCAAATCTTGTCTATATTAAAATCCTCTAGCTCTTCACTCCAGTTGACTTCACTAATTAGTTTTCTTAATCTCTCAGTCTTCTCTTTTCAAAATTAAGGTCTTTAACTACAGACCTATTTTTGTTTATTCTTCCATTTAATTTAAAGTGAATAAATTCATGAACATTCAGTCTGTTTTCTATAGCAACTTCTTCTTATTTTGCTGAAAGTAAGTTCAAAAGACAATCCCCTCTTCTTCGTCTGTTGACTGTCTGATGACGAAAGAAGTATAAGTGGAACTTACTGCTATTAGTAAGGACAGGCTACAGCTAGATGTTTACATTAGTCCATTGTAACCAAACTAACTGAAGTTTTCATACCCCATGTTATATGGCAGAGCTTCTGCTCTATGTCTCAGTCTGACCAGAAAAGCCTTCGGAAAAGTCATAATATAATCCAAACTGGACCTTTTATCATACTTCCAGCAACAGTTTTTAACAGAATCATATTGTCTACTCTGGTTTTAATAATTTCTCTGACGTACCATGCTATTGCACAACCCTTGTTCTTTTATGTCTACTGATCTCATACAGTGTTAGTAATTTCTTTCTGTGACCATTCACTCATCTTCTGGTATTTCTTTATCCACTAATGCCATTTCTTATATATTACATTAAACTCTGCCTTGAAAACTACATGCTTTTTTTTTTTCAAACTTATTTCCTGGTACGAAACAAGAAATTCTGAGTCCGCTATTTACTTTCATGTGCTTATAATGCTTCCATGAGGTTTCCATTGCTTTTTTTCTTACCCAGCATGGCGAAGTGTTATTTTCTTGTAGTGCAATGGCATTCTTACATCATTAATATAGAGATAAATGAGATACCAAAGAAATTAGTATGGTGAAATGAAAGTGTATATTTGCTAGAGTCACAAATCCATTTCTTGTTTGAGAGTCGTGGTTTTAATGTCAATTTATACCCTTGTGTATCAAAAGTATTTGTTTCTTGCAGAACTAGAGATGAGGTGTTCTTCAATATAAGGCACGGTTAGTAGCAGGCATTGAAAAATGTCTGACAAAACTTATTCCCTAGGCGCAAGGAAGAATCTTAGTAAACAAGAATTATAGCTCATGTTGACAACCGATCTTTTCCATCAATAATATAGGTAAATACATGACAGAACACGTGGTGTTAAAGTCATATGTCTATTATCCTCTACATAAGATGGAGCTAACTGTTTCCTCTTGATTTTTTGTCCATCTGACTGTGCTCATTGTGTCTCGTAAAACAAGGTAGGAATTTTCTCTTCAAATATATGTACATTTCAGGGCAACCACTATCAATATGATAATATTCTGATATGTGTGGGTATCTCTAAACAATACTGACATAGGAGGAAAAAGACAATTTCTGAAATAACTGTATTTTTCAAAGAATGTGGTAAAGAAATGAATATTAAATTAATGACACAGACTTTGACCACAAAGTACCAAGGGCTTCACATGAAACCTAACTTTTTTCTTAATTTTCTCAAAAAATCTCACTTCTTATTAAATTATTGTTGAAGTCAGTGAAGGTTGCTGTTTGATAAGGATAACTTATCCTTGCTGATAACTTAATTTCAACTGAAGGAGTAAGCATGTTACACTTGGACATTGATCTTATTTTACTGATAGTGTAGTGTCATTTCACTAGACTCTTCCCATACAAAACACATTAAAATGTGGACTGTTGTGCCCGGGCATACTAAATTACTGTTTTGAATCATAGTCTTACTCAACCACTTCACTTTCAATGAACATATCTTTGAAAAAATAGATAGTCACTGCAAATAAGCTGCTTTTGTTATGCTCAGAAAGCCTTCTGTGCTCTAAATTTTCAGCAGTCACACTGACCCACGATGCATCCCACAGTATATCAGCCTGAAAGGGAGACATCCAGCCAGCATGACTCCAAGACGTCCTTGGTTTCAAAAAAAGCTATCCTGACTCTCTGGAGATGTCCTTCAAGGATATTTTAGAAGTTGTTTTTTAACAAAGAAAGACTTTTTGGAGTTGGATAGGAGTGATTATAGAATATAGCAAAAAACAGACAGGAGATTGTTCCTGTAGTGCTGCTGAACCTTACAATTATACAGACGCTCAAAACTACATTGAATCTTTGGCAGGTAAATGAGCTGAGCCAAGAGTTTATGGAGGAGGAAAGGTGATTGTGTCTGTACTCCCCTCCCAGCTGGGCTGTTTGCAGTCTATCAGCAACAGCCAGTTACCCCCAGAATAGTCATGAAATATTGTATTTCATCTCTGCTCTCTTGAAGGGTGTTGGGATATGATTCTCTCACACTGCAATGCAAGCAGCAGCTCGAGGAAAGGTCCACCGCCAGCTGTGTCCTCCAGCTCTGCCTGCAGAGGATCAAGGAGCGCTTCCTGAAGAAAGGCAGTGGTGAGCTGCAGCACCTCGGTGTCAGCAATCAGCATGTCTTTTTGCAAAATGCTGCTCAAAAGCCAGCTCAGAAAGAGCTTCCATTTCAGGCTTTCTGCTGGGGCAATCTGACAGGGTTCCTGGTGCCCTCAGTGCTGTCATCCCCAAGGACCTGTCCTCCTGCCCACTACTCCGGGGCCATGGAGAACACTCCGTTCCAAAACCTATCTTTGGAAATCCTACGGCTTTACAGATCCACAATATAGACAAATGAAGGGGAATCTGCAAGGAAGGGAAGGGTCCTGGAAAACAATGTGCTTGACAATGTTTAGTCTATCACTTCTAAAATTTCTAGGAAGAAATAACACTCACATACAGGCTTTTCACCCCAGTCCTCAACACCATTAGAAAGATCATCAGAGATGTACCTTCCTGTTCTCATTTTTCCCACTTTCAAAAAAAGACCCTGTGCAGACTACACCAGTGCCTGTTAACTGCATTTAGTCCTTCAGCTTTTCCAGAGAGGCTTAGGTGCAGTTTCCCAGTTCAGCATGCAGTGGTTTAATTATGAAATCTAAATAAGTGAAGTACAGAAATCTAAATTTTAAGGATGATAAGGAAGTCTGAGCAATGGCAGGTATTCAGGAACATTTCTTGAGGCAGCTAAGGTTTATTTCAGGGGATTGTCATACAGCAAATATATTCATAATGTCTTGCATTGTTTCAGACAGTGCAAATGCAGGGGGATAAAAATGAATCTACCATTTCATGTCACTCAACTTCGCAATGTGAATTGTAAATAGTATGTCATATGTCACCCGGCACAGGACCGATTAACTGGGTGGACTTGGCAAGGATCCAAGTTTATAAAATAGGGACAATATCTACTTTAAACAGACTTCAGAAAATCTTACTGGATAACATTTAAGAAACAAATCCAAAACCAGATGAAAAGTACTGCATTAGGATCACTGATATAAGTACGCTACAAAGCTCGTAACGAATTCTTAGCATGATCTATTAAAAAATCCTTGAGAAGTATATTGCTATTACTAAAAATACAAAAGAATCAAAATGCAATATACCTTACAAATAAAAAATAAATTAATTTTCATCTAGATATATAACATAGAAGTGCCCAAACATTTTTTTTTTTCAGAAGATTCCTGCTTCTGAATACAGCTTGTCTTGGAGCAGTCACTTGGAATATTGATAAAAAGCAAATCCTCTTGGTAAAGAGCTAATGCTAAAATAAGGGGAAAACAATATGCAAAATCATAACAGAAATAACAGTGGTGGATAGCAGAAGTGCGCAGAGTATGGCGTGAAAGATGGTAGGAATGAGATAAACTTTCATGTATCTACCATAATGTTGTATTTTATTTAAGATAATTAGATTACTGAAAGAGCAAAATAGTGTTGATAAAATAACTAGATACAAAACAAATACCTTGTAAAAAATTCTGAGAATTTACTAAAAACCTGAAGCATCAAGGTCTGAGATACTGCTTAGATGAATTAACAATTGGTATTTCTTGGCATATGATAATCTTCAGATTTGTACTAAATGATACTGTTGTCCTCAGTGTACTCGTATTTTGTGAATGTCACCAAGGACACCAGATTATTCTCATAAGGAGAGTCTGCACTGGTAAGTAATTGATTACCAGCACAACACTTTCATAATTGCTAGGCCATTTATCTAGGCAATCAAAACAGATCAGCCAACAATAGGCTTCTCCAAATAGAGTTATTTTATTTTTCACTAAAAGAAGTTTCAACTCAATTATTACAGCTACTTTGGTTAGTCTGGTTTTTGTTGGTTTGTGGGGTTTTTTTCCCATCAAAATTAAGAATAATAAATGGTGACTTGAAAACAATTTATAAACTCTGATTTAGGTAAATCAGTTTAAGCTTTTTCTTTAGTGACTCATCCTTCTCAATAGAAGAAAAACAGGTCAGGAATACAGCAGTCCTGCACTTAAAACCTGTTGCTAACTTTACTTCTTTATATCAGGAAAATAAATATTTGCTATAAAAAACTCCAGAAATATTCTCCAGGTACATGATTGCTATATTGTATTCTAAATAACAATAATAAACTCCTCTACACTCCCCCACACACCCATCCTTTTCCCCCCAAAACCCAAAACACCCAAACAACAACCAGATAAAAATCCTCTAATTCAACATTTGGGCTGCTTAAGGAACACAACATCATTCCCTGCAAGACAAGTATGTAAGAACAAGGGCCTCAGGGCAGATTTTGATCTTACTCACACCAGTATAAATGAAGTGTCTCTTTCTTGACTTCAGCTGATTTACAGTTAACTGAGATCAGAACAAGACCTAAACCACTTCTGGTCTGGGCTGGCATGACCAGCCATATGCTGCAGCTCTCCACGCAGACAAAGTTTGAGCACCAGCACACAGAAGTGGGGAGTCTCCATCCTTGGAGATACATTCAAAGGCATCTGGACATGTATACAGCCCCAGGTGGACAGTTGTCACAAACATCCCCAGATCAGAGTGGGCAATTGCCTCAAACATCTGTCTTGGGAGAAACTGATAAAGAATCAAACTCCTAAATTGGGCATTGTGCTTTGGGAACTTCCTCATCTTGATAAGGGAGTGTGGAAGACCAAGTGAAACTCTGTGGAGGCAGGGTGTTAGCTTGCGAAACCCACCTATGTCTTGAAGGCAAGCACTTGCCTTTGGGGGAGGAATGTGAGACCACTAAGACACCCCCTCCCCTTCCATGCCCACTGACTCATTTTTGAGAACTTTGGGGAAGCTATGAGATGGGCACCTGAAGGGCACCTGAAAGGAGAGGGGGTCAGCCCCTTGCTGCATGCGCCCACCATCAGAACATCCTGACCACCACGCGTGTGCCCTCCACCAGAACATCCTGACCACCAGGCGCGTGCCCTCCACCAGAAGACCCAGACTACCAAGTGCGTGCCCACCACCAGAGGACCTCAACCACCAGCAGAAACTGCTGCTGAATCCAAAGGTGGTGATACCTTTTTTCTTATTTCTTCTCTTACTCTGGCTTTTTGCAACGTAAGGGTAATGTTGTTAGAAGTTTCTCAACCTGCTATATTCTGTTGTCTTGTGAAATCAGATATTGTGTTGTGGAAACCTTTTGCCAAGTCAATATCCATTTCAAACGCCACTGTGCTAAAAGTAATGTTATGAAGTTACAGAGTTATCATCTTTTGTAATTCCTCTTCTGTTCCAAGTATAGCTTTGGTTTTAGTCAAGCCTCTTGGCCATTGTTATTACTCTCAGTACTGGGCAGAGAATTAAAAAGATCACCTACCCCTATTCCCGCCGAGCGGGATGGGACAACATGGTCCTGGGCAACCTGGGTGGCCCTGCTTCAGCAGGGGCATTGGACCAGATGAGCTCCAGTGGTCCCTTCCAAATTCAGCCGTTCTGTGATTCTGTAATGACTGCTTATGGATTTTCTGTTCAGTCAGTTCTATCTTGTCATTACAGACAGACCTAACGAGATTCCACTTCTTAGCCCAAATAACTATGGAAATGCCACAAAGGGAAAGCCTCATATTGTTTTCCCATTATTGGGAAAGTAAAGAGACCTCTATCCCTACAATCTTTATCAAGTCTTACTGGAGTCACTATTCTAGCCGGTGATGTTGACCCACCAGTCAAAAGAAGTGCTTTTCACTTCCAAAGGCAAAAAAACCCACAGGCAAATTGTTGCTGAGTCCTTCTGCTGTGGGGCTGCCACCTGTGAACGCAAGGTGTTCAGCCTGGTTTCCCAAGAAAGTCAAGCTTGTGCCATCTGCCTGCTACCCCCTCCTCATGCAACAAACAGCTTTTAAAGCCATTTTGAATTTTACCAAGGTTAAATGGAGATCGTTAGATGTCAAAAATAATGTTTGAATGCCGGCAGCTGGGCAGCCAGACCAAACAGCTAGGGCTGAAATGGGAGCTCAGCATTTGCCATCCCTTTGGCCTACTCGCTGGTCCATCAGCTCCATTTACTGACTGGTGCACAGCTGTCCCCAAACAGCCCCAGCACCGGGCTCTTTTCATCCATGGATCTGAGCATACTGGGAGTTACATTCAGGGCCTGGAAGAACTAATGCCATTGAAGGAATAAATATAGAATAAGGGGGAAAGCGGTGTCTGTCTCCGGGGTAGACAGAGTGGGAATGCAGGGCACACATCCAAAGCAAATCAGACTTTTTATACTCTGCTGCTCTGAGGAACAACTTGTTTACTTCTTATCTCCCGGGCAGCACAGATATGTACTGATCCATGCTTATGCTTTGCCTTAAAATGAAGGATAGCTCTTAACAACAGTCCCTGTTAGCAGCACAGATGTCTGTATTGAAGCACCTGAAGAAAAAGGGAGGCTTTAGATATCATTCATTTCCTTAGCACTTGGTTCCCCTTGCTTACATCCTGCCATCTAGCTCAGAAGCTCTTTGCTGCAGATCAGGTACATTTAAGCTCTACGATGAGATGAGACAGTTGGAACAATGGGAAAATGTTGAAGAAATCCAGTCCTCCTCTTTTTATGCACAACTCAAAGGTGGCCTTGGTCACTGTTGTCCTTGTTAGCATGAGGTATGATGGGATCATAACACAAGATGAAATGCCCAGCTTATTTTGGTGGAGAATGGCAGGAACTAGGGATCTAAACGCTAGGATTTTAAGTGGTTATGGTATGTTCATAGGTGCATAATGCAACGTAATGCTGGTAAGTGTAAATCTAAATTCCAGAGAAATAAACACATGCCAGAAAAGGTTTTTAAAATGCTATGTCTCCCACACTGAAAAGATGGAAAAAGGATTAATATCTAAACTTTCAAGTTCCCAAGATGTATCTCACTCTGCCCCACCCTCCTTCCCTTAGTCCAATTCAAATAGCTGTGTAGAGGAGAAAAGAAGAAAAGAAAGAAGGCAGAGAATTAGTCAAAGAAACTCAGAAAAGTGAGAACATTCCCATCAGCTTCTGCTTTCATCCCTGGAGACACCCTGTCACCCATTCACCAATCCAAGTGGTAAAAGAATTTGCTCTACTACTTTGTTATCATAATCAGCTTTTCCATCATAACTTGTTTTTTTCTTGTTTGTTTTCTCAGCGCAATGCCACAGCAAGGTTTACGCTTAGCTTACAATTGACCTACCCCCTTTGAACATGCCCAGACGACATGAAACTGGTTTCTCTGGAAACAGGAGCAACGTGAAATCTTGTAGTACTTGTGTTCATTTAAAGCTGTTCACACATATGCAACAATAAAGCACCAGACCTTCAGCACGTGACAAAAATTTACCAGGCAAGGTAACGAAGGATAACACCGCCAGTGACACCCCAGGCTGGTACGATGAATTGGTATAATTCAAATACGAACAAAAGAAAAATCCAGCATCTAACACACTTAGTCTATGTGTAAAATCTCTTAGTGGTCAAAATAATAAAGAATGCCACAGGAAAAATCTTGGAGACGTTTACACTGTGCATCATGGAGATTTAATGTGATTTTTCGATTATATGGAAGCAGCATGGCCACATATACCAAAAGCCCTTTTGCAGAGCATAACACATTAGTCCTTGCTGGGACTAAGAAAACTAGTTAAAAATATTCAAGTCAAACTCAAGGCTTCCTAACTACCTGTTAACTCTGCTTTTCACTTTTAAAGAGTACAGTTGGAGACTGACAGTCTATCTTGGATACAATGGACACAGGTGAAGGTGACACCAATACCTGCAGTCCACTTTGTGCTTCCAAGGCAAAACAGACACATCAGAAGTAAAACACACACCTGTTTCTCAGGCACTGCTGTTTACAGGGGGGTATTCACAGAAACCTCTGCTTAAGGTGCTTTAGGACAAAGCATAGGACTGTGAATAGTGATTCCTGAGCACAGGAAATTGCTGTTGCTTTCACTGCTGTTGGGACACTAATCTTTAACAAAGTTGTGAGCAGAAAGCAAAGATGGTAACATCTTAATTTATGTCTGCTAAATTTGAAAAAAACCTGCCAGAGCTCAGTTTCCTCACTTCCTCGGCATTTTTCAGCAGATAACAAGTGTCCTGACTTTGCTGACATTTCCCATAAAATTCCAACACATTCGGATGCGCTTAAATCTGATTGTTCCTAAATTGTCTGTGATCAGAATGTTTACAGATCTTCGTGGTGCCTTCACACTTAAATGAGAACAGCAGGACAGGGCATGTCAGGGAAAAAGAGATAATGAAGCCATTCTTCCCCATGCTTTCCCATGGACAGATTCCAGGAGGGAAGGAAAGTTACAGATTTTGAATAGACTGGGCAGAAATAATCATATTTCATTCAGGGAAGAAAAAAGCAAAGTATGTAGTGATGAGATATTTTAATTATGATGGCAGAACTGGATTTTATGTTTTAGGAAGAAGCAAGCATTAGTCAGGAATTGGGATAGGAGGGTGGAGGGGGATGACAAGTAAAGAGAAAAGAGAAAAACAATCAGATGGCCATCATCTGATACAGAAAAACAGAGGAAAATCCCATCATTCAGACACTCAAATGTAATACATACAAATACATGCACACACAATTTCATACAGATATTTATATATAAAATGGCAAACAAGCATGCTACCAAAGTCTCAGGTGAACACGGCTTAAGAAGAAAGATATTTCTCTAGTAGTAATGGCTTGTTTTGTCTTTCAAGGGGCAAAACTATCATGACAATAGCACAAAAATGTCAAACAGGACTGAGTGGAGGGACAACGAAATGAGAATGTCTGATGAGAGGAAACAACCACTCATCCCAACTTTCGCAGAATCCGTTTGAGAAGAGAGAATAGAATCAGCTCAGTTTATCTTCGTTTGCCAGATCTTTTAAGCATATTAAAAACATCTCTTGATGAATTAGGTTTAATTCTGTTGATAGACGTAAAAGTGTATATATTTGTCCTTAGCTGTTATAAGAACATGCATCAGGCTAACTAAAATATATTGAAAAGGTTCTTGGGTTTTGGGGGCAAAATTAAGGCAATTATCTTAGTTAAACAGACAAGATTAGAAACAAGATAGCTGTTGGCAAGACTGCTGGTTTAGAGTGATATTTTCTGGAGCCAGGGCCAGATTATAGACTCTTTTAGCATTGCTAGTAGATTGCCGACACTGAGGGAGGTGTTGACAATCACAGCTGATCGGAGTCAGTTACTTTTCACCATTTTTTCACTAACCAAGGCAGGCATGTAATTACTGGCAGTTTCTCCACTGCTTTCAGGACGTATGTTTGCAAAGCGTCCTCAACATAGTCAAAGCACAGCTACGAATCAAAATGAGGTAGTGGCTTTAGGACTCAAAAAAGCCAGTGTCAGTTGTCTTCCCTGCTGTGGTCAAGAATGTTAGGTGGACTTCCCAGGTATGTCCACCAAAGAAATGCACTGCTCTGCAAAGCTACCTGAGCTCTGAAATGAGCTACTCTGGTAGTAGCTAGCACAGAGCAAGAGCTCTGCCACTCTGTCTGTGTGTTCTTGGAGACAGAGTTTATTTGTCCATGTGAAAATCCTTTGTTACCAGGAAAAAGGGCAGTGCACTAAATTCTACAAAAAAATCTCTTTGTCTCATTTCCTCCACTGTAAAACACCAAAACTTTTGCTACCGCAAAGGAGCATTGTGAAGATCAGGAAAGATTCTGAGGTGTCCAAAGTTAGTCATGGTACATGCTTGAGAGAGAGATAAACCAATGTCTTTAAGAGACTTCTCTTGATTTTGTGACAGAAATGTAGCTCCAGGAGGTATTTTTATACTGAAACGAGCCTATAGCCTGAAGCTTCATGTTGCCAGTGTAACTACCTCTAGGGAGGTTTTCTTAGGCAGCCACAGGCAAAAGGATCCTGACAGCATTGTTTTACTGGATCTTCCTTGGTGCAAGGACTCCAGAGTTTGTTCAAGAGAAAAAGGCCTTCAGGCAGACCAGCTCCCACCAGAAGAGAAGAAGGACTAGGAGGTATGGCTTAGGTCCTCAAATCCAGCTGCCTCCTGCTGGAGTTCACCATACCGAATAACTCTGAACATCAACTGATCAAGCCTTCAGATGGAAGCTAGCAAGTTCTTGACCCTTCTATTGGAAGTTCATTTCAGATACTTGTTCTTTGAATAATTACAAAAATCCTTCTAATCCTTCTAATTCTCTGACTAAATTTTGTGCTTCATAAATGTATGCAGCAACTTCTGCTCAATCCTTAGATGAGCCAAGAATTCAAGAAGCATGATGCTTTCCAACACAATTATCTGAAAAAAAAATCTTGATGTGAGCAAACCACAGTATTTCCTCTGCTTTAAAGACATAGTCATTGGTTTGGGATAATGTATGCCACAGGTGTTTACAGAATAATGTTTTGCACTGTGCATCCAACTCCCTGGTCCATTCTCTGCCAGTTGTAAGACCTGTCTTCCCTAACATATTTAGTCTTCTGCTTTACAGTCTGTTAATCTTCAGCACAATTTTATTAATATACTCCTGTCAATAAACTGGAAGGTTGATCTGTCTTTGAACAATGGTTACTTGACATTAATAAAAATAGATACTCATTTTTTGTTGTGCTTTTTTTTCACATGGCACCATAGTTTACCTTCATGGTCAAGGCAATTCTGAAGATTATGCCCTGCACCCCTATTATTAACAAACTCACTTTTTAGAGCATTTAGGAGCTAAATCCAGGAAGGCATTACCATGAGACAAAGCCAAAGAGGCGTAAAGGAAAAAAAGCTTAGAATTGCCTAGCTGCTTTCATGGTAGAAACATATGGCAAAGGTCATCAGGGTCTTGAATTAGAGCCAACTGCAACAGATAGATCATTATTCTCATTGTTTTAGACAAACAATGATACGATAGCCAAGGGAACGGAAAAGATCTTGATTGAGTTACAATGAAATGCAGTCTTTAAATCTTCAACCTTTAGATGACTCTCCACATTAAATCAAATAAATCCTCAAAAACTAATGAAGAAGAAGAAATAATTAGTTTTTAATAACACATTCTGTAGTGAAATAGGGTGTGATGGCAATATCTCTTGAGTAAAAGTCTACAACACAGCACGCAGCCCTTCTGCTCATCCAAGATGTTTTGTGAATACAACTTAAAAAAAATCACTGTTAAGATCGTAAAGGGCTGAAGAAAGCGGAATATAAAATTTGCCTTGTTGATTATTGTTTATATTTTCTTAACTTAAAATACGCATGTCAAAAAGATATGTCACTTCATTATTTAATTTCTCTTAAAACGTCATCCTTAGAGATGGAGAAACAAACAAGCATTTTTTTGTTACATTCTGTAGTAAACTGAACAATCTTTAACTGATCTGGTACATATTGTATTCTTCCAAGAATATATTATTCGATGTTATATGATGAGTTTGCAGAGTACACAAAGTCTTTGAATTTTTTTAACGGAATGTGCATCATGTGTCCTTAAAATGTGATCAGGAGGTAGAAATGCAGTATTTTAAAAAGTAATCAAAGATTCTATATCTTTGTCTCACACTGTTTCTCATCAAAATTAAGACTGAATTAGTTCTGCTATATAAGCCACGCTTGATGTTTACAGTCTTATTTGTTTCTAGCTTACTGAGTTCGAGAGATTTTAATAAACCACAAGAAAAACATTTTTTACTGGATACGCCAAGAACTCCATATGCAAACCAAAAGAACTAAAAAATAAGACATTTCTTTAAAATCCTAGTTTTCATGATAAAATTTTGATGAGAAGTTTGTAAATGTTCTGAGAAATGCAGCTGTGTTTTGCAACAGAATCTTGCCACTGATGCCTGGAGTGACCACGACAGGTAAGAGACAAGCACTGTCAGTACCTTAGAAATAAGATTGAATATTTTAATGACCACAGATAATATTTATGGCTCAATGCATTCAGTTGTGCCATGAAGCTCATGTTGGAAGGTGAAAAGTGATCAGTGAAGAAAACCATTATTCTTGTACTCATATTCCAGTCTTGTCAAAACACAGGCAGTATTTATGACACATCTCATCATTTGGCATCTCCCAGGCTTGCCGTGCAGTTGTATGGCCCCTTTGCTGTTGCGAGATCCCACCAGCCTGCTGATGAGCTGTGCGGGGGTGTGAGGCCGCGGAGGTAGACAAAGCTAGAGGATGGCACTGCCAGTGGAGGCTGCCCTGCAGCATGACCTGCTCTCCAAAACAATCCCTGCTGAAGAGCACAGCATGCACTGCATTTTCTCCTTCATCATGCAACTCATTGTACACTGGTTTCTTCAGCAGCCAGGCCAACAAAATGCTAGAGACTGGCTAAATGTCAAAGACTCTCACATATTCATTGCATTCTCCCGTTGCCTGACCCTGACACAAATGCTTAATTCTGCAGCCCTTGCATAGCCTTAATACTTCACTGGTGTATGCAGAGTCAAGCTCATGGATGGGTCCTTGTGGGATTGCAGATTTTTGCGCTATTGATATTTCATCTGAAGCATGGGAGATGCTAATTGCCAGCTTTGCAGTTTTCCCCTGGTTGCCATACTAAAAATATGTCGCGTATTGAAACTCACAATGTAGTTATTGCAAAAAATCTGACAGCAAACAATCCCAGCAAGGAATCAAAATTCCAGCCTGTGCAGCAAGCATTTTCCAGCAGCTCTATAAAATTTAGTCTATGCAACAGAAAAATCTTTTATTTACTAAATCTCTACGAAACAGTAAAACTTACTTGTTTTTTTTTATTTTCCTCTTCCCCTTATTTGTCACTATATAGCAGAACTCCCTGAAAAGCTTAAAAGAAAACAATGTGGCTTTCTCAATCAAGAGAAATGCTATATAACAGCAATTCATGGACAAAAATGTAAGTAAAAAATCATCAGATTAAAAAAAAATGCTTTAATAACCAGTCACAATAATAAAATCTGACGTTTAAGATTCAGGATCAATTAAACTACAGTCTAAATACAGTATTACAAAGAACAGATTCAAATTATTTCAGTTGTCCATAATTTCTTTTTTTATTTGTCCACCTTGGCTAGCTTTTGCTCAGAAGCCTGTGTTAGCACCTCGTTGGCAATTCTAGCAGAAGATTCACGAACCCTCCAGTCGAGGTCTAAGCAGGTCACCAGCAGTCATTCGCTTCACCTTTAAAGTCTAAGGCATGTACAGCAAAACCACACAAAGCTCAAAGGGTATCTGGAGGCCAGAAAGCTAAATATACATGCTGCCAGACTAATTTCCAGCATAGAACAGAGCTGGTACCGTTTTTGTAACTCTTTTCCTACCCTCGGAGCGGTGATGCTGCTGCACATCGTTACCTCCCCAAAGTGAATGAGCACCATTCCTGGTTATTATGCAGCCCTTCAATCCACTTACTCTTAACTTTCCTTTCCACTGTGCTATATTTGACACAAAATGTTTAATCAGGTTCATTTATCATGACTGGAACAGCCTGATTCATTCGCCATTTATAATTAGAAAGGATTTCATCTAATAAATGCTGAGTGCTCTCAGCTACCGAAGTCAGTGAATGAAGAGTTTGCTCAGCACCATGTAAGGCCAAGGGTACATAAACCTATTTTACATGGAATTTGAAGAACACCAGATTTCTACAGAAAATTTTCAAAGTTTAAGGCAGTTAAACTTTACTCAGGTCTCATGTATGAGACCCCAGCCCGGAAATAAGGAGGCAGCAGGAAATCATTCACCTTTCTGCCTTGGCCACCCTGTACAAAAAATGGTGGTAGTGAGGGTTTTCTTCCCTTGTTAAGTACTTCTGGGGAAGCCTAATTGCTCATTCTCTATCTGTAGAATATTAAATAACACTTTATTTCCTAAGCAGCTAATATCTCAAACTTGTAATAAGAAAATCACAATCATAAATTAAATGAAACTTAACCTACAAATTTAAAAAAAAAATGGTCCTGTGCTGCTTTTTGCTGGGATACAGTTAATTTTCTTCATAGTAGCTAGTAAGAGGCTACGTTTTAGCTTTTTGCTGAAAACAATGTCGACACACAGGGATGTTTTCATTATCGTTGAGCAGGGCTTACACAGAGTCAAGGCCTCTTCTGTTCCTCACCTCGTCCCACCAGCGAGCAGGCTTGGGGTGCACAACAAGCTGGGAGAGAACACAGCTGAGACAGCTGACACCCAACTGACCAAAGGGGTATCCCATACCATATGACGTCAAGCTCAGCACATAAAGATCGGGAAAGAAGGAGGAAGGGGGTGACATTTGCAGTGATGGAGTTTGTCTTCCCAAGTAACCGTTATGCGTGATGGAGCCCTGCTTTCCTGGAGACAGCTGAACACCTGCCTGCCAATGGGAAGCAGGGAATGAATTCCTTATTTTATTTCACTTGCATACGCAGCTTTTGCTTTACCTATTAAACTGTCTTTATCTCAACCCATGAGTTTTCTCACTTTTACCCTTCCAATTCTCTCCCATCCCACCAGGGGGAAGTGAGAGAGTGGCTGTGTGGTGCTTGGTTGTTGGCTGGGGTTAAATCACAACAGTCTTTTTTGGCACCCAGTGTGGGGCTCGAAGCATTTGAGATGAGGACCGAATTGACTGGAATGTGCTAGATCAAATTTATAGCTGTCATTGCTTTTTAGCGATTAATTGATCGGATCCTATGCTTGCCATGGGGCTTGCTTGCCTCTTTGTATATTAGAGGCTAGTGCTTCTTGGTGGCTGTTTTTTGCTTTTGCTGCTTGCTGTGATGCTCATAATCTTACTCTGCTGTGCCTGGGAACATTGTGATAGCAGCAATGGCGATGCGCCTGGGTTGGCAGATGGCCAGGGCATCGCTGCCATATCTGTGCGGCTGTACTGGACAGGCTGGAACTCCAGTGTGAACTGGAGTCGAAGAGACTGTGACCAGTGGATGAGTCCAGATAGGAGCAGGACACCCCGAACCATCTGTGGCCGTGGATAAGTCTACGCCAGAGCAGGTACCTCTCAAAGCATCTGTGGCCACGGTTATGCCCATGCCACAGCAGGTATACCTCTGAAGGGATTGTGGCCCAAGGATAAGTCCATGCTGGAGAAGATACACCTTCAAGCATCTGTGGCTGTGGATAAGTCCATGCTGCAGCAAGCACACCTTGAAGCATCAGTGGCTCTGCATGAGATCATGGTGGAGCACCTCAAAGCCGGTGGCCATGGATAAGCCCGTGATAGAACAGGTACACCCCTGGAGGGACTGTGGTCATGGACAAGGCCAAGCTAGAGCAGGTTTACTTCTGAAGGGACTGTGGTTGAGGGCAAGGCCACTCTGGAGTAGGTATATGTCTGAAAGCATTGTGGCGCATGGAGAAGGCCACACTCGAACAGGTGCACCTCAAAGCTACTGTGGCTGTGGATAAGGTTATGATGCAGCAAGTATACCCCTGGAGAGACTGTGGCTCATGAATAACGCTGAAATTTGGAGCAGGTACAACCCTAAGGGACTGCAGTCTATGGACAAGCCCAAGTCAGAGCAGGGGCAAGACGAGGAATTCACTGCAATGTTAAATCCTATGGTGTGGTCCAAAGGAAACAGGGACGAAGATTGTAATGGAAATACCTTTACATTGTTATAACCTGTGATTTGAGTTGCAAGTTAGAGGGATTACTATAGCAGGAACAATCTGAACCAATGGAGGACAAGTGCTACTAGAAGCAGCGCAAGTGCAGCATCTAAGCGGGTTTTGGTGCCAAATAACTCCACGCAACACACCACCTATCCTGTCCTGAGTGACCACCGTAACAGATGGACCCCAAAGTCATGGACTACATGAACTCAGTGGACATATTGTGGACATTTGTGGACATTTTGCAGGGGTGATCCATAGACTAGGGGAACGACGTCTGTATTTTATCAAAGGATGGGAAGGGGGATGGTGGCTAATGAGAATGTACTGGACAATGTGGGAGCTGAGCATGATGTAAACGGTATAGAGCAAGGGGTGGAGAATGTGTTGGTTTTGGCTGAGATACCGTTACTTATCCTCTTAGTAGCTATATGAGGTTATGTTTTGGATTTGTGCTGAAAACAGTGTTGATAATACAGGAGTCCAGGACTTTTCTGCTCCTCACACCACCCCACCAGCAAGCAGGCTGGGGGTCCACAAGAAGCTGGGAGAGAACACAGCTGGTACAGCTGACCCGAACTGACCAAAGGGGTATCTCATACCATATGATGTCATGCTCAGCACATAAAGATGGGGAAAGAAGGAGGAAGGGGGCAAGCTCAGAGTGATGGCGTTTGTCTTCCCAAGTAACTGTTATGTGTGACGGAGCCCTGCCTTCCTGGAGATGGCTGAACACCTGCCTGCAGAAGGGAAGCAGTGAATGAATTCCTCATTTTGTTTTGCTTGCCTGTGCAGCTTTTGATTTACCTGTTAAACTATCTTTAACTCAACCCATGAGTTTTTCCACTTTTACTCTTCCAAATCTCTCCCCCATCCCACCAGGGGGGAATGAGTGATTGTGCTTAGTTGCTGTCTGGGATTAAACCATGACAGGTCCAAAGGTCAAAATAAAACAGTGACAGATTTAAATGTTTGAAGATATCAAAATGGGGACATAGAAAGCTGCCCTTCTTTATGTCTGCAGTCTAAAGTCACCCTGCATTTTTTGTATTTTCTCTTGCAATTATGATGCTGTGTTTGCCCTATGTAATAACCCTGAGCAGTGCAGATTACTTTAATTCAGCTGAGAAAAGGCAGATCATTAACAAATGCCAATTAATTTAAACACTCCATGGTCAGCCTTGAAAAAGCTATGCCATGATTCCCTATAATGAAGAGTCCTCATCAGTTCCTATTGTAAAACAAGAGAAAGAGAACTAGAGGGAAAAAAAAAGCATAAAAGAACAATGCAAGGAACAATGGATGAATAATAATGGATGAAATGTCACCACTGCTGTATTCTCTCTGCCTGAAGGCCTTTACTGGGGAAGGAAAGAACTTGAATTGCATATGCTAAATTTTGAAGCTCTGTAAATTGGAATTTAGCACCTGATGATGGCTAAATTAGCTGAATATCTTCTATGTTGGTAGACTTTTAACATAGATGGAGCCATAGATTTAGCAATAAATTTCATAAAATAGGAAACACTCTGTAAGACTTCATATAATGAAAACACAAGTTTATATAATATGAATACCTATGAAGACAATAACAAGAAGCACATATGGTAGGAGGGCGAATTGATCCTGCTAAGGCTTTTATTTCTTAGATACTTTTAAGGCATTTAAGCACTTCCTGGAAGATGACTGCTTTACTAAATACCAATTTATTACCTAAATTTTGTATTTGATCTAACCTGATGCACCAGTTACATTCTTAAAGCTAGGTGAGGCGACTATAGGCCATACTATTTCATTTGTAGACTCCAAAGCAGGTTAAGTAAAAAAGTAGACTCCAAAGCAGGTTAAGTAAAAAAATAACTATCTTATGAACAGACTGTTGATTTTAAGGTATTCTTTGTTAAGTCCAATATTGAACCTCTTTATTTTGTAAAACTAAATGCAGTTTTATATAGTCATTTTCACTGACTGATACTCTGACAAGTCTTTTGTACCCTGCTCTTAAGTTGTTACAGTTGTGTCCCCTTCTTTAACTGACTCTCTGACCGTAATAACTTCTTCCCCACCTATGGCTTCTTACAAATTCCTGGTCTTCACTTCAAAAGATCAGTGTTTCATTATTGCCTCCACCCAGGGCAATTATCCATCCATTTCTGTCTTCGTTTCTCCCACTTTATCTTTCCTTTGCTTTTTTTCCAACTATTATGCATTGAACTCGTTTCCTGCCCTCCCTCACTGCTGGCTCCTCGGCTTACCAAAGTCAGACAAATCTCTCTTTCCTAATTCTCAGCACAAATCTTTCATGTCTATTGCATTGACTTTGGGAGGTAAAGAACAGAATTAAAAGCCAGCAGCTAGACAGGTTAACGTGTCTGCCAACCATCATGCTACTACTGAGCTCAGTGCTGCTCTTTTTCTGAGCAGCGACTGCCCTAACTGACATCACCCTGAAGGGCCAACTTAATCCAGCTCGTCCTAGGGAAAGCAATGCTGTTCACACACTCTGCAGTGCTACCCAGCCTCACCCTCACATCCCAGGAGGGTCAGTAAAATTGCGGACCACTAAGGCTTCTTTCTGCAATCCCAAATCTTTCACCCAGAGTAAAACACAGAGAAAACTTGCCTCGATATACTGCATACACTTACTGTAAAGCAAATTATTCAAAAAGAGTATAGAATGGTTATCTCAATTTTTCATTTTAGTGGAGTAAAAAAACCCATGCAATTCATAATTAATAGGACAAATATGAATTATATACTGCAGGTCATTCCAGTTGACAAAGAAGATTTTAAATAATTTGAGACAACAAATCTATGCCTAGCCATTAGAACACACAAATCAGTCTTTCATTTGAATGCACTGCTCAGACTTATAAAGCTACACAAAACATTTGTAAAGAAATGGAAATATAAAACCTTGCAGATTTTCCGTTGCAGTGAGCACCAAACAAGCAGGGACTTGAATTATAAGTGAGAGCAGTGACATATGCTAATAGATTTGTCATCAGGAGATAATGCAATGCCATTAACTCATCTCATTTCAGATTCTAGCAACTGCATGTCATGGTAGGTAACACAAGATGCCTCAGGATCCCAGAAAAATAATCCAGAAAGAGAACAAGAATTTGCAAGACTATGGCTCATGGGTATATGTTACCTATGGTCATCAAAGTCTATTTCAACTTTGTTGGATTTCATGTTTAATGAGTCTCTTACTCAAGAATGAGTTACTTAACTCACTAAGTCCTCTTAACTCTATTGAGAATGAATACAATTAGTTGCATCTCATTATTTTTGTATAATAAATATGTATGGGGAGGAAAGAAGGCAAATTTCTAAGTGTAGAAACTCAGAATTGTCAGAATTACAACACAATCTGAAATAAAAAATTGCTTTTCATATAGCCTACACAAGCTCTCCTTTAGGTTGCATCTATAACCCAGTTCTGACAAACATTTAAAGAAAAGAATAATTGAATTCATATATATTCTCACTAAAATCAATAGTATTAAGCAGAGGTAAAGAGCTGCTCTTGACACAATAAAGTTAAAGATAATTTTCTCTTTAGTATTTGCATTAATAGCATTACTGGTCAATTAATGTAAATATTAGAACAGTCTAGACCATAAATACATGCATAATATTGATTAAAACTTAAGCTACTATAAATGTACTCCAAAGGAATCTGTAACAATTTACAGCAGCTAAAGATCTTCCTCACTGATACCTCTACTATATGTTTATCTCTATCTCTTAAATATGTAATTATGTACTTATCCAATGGACTGGAATGACTTGCAACAATTCTAGTCTATTGGATAAATAGGAGTTCAATTTGATATAAGATAAATACAGCTTCTATAAATTTCTTTACTTACTGTGTCAATGCATTTGCATCAGCTATCAGAAAATAAAAATTGGTGGCATTACAAGAAGAGAAAAAACAGGTATCAGTGTCTTTGTCTGGGCTTTCAAATAGAAAAATGTCATGTGTATGGTTCTGCTGACTCCCAGATGAGGTTCAGGGATAAAGTAAACCCAGCTTTAAGGTTCCTAGTACCAGATCAAAAATGTCATAACCGTAAGACACAAAGCCCTGATCCTGTATTAACACACATTCTCATTTCAAACATGTCAAAAGGTTTTTGATGGGTTAAATTCTAATGGAAGGAGTTTTTCTCCCAGATCAAGCACTGGCTGCCCAGAAATCCTTCTGCAAGTCTAACCTGTCTTAAAATCGGCATAAACTTGGTAGTGTTTGCTCTTACTAGATCAGCAGAAATGTAGTTGTGTACCTGCTCTGCATCAAACACCAGCTGCCAGATGACCTGGGAATGCTCATATCTGGCAGGAGGGAGCAAACAACCCTTCCTCAGAAATCCTCTTGAACAAGCTTAAACTGTGCTGTCGAGCCATCCCACTGATTTCCACTGAGCTACTGACACAAAGCACCAGCAAGCTCAGGTCTCATTGCATATACAATTAAAAGAATCCCATAAAGTATTTTCCAATCATTACTTTAGGTCATTGTTTTCAAAATTTGTTACCAATTCTGCATGATTAGCAAAACATGGGAGTTGCAGACTTTATCAGTTTATAACAGATTTGGCCATATTTAAACATACAGCTACATTATCAGACACCTCAGGAATGTATGCAGGAATACTAAATTGGGCCCTGATTTCAGGTATGTTTATCACCACTCAGTTTTTCCAATGTCTCAAAATTTTGGTACTAGTGGCTTCAAAATAACAAAAAAAGAGTTCATTTGAATGAGAAAGTCTTACAGATTTTACTCTTTTGGTACCAACACATTAAGGAGAATATTGCCGAAAGTCAATATGAATAATCACATTCATTTTTAATTAATTAATACTTGGTTAAACACGGATATCTGAAGGCACAAATATAGATCTGTATGTTGGCTGCTAATTATTGAAATCAGTCATTAGTGAAAGCAGATACGCAGAAAACTTTCTGCATATTTTTCTACTGCAATTTTCCTACTTTTATTTGCAAATATATTTTTTTGTATGAAGAAAAGCAACTTGAAACCAATGTCCAGCTCCAATAATAGCATGACAAAGAGTTATCTCCTTCCACATTGTTTTTCACATTTAATGCCAATCTTCCAAGTACTGATTTGGGCTACAGAAACTGTTCATCTTTGGAAGTGGTCTATCAGGGCTGACATACAGAACAATGTATTAAAATGTAGAATGACCTGAAGACAGGGTGTGTCTAAAATCTGGATAAGGATATAATTCTTCACTGTGCACATCGACACAAATGCAGAAAGCTCTGGAGGAATTTAGATGGCTAGAATCTGTGTAACACAAGTTCCACAGCTACCCGTGCTACCAAGACCTGATAGCCTACTACTCAGTGACCAGAGCCACTCCAAGTGTCAAATCCTGGTCTGTACCTAAACAGCCATCCGTTTGTTTCCAGATGAAGAGTCAAGGTTTGTAATGGATTTAGAGGCGGGGTGGGCTACCTTGGCTTCCTCAGTATACTGATACATTCTGCTCCAGCAGTATCAGGTACCTGTGCTTTTCATATACGCCTTAGAGCACACCGTGGAGGGGGAGAAGACCAGAAAATTGGGGTACTCAATGGAAACAAGGGGGAGACACTCCTAAAGGTCATGATTAGCGATGTTGAAGAGAAAGCAGCTGTGGGCTAAAGGTAACTGAAGAAGTTAAAACTTCCTTTTCAGTCCAACACAGGCAGCTAACACAAGAAAGAAAACTTGCTTTATAGACCACCTGCAAAAGGGGACAGTGGACTTTGGAGGAGGCAAGGCAATGCAGATGTGGGAGAAGGCTTCTGCTGGAAAGTTGAAGGGCAATTGGTAAAAGGGCACTGAGAAACTTTATATCACTGGTTGGTTTGAAGGGTCCTGTCCTCTGCACAAACTTATATGAATCTTCCTTTAATTCTAACCCATGCAACTGACACGAAAACTGTCAGTGTCTTCCAAATCCTATCTGCCTACCACTTAATCAGAGATTTTTAGATGGAAATAATATTGGTGGTAAGTGGAACCTCTTTCATACCCTTTGCCTGAGGCTTTTTAAAGTCACTTAATGTGTCATAACAAGCTATTTCAACTGAAGTAGGAAAAGGAAAAAGCTATAGTTTTTTTGAATCATTGAGACTATATTACTTTCTCCAATATACAAGTCAGAATATCTTAAATATTAAGTTACAGTATAGGAATTAAGGCCATGGAGTAATGCAACCTATATTTTTTCATAATACCACACGGAATTCTCTGTGTAGTCATAGGAGTTTGTTGCCTGCTCACTTTTTAGTTGCTATCTATAATAAAAGCCCAATTTCCCTAAGTAACCCATGAGGACTCATGAGTAGCTCCTTACATAGCAGTGATAAGGAGACATAAGTAGTAGGGCTTGAAGTAGATCTTGTCTGGCAAACCTGGGCAGACAATAACCAACAAATGGGAGTGCTTTAATGATGGCATTACTGAAATGCTTTTATTGGTCGTTACAATTTCCATATCTTACAGGTTATGGAGCAAATCTAATGCCACAAGGACTTGGCAACTGCTGCAGAATTTTTTCCCAATTCACCTTGAATTTTATTTTAACAGAGCTATAAATACAATATGGAAGTTAAAATCCACTGGAAAAATGAAAAGTTGATCATCTTTTGAAGTTCAGGTAAACAGTAGGTAATATTCTAGAAAAAACAATTTGCTAAAAATAGGGAATGTAGAGTAGAAAACATACCAAAACAATTATAAATAAGAACTGTGTGCAGCAAAACAAAGATGACCTCCTCCTTAGTGTCTTCAACTCTGAGTGCCACAGATGTATGCATTTTTAAAAATCTCAGTTTGTTCAAGAGAATACAGTATTTTATAAAAGGAGTGCTCTGTGGAACGACCTTGTCCATTTAAGTTCCTGGTTTGTTCAACAAGTCCCTGGTTCTGCAGTTACCGACAAATGGGCTTCTGAACCTGTGAGGACTTCTTATGTCTTTAAGTAGGGATCTGATTAGGTGTAGGTGTCCTTCCAAATATCTGTCTTTTTGAGGACTGGAGCCCAAATGGGAACAAACCAGGATCACTGAAAATAGTGTGAATGTCACAATGTTGTAACATTCGTCTATAAGGACTCACATTGCTGTTACACATAAACACATTTTAAAAACCAAGATGCTATTTTATCATACAGCTCCTTCAAGCACAGGCTTATTGAGACTACCACAGGCGATTCTATCCTATAGGCAACTAAACACTGCCAGATTGGTAGAACTCCTACTACATAAGCAGCAGATACACTGCATAGAAACAAGCACTGAAATCAATTGGGATTGATTAGACCTTAAAATTACACAAAGATTGTTCACTCGTCTCACATAAGATACTGAACATCTGTGTGGCACTATTAAATGTGTGATTGCAAATTATAAGTGTATAACCAGTATTCATTATTAGCTTCTGCTGGTCTGCTTGTGAAACGTTGACCTAAATGACAAATTATTTCTCAGTTTGTGTTTATGAAGGTTATCAGGCTCCTTCATTAAGCAGAATTTTCATTTAAATAGTGATGTGTTGCAACAAATAGGTTTCCCTTTAAGAATCAAAGTTATTAAAAACTAAACTGGAAATTATAAGAATGGGTCAACACACCTGTGGGTAAGTTTGGTGCTTCATAACATATTTTGTTACTGACACACTTTCTTCAAGGAACTTAATTATTCTAAATAAAACATCGGACACCATAGGAATACAATATGCAAAAATTGCATAGAAGTTATCAAACAATTCAGACTTGCTAATAACAGCACCATAGAAGACCCTAATTGGTAGCACTTAATTATGAATGAGTTCAATAATGAATGCAGACAATTTAAATAATTACATAGAAAACGAAAGAAAATCTAGTTTTAAAGCACACATCACGTACACTGGAGCAAAACAGAAACACTTCACTGAAGAAAAAGTTGAATGAAGTCAAAGAATTTTAAATGCAGTTTTTCCTTTTGGAGCTAAACTGAATGTCTCAACAAATCTTTCAAAAATCCACTCAGATGTTTTTGTCACGAAAAGGAATCATGAATCTGTTAAACATACCTTTCAGAAAGAGAAGAAACAAAAGTTTTATTTATGACAGCTACGGTGAACATTTGTTGTGAGACACTGTAGCATTAGAAAGCTGTTATTGTTTCCGTGCTTTCAAAACCACTCTGTTTAGAGACAACAATGTCTTTGAGTCATTTTCTCTGTGCATCTGTGCTTCTTGTCTCACCTAGTACATTATTGGGGACATTTTTATCTCTAGGAATACTGAGTGAAAAAAGGTTTAATTCTGGAGGAGTGTCCTTCCCTCCTGTAGCTTGCCTGTAGTTCTTTTGTCAGCTGATAATATTCTCTTTCTGAAGGTAATACGAAATGCTGTCCTACATAATGTGATGGTCTAAACATTGCTATGAAATTAGGTGAAGAGGAAGATTTATTGCTTTATTCTCAGAACCATTAGCATTAGACAGAAAAAGAGGAATTGAGAACGGAACATATTTTGCCTGTATTTATAGAGTTTTGGCCATACAGCTGGGGACCCAGACCACAAAGAGACATGTTAGCTATTATGATCAGATACATAACACATGCAGATACACTCAATAGCTCTTTGCTCACTTTTTTCTTCAAAACACTATCTATTCTGCTGTTAATGGCCTCCCATGACTCTCAGGTCCATGGACCAGACAGTACGACTTTCTTGACAGGAGTTCTTTCAATCCATCCCAGTCATCCCTGCCCCATGGTCTTTTGTGGCAGACGTGGCCTTGAGCACAATGAACAGCATTTCCACCTTTGAAAGGCTGCAGTCTGCTGGAGTACCATTCCCTCTTCACCCTGCCCTATTAACAGTGGAGGAATCAGAAAGAAAGGGATGTAACAACCTATCACATTGGAAACTATTTTTTAACAAGGCACTTTCCAAGTTTTCCACATGGTGTCAGTGGCTCCTCTTACTTTTTTCAAAACAAGACTTTAGTTAGATTAATACATTTGCAAACTCATCTACATTGTCACATTTCAGTTGTACATTGTCTGTAAGCACTACTACAGATAATACTTCTATCACTGATGCCTTGCACCTTAAAAAACTGTTGCATTTGCGCTTTAAGTGAAGAATTTATTAGTCAGTCTCTTAAAAAAATGTATTTGAATAAACACTTCTCTTTACTGCCTCTTAACCAGATCTCCTTATTTCTTAAGATACGCAAACATGCAAAATAAAGAATATCCTTCTTTAATATAACCAGACTAGCACTGAAGAAACCCTATGTCCCAAACACAGTCCATTGACAAAAGTGCTACCCTTTTCACACCCTCTAGAAGTCCAAAATAGATGGTTTACTTTAATTGCGCTAAATCAATACACTGTCCTGCAGAACATTCTTATTGATTTATGACTCATGACATAGATTACAGCCGCAGCTATTTTTACTGTCTCACTAAAAAGGAACTACAGCTGAGTTCAGAACACAGGCAGTACAATCATATGTGCATCAAAAAGGTTAAGCTTGAATTTTAGATTTATTTCTTATTAAAAATAAATTGTAGTATGTTTCTTTATATTAAAAAAATTGCAAGTTGCATTTCTAAAATAGCATTTAAAGTGCCATTCAGTGAGTATGTGCTGCAACTTTAATGCTTGGGCTTTCAAGAACTTTTATGAAGAGAAGGACAAGAGGATTGTGATGTCTTTTACTGCTCTGCCTGCATATGGCACTGTGGTTTGGCAGCACACTAAGCCACCTGAACAGTGTCCTGATGTCACATTTTCCTGCTGATAATGCACAAGCACATTTTATTTTAAGGATAGTCTATACCTGCATCAAGGGCCTGCCTGACTATCCGGATGGACAGCATAACCAGTGTTAACCATGGTCTTAAGATGCCCTTCAAAAAGCAGTTTAGATACACTGACTGTTACCCACATAGCCTACATAGGCTAATAGCCTACATTTGCTTCCATAATATTTATACAGTCCTTACTGCTATTAAAAAGTAGTAATATTACTATAACACTCTTTATTCCTGCCTTTAGCTATAGACAGTAGTGACCTAAGAGCAATGGTCACCAGACAGCAGAGGAGGGAGAACCTCCTTTCCAATAGATAAAATCTTACCTTTAACAGACTCTAGAGAATCCTGTGAAGAAAGATTACAGATATCATAGAACCACAGAATCATAGAATAGTTTGGGTTGGAAGAGATCTTTAAAGGTTATCTAGTCCATCTCCCCTGCAGTGAGCAGGGATACCTTCAACTAGATCAGGTTGCTCAGAGCCCTGTCCAGCCTGACCTTGGTTTCTTTCCAGGAACGTGGCATCTACCACCTCTCTGGGCAACCTGTCCATCTTTTTATTCCTTGTCTCACTTTTTTGTGTTCTGTCTAAGCTAGCTTCCAGTGAAGTCTCTGAAATCAAATGCATATGGAGACACTTGCCTAGATTTACAGAAAGACCTTTTTCTTAGCCATAAAGCCCTTCAGTTTGGAATGCCCTGCCCAGTCAGTTATCACCACCAAAGCAGATAAAATAACTCTTAAAATTTCTTTTTTGAAGATTGTAGAGCACAGGAAATGTAGCCAATGAATGGCAGGACACAGGAGTCAAGCTGGCACCCTGCCAATTGCTTCTCCTAGGTGTTGACGTTGTGCTTCCAGGAACAGTCCCACTGGCCACGAGGGACAGGCATTTGTTCTTACATGCAATCCTCCAGTCAGACTGCTTCGGGCCCTTTCAAGCAACCAAATGCTTCCCAAACCGACTGTCATACCATACCAAATCATGCATGTGTACTTCTGTCCTCTAGCGTGCCCCATGGTAGAACCTAGCTCAAACAGACACGGTCAGCTCTCCAGCTGTACCAAAATGCTAATAAATTACAGGCTGACACTGTGCCATCGGAGAAGCTGTCAGAAGAATCAAAGTGTAGTACCACTAATTTTAATTTTTAAAAGGCTAATGCACTCTGATTAGAGTCTTCTTGCGTCCATAATATGTTTAAAATAAAACACGCATCTTTGCAATTCCTGTAGCTGGAAATTATAACAGGGGAATCATTAGTACTACTTATAGTGTACAGAAAGTGCTATTATGAAGTATAAATATAACCTATACCTTTGATTCTGTATGCAGTACATCACTTTTTTACATTTTTTTTTAAATAGACCATCAGGCATTTGCAAGAACTGGGAGACATAGATTTATGAATTGATAACAGATCAGAGACTATTTTTCTTCTAGGTTGGTGTTGGAAAATCACTTCTATTCATAGCCTGCATGAAAGAAATTAGTGACCTCAATAAGTTCCCGAGAAATCCATCCAGTGCTGAAAAGCTACTACTGCATTTATTATTATAATTAGTCTTACCATTACAACTCCCTTTTAGGCTGCACACGAAGAGAAATGTTGGACCTGATCTAAAGCCAGTAAAGGAAATAGAGAGATAGTGGTACATTTTCTGTACTGTATCTGTGACCAATACTTGGTGGCCACATTTTTCAAAAGTAAGAACTTCAAGGAAGGCACCTTAGTCTGTTTCTACATTTTCTAAAATTCTGAGCATTTTCCAACTCCAGAATCTAAAGAAATCCAGTACATGTAAAAATCAGGGGTTCATTCAGGCAGGACTACTGATACTTAATGTGACATACCTATTCTTGAATAGCGAGAATGTTTCACTAAGTTTTATATTAGATTTTTTTAAAAGAAGGGAAACTTCTGAAAAGAAAAATGAGATACAGTAAATATTAACAACTGCAATAATCCAGAACCATGGATGGTCAGCTGTACCCCACTGCTGTATCCCATGGCAGTGTTACCTTCTTCGTATAGTAATCTGAGGCTTAGTTTTGCTCAGTTTCTGTGAGATACAGTTTGACTTATATTTTCTAACAGAAAAGGATTACAAAGCAAAATCCAGATGTTATAGATATTTTTAAAGGTTCCTGATGAAAGGAATAACATTGTGAAAAGTGAGTTGAGATTGGAATATTGGCATCTTCAAATCCATAACACAGATCGATTGGTCAAAAGGTGGATACCACTGCTATTAGTACAGCTCTCCAGTGAAACTGCTAGTTGCAATGGCATGAAATTACCTTCAGAGAGTGAAATGCAAAATGAATGTATAAGGATAAATTAATTGTATAAAGTCTCATGAACTTTCTATACAGCTATATATATATTTCATCATGTATATGATGATGATAGCGTAGAAGAATTGTATCAAGGCATGAATAAGACAGCAAAGAAGTCACCGCCTTGGAGGGAGTACTGTCAGTTATGAACCCGGAGTGAGTACAGAGTGAGGAAAAGGAGAACTTGTAGAGAAAGAAAGTGGGAGGTTACTTCACTCAGAAGGAATCAGGCATTCAGTATGCAAGGTGGAAGCTCCTGGCACTGGTGCCTGCAGCAAGGGGAAGCAGGGCCATGTCAGTGGTGAGGAGTAAAAGCTGGAGAGGATACATCACACAGCTCACAGCTCCAAGAGAAAGAAGGTGAAAATATGCGGTCAACACTGTTTGCAGTTTGCTCAGTGCTGCAAGAATGGAGCAACCTGAGAAATTCCTGATGCCAGGAATTAGAAATGGCTGTGCAATTACAGTGTACAATAGGCAGATCATACCCTTCAACCAGAAAATTCCAAGTGAAGAAAAAAAAGTCTAAAGTTTTTTATAGGCCACTCTAGATGATGCTGAAGTATTTCTATATTTTTCTATCTTTTCTGAGGGTGGATGTATGAAAACTCATTTGAATCAAAATAAAATAATACATAATATCTTTTTCAGCTCATTACTCGATCACAACCCAAAGTACACTAGCATAAGAAAGAAAAAACCTAAGTGATTGTAATTTTTTCTTTGTTTTGTGCAGCCTTGTACACTCGTTGTGTACAGCAGAAAAAGCATTATTCTTGAGCGCATCATAAGACAGCATCAATTTAGAATAGCACATACACAGGATATATAATTTTACGTTTCTCCCATGTTTGCAAATGGAAGCAAAAGAATCTCACCGAGGGAGACAACATGATTCACTAAAACCAGATCCCTGTCTTAAAGACCTCACAATTTATGTAGTAGATCTTGCAGGCAGTGACAGCTGTAATCTACCTTAGGACCTTGGGAAGCGAATAAAACCAAGGCCTCTGGAAACAGAGTGTTTCACATTTTTGGAATGTATTTTCCAATTTTAACAGGCACAGTTCAAATTCATTGCAGAAAATATACGAGGCTAGCACAAGTTTTCATACACAGTGAAAATATGAGCAAAAGAGAAAAACTAATATCCTAGATTATTGACATAGTCTGGTCTGCTTTAAAAACTAGTTTCTCTAAGGCTGGGGGATAAAAACAGAAGGTATGTTTCAGCCCATTTGTGCTATAAAATGGACTATTCAGGAGCTAATAACACAACATGCCACTGCAGATCTTTCAGTCAGATTCTGACTTCCCCTTACGCATGGCTGAGCTGTTTCTCTCATAAGTAATTCTCCACAAAGAAAGATGGATGACTTGGAAAGACACTGGGCTTTGTGTTTATCTCAGATGAGTGTAAATCAGGAAAAACTACAGTGAAGTCAATGGGATTAGTGTACTATAAAATGCATGGGAGAGCAGGACGCAGCTTCCTGCGTGCAGCGTACAAAGTAGCATTCTAAAGCCACACTTTTCATTCACCAATTTCTTTCGCTAATCTGGAATAATTTAAATTTTTTTCCTCCCCTCTCCCAAGCATCGCTGTGTGTCACCTTACTTCCTTCCTTTAAATGCCCCAAAGTGTAATTTAGCATCACTGAAGTTTGGTTAGCTCATCATCTGCCACTAAGCCAACCTCTGCGTGCGAGGTGCCCCCAGCTCGGCCCCGGGGCTGTGCGCTCCCGCTGGCGTTCCAGATGTGGCCGCACGCAGCATCACCAGTGCAGAGAAACGTTTCTGTGTCCGGTCCCCTGCGCAGCAGCAAGGCCAGAGAGCGGCAGAGGACCCTGTCATTACCTGAACATATTTCCCCTGTTGCTGGGGGTTTACAGGGACTGTGGCAAGCCGTGCAGGAGGAATGACAGAGGGATTTTAGTGAAGTGCAGGGAGTGGCAAGAGGGCTACGATACAAGGGGCATTTCAAGTGCAGCGAACAAAGAAAAATCCCATTTTCATATCAATGGCATTTTAGAGAAAGGAAACAGGCAAAAGAGATAAAGAAAAGAGGGCGTATTTCTGCTTGGTTTTGAGCTTCCAGAAGAGGCTCCTCCATTTAAAGAAGTGGTGCGTAAGAGAAAGCACCATCGCATTTTCTGCTAATTATCCTACAGTGTGCACTGCGCTGCTGCCTGCTCGCCTGGAGCAGTGTGATGGGCTGGCACTGGGGAAGCAAGCCCCATCTTTAAATCGTCTTTAAATTGAGATGCAAAGTCTTTCATCAAGTTATGCACAAATTCTACCCAAGGTTCTTAGGCCTAATAATGTTTGCCTATATAGTAATGAAAAAAAATCCCTCTGCTTCAGGGATTATCAGGTGAAATTCTGTGCTTAGTGATATGCATAACATTGGACTCCTTGACCTGAATGATCCTTCCTAGCTTTAAATATCTATTCAGCTGTCTCTCATGATCTATCTAGAGTATATAGACCAAATAATACATTTCCCTAACTTAAGATGAATCGATAGAACTTTTCAAACAGAAATTATTTAGTAATATATACATTATGTGTTTTAACATCATTAGGACGATGGATATTGAAGAATGCTCTCAAAGAAGAGAATAAATTTAAAAATACATCATAGCTATATAGAACAATATTTACAATAAATTGTTTAGTTGGCACTACAAGTTAATTACATGTTAACATACATTAGTGTGTATTCTTCTTATCTTTTCTGTAGCATGAGACTTAATGTGCTTTGCAGTGAGTTGGAGGCACGTGAGGGGAGTGATAGGCCTACCGTCACATCCTGCCTTCATCTCCTTTCCCTTTGCAGCCAGAAGAGTATTTACACGGAGGGTGTGCAGGTGGCTTGAACTCACACCCCAGGCTCTGTGCTGGGACGGCCGAATGACTCCTTCACTGCAAATCCCATTTTGGCAGTCACGGCAAAGGCTTCCCTAGGGATTTATACCATAAGTTTAAAAGCATTTGTATCTTCCACAGCCCTAAAGACTACGAAATGCTTACCGATAGTGAACTGTGCGCTGCCATATTCAGTCATCTGAAAAGGAAGGATGCCCTTGCAATTAGAATGGGGTGGGACTGGATAAGGTATGATATGATAAGATACGATACGATGAGATAGGAATGGAACCAAAAGAGATGCTCCCAGTTTGTGCTCATTCCTGTAATACAGTTGCAGAACACTTGCAGGAGATTCAGCAGTAACATCATCGGAATTTAAACATTAAAAAGCTTAAGGTAGGGATTGATTCCTGGTCAGGCAGCAAATCTGGGCAATGCTGAAGACTAAGCCTAGCCCTCGGAGTTCTGCACCTGCATCCTTACTGTCAACAGGCTGATTTCTAGAAGTACATTGTAGTGGAACAATCTTCTATGCTAAATACAATTTTGAATTTTTCATGAGACTTCAGAAACCTTAGTGATTCTGCTGAGGTCTTGCTGTAGCATGCTAGCATGGGCTTTTTTGAAAGGTGTATGTATTGAGGGGCTTTGTGGAGTCTTTCTGGCCTCATGGGAAAGTACATGTGTCTCTTTGCAAATGAATGAACAATAAAATCTCAGCTGCACAAAACAGTTGAGAGGAACAACACTGCATTTCTCCCTAGGGAAGGACTACATGCTTTTTCTTTGTTTCTTTCTCTAATTTCTATAGGTTTGCAAATGCCTGTAAGCCCCATGAGTTCCTGCTACTGCCTTTCTCAGCAACTGGCTTACAGTTGAAGGAATCTGAGGCAGGAAGTGTTAGCTGAGTTGTAATGAATCCCCAAAGGCACACATGCCACCACTTTCAGCATGTTTTTTTTTTTACACTGGGGAGAAAACAGCTGTCAAAAGCACTTCTGAAAAGTAATTCTCCATCTGAGATTCCTGGGTTACAGGTAGCTGGTCAATAGTTTCCCGATAAAAAAATTTTCTTTGCATGAGATACGCACTCTCTGCCTGTTTCCAGAGACTCATCTACAGTTCACTGAACTCCCTGCACACAAAGTATTAACAAAACTATCAGGACATTTGCTTTATTAGCTGATGCTACCAACATATGGTCCCTAAAGCTCAGCGCACAGCAGAAACAAAGCCATTTTCACTTGTTGGGTTATTCCAGACTAGAAGCCAGTTTGCCTTCCCCCTTAATGGTCACCATAACTTTTTAATACTTAGCACGTGAACTGCACGCGGGTACCTCATAGCGAACGGACATACGCAGTGGTCGCTGCCTTTGATGATTACACCTTCCTGCTTCCCCTCTCCTGCGCTACAGGCCATGGCTCATGTGGCATCTCGCCCAGGGAGCTGGACGCGTGTGGAGGCTGCCATGCCTGCCAAGCCTCAAAACACGTTTGAAAGGAGAGCGGGGGAGCCGGCTGGCACACTGGGGTCTGCGGGAAGAGGCAGGCACAGCCAAAGGGGAAACAACCACTGGTGTGAGACTGGGCTGTGTTCCTGGGAAGGAGCACATGATAGCACAGGAGCAGTGTTATAAAAAAAGGTTTCTGTTTCTGTTAAGAAGAGGACAACATATGGCTTGGTAATTGCCTTCAAATCAACTATTGACTTGGCAGGGTTTAGCTAAACCAAATCAATCTTTCGGAGGTTAGGCCAAGAGCTGCTTGAATTTCACAGGCCGTGTTGCATTTCATATGATACCTATTTATAAAATCCTAGCTACGTTTGTAAAGTTAGCAGAGAAACAAAACTTCTGGAGAACAACCAACTCCACAGGAACCATCTGTGTCCCTCCCCGCCTTTAAACTCAGACCACAATTTCAGCAAGTTTCTTAGTTCAGTATACACCCGAAATAAAACTCCAAAATTGACATCCTCCAAAGTTTTGTTGGTGCTGCCTTACATCCAGGCTGACTATCTGCAGTATTTTATCCAGTGAGAGAAGCTAAATTCTGAAATTTTTACCATGAAGACACAGGATTTCTGAAGTGATGCTATTTCATGCTGGCCTACTGGGCTGCAGAGTTTGCTCTATGATTATTCAACTCAAACTTGCTCTTGTGTACCTGGTATAAAAGAGAGAAACTCTTATTTATTCATCCAAACCCATTCTCATCTACAGGCTAGAAGTTGTGTGCAGAGATGAATGGTGTTACTAGAGACACAGAGCTGAAGTCATTGCTCTCAAAAGATCTGATCGAGCAGTCATGTTTTAGACTGGGGTTTATGTACACATCATGCTTTTCCCAGCCATATTTGTCTGCTCTGTTTTCTTAATACAGTGGCAAGGTGAAATGTATAAGCGTTCTGCCTTTGTGAGTACTTCACAGAACAAGACAGTAGGATTTTTGCATATCCCACTTTGCTCTCTGCCTGCAGTAACAAAAGCACAGGGCAGTGAGGAAGGAAAACTGCTTATGTGCAGGCACTTGCTGTCATTAAAAAAGTCAAACAATGGTTTCCTGCAGTAACTAGAACTTGAAAAAACAAATAAAACATAAATCCGTTCAAAAATAAGCCTTGCAAGCTCATGCTCTTTCTGCAAACTGCTTATTAGATCCCTGATGAACCCACTGAACAGCTTTTGGATTTTATGTACTGCGACCCCTCTTCTAGCAAAAGGCAATTTAGGTGACTCTTTACAGCTCATCAGATGGCTGCATTATTTTCTGTTAAACAGACACAATGCCCACCCCAGCTTCAGGCTGTCACCTCAGTGACACCATTGGCATCGGCATCTGATGTTTTTGAAGTCTATATGAGTTTCATCACTCAAATTCTCTGTTGAAAGGATCAGCTCTCTCAAGAACACGAGACTAGAAGGGGGAATAGATTGCCTTCCCAATTCACCATCAAAAACAACAGGAAATTATTAGCTTCTGACAGCTTTGAAGAGTTCAATAACTAGGCTGATTTGTTATTACTGCTGCTATTCCTCCAAAAAGAGCACTTTGCCTCTTGCACCATTTTCCTTTTCTTCCTGTAGCTGAGTAAGTAAGCGAATGAGGAAAATAAGCCTTAAGTACGAATGCCTGATCTTCAGTGTCAATAGTACTGGTAGCACATATTTATCTACTGCATTGTGTTGCCATTTATCCATTAGAGAGCGTTAAGGAAGAGAACCGTGCAAGCCTGGGGAACGCAAACTCCACAGGCAGCCAGATCTGTTCAGCCACAGGGTGGGCAATCGCAATTACAGAGCTGCTCATCTAACTGAGTTCCCCGTGCCTCGTGTGCTGCTTCGCACGGAGTTCCAGACATTCAGCGTCTCTTCGGCGTGCCCATGCAGCTGGCAGCTGTTAAAACAAGGATGCAACGGCCTTTCTTTCCGTGACCTTTTGAGCACCTTGTTCCCCAACTGCTCTTCCCCTTGGTTATGTCTGAAACCCAAAGCCAAGCCGTCCATGATATCTCCAAAGCACCTCTTATGTTGTCAGCTGATGTTCAATTTGTCCCTCACCAAACAGAGTCATATTCTCAGCTGCAGTTTACATGAATCCTCAACCACACCAGCTAACGCAAATTTCCTCTAGCCCAGTGCCCTTCCTGCCTGGCAGATCTCAATGCCTATGAATAGCTGATGTATTCCACAGAAGCAGCCACAGGAAAATAAATTAATTTAAACACTAGCAAGGACTCCAAAGAAAGAAATACAGTCAACAAGGCAGCAATTCAGACCTCTTTCTTCTGTTCTCCAGCATTGCATGCTCACCCCTGAGCTTACCCCACCACTCCACATGCATCTCTTAAGGCCAGAAGGAACAGGACTTCTCGCAGCTCTCCTTTTATTCTAACTTAGTATGAGTTGTTTTCACCCTTTTTTTTTTTTTCCTTGCTGGAACATTGCTCTAATGTAATTCTGCCACATACAAATCTGCATCTTGCTATTTAAAGTTTTCACTGAGGGATGAGTGTGTGGAAATGTTCACTATTGCTCCACAATCACAATTTTTAGGTTACTATTTTATTACAGGTTAGGAGAACAGGGTGCCTTTAAAAATCATTTTGCATTTCCAGTCTTGCTGACTTGCTGAGTGTTCCAGTATGAGATCTGATGAATCAATATTACATTATTATTACTAGCACCTACGAAAACATAATTAGAGTGTTAAATATTATTTCAATGCTTTGTAAATCTCCTATCAGTTTCAATCATGGCAGCTCATGAGAAGGAGCTGGTGACTTACGGGGAGAGCAGAAAAAGCAGCAAATCTCTCAGAGTAGCTTGGAATGATTCAAAGGAGAGCAATAGCAGGAATTGCTGGGCTTACAAATGACGATCAATAGACAGTTTTGAGAGTGAAGTCTTTTGTGCAGCCACGAGATATCTACATCAGCTGTGGGAGTGCTCTGTGTGTGAGGCCATGAAGCAGAGCGTGAAGATTGGATCATGGGCTGAAAATGGTGCGAAGTCCATTGGACGGATCCTGTGGACAGACTGTATCAGTAAGCAGCAAGGATGGGCAGCGTAGAGCTTGCCATGTTCAGAAACTAGCCTGGAGTTACCAGATAGGTAGGCTAGATTTGAGGCATACAAAGAAAGTGTGCTGATGGCCCAGCGTGCTTTTGCAGCCATATCTAGCCAGTTTGCAGAAGGTGAACTCCCAAAGATTTTAAAAGATATTGCTGAAAAATTTTGCAAAGGCTACAGACCTATTTCCTCAGCCATTTTTCTCCTTTGAATGTTTGAATACCTGTAAAAATTCTGTCATGGAGTGCTGATTTGAGACTCACTGCATTCTGCTGGAGCCGCTGCAGCCAATGTGTTGGAGGTAGTGTTTGCTTTGGATATCTCATCTCCAACTTGCATACACCAAACACTGTGAGCTATGTGTGAGTTTAATTTCCCCCACTGTTTCCACAGGCCTGCAGATGAGTGGGATGGTGGCCTCCTTTCCACATTGCTGGAAAGGAGATGGTAATCCTTCTTCCCTCGGCTGAATGTAAACTGACACTGCATGAAAAGCCTCCCCTCCAGCATGCAGCATCCCTCAGTGCGTTAAATTAAGAGACTGGCCCTGAAAAGGCAGTGTTGACCTTTCTATGCTCTCCTACTGCCCTGCCTCTAAGAAACTTGCCTCTTCCCCTTTCTATACCTTTTTTACCTAATCTTTGTAGTTTCTTCCTCCCTAAGCATCTCTTTACAGGTGGGTTGAGGTGGTGAGTGCTCCTGTCTACTCCAGATCCAGCTTCTCTGAGTCAGGCACAGGAGCTTCAGGCAAAGGTTCAGCTTCCTATAAAAATGTATGCTCTACAAGAAGTGCTGCATTAGGAACTGTGGATTTTCTCTTTTCCAAAGCTGATGGTTAACACAGAAATTTTGTATGTTGGTTTTCTTCCCCCCACCCCCCCTCCCCCCGGCTATCTTTGGAGAGAAAATGCCCAGTAAGTTTTGCTTTTGGCTCTGGAGCCTGAATCTTCCTAATCCTACACCACAGGTCCTCAAATTTGTTGTCAGGCTTAAATGTGAATTTCCAATAGCAGCAATCCGTGGCAGGGCCTCATGTGGATCCCTGAGCATGGGACTATCTGACTCAGCAGACTTTAAAGAGAGAAGTACCCTAATCACTGAGACCAGACCAGCGGATCGGAGCCGCCTTGCAGACAGCCAGCTGCAGCACAGAAATGTTCTGTAGAAGTAGTATATCAATGTTACAGGAACTGAGCTGGGCCAAAGATTATAGACTGTTTGTGAAAGCTGAAGGAAATTTCCATACCAGAACCCAGGAATAATCAACTAGAGACTCCAAAGTCAGCCTGAGAGCTTTTGGGAGTGTCGAGGAGGGAAGACTGAGCACCTGCTCGGCCCCTCTGCAGCCCTACGTAGTGCAGCACGGCGATCTGCAAGAGCGGATCTCAGCCCAGCAGCACTGCTCAGTCCATGAGGAGCAAGGGCAGGCTTCACAGGCCAGCACGCTCAGACTGCGGGTTTTTGTACATGTTTGGTTAGTGGCAACACTGAAGTGATACGCTGAGTTATCTCTGGAGTATGGATGTATTCTAAATTACTACCCAACTTGAAGCAGCATCCCTAGAAATGAAGGGACGCTCTGGCTCATGAACAATGCTTCGAGTGATCCCCTGCTTGCTTTAATTTTAAAATACCTAGTCTTTGAAATCTTGGCTATTGCTGTAATACTTATATGGGGGAAAAAATTCTAGGTTTGGCTTGTTTGTTTTTAGGAAAGTTCAGATTTCTGTTCTGTCAACCTGGCAAGAATCCCCTTAATAAACTCAAGACATCATTAGCTACAAAAGTTTTTTTGCACAGGATGAGTAGAAGACAAAAAAAAAACATTTCCAGGGTTCCTCAAAAACTGCTGTTTCTGTAGGCTGTAATTGTTATTTTAATAGGCATCCTACCAAGACATTCTCTTTTAAAAGAGACCTTTTCCTTCCCTTAACGAATAGGCTCCTGTCAAACACTAATCCAGGCACTTTTGAGAATGGAGATGATGGCTGGTATTAATGACGAGACACTTCTGACTGCATCCTAGTGCTTTGTTCCCCATAGGATCTTTTCCCAAGCTGTAAAATGCGATGCCAGATTTAGTTTCTAAAGCCAAAAGAAGAACACTAATAGATAGCAAATGGGTGTGAGTTGCCACACACACCAGCATTGCAGAGCTAGTGTTATGTCTCAATTAGCAGCTGGCTTGAAAATCTGTGGGAACAGACAGCACTTTTCTTGGTTTCTGTTGCAGTCCTTGAGCTGTACGGAAACTAAAAAAAGAGTTTATGCTTACTGGTGAGGACAGCAGCCTGGGACAGCAGTGCAGCCATGGCCCTGACCTGCCTGCTCGGTGTGTCTGCATGCTTCTACTCCTCGGTTTACCCCCAAGCATGCAGCTGAACACTAACTCTTGGGTACCTCACAGAAGCTAAGCCACGCCACGTTGCTGATGGGAAAAGCCAGTGTGATTCTCTGGACAACAGATGTTAAGTACGTGCAAAGCAGAACTGCTTCTGGGTGTTGCTAAAATTAATTAATGGTCCAGTTTCCGCTGGTCCTCTTTTGCACATCTGTGAGTATGCCAGTAAGTCCCAACACTACAGAAATCAGCTGGAGTTTTACCACTGATTTCCAGGGGGACAGTTATATTTTCTCAGTTGTGATCTGTTTTCCAAAGTACACAATAATCTCATTTGCCTGCTGTGTAAGACAATGCAATGGCTACCAGAGGTCACAGAGAATGTGAAATTAAGTCAACAGTTCATCAGTTCACCCTCATTCAGTGCACTGGCAAAGACCTTCAGAAGGGGGGGATGCTCTAACTCATGTGGTGCTGTTCCTTTAAAGTACCTGAAACATATTTTCATACAGTTTACACAGACAAACTGCTACACATCAGGATGACATAATCTGCTCTATAATTGAAGCATTTGATGTCATTTTAATACTAGTATAAGACTTGAAGTCAGTAAAGTCATCAGGTACTAAGAAAATATGTACCTCATCAGAGAACAATACTTAAATATGGTTCCATTGAATCAGGGTTCACAGATATTCTTTAAATGTATCAAAATTTAGTTACTTTTAATCATTGACATATTTCAAACTCTTACCAGCTGTATAGCATTTCTATCAACTAAATTCCAATTATATCAATTAGGTAATTAACAGTCACTCTGTGTAATGAATTTGACAATTTCTGCGCTTCCCTTTCAGTCTCTGAAGTATTGCACGAACCACAGACTGAAATGCCTTTCCTTTAAGAAGCACATGCATGTCACTGGCAAAGGTGGTGAAAGACCTCTAACACCTGAAAAGTTCATTTACATCATTTGAGAACAAAAGCTGAATGGGTGAAGTTAAAAGTGGTGCAAATAAAGCTAATCCCCCAAAATATATTTAATTATGTCATATTTAAGTTTGCTTATGCTTGTTTATTTGACCCTTATCTGAGATATTGAGGATCTATTTGTCAGAATGTAAAGCAATGAGATAAATAGGGAGTTATGCACTGCCTATACATATGCATCTATTTTATGCACTTTTAAATGCATTGATAAACCCAAAGGTAAGCAGAGTTAGCACTAGTGTACATCTTTCATATCTGACATCCTAGCCATATGACCCCAGGATCAAGCAAAGCAGTTATATTGTTAGAAATAAGGATCACGGATTAGTGATCTGTGTTTAAGTGGAGAAGTCACTCCAAAGTCTAACAGTCTGGATTTGTCCTCACTTAACCCAATTCTAATTAAGGACACTAGAAATAACTGTTCAAATTATTCTTCAGCTCCTCCACTTTACACCTCTGTGTAAAAACTGATACCAACACCAAGTCAGAAAATAGCATTTTTTCAATTTTTCAGTGCTAAACTGAGAGTTGAACAGACCTCACATAAAAAAAATTCTTTTAGTGGAGAAGGATTCATCCACAACTCAAAACATCAAAGGAAAGGCGCCCAGAGCCTTTGCTGTATCCTTTGTACGTTGCCTTTGAACTGCCTGTATTTACAAGACCACTGTAAATACAGCGTGCTGGTAGCATCAGTTGAGGCTGAGGAGTAACATGACATTTGTGTCTGGTAAATATATGTTGTACCTCAGGCTGGGAGGGAGGTGCAAAACCATCCACGCTGGCTTTGCACAACTGCTTCCATTTACCAGCTCAGGGACATGAATGCACCAGCCATCTCCCAGCCTGACCTAACTAGGAGCCGGTCATCACCATACGTCCGTTTTGGTGCTAAGCCAGAACAAGCCCTACAGGATCCTGCTCTGCTGCACCCAGCCACAGGGGTATCACCACACAGAAATCACCAAACTCCTGGTCATGCGAGGTGATGCAGAGGCACTGCACTGACGCAGGGGGGGACCTCAGCCCGGTTGTCAGCCAGTGCTGTTCCAGAAGTAGTCCAGCTCTGGACTGGCCTTGGAAAGAGGTTGGCTGGATTCATGCTGCACTGTAGCTAAGGCAAATCTTGTTAGGCACGATTTGGCTCTATGAAGAACTACTTCAAGCATCTCTTTTGCTGTTGCACAGTTAATCCACAGGGCAGAAAATTCAGCCCTGCCTGAAATTTGACCATGCATACAAACTGAAAAACTGGCAGGAAATACAATTTTCCCACTATTTTAGCACATAACATATAATTGATCTTTTCTCAACTTTTGCAACAAATATCAATGTAATTACAATGTCACTCCCGTTGGTAAGTATATAGCCCGGTTAAATGTCCAGCTGGGACATATACATACCTCCACTTACCATCCTAAAGACCTGTGCTTTATTGCTGTTTGAAAAACTAAGTTACATTTTAGAGGAAAATAAAATGGTTACATTTCCCCCAAATTTCTTTGTAACTATCTCTCACTGTATTATTGCCTCTTTTTACAACCTATTCTTGTCAGCTTGCACAGCATGAAGAAAGCAAATGAGTACTGCCAATAAAATACACCAGCTTATCTGGTGTAGTCCTAAATCTTCCTTAGCTTTGAGAGAAGTTCATCTTCCAGCTCATAAGGAAAAGGAAAAATAACACGTTTTTCATATGAGGGGCACAAAGTATGTCCTTTTCTTAAAGTGAGAAATCACAAACTCACTACTGTCTCACTCGTTTCTTACTGTTGGTGTCTGTGCTCTTAGGCCACCGAAACATAGAATGATCCCTTTTCCCTTGATAAGATGCAGCTACATAACAACACCCCAAAAATCACAGAGAAAACAGGGCATTCATATGCAAAATATAAAGTAACATTAATTTAGAGACTTTGGGTTTAAAGAGAGTGGAAAGTTAGTAAGAGTAGTACTTGACATCTCTTATCTACAAGCATAAATGCATTTTGAAAAAATAACCCTAAATGAGCACCATTATCCACAGTGTTACTGATATATAGACAAAGATACGGAACGACTTTCCCCAAGGTCACAAAACAAGTTAATCAGAGTCAACGAAACAGTGCTAGAGAATTCTGATCCAGTAATCCAGCATATGGTTTAAACTCTTCAGACAGTTTGAAAAGCAATCAGTATATCTGAGGTATTGAATTTGGTTATTTTGATTTAAATTTTTGAAGGCAATATCTTGAAAGAAGAAAGATGCTGCAAGGAAATGAACACCTTGGTACAATGCTTTACAAACATATGTTAGGTAATTCTTTGCTTTGAATATGAATTCAGATACATCAATTAGATTTAAGTTGTCGTCTGGGTATTTTCAACACACTGAGTTTAGGCATAATTGGATTTTTACCCCTGAAACACTTAATCAAGGCAAAATCAAAGAAAAAATTTCCTTTCAGAAAAATCTTGCAAAATACAAAGAGAATACTTCTCTATTTGCAAAAGATCTGCCAGCTTTACTAAGTTTCCTTCATTTAGAGACCTACTTGTTTTTTCTTTTATCCAGTTAATGCATTAAATCACTTTGATGTGTTGCTTTTTAAATACACGGTATCTGCAGTTATATAACGTACTAGACACATCAGCACCATTCATTCTCCCAAACTGAGATAACACCATGCTCATCTCAACAAGAGAGATGATTTTCAGGTGAGCTGATTATTCTCCCAGTGTTTAAACAAACCTTTCATCAGTTTTAGAGTTACACTGCTGAAGTTTTTTCTTCCCTACAGAGCAGCAATTTCTGTCATCAAGTTAGCATGAGGCAAAGAGACCCTGAGCAAAAGTGAATGGAGAGCAAATCTTGTAAGATGAGTGTATGTGAGAAGTGTAATCCTTTCCTTCCGTCTTACACACCTTTTCCAATAACTTCCAAAGCAGAAAAAGCTAACGTGAAATCTGAGTGCAATCTTGTTGTAAGTAAGCTCTCTACTCCCTACCCTTGCATACCCAAAGGTGGATATTTATGGAACTTGCTATGCACCTGACAGAAGTGGTAGCATTCTCATGAAAACTGTAGACAAAAATAAGATATGACTAGAATATTCAGCAACAAGCCCTTAAAAATAAGCTACTCAGTATTTGTGTAAGATAGCCAACAAAACTTACCTATGAGAAGCTATAATTCTTATTATTGCTAATAAAAATCTGGTCACTTTGGAAAAATGCATATTCACATATTCCATCTCTAATTTTTAAGCATGTTGCATAGAAGGTCTGGCATCCTTATCAATGTATGTATTTCACAGGCAAAAGCTCAAAGGCACTAGAGACTCAGGTGTGATTATACAGGCCGCCATTGAAGAGAAACCCAAACAAACCCAGAACTGGGCTCAATCCCAGCCCAATCTCCAGTGCTGTCTTTGCCCCTTAAAAGCTGTCACAGCTTGCTCAGCTCAAATCACATCTCTGATGGAGATAATACAATGCATTTGTCTTTGTAAAAATATCCTGTCTACAAACGTTAATCTCAGTATCTGTATTGGTATATTTGGGATCAATATAACTCCCAGACTTAGGTGGATGCACTTAGGATAGTGTGACTTCTTTGTATGGAAAGCTCGTGAGTTTTATTTGTTATACAGGGCCTATGTAAATACATGTCAACTCAGATTTTTACTGACATAACTAACACACACAGACTCCACAACCCGTCTCTACCAAACGTGGTTATAAAAATTCAGAAATGGGATGCCCTGCTCGACCTGTGCATATCACCTGTTGGGAGCTGCTGTTCCACCGAGGTGGTACAGCTCGGAGAAACTGTTGTTTGGCATTGCCACGGCAACGTAGGATGTGGTTTCCAGGCATGACGCAATCTGATAGCCCAACTGCTCGAGAACTCCTGTTCTGCCTGGAACTAAAAGCCATGCTGAGAAGGATTAGTACTTTCATTTCTTCAGCTGCATGGTTGAAGAAATGAAATGGAAAAAGCTGGGACAGCCTTAATACTTCATGAGAGGCTTTAGCCTTAAGTAAAACCTCTAGCTAAGGTTATATGAAAGGTTTCAGCAGAAATATTGGACATTTCCCAATGAATCTCAAAAAGATGTATCTCTAGAACTATACAATTTCTGTCACAGGCTATGGGTAAGTCTTTAAGGAAAAAACCAAAAGATTATATGAAAACCAGCATCTTTTTTAGGCTAATAAAATGTATTTTGAAATCTTTTTCTGTCTGTCTGAGATACGCTTCCCTCAATTGTAGGCTCTTTTGTACATTCTGCACTTGATGTATTTGAAAAATAAACTTGCTTTATGAGTGGCTCAGCTTGTGTCATCACTTTCCCAGTGTAAACAAAGAAAGCTTTACATTAATGTAGATTACAGCTAAAATAAAAGTATCTTCCTCAAACTCTCAAGTATGCTTTTTTTCATTAACTATACGAATCTTAATGAGAGCAGAATCACTATGTAAAACAACAATAAGAATGAGGTGAACCACCCCAGTGACTCCCGTTGATTCACACCCTCTTTTTAGAACAAGCTTGCTTTCACGTGACATGGTCTTCTTGTTGAGCAACCCAAATATATGGCCCCATTAAGGGCCTGGCAATTACCCAAAGTTAGCACAGTGTAAAGCACCAGCCACTGTATCCCTCCCTTGTAATTTCAAAACTACTTAGTTAATCTTTAGGGATTTTTGTCATTTCAGCTTGTTCAGAAATGCCTGTCAACAGCAGGGGCAGTTTCTACTCGTTCCTCCAGTTGCTTATTGACCTTTACAGACTTTTGTTTTTACAATAACATTTTCTTGTCAGATTTTGTTTCTGTACCGACACCATCATCAGGTTAATGGGAAAAAATAATAATATCCCTCCTTTAGCAATTACACAGCTTCCTACTATGTCAATCCCTTTGTTATTTTCTGAACAAATGCACAACATTTTTCTTCATTATTTCTCCATTTACCACAAGCTGTGTCACAGGTCCTAACACTTTTCTTGGAGTGATTTGCTACCTCTTGCATTGCTGTCACTTTTGAATCAGCACTTGGAAATGCAGGCGCACAGTCCTTGGATGCTTGTCTTTTTTTTTTCCAAGAAACCTTTTACCCAGCGGGTGCAAGGTGCTGTTGGGAGAACAACTCCTCTACAGGGCTAGGCACAACCCAACCTGTTTCACATGCTCAGGGCGGAGGCGTAAGTCTCTTTGGGATGTCAAAGTGCTGGTCTGCTGGACAGTAAGCTACATGGGATAGAAAGCATAGCAGATGCTCCTCCTACTTTGTGTTACATGTGTGAAGAGTACTTAAATGTCTTTTTTAATTTACATCACTAATGTCAGATATAGAAATCTCCCAGGAATTTCTTATGGGTGTTTACCAAAATGGCAGCTTTTGCAGAGCTTATCCAGATACACTCTTTTTTGAAATTCTTACATGAAAATGCATTTTTCATTAGGAATTTGCTGGTCAGTGTTGTACTTTTTATACCCCTCAGTCATGTCTTCATAGGTCATACAACTTTTTTTACAGGAAAAAACCCGAGTTTTTCAGGAAACTTAGTATCTTCTCAAACCAAATGGGGAATAAATGGATTTTCACTTTCATTGTCTTCAGTGTTACGGCCATAAAAGCCTGGCAGCAGCTTTTATATATAAATTCCGAATCACTCACCTCTTTCATCAAAGGCTAGAGCACCCAGTTGTCCATACGTGGCCATTTCTTGCTTTTGTACCTGATTTTAGTCTGCTCTCCCTGCTGTCACTCTCCCCTTGTCACTTCAAAAGCAGCATCTCAAAGTATTTAGGAATGCGTTTTTTCCTGAAGTGACATCTCAGGGTTGAGAGACACTTGTGAATATAGCTAAAAGTTACCACTTCACTACTGAGTTCAGTCTCTAATTTCTCTGCAGGCGATGCTGTCTGTAAACTGACAAGTGGTTTGAATTCTCCTTGACAGAAGGGTCTAGAGATGTAACAGCCCAGAGTCACAGCAGCTCTTAACGGCCAAAGTAATACTGTTTTAGAGAACCAGATAAAACAAGTATTCGTGAAGCAAAAGCTACCTCACCCACACAGCATCGTTTGTTTATATTACACAATTTATGACACAAACTGAAATTTTAAGAACAGGAAATACTATTTTTTTTTGCCATAGGACTGTGTTAGCACAGTACCTAAACTGCTGTAAGAAATCCAGCTTTTGTTTTCTGCCTGTCTGAACCTTTAACTGGACAAGTCCCACACTGATGTAAAACATGATTTTGCAATTAATCTCTCGCCTTTTTTTTTTAAAGAAAAAAAGCCTGAAGATTACCAATTTGCTTCCTATCTAGTCAGCTCCAGGAGGAGATCAAAGGATGATTGTTAATACAAAGAGCTGGGTGCTCTATAAACAAAAATTCTTTCTTCATTGCTGTTTTCCTGTACTCAAGAGACTGTTTTAATAGTCTCATGAAACATTTATTTTAGTTGTTGACTACAGACTTTTTTGAGATTCCCTACAATAAAACAGTGTAGAAGGAATGGCCTGTATGAATTTGATAAGAAAATCCTTTAATGAAAGTCTTGATCAACCAAGGTCACAGGAAGATTAATTTAAGATAATGTTGAAATGTGGAAGCACAGAAAGGAAAAAATGTAATGTGATCAAAGGGTTATGACATAACTCCTTTTAACTTAAAGTCATGTGAAACTTAATGAAGAACACAGCAAACATCACAGTTAAAGGGGCTACACCTAATGAAATGTCACACATCCAGAACTGAGAGCACAGTCAATGCAGCAATCATGTTTATACATGTGGGTTGTTTTACTGATCCTTCAGCACCACAGATGTAACCAAGGGTTCAGAAGAGTATTTGGCATAATGGCAGTCTCACCTCCAAGCATTTTTAATACCTTAGTAATCTACTCTCTTCTGTGGTACATGCCTTGATTCAAGTGCCAAAGACAATGCTTGTTTGCATTACCGTGTTAGATTTGTTTGACACAAACTGGGTGTGTACTTGGGCAATGAAAGTTAAACCAACCTCTACCGTGAACATAATTGCTAAATTAAATTTACTTTTTAAACATATGTTAGAAATTCTTCTCCACTGTATTGACTGACCCATCTAAAAATTACCTGTTACTTTATATATTATGACTATGACAAAACAACAAATAAAAACGAAAAGAATTCAGTAGAGAGAAAACATGATCACAATGCAACTAGACAGGTGGAAGAGTATAAAGCAGCAAACCTGGCTGCTGGATGAGAGATTATTCTGCAAAGTGTCTGTATTCAGGTCAGTGAAAGTGGTGTGCCTAGTTAATTGGTGAATAGAGCGCAGAACTGAGATCAATGAAAAACATTGACAACAGATGAGGACATAGCTGGTGCTCCACACATTTAGTGTAGCAGAACTGATATGCTTCTTCAAGAGATTATATGATACGGTTGCCTATGATTGCAGGAGGACTGAATAGGTGTCTTCCAGTTCTACACTTCTGACAAAATGGTACAGGTATTTTAATTAAAAAGAAGATATGTAGTCTGTGATACAGTGTTAGGACTCTGGTAATTTCGATGTGTGGTCACTGTTTTGCTTCTCATTAATAGGAAATTGGCAAATAATTTAATTTTTTGTCTCTAGTATGCAGGAATTCTTCAGATTTGGTCCTTACTATGCAAAAATCAGTGGAACACTAATCTTGTATATGAACCTCTTAGTGTCTCTCTTTCCATTACGGATGGATATGTTCTTTCAAACGCTTTAATATTGCATAATCTATACTTCTAAAAAATAACACTTGAACAATCTGCTTTTATGTTAAGAATCCTGAATTCCTGGAACAGCAGAAACCATTTGTACACCTACAGGACACGTCAAATGTAGAACTGCAGCACGTTCACAACCCCTTTAAGGCAGACATTGAATTTCTCTTTAAAAATGTGTACAAATGATACTGATGAAGATCTGTAGGACCTATTGCATTGCAGATAATAAATAATAAGTTAATAGTCATCTTAATGAGGGGAAAAATGAATTATCTGGGAGGGACTAATACAGAGGAAGCAACTTTCATTATGAATAGCACATGATATCCCTGTGAAAAAATAAGGATGATGAGAGGATTAGCACTAATGGTCCTAGAAATGAACTCAATTTGATTATTTCCTGGAATATCCTCTCAGTTTGACACCACCACCTGGGATGCAGAAGAACAGTGTCTAAGCAAATAAAACTGTTCACCTCTCTTGTGCATATTCACTCTTTGCCTCTTGCCAGGCCGTCTGCATCTGTGAGATGTGGTCAGGTCAGCACCTCTGCAACACGCTTGCTGAAACTGTTTCTGAGCTGCACTGTCAGCCTTCAGACACACAGGCTCCTTCTCACCCTTCTCCACCAGTTGCTATCCTAAACTTTCACTTTAATATAAACTCCAACACTGACTCCTCATTAGCCACCATCTACACCTCTCCTCCGATAAACCCAGCAATTTAATCACTCTTCCAAACTGAAAAAAAACCTTGCACCATCCTGAAAGTTACTGCATCTCTAACTGTGAAAACTGAGAAAAACTGGTAGCACCATTACAGAGACAACCAGCTCTGCGTGTTTGTAACAGGCGTTTCCATGTTTTGGGAGACACACGCTGAGCACCGAACTTTAAAGTAAACTAAAAGCATGAGTTTTATCTGAAGTAGGTTTTCTACAGCGTAACAGAAGGTTGAAAACATAATGGTTTAACTTAATTTAGTATAATTGCAAAAGGAAGACGATGCTTAATTCTAATCATCCAGATGAAAGTAACTGCCAGCAATGTAGAACAAATCCATCCCTCTGCTTGGGAGGAAGGGGTGAACCTGCTCCCTCCCACTGTGAGGAGAATACCACGGATTTTGAGTGGGTAACAGCAGATTTACACCGCTGTGCCTGACATCAGAATATGGCTTGTAATAAAGCTTCGACGTGTTTCAGGAGTGAAGACACTTCTTCTTCAGGGACTCTAAGATAAAGCACACGTTTTAGGGCTTTATTCAGGCAGGTTTCATTCAGGCTGAGTTTTAAAGAACCTGAATGACAAAGTACTAGAAGGTGACTTTCTATCAAAAAGCCCACTGTTATCTCTTACTCTCATATAATAATATGCCATGAAGCAGCAGGGATTATGGACCATTTCTCTCATACTGATTTCTCTCTGCTTTTTCTCATAAGTAGGGATGTCGGGTAAATGCCATAAAGATTGGGCCTCTCCATCTTCACCCTCCCACCCTCTCCTCCCTCGACAGTCCATGGTTCACCAGGGTGGTGAAAACCTGTAGAAGACCTTTTGCCACAGCAAGTGCCCTGGCACTAACACAGCCCTGGTGGAGAGGAGTCTGGTACAACACGCCAGTGCCAGGGTCCCTTCTGGAGAGGGGAAATCATGGCTGTGTGACATGGATGTTTGAGAGCGAGAGGGGAACAGTACAAGCACCATGAGCAAGAAGCAGTGCCTGGGGTGGAAGGGAAGGTCCTCACTGCCCTGAAAGCCTCTCCCACCTGGGGAAGGAGAGTTTTAACACTGGTTTAACTCTCTTTATGTAGACCAATGGACACACTCCAGCTCACGATTGTTTTTCTTTCTCCCTACCACTCATCTCCCATAAGGTAAAACTATCCATTTCTGTTAGGGTAGCGTGGTGGCATCTGGGTGTCAGCTTTCTGGCATTCGAGTTAAACAGTAACCATAAAGCAGGGCTTTGTGAGATCCACTAACTGTTCTTGATGTCAAGTATTCCCACAATGGGGAACTGCTTTTAAATCATATCTCTGAAGAATAAAGTAGAATAGTTTCAAGATAATAGTTTTATTTCCATAGAAAAGTGAAGGAAAAGCTGTAGGGTTTATATTGTTTACCTTGACAGCTTGAGGTTGTGCATGAGGATTCTTGTTTCTGCTTTCATTCATTTTAATTTTTCTTTCTCAGTTCTCTTAATTTTGTTTTTGTTGCCCTCCCTGTTTCTCTATAGTTCTTGGATTTCTTTTCCTTCTTGGAGCTTTACTCCAAGCTCACTGCTCTCAGCTCCTCTCCGTGTTCTGTCTTCCCCCGTGCCGCTCACTCACAGCTTGTTAAACGGCTGTCTGCCATTGACATCTCTAGCGCAGTGATAGCTGGTCACAACCCTTTGTAGACAATTGCCAGTTTTCTCAGTGTGAATGGTTCAAGCCAAGATTCAAGGATAGCCGTTTTCAGAAAGCCTCAGTAATTCTAAGGAAAAACAGAAGCCGTCTCTCAGAGACAAATATACTGCACTCAAAGACAAAAAATGCATTTGTTCATCAACGGCTATCTATTTTGCTCTAATCTTCTCTCACACCTTCGGGAAGGGTGGGAGAACCCTAACAAGAATGAACAAATAGGCAAACCAAAATCGTATCAGCACTGATAAGATGAACTGGCATTTGAAAGGCGTGCCTGCAAAAATGAGGGATAAATGTTCCCGTAACAGAGAAAAGGTGATCTGCAGTAGCACTACTATGATCCCAGCAGAGGAGGCACATTCTATGTCAGACACTGTAACAGACTTTTTTGATAATAACTTTCCAAATAAGGTTTCTTCTGATTCTTTCTTTCTTTTCCTCTTTTATTTTGGATTACAGTACTTTGCCTTTGCCAGGCATGACTCATATGCAAGAAAATGTGCTTATCACAAATGAAACACATTTTCAGATTTATATGCTGAGGTAGCCAAAACTCAAAGCTTTTGACTTTTAAAGTTCTGAAGTATTTCTAATGATGACAGGAAGGTCTGATGTGCTTGAAGATATGAAGCTCATCAGCAAGGCAGCAGTAAGCTCAGGTGAAGGCACAACAAACCAATTTTCCTCCATGACTGGGTCACCCTGCACTGAGGTGCAGAGGTCTGGTTACATACACACCAGTGAGCACGCATCCATAGGACCAACACTGGAAACAACATTTCTCCTGCATTGTGTGGCCACATAAACATCAATTCATGCTTTAAAACAAGAATGTCATATCACTTGGTAAACATCATAGTATCTTGGCAACTTACATTGGAAACTGGAAGATGTCAAATGAAAGTATTACCCTATACTGCCCTGGTGCATCCACTTTTCCCAGAGTGTCCACTACTGGCCAGCATGAAAAGCAGGACGTTGGGCCAAATATCCTGCTGTTACTTCAGCTGGGGAAGCAACTTTCATATCAAACATTTAAGATATTTTGGCAATAATTCTTGTATCTGCTGTTCAGAAGGAGTCTGGGCTGTCTGCATATATTCTTATCACAGTGGATAATTCAAATATACTAAACTTTATACACAGAAGTGCTTATCAAACACAAAGTACAATAAAAAATTAATGCCTGATAGGAGGGTAAGAATGTGTCTTCCACCTTCATGAGCTACCATGCCTGCACTGGCGTGTTTGGTGGACCAACACTTCTAGCAATACTCACTCGCAGCCTCACTCACTTGATGTGAGCAGAGACAAACTGAAAACCTCAGTACTGCTTAAAAGCCATGGTCAGCCCCATGCGACAGCGTGGGGGCACATGGGAATTTACTGTTCAGATGAAGGTGGGAAGAGGAAACGAATAGGAGCAGAAAACATTCAAGAGCTGGTCACTGCTTACTGTGCCTCTGCCAAAAACACGTTATCTCCTGGAGGTACATAGCAACATAAACCCTCTCTTTGCTTTTAGGGCAGCTACAGGCAACAGAGCATCTTCCGCTGTGGACTGCTGTGGCTGTCACCAGGAGTCTTGGCAAAGGAAGCACACTAGTATCAAGTACTGCAATGTTCAGCTAGCAGATTACACCAAAGCAGCTAAAATTTCTTGTGCTGTCTATCCTTTTACTTATTTCTTTCCTGCTTGTTATCACAACTACGCCACAGTTTTCTTTAGAAAACTCTTCTAAACACAGTAAGACAGCGTACATTCCTTATCCTAACAGAGCAGTGCACGAGGCACCCACCATATCTCACTTCCTCTGAATAACTTTAGGGGAGAATAGAGCGAGATAAAACCAGGCTACAGTTTTTTAGTCAGAAAGTGGTGAAACCTCACAGAAGGCAATGCTCATGTGGATGAGGCTGCAAAGGGAGGAGCTGCAGGAGCTAGAAAACTCAACATTTGTTTTCTCCTGTGCTACTGAATCACTGTGGGAACTGGGTCCAGGTACTTACAGATCAATCTGCACATAAATTTAAGAGCAATGAGTAATTAAGGCAACTTTTCAGGAAGGGCTGTGAGAGCCTGACTATCTCTACAGAGATGACTTAAAGTTACCTCTATATAAAAAGTCATGCACTTTCTATGTCTCAGCTTCCCAGTTTATTTTTACACTTATGAATGAGTGTAAACCCCTATGCCTTTTTAGTAAAGGGGCCTACAGAAATGTAAAATATTATCTGTGGAAGTGAACTGTTACCACTTAGAATCTGACTTCTTTACATATCAGCAACAGGGTATTTTTATACAGGTTCCACCATATAAGCGGCAGAGAGCATTTACTACTGCAAATTAACACTACTGTTATTTTTTCAGTATGAAAGCAGCAGCAAACGTGCTTCTTCAGTTTAGCTTTGAATCCTGAGCAGAGCACATATTTCACACAGTAATAGGCAGTAACTTCCATGGACGGAGAACATAATTACAGTGTCCTAGCTCCCAATGGCTGAAGGTTGTAAAGGATAATATATAGCACCTGCTGAATCTGCAGAAGAAAAAAAATCCAATAAAGAGCTCCCCATCGGCACACTCCTTTTTCGTAAGGACTTGCCAATAGGTGTTTTAGGATGGTTATGGACGTGCAGCTGGTTTGACACTGGTATTTCATAGCTGTGATGACAAAATGGGAGGTGATAGGAAGAGATTATCCCCTCAGTTATTCCAGGTTTTAAAATGAAGCAATGCAAACGCTCAGAAAGTTTAGAGTTACCCCATCCTTTTGTGCAGCACAGTCCTCTTACTGCTGTCTAGGGAATAGCTAATACCCATCCCATAAAGATCTCTGGATTTCTGGGGTGCAGGACTAGAAAAGAAAATGATGCAAAGATACCCACGCTTCCACAAACACCTCACTCCCAGAACCTCTTTCCATTGCATTTTCTAAACAAGAAACTCCAAGAAAAGAGTGTCATCTTCCATTATTCATGCGCTGCAGAGCTCTGAAGACAGAGGCACATGTGCTTCCAGTTGCCCCAGTCACAGTGGACAATTGTGAACTGACCAAGCTCTGTTATTCAGCCTTCTGCAAACCTCCTCAAATGTTCTAGATTTGCAGAGTGCTCCAGAAAGCTGATGACATATTTAAACTTTACTTTTAGATGCACTTGATCCCAATCATGTGATGCGGAACCTTAATTAGCAAGAAAGGCACTGGTCCTCACTCCTCTTTACCTTACGTGCTAGATTACAGCATTGTTAAAATACAAAATGCTGGATTGTATCGGATTGCTTGGCATTACAGGGTGATTGGCATTACTCCTTTTGGAGTATCCATGAAGAAGCTGATTCTGAAGGTGAAAATTCCTTGGACAAAAGGGAACTCTGACTTGAAGGTCCTGTCCCTGCAGAGGCTCTGCTTACCAACTTGTCACTATGATCACTGTCACCTTCTGGACTCATGATGGCTTCTGCCATCACGGTTCACAGAGATGGGTACGATGACTCCAACAACTTTGGCCAGCCTTCTGAAGATTTAAGCCAGGACCTTGAGAGCGGAGTCAGATGGAGAGCACGTGCAGCACAGGAGTGCCATGGCTCCATGCTCCCATCAGTGCAGGCTCTGAGCAGATGACCAAGTTGGGAGGGAAGCAATCCATATCCAATTAGTATGCCTGAATCAATCCAGACCCCAAGAGTTCCTAAATCTTTACTATCTTCCAGAAATATTTACTTTCTATTGTCTAGGACAGGCTTTTATAACCTGTGTCACCTCTGTCATCAGAAAAGCACTCTAGCTGCAATAATTTTTCACAGTGTACATAACTGCAATTTATTTATTTGACTGGAAAGGAAAGGATAACTGAGAAAGAGAGCTTTTATTGTGATGTGCTCTCTATTGCAAAGCTTCCCACTTCCATGCCCATTTGTATTTCATCACCTCTGGGTTATAAGCGTTTCTGTCAATGGGGATTGTCATGGCTGTAAAGACTTAACTCCTAATACCTTCAGATTAAGGAATTTTTTCCAAGCACTTTTTTTTTGGTTCATATTTTTATAAGGCATAACAGTTAGGGTGTTTAGAGGTTCAGTGATCACCCACTGTCAATCCTATTTGTGTGTTTTCTTTGCCAGGAAGGCGCTAAAATGTATTTAGCCTGAGCCCCTCTGCAAGATCAGCTTTCTTTTCTCTACTAAATGTTCTCTTGTCTCATCTCTGGAGTGAAAGGTGGCACCAACTTCATCAGAGGCGGAGGTGAGCCCTAAAGCCTATGCTCCTTCAGGACCATTCATACGATGATACAGTTATTTGGGGTACAGATTCAGATGACCAAAGTGTCCTGAGAAAGCCACCAGCTCTCACTGCTTCACTGAGCAGTTTTAACCATGGAAATATTGGCTAAGTTCTTTATGGTAGATTTGACTAATACTGGGATGAAAAATAATTTCCTTTTTGAAGTAGGAAGATTGATAAGATCAAGAGTATCTCATTCCATAGGCATCTGGATATGCATCTCTGTACAACCTGCTTCCCCAGCATCAAATTCTGACTTAATCACAGAATCACAGAATGTTCGGGGTTGGAAGGGACCTCTGTGGGTCATCTAGTCCAACCCTCCTGCCGAAGCAGGGTCACCTACAGCAAGCTGCACAGGATCTTGTCCAGGCGGGTCCTGAATATCTCCAGAGTGGGAGAATCCACCACCTCCCTGGGCAGCCTGTTCCAGTGCTCCGTCACCCTCAGAGGGAAGAAGTTCTTCCTCATGTTCAGACGGAACTTCTTATGCTTCAGTTTGTGCCCATTGCCCCTTGTCCTGTCACTGGGCACCACTGAAAAGAGCTTGGCCCCATCCTCCTGGCACCCACCCTTGAGATATTTATAAGCATTTATTAGGTCCCCTCTCAGCCTTCTCTTCTTCAGGCTGAACAAGCCCAGCTCCCTCAGCCTCTCCTCGTAGGAGAGATGCTCCAGCCCCCTCATCATCTTTGTAGCCCCATTGTAGAATGGCCAGGTGGCAGAAAGTATATCTCACTGCTCCAGAAGCTGGGGCAGGAGGGGAAAGTCAGATGGTTGGCAAGGTCAAATCAAAGAAGATTTACATAAATAAATAAGAAGATTTACATAAATAAAGAAGTTTGTGGAGAGTCAGGAAAAAGTATGGGAGGAGAAAAAGGAATTAGATGGGTAACAGGGAAAAGATGGCAAGGTCAGGTTAGAAATATCTTGCATCTTTCCAGACAAGAGTGGTTTTCTTTCTTCTGCTGAAAAAGTCTACCTAACCTTCCATGCTCAGAGAAAGAGCAAACCCAGCCAGTGCAGTTTTCAGCTAACCCTACTGTCGATGTTTGATTTTCTACAAAATAATGGACAGTCACTAATACTTGGGTATGCTCTGTACCTAAACACTGAAGACCACCACAAGAATCAGCTTCCTCTGTATGCTACAGTATAATATAATCAGGAGAAGACTGTTGCAACAGTGACAAGAGATAGATCTGTCTGAAATTTTTATCCGGTTCTAGAAACGAAGAGACATGGGTCTGGAATGTGCTATATAAATGTGGGAGCAATGACAGACGAACAACTGGGATGTTCTTATTAAAAAAAAAAAAGTAAATTCTGCTGACCATACTCTTTTCTTGACTCTATAGGCTACAATTAGCTCTGTTATAGTGAGATCATTTACAACAGACTTGACTTAAACCGGTTGCATTAGAGCAACTGGGAATACTGTATGGCCTTTAATGTTCTTAAGCTTATTTTGCAGTGAGAGCATGATGGTTTCTGCATCAGCATTTGCTGCTGAAATGGGAAATAGGTGGGCTGTTTGCTGAGTCTGTCAGATGGAATACTGACAATCACTACTTGGACTGCTTCAATGTAAATATAATTTTCTCAGACATCAATACTCTGGGTCTGACTCTTCTTTCATGTTACTATACATTAATCTACTTTATTCTTCTTACATGCTTTTTACCTCACAAGAAAACAATCCTGTCCTTTATGTTTAACCATAGGTTTCATTTACGCAGCTTGTAGAAAGCAATGGTGAGAAATTTTCAAAGTGCCACCATTTTATTTCTGTCTTTGCTTTCCCCTCCCCCTTTACAGAGGTCCATTATGTCAGTGCTGTGCCCTGAGAAAATGTGTATTTGCAAGCAAAATCCCTGGGCAGTTTTCATTTTGTAGTCAAAATGAATATAAAAATCTTGCTTCATTTCTTAAATCAGATTTTCACTGTTAAAGCCCACTTTGAATGATGTTGTAATTTATAATAATTGATAGACAATGCTACTAGTTGGATCTGTGTGTTTTGTTTGGGTTAAGTATGCTCATTTCATTTCTTCTACAAACTTTTCTGCCTGTGGATTTTCAATCCAGTTTCTCTAAATGTGTTAAGTTCTGAAATCTAATTTATTCCTTTTCAGTATTAGACTCCCATGCTTTCTGATTATTTACATACACATCTGGATATCAGCTTGATTTGGTTTAGTTTCTAAAACTGCAGCTGCATTCCCTTGTTTTATAACTACGGTCAATGATATTTAGGCATCTGAAATCTTTCTGTCACTCCAACTGTTTTAACTCTATTTATTTTGAATATCTCTTGTTGACATTTCTGCTTGTCTGATGGTTTTCAAGATGTTTGTTTTCTTTTTCACATTCCCACAGTGCAATCGTGTCACTTTCCATGAAGCAAACTGTTTACTACTGTCAAATTATCTACCTGTACAAAAGCAGTAATGGGATCTGCATGAGGTGTTAAAGTTCCATTTTCTCTCCTCTCCAGTGGCAGTGGAATTTTATACCATAACTCCAAGCATTTAGGTCTATGAAAATTAATTTAAAAATACCTTAACAAGTCTGGCAAGTAAGATTTGGGGTTTTTATAAGAACTCCACATAACACGCTTTCTAAGTGCCAACTAAAACGTAATGCCTCTTGCAGTGGGTAAATGGCATAATATTTATACTGTTAATTTTCTATGAGGGAAGCTTTTAAAGTTATTCTCCTCTTGCTGAAAATCACATTTGTAATAACAGAGAAACCATTACCTTAAACTGGAGAGAAAGTACAGGAGTTCAGTAAATACAGTGGTTTTTCAAAAGCATCTGTAGGCACTATTAAGCAGTCCCAAAAATAACACTGGCCACGTTTGTTGGACAGGATCCATACAACTCACTTCTCACAGCCATCCTTCTGCCTCCTACTTGCCCTACTTTTGTGCCATGGAGCCACCTTATCTCAGGGAACATTGAAGAAGCGGTTTCCACCGGAGCAAACTTCCCCGCCGCCCCACGAACCACCTGGCGCAGGTCACTGCAGAGAAACACGGGTCCCCTCCTCGCTCCGCTGCCTTCGCCCCACACATGCACAGACGGAGGCTTCTCCCACCCGCAGGTTCTGCTGAGGAACGCTACCGCGGAGCTGCGGTCTCAGGCTGAATGGCCGTGCCACACGAGGCTCTTCCCAACGAGCACACTCGTAGTACAATTAAAGGAGTGCCTTCCTCCCTCCTCCTCCTCCCCCACTCGGTCTCGTAGTATCTGAATGTGAACTTCTCCCCCGGATAAACAAACACGCCTACCGACAGGCATCCTTCTGGCCTTTAAGGAATTTGTTCTTCTGCTTTTTTTCCAGGGTTTTCAGTTTTACCTGTCGGTTGCACTCACTACTGGCAGGCAGTTCTTTTTCACCTGTATCGTGGGCAGCAGCTTATCTAAGACACACGTTTCTCAACCCACTTACCTGCTTCCAGCAGTACATGCAGCAGCTGCTTTATTAGCAGTATTTCTACAACTCATTTGCAACAAACGTGTTTTTTTAAATTATTTTTTTGGTGAGTGGTAGTACTGGCATGAGGTTCTGATTTCAGGTAAAACCACCACTGCCCACTACAGCCCCCAAGCCAGTCAAACAGCCAAAGCAAGCAAAGCAAAACAAGCCAGTCAGGCATTATCAGAGAGAATGGTGATTACAACAAACAACAATACAGGGGAAAAATGCATGGCTATTCAGAAACCGTCTTTGGGGACTGAAGAAGAGATACGGAGCCATTTTTCACTAGGTTCACGAGAAAATGTCAGCACACAGATGCTACCGTACTGTCAGACTGCATCTTAATTTGGCCAAAGGGGACCCAAGCAGTCACCCCTCACGGACAAATTTTAAAGGCCCATTACAAATCTGATCTATTGGTTGCTAAGAATCTCCCTGCTATAGTCTGCAGATTTTGCATGACATGGAGCTGAAATCCAGCTACAGACAAATGTATGATTCTCTATATGACTTAAATCCATCTGAATTCAGTATTTCTTGGACATCAGTCAAGCCTCCCCCCTGTTTGCCCACCCCCTTTCCTCCTAATACCTTAAGGCAGTTTGCTTCAGAATGAAGCAGAGCATTAACCTGTACAAAATTGCTAATTTGTACATAAATCTCTTGCTGCCATTAAAAAAAAAAAAAAAAAAAGAAAAAGAGCAAATGCCTTTTGTTCTAAAAAGGCAGGGAAAAATTTTCAGGAACAAAAGATATGCATCTGCCCGGTAAGAGAAATAAGAAATTGCTGGGATTTGTTTTAGATGTTTAGGCATGCTGGCTTAACAACAACCATTCAAATTAAAATCTTAACCTGCTTCTGTCTTTCAACCTTTTTAAAAATTCTGTTGTCTTTTCGTCAGAGAAAAGAAATCACATTCCTTGCCTTCAGTGAAAAGTCAAAGATCGTGAGAGCGAAATGCATTTGGAATCGCCGGAGAAGCACCATTCAAACTTGCTCTACTTCAGCTGCCCATTGTTAGGACTCAGACAATGTACAACCACAACCGCAGCTCAACTTCTCACCATGCCCGCATCACAAGACATTCAAAGTCAACAGCTCTCTTTCTTTCCATAAACATCAGAATCAAAGCCTTCAGCTGCGGTTTCCCTGGCAAAATCCTAACAGCATCAGAACTGTCATCTGACAATTTGTGAAAGAAGCATGCAGTTCATCTCCAAGCATGGTGTTTCCTACAGGAACTATTCTAAACAAAGACAACATCAAGAGCAACACAAGAACCGCGCAAAGCAAGTCCGACTCAGCCCAAGTTTGGATTCAACATCTGGCTGAACACGGTAGTGCCTCCAATTTTGATTTTGTTTTGTGGGATTAAAACCCATCTCGTCTCTTTAATTGACCCCGTCTCAGGTCTCAGCTATTCCGCTTTACAAATGAAGAGGGAGAGAGGGGGATAAAAAGCAAGCAAGCAAGCGAGGCAGAGTCTTCTCCCACCTTGCCATGGCTCTCAGCCCGTCCGTCTTCGCGTGATCTGCAAACCACCTGTACCGATCCAGCCCATTCCGGGGGCAGCGAGTCTCTCCCCCGCAGACGTAGTCTCAGCTCTGCTTTGATTTTTCGGCACGAATGTCTAGAATCTTCTGCTTAAACCAGGCACAGCGACACAAAACTGCAGCCGAGCTCTTTTGTTTTCCCTCCTCGCCGGGGCTGAGGCAGCCGCGCTCCCGGCGCTCCCGTCCCCACCCCCGGCGGCCGCCCCGCGCTGGGCTCCGCCGCCGCCCCCCGGCAGCCGCCCCGCGGCCCCCCGGCGGCCGCCCCCCGGCCCCGGCCCTGCCCGGCGCCCCCCGGCCGGCTCAGTGGAAGGGGCGGCTTCGGGGGGCGGGCAGGTGGGCTTCCTGCCGAAACCCGGAGAGGATGCTCGGGGATGGAGCGCCTGAATCCGGGGCGGTTTTCAAACTGCCCATTTGCATCACAAAGCAGGGAGGAAAAGACAGCTCTGAGGAGGTCGTCGGGCGTTCTCCTGCTTCCCAGTTCTCCTCCGGCAATCCACAAAAGCAGGCACGGCGGAAAGAGATGTAATTAAACTTTTCGGTGGTAATAATCACGCACAGCTTGTATGCCGTGACACTCCTAAACGTTTAAAAGTAGGGGCTTATTCCTAAATAAACGTCATCTTTTTTCAGATTTTCATCGACGCTATGCTGGTTCTGTACGTCCCTTTACAGCTTCTTCCCAATTGTATTTTTTTTTTTTTTTTTACAATATGATCTTTAAATGTTTATGCTGAAGCCGTATTTAATATCTCAACAGCAAATGGAACATACCCAACTGAAGACAATTATTAGTTCTGTATTCTCATTATTACAGTGTAATTCAAAATATCTTTGCCATAAGGGCCACTACACATCAACCTTATCCAATGGCCTCGTTCCCTGGGATTACCCTGATTAAAGCTACCATACTGTGCAGGGCTTTGGAGCTTAGACTCTAGAAGACTGAAAGAACAAAACTGGAGCCCCAGATTCCCCGAGACTCCTAGTTATTGCCAAGTTTTCAGAAATACCCAAATATTTTTGCAAAAGTTAGATTTACTTGCAAACAATATATTGCAAGTAAATCTCATAAGAAACAAAGACTGTCATTTTTGAAAAAATACTGAATTTTTAAGCCCAGTTGTCATTACAAAATTTCTGTCAGGTTTAATGAGACCAGAATTTCACCCAGCACATCTCCTTTGCACTCATTATAAAATGTTAGCAAACAGGAACTATTTGCAAAACTAGGCACAAAGGGTGAATTAGGTACTCATATTTAATCAATCTGTCTGAGAAACTTTATGTGTAGATGTAATATGTCACCCATTCCAGAACAAATCTAAGCCCATCCTCCTATGCCCATCTTCTCAAAGACTCAAGCTAAAGCCAGAAACTGTACTCCTCGATCCATCATCCAGCACAGGCACTTCTAATGCTTTCCATTGTTTCCAACAATATCATAAACGACCATTTACCCATCTCATATTAACCGCAGATCTGTCCACAGACCACACTTCAGTTCCTCTGGCACTACACACAGAACACAAATTTCCAGTTTTTGCTTTCCATACTATCACTGTTATGATGCCTGGTAATTGTCTTGACAAGCACACAAAGGAGCAACCTGAATTTGTTTTAGGATACCAAGGAAAAAGAGCTGTATGACATATCATGCATTATCTGCACCACCATATTACTAGGTGATCTCTACAAGATCCATACTACCAACTCTCTCTATCTTGCTCTGACTTTCAGGGACTTAAGGATTTAACATCTCTGACACATCGTTGTTAGAGATGTTGTAGTAGAAGTGCTTTGCATCATTCCTATCACAGCCAAAGTTTCTGCCATAGTCCATGAGCTTCCAGCAGATGCCAATACTGACTCCAAGGGGCTGGTGAAATTCGCATGACTACAATATATCAAATTCATTCAAACCAGTCTTCCTAGGAAAAAAAAAGGGTGGGGAAAAAGAAGAAAAAAAAAAATCACCGGAGTTTTGCTGTGCAAGATTTCATTTAATTATATGTTGAAAAAATTTCAGAAGTGTTGTCTCAGGATTGTTGTCATGCCAAGGTAAGCATATTCTTGTAGAGAAATATTTAATGCCTTGCACATTTAACACTTCAACACCTTTATGATGATCCCAGCAATGAAGGCCATAGGAGCCAACAGACGCCAGAAGAACCAGACAATTCCACCTCCATCAACTAAGTGGAATTCTGCATTTTTTTGTGACTCTGTACATCCACATGTAGTTACTCAATTAATAGCTTTTTCTCTTCATCCTCCTGAAGCAGCAACAGTGAAAGAAGAGTAATGATGTATATTGGCTAGAATGGGTCAAACAGAAGAGAATCAGCTAAGAAAATAATCTGAAGATGTTAGCAGGGACAGTCAAACCAGATTTCTTACTCTAATTACTCAGAACTCATAGCACAGAATTGCATATATACTGGTGTTTTCTAACTTGGTTATCAGCAACAGTCTTTTATTGCTATAAAGTCAACACAAAACCTGTTTTTAGTAAAGAAATGGGCCTAAACTGTCATTGCTGAAAAGGCAAATAGACACCATTGTCCTGCCAGCCACTTACAGTACTTACAATGCTGTGTAAATAGTGGAGCCGCTTGACAAAATTTCCAACCTAAAGTCAATGACTAGCCTGAAGTTGTGTCACTCTGTGCACAGGTCTTCCACTGAATGTGATGAGTTTCTTGATGAGCAAGAGGATCACATCTTCTGCATACTTATTACAGCTGCCAAAAATGTTCAGTTTAGCAAAGCAGAGTACACTACAGATTTTCACCAGTGAAACACTGTGGTCACCAATCTAGTGCTAAATATGGTTTATGACTCTCAAAAGGCAGTCATTTAATTTATTTTAGACTTCCCATAAAGCCTCTTAAAATGCCTGAGCTGCCATACAAATTGAGAGGAACAAGACATTCTGCACTTATGTGTTGATTCGGTAATAAGTCTACTGAAAGAAACCAGATGACTATCTTCTATCTAAAGGGTATATACACACAGATATATAGATATTAATATAGACATGCATACATAATTAACCATATAGATATACAGGCATGCATACATAATTAAACAAATCCACATAATAAATATGGATCAAACCCCATCCCAACCTTGTAGGTAACAATTATGTTTTGGAAATTGTGTGCAGTAATACTTCTCAAAATACAAACTGATACTTTACTCAAGAAGTAAATACAGTATTTTTTAATCATTAAGGTTATCAACTGTAATCCTTTGAGAGAAATATGAAAGATTCCTGACAGAATCACTGTTTTTAAATTATACTCTTTTAAAAATTAGAGCTCTAAAACAAAGACATACATAAGCAAATTATTGAGGCATGATGAAAATAAATTAATGGTCTACTTTATTATAGAAATAGTCTCAATATTTGCAATGTTAATTTGAAAAAAGTAAAAGCATGCATACATCAGCATAAAATAACAGTAAAACTCCCTATTTTATTTGTAATATGTATCAGCCGTAAGGCTGGATTTATTCCTAGAAGAAGCCATAGAATTAGGCTGCATTTTTTTTACAGTTCATTTATATGCAAGTCAAAATGGTACATGCTTAAAAATGAAACTATATCCAATCAGTAGGAAAAAGGATATGTCACGTAAGTGTATTTATCAAATCTCTTTGAATTTGTGTGGCAACAGGCACGAATGCTTTCCTTTTCCATTACTCTCCAGATGTAGAATTTGCAAGTCTGTGTTTCAAAAATAATGATAAAGGAGATAAAACACTATTAACTTCAGATCCTTTAATACTACTGATGAGTGAAAATATCCAAGTGCATACATGCTGCACAAGTAATTTACACAATGGAGAAAACCACTACAAAATTAGCACTGACAGTATTTTAAGTGTCTTGCACCTTCAGAAATACTGTAAGTTATAATCACTAAGGTTAAGAATTTTGGGATAGATTTTCATTGGTTTTTGGATGTACCTACAGTCCTTTGTGCTCATAGGAGAAAGACTGCCAGGAGGAAAGAGAAAGAAGAAAGGCTGAGGAAGAGATGTGGTCCTATTCCAGTGACATTATAAATAAGCCCTTTGACATGCGTGGGCTGTGACCCTTGCTAGAGATAGCATTTAATGCAGACCTGCCTGTGGAATGAATTAGTCATTATCTTTGACTTTACAACAGACGTAAAGAACTGAGAGATGATGAGCAAGGTTAATACAAATATCCTTTGAAGCTCCTGGCATTTTCTTGTCAAATAATGCAAAGCCACAGGAATAGATTATGGAAACTTTCCCTTCTTCAAAAACCAGATGAAAGATAAAAATAGAAGAAACAAAATTCCTTTGAGACTGATGAGGAAATTCACCATCCATCCTGCTAGAATGTCCATGCTCTTTTTTCCTTGTGGGAGTGACAGAGGAGTGACATCAGCTCTTGGACACTGCTAAATAAACTGCTTGAGCAACATGGAAATGGAATGGATAGATACCATTCAACACCAATGTCAACAGCAGGCCCTTATTTGCTGCTTCAGAAGACTGTGTTACAGGAAACCTCTTAACAACACAAAAATGACGGGTTAGACTCCGTGCAGCCACTGAAATATCCCACGGAAATAGCTATTTTTTTTTGCGAAGCAGGAATTCAATACCAATATCCTGGCTAGAATCTAGAGCCAGTATAAATATTTTGCTGACCCAGACTAAAGACAGAAAGATTTTATTCTTTACTTTGGCATATACACACATATGTATGTGTGTGTGTCTATGCGTGTGCATGATCATTGCTCTGGTAATTCCTATCAGTCTCAAAAAAGGAAGATAAGACGTATCCCTCAGAGTAACACAATGCAGTTAAAAAAAAGATATATAAATAATGGACTTTTGTATCCAAGCTGTCTTCAGTGTTGCTGTTAATCTCTACATATGCATAGCATTCCATCCACGAAGTGGCAGTTCTCCTCTTGTACAAAATTTGTAGAGTTCAATTTAATTCAGTACAATTCAGTTTGAGGCGGGTTTGGGGGACGGGATGTGTAACATTCAGCCAGACTTTTACAAGAACTCTTGCCAGCTCATTTGCCAACCGTTTCTGAGGTGTGTGTTTCAGAGAAGACTGAATGTCTTTATCTAACCGCTAAGCACTGTAGTCTTAATAACTGACAGAAACAGGTGAGTAGTAATGGAAAAAAACACATAAAAATGTCTGGTTTATTTTTTGGAGAATATTAATTTAACTTTCTTGGGATAGTTCAACTGTTTTTCCCTGAGATTGTACTAATGCCTGTACGGGTCCATGATGAGAAGAAGATAATTACAGTCCTCTCCAGACAGTGTGTTCATTAAGCGTGCTATTTTGGAGAAGCAAGTTTTTAATTGATTTCAAGTGCCTGTAAGGAGGATGGCCTATGATAGTATGGCAGTGAGGATCTGTGTCCCTACCGCCTTCCCCTGTTGGAATTCAATAAAGTTTAATTGGATTACAATGGAGTTAGCCACAAGATGTCAATTACTGGTATATTCACAGTGTGGACCTCTTCTTCCAATGGCACTTGATTGACTCACCCTGCAAACTTCTCTTATTACAAGTTCTCTTCGTCTTCTTCCCAGAGAATAGGTATTGTACAAAGATGCCATACTCTTTATTAAACAGGAGCATAATCACACAACTCTTGTGGCACTGCCTACAAAAATTAAAGCTCTACCTGCTCTGAGTTTACAGCATCTGACCTACTTTATTCAAAGCTAGTTCTGGAATATTCTTCTATATCTGTGACTTTGTCCATGTGTTGATAGTCTCCTTCCCCAGAATTGGGAAAAGGTATCCGTTTATTAATTATGTGAAACTATTCTTTGTCGAAGGGGAAAATTTATATATTTTTGTTTGTTCATATGAGAAAATGAACAGAATAACTTGAAAAGAATCTCCTTAGGTTTCAACTGTTTAGGATCTGTGAAACGATTAAATAAAAAGAATCCCTTAACCTATTTTTCTGACTGTTTCCCAGTCCTCTTTTATCTGATTTAAGATCTGAAATGGTAAAGCCATCAAATGCTTTTGTTGAAAGCACTCTAGTATGTTACAAAACAAATGAACTAAATCCATTAAAACTGGCCAAAGAATTGGCCGAGTCTCCTCTAGAATAAATCATATTTTGATGAAACACAATTTTCAATAAAAATTAGTATTTTTGTATTTTTTCTTTCCTCTGTTGAATACTCAAGCATAACAAGTTTTGATTTGTAAAACTTTTTCATGGAGAAAAATAATTTACTGATTTGTTCTATAAAGGAAAACTAATGTGTAAATCTGAAAAATCACAGTGGTTGTATCAACATTAATAATGACCTGACTGTGTTTTTACTCCTTTTTCGCCCTGATTTAAGGACAGCTAAATTACATGTTAGCAAACATTTCTTAGTCTTGCGTGCAATACTGATTCTACTACTAGTAGGAATGAAACAGAAAGAATACGAAGATTTAAATTTGCAGAATGAATAGATGTAATACTACAAAATAACAAAGCTCTTGACTGAGCCTTCTTACACCAGTGTTACTACACTGTGCTTCCAAGTTAATCTTTGCTCCTCTGCATGTTTGCTCAGCACTCACTAGTCTCTATACATGAAACAAAACTCTTCTAAAACACTTCTTGAAATTTTAATTACAAATTTTGGATTAATATCATGCTAGTAACAGAATAAAAAATCATATTGCTAATTATGGTGTCAATTTATTATAGTTTCCAGTCATCCCTATTATAAAAAATGCTATTTTAATTTATTTATTTATTTACTGTCACAATGAAGGGACTTCTGAAAGAATGCAAAATCCACTTTGGTAGTCTATTTGTATATATATTTTTAATGCACCTTGTTTAAATGCATTGTATTTATATGGGGATGCTACAGTCCATTTGCAAATGAAAATGGAAGTCCCATACTATATGCATAAATAAAGAACTCCACAGTTCGCTAGTTACAGAATGGTAGCACATTCACTATTTTAACTCTTACAGTTACTTGCCAATTATAACATTCTGTTGAAGCCAACAAGAATTTTACTAAGTGGATGATTTTAAATTTCAAATGTGCTTGTTCTGGAGCAACCTAACAATTGGAAATCATTACATTTTCTTCCTCCCTCCTCCCCCCCACCCTCCCGGTATATGAGAGGAGGAGGCAAGTATTTTCCACACTATTGTTCTTCTACTCTAAAACTCCCAATGTGGGGAACTCATTGGGACCTCTACAAGCTAGGAGTTTAAATGGAAATTCTAGATTTTTTGTTTGTTTAGTCAGTAGCTGCTACTAAAAAAATTCATAATGAAATTACTAAAATGGGTATGATAGGCACTTGGTGAATCAGATACTTTTAAACTTATTTTACTTCATCTTTCTTGTTGTATTTTCAGCATTTTAGCTATGTGTGGTAAAATCACCTCGTTAATAGAAATATGCTATTATTATTATTAATAGCATTTAATCCGTCTTTGTGTTCACATACTCTTTTATAATACATTGGTTTGCATATTATATACTTTTTAAAACATTCTGAAGACTTAGATACCTTATTTCCTGTACACACACATAAAACTGATATTTTCAGTTTTGAACTTAAATCATTTATTGGATAGTTGTGTAACAGACTGTCAGACTTTTCTGGTACCATTTTGATTTTTCTTTCTAGAAGAGTTTGCCTTAAAAAGCGCCTTGTATTCATAGTGTACACAGTAATACTCCATCTAGTCATTAAAAGTCAAACACATACACAATGGCACATCTGACATAGGCAGCTGAGTTGGGAATTGAAACCATAATAATTAACAATAGATTTCCTGATCTCACCATGACAAGTAAATGAAACACTCTGTGGTGTGCTTGCCCACTGGAAGAGGGAATTAACTCAGTATGAAAAGCAGAATGGAAGCATATCACTGATTAGATCTAATGCACAGGAATGCAACAATGGGAAGCTTGTGTCAGCAGAACACATCAAACTCTTTTCTAAATGTTGAGCGTGAGCACGCAAAAGCAGACACACACATATTCCCTCTAAGAACCACAGTGAAATACCACAAGAGGTACAAAGCACAATCCCAACTCCAGTGAATAAATAATTAAAGAAATAAAATTATTGTATGTTGTTGCTTCCTATAAACAGTTTAGTCTATCATTTAAACGCCTGTGGTACTTTTGGCCTCATTCCCTTCAGGTTTCCTGTTCAAACCACCCCTCTGCTGGTTACTCCTCTGCTGAAGCTCGCGGGTCTGCTCGGTTCAGGACCTCGGAGAGCGACAGCGCCCGGCACCGCCCACCGCGCGCTGCCGCGGCCCTGGGAGCGCGGAGCCAAACACCGCTCCGCGCCTCGCTCCGCAGGGGTCGTCAGCCCTTCTGCTTCCGCGCGTCTCTTAGACTGCTCCTTCTTCCCCTTCCTCGTCCTCAAATGGTCTTTTTCTTTTATAGTCGCATTCACTGTTGCAGCAACTTTCCCATTTGTCAGAAACAGAATGTTTTCCTTCTCTTTTTTCAAGCTCACTGATTTTTTAATTTTTTTTTAATAAGGCTGCCTTATATTCACAGAACATGCAATAGAAGCATTGTATCAAGCATAGCAGCTTTGTTGTTTTAATATGTATCTGAGTCAGAGATACTGCATTCTTTTACACTGTGTACTGTTACAAAACTTACTTTCTAATAACTCTGAATCATAAGTTACTGTGATTATAATCATATAAATTAATTCACTAAAGCCCTAAAACTACAGATGCAGTTGTCAATCTTGTTTCATGTATTAAACACATTTGAACGATTTGGATTGTCTTCAAAGCTTGAAAGACCAGTCAAAGCTTGAAATCACAACTAAAAACCTGATTCTGCAAAAACTTACAAAGGTGAATAATCCCAGTCAGTTCACTGGAAGTGTTCCCTCGTACGAAGCCACATGTTACGTCCTTGCAGGATCTGTACCTAAATGATGTCATTAAGGCTCAGAGTTTAATTAACTCTCTAACAGATATAAATCGAGAATGATTCCCAAAAGTCAGTACAGATTCCTCGGTGTAACTCAGTGATTTTTTTTATGTTAGTTTCTTATGGGAAATTAGGTTTCTGTCATGGTACCATGAAAGAGAAGCAAGAAGGGAGGAGAGGAAAATGCAGGTATGATATATACACATATATGCAGTTGTCTGTGCGTCCTTCACTCTCCCCTACCAAGCTTGAGCACAACGGCCAATTTCAAATGTTTTTTAAAGTGCTATTGACATCTTCAAGCTATCATGCTTTTACAAGTTTTGTGAAGATACAAAGGGGTAGGGGAAATAAGGAAAGGCTGAACAAAGAGCTCATTCTGGAGCTCAACCACAGGATTCATAGGAGACCAGCTTTGTGGATTTGGCAGTATGGAAGCATTCTTTCTTTTTTAAAAGCTGAAAGAGTTCTGAAAGTATATTTCACATCTCTCTTATAATACTGTGGCTTTTGTACTTGGAATTCAGAGTGCATCCTCAGCAATGGCCTCCCGATCAGAATAAGAATCAGAAGTAGCTTATCTTTCTTCACAACAAACAAAACACCCATGCAATGTGCTTCAGAAGATTCAGACACAAAAAAGCATCCTCAAATGAAAACAGTCACTGTTGAAATGTTGTGAAGAACTGCTTACATTGAAATGCTGTGAAGAACGGCTTATACTGGCTCCAAGGCACCTTCTACCAGAAATCCATTTCCAGTCATAGCACTTCTCAGTACACAGTAGGAAAATCAGGTGTTATAAAATGGGAAGTCTGAAGGGTAAAGCCCATGTATTTTCGAAAGAAAGGGACATGTATTCTTTAGACACGAAAGAGGAAGTCAAAGTCACATACAAATGCAGTCACATTCAAACAGCATCAACAAATGATAGCCTTTATCTGGATCACTCAGAACTCAGTTTGGGCTAACACATAGGATAGTACATATCCTGGCAACTGTGGTGGAAGAACAGTTCATCTGGCTCCAGTCAGTCCCTGAAGACAAGTTTCATAGGTCTGAGGGGAATGTTAGACTCTACAAAGCATGTTGGGCTGAAGAAGGTCTTGGGAAGGTCTCAAAATGGCACAAAATCATAGGTCCTACTTCCATAGGCAGTGAAAGAGGAAGGCAAGCCATCCCCATTACAAGGCCAGTAGCTCTTCATTGTGCCATTATTATTATTACTAAGATCCCATGCCTTTAAATTCAAAAGCAGACCACGCAATGCCACTCATTCTATAGGCACTGAGAGTGAATGTCACATAGAAACCAAATCTGATACAGTATGCTACTAATAAATAATACTTCACCTCTAATGGCTCTTGTTTTTTCCTAGCACAAATAAAAATATTTTCTTAATAACTGTTTCTGATGACTTGACTATAATGGAGATCACAACTTACCCATAACACACCGGAAGTGTTATTTTCTTTAAGAATTCTAGAATTAAGCAGCCCCACATTCAGTAGAAGAAACTTGACAACTAAAGATTTTAAAGGAAATCTGTGAATTAAAACCTGATCACGTTTATCTGCAATACAAAATACAAAGATCTTCTGTAAATAACACTATAGGTTTTTTTGGTATATTACAAAAATAGTAAAAATTATTTCTCTTTTTTTTCTGCTAATTTGAGCTAAAGTTATTACTGGTAACAGGTACTGAATGGTATCAATAAGAAGACCTAGAGATTAAGATTTTCTAGGTCTTATATCCTAGGCAAATGGAATACTAGAAACATTTAAAACACAGATGAACACATGAAGTTTCTATCTATAAAACTCAGAAATAATACTAAAAACTCAATCTTTAATGATACTTTAGGTGGAAATTTTATCTGATTTACAACTATGAGTTGGCATCCAAAGCACACATCTTACAGTCTCCTCAGAATGTAGGTAGCTGCAGCTGCTGATTTTACAGTGTCAGGCCTTTATCCAGTTGTCAGACTCAACACCAAGAGCCTAATCTTGCTTTTTCTTCTACTGTATTTTTCTTTATTCTGTGGAACACCTTCACACATGAGGAGAAACCTATTTTTGACATAAATGTCAAGATTTCTAATATCACAGTTTACCTCACTGCACCTGTTTTCTACTGAAAAGAAAAATTCTTGTGAACAAAGATTACATGTACCAAAATTCAGTGCATATTCATCAACCCTTCTAGTACTGAATGCTAACTTATTTTCTGCTGTGAAATTTGGTAACATAATATTTGAGCACTCACTTTTGAGTATTGCTAAAAACTCTTTAGAGCCTAGCAAGAACAAAATACAAACAGAATACTGTAGAGCAAACCTTTCTGGCATGCCACTCTGTTAAAACATGATACAGAAGGATTTTTCATTGTAACAAAAGATAGGACAAGAGTAACTTAACTATGGATACCTCTAAATGAGGGCTGAAATCTTGGCTAGATTATAGATCTTGACTGCTGGTCTCATGTTCCTTAAAGTCTTCATAAGGGGAATTGTGAATTTCTGTCTTGCAAATAAGTCTCATCTGATTCCAGTGATGGTACAGGCAGCAGAATATTAAGGGTATTTTTAACTTTGAATAAAGAACAATAGTTGTACATCAGTACTGGGATGTACTGCAGATGCTACATTGAGCTTTTCGCATTCTTTTTTTGCTAGTCAATTGTTTCACACCATAGCTAAATACTCTATTTTACAGTCTTAGATAAGGAAGAGTTGTTTAATCAATACAATGATTTTATTGCCAGTAGAGTAGCCTATTGAATACTATTGGCATTTGATCACAACAGGAAAAGCAGATGATTGACATGTGGAGAACTCATTTCTTTCAAACCAGGCTACAGTCTGATAAAGTGTATTCTGAATTGGAAACTAGAAAATGAATGGCTGGATTGCTTCTGTCCCCTCTTTCAGGAGGTCAAGCAGGGTATATTGATAGGAACTTCTTTCCTATTTAGAGCACGGTTAAAACTGTCACCTGTGCAGCTCATTTCACATGTATCCCAGAGGGAAGAGAATCATTAGAGATGAGTGATGAGCTGGACCTTCGCTTCGAGGAGTAGTGACTCAAAGTAGCGCAATGACTCCTATTTGAAAATTATGGTTCTGTGTATAGAAGGCATGCGCCTGTCTCATGATTCCGTGTCTACAATTTTCAAGCATACCTATATTCCACTGAATTACAATGGAAAACCCACGAGACAAATCATAAGAAAAAAGCTCTTCAGCTATCTGCTAAGAGTATAAAATCATGTTATATAATTCTTGTTCATACTCTGGATGGGTTCTTTTCATTTCCTCTCTTCAGAACCCTATTTTCATTCAGATCTGATCACCACAGATGTTTCTATTGTAAAATATATTGATATTTATAATTTAACCTTAGCTGAGCTGCACAAGGTCATTTGCATTTGGGGGCCAGAAGTTATTTTAGTAGATGTAAAAATGAAAGAATAAGAGAAGCATGACACAACTCAGTAAAAAGGCCTTGTTACTTTAGGACCTATATATTCTAATCAGTAACACTGTGGAATCATTCTTCCCTGAAAAAAAACTAAAACCAAAACATTTGGGCACAATCATTTCTTAGGCACTGTCGCAATTTCCGGACACAGTTCTCTTGGCATAATTGCTTTTTCTTGTTTTCATTCCCTAACCCTGAAGTCCAACTTTCTCTCTTTCCAGAGTATTACCAATGGATTAATAATTTTGAAAGCCAGCCAAGCTAACACTGGTGGTAGTGACAGTAGGTTTTGATCTATCTTTGGAACAGTGAATTGTGCAGTTAGTTAAACTAATTTGAGAGGTGAAGAGATAATCTAACAATCTGCAGTCCAGTATAGTTTCTGATATCAATACCCCTCTGGAAAGCTAAGAGAAATAAAAACTAAGTCCTGTCAGAAACAGAGGAAACTCGTGTCTCAGGAAACAGTTAAAAATCTTTGCATCCAAAGAAATATAAATCTACCAAGTAAGAGGACTGTATCTTTAGATACCCACATCCCAAAGCAGAACACTTGAGCCTCAACACCTCAATAACTGAAGTACTGATAGCATAAAAAAGAGGAACATTGCACCACAAAAAACAAATTCAGATGCTGGGATTACAATCGCTATTCCAAAATTAAGTAAATAAGAAATAAAATAGACATTTGGACCTCGGTTAAGAATTGTGCAGCAGAACAGACAACATAATTAAGCATGCGTGGAAGTAACACAGCTGACATAATTACAGAATAAAAAAAATCACAGAAATAAAAACTGTTCATGTACCATGAAACTTGTGCTTCAGCAAATATGAGATCGATGGATTATACGGCTTTCAAAGGCTTTCATTTACAGTTAAATCCAAACTGAAACACCAGAGCATTACAGTCAGAAAAATCTGAAGGTTAGCATTTTTTTCAATGAACAAAGTATTAAAAGTACTCCCTAAGTGAGCACTTCTTTTGTTATATAAATCCTTGTTCACTGAACCGATTTCCTGTTAGTAGACTGAACCATGGATTAGGTACATTTGATTTGAAGAATGTCACTAATGAAAAAAATCATCAGGAAAGGAAAGAGAATTTTAAAGTGTGCTTAGTGCACTGCAGGGTCATAGTGACAAGGTTTCGTAGAGCAAGGTGGAAACTCAATGGAAAAAAATAAGGGGAAAATGTGAGTGTATAAAAAGGGATTTATGATGTTGCTTTGGAAAGCTGAACCCTCTGAAAGAGGCAACTGGAACCGAGGTAGCTGATCAAATATAAATGTCAGCAACCATTATAGCTTAATGCAAGTGAAATATTTGTAATACAAAGTTATAAAGAAGTGTGGCTGTAGTTGAAGTCAGTCTGGGTTCATGCAGGCTGTATGTTCTTATGATTTGGATCAAACAATTGGTAGTCAGAGCCCCCAGCTTCCACCACTTAATGTTGTCATTAAATTGGTGTAATCATCATGACTGCAATGCCTCAGTTTACCTGTTTATAAAACCGAAATGCCATTTAACTGTGCTCCAGGGCTTACTTATGCTCATAAAGTACATGGGATCATTGTAGGCAACATTATATGCATGTGAATTTTTATGAGCGTAACATCTGTATCAACAGTCCTTTGAATAATAAGAAAAAACACGAAATCTGCAGGATTGCAGGTGTAAAGAAGGCAGCACTTTTTTTCCTCACTGTATAGTAAACTGCGCACAATTAGAAAAAGCAAAACTGAGATAAAATGGGACAACTTAGTAATTGTGCTGAGAATCCAACAGTCGTCGTCCTAAATCTGATAATCTGTAGCCTCAGGATGTATTTCTGATATTTGTCTGGAAGACAGTCAAGGTTATGCACCGAGATCTCCAAGTCCATTGTTCATACTGTTACAAATTACTTTGCTTATCACCGTGAGGTACAGACACAAACCAGGACTGCTTGCTTCTATGCCAAACGATAGTTTAAATTATAACATTTGCATTATCATCAGTTTCAGCAAATTATTTTACCATTTAACATGAAACCTTTTATACGTTTCAAAACACTTTTATGTATAACTCTTCTCTGGAGATAGTCAGGCTGAAGAGGTAGGTGCATCCTCAGCACCTTTCCAAAGTGTCCTTCTGGCCTTCCTCACGTGGTGAGGTGCTTGTATGCGTGGCGCCTTCGACTCGCCCAACCGGCCCAATTCAGTTTTAAAGTCTGTCACTTTTTTATTTTGTTTTGTTTTGTTTTAGTTTGGGTTATTTTGTGGGGGGGGTTTTGCTGAATTTTTTTCTGTTGTTTGTTGTTGTTGTTGCAGGCGGGGATTCTGTGTTTTAGCTTGGTTTTCAGACTATATCCGTCCATGGCAGAAATCAGGTATAAATCTATATCTTCTTACATTAAGAAATCACACTCTCTGACAAAAAATGTTGTTAATGCACATTTAAGACTCTCACTAGTATCTCTTACAGAGCATCAATTCAGAAAAATTAAATCTGCTGAAAAGCATAAAATAAAGAATTACACTACATGACAGCTCATTCTAACTCACTCCCTTTCTACCTCTGAAGCTTTCAAAAGCCACTGGGAATATCTGTGACAGCCCATCTCCAAAAGAAGTGCATGACAGGGCAGCGTGGTAAAAAGATACAGTGAGTAAACAGAGGGAAAAAAAAACCCATAGTGTTTCCGTGGAGTAGGTAAAGTGCTTTTTCCATGATTCTTTTATATTATCTGCAAAAACAGAATGCAAAATACATATGGCGGGCCACTGATAAGCAAGTGCAGAACTAAGGTTAATTTTATATTTCCTCATTTCCCACAGTTTGAATTTGACAGGTCGAGACACCGGTGGTTAGCTTGTGAAACAGGCTACAGAGGAAAATTTATAGATCTGTAGGTAACTTGTATACATTTCAATTCATTTGTTGGACCACTTTCCATAAACTGTAATTCCATTTTTGTGAGGTTTTGTGGGTGCTACAATATAAGAGCCAAAACATTTTTATACAAGACTTCAAGATGATTTAGGTGGCTATAGCTATCTCAAAAGTTGAAAGCTGAGATGCTGCGGCAATTAGGAAAAAGGTAGTATTTTTTCCACTCCTGACCATATCACTACAGTGGAAGGGAAATAATCACTCCCATCGTTGCCATCACTGGGTGCTGGAGATACTAAGATACTAAGAGAGATGGGTTATTAGTTTTTCACAAATCTAAACAGCGTTAGTCTCTGTGGGTTACACTGCTTCCAAGTACAAAAAAGCAGGCAGATGTTTTACAGGTCTCTGCTTTTGGAAGACTGTGTAGAGGGCTAACGTTTCCCAGCAGCAGGCTCCTTGCAGGGGTTTCTTAATGGTCAGCAGAGAGCCTGGCTGGTGCAGGAGTGTGCTGACCGGCTGGTTCTTTGTGAAAGCATGTGCTCAGTCCCTGAACATGGAAGAGTGAAACATTTATCAGTACAGTTGTAATCTCACCTGGGTGTTACCGAGCACTGTAATATATAAACGGTACTTGATTTTTTTTTTTCCCCTTGTGTTTATGACTGAAATGCTTAGCTTCTTTTTATGTGATTTTACATGCCCGTCCCTGGCCACCCCTAAATCATTGCAGTTACTTTTTTAATTGTAGCTAAAAAAAAATAATACAAAAATCATCAGCCATAATATGGACAAAGGTTAGGTGAGAAAGTTCTGGTCAAAATTAAAAATAAATCAGCAAAATGTGTAGTATTCAAGTAACAGACAATTCCTATTTTTATGAAAGCTTTCCAAGAATGCTTCATCCTATAAGGTTTTTGTAAAGACTGCTAGTACAGAAGTACTGTAGTCTTGAAGGGAGAGATAAAAACTACAGAAAAATGTGTTGGGGGGAACAGAGCAAACGATGCATTCTCACTATTGTCGCTTTCTGCTGTCAGATGAAAGGACATGTGGCAGACTCAGGAGGAGACAGTTTTTCTAAGAAAAAAAGGCAGACAATTTTGAAAATTGGTTTTGTCATAATAACAACTTGCCAAGTGTTAGTCTTTTAGAAAGTCAGCTCCAAGTTCATTTTTCCTGACTTCTGGATTTTGGGGAAAGATTATTCAGAATAAATAACATCCTGCAGATTGAAACACACTATCTGGGCTTTATACCACATTCAACTTAAGACAGAGAACCGCAAATCATTGTGGGCTTCCTGAATTATAGACAAATTTAGGTAAGTCTATGAATGCTCAAGAGATACGCATACTGTTAGAAGAAGTACCTAGTCCACAGGAATTTTAGAAGAAGAAGTTAAAGTATTTGAGTTTATCTAAAGAGATCTTCAAGCACAGTATCTGGGTTACTATATTCAGCAAACTACGAGTTGATTTGAAATGAAATATATATCTTTAGAATAAAAGGAATGTGCAGATGGTCTTGGATGACTGAGAAACAAAACGCATACTTGCACAAAATGAGCACAAACTGTTCATTTTATGAGTTGTCATGGAGAGAATTATGAATGGAAAATATTCTTACAGACTAATGAAGGCAGGAGAGCCCTGAAAGCTGCATTAATTATACTGTAACTGTAGTACTCCAGTATGGACAATTTGTTGTACAGTATTTCTTATTTCAAGTGCTGACAAACTACCTTGTAAAATTTGATGCAAACACACCAGTTACCTGAAGAGCAAAACAAAACATTTAGGTAGGAAGGAAGAAACTGGCTGTTTGAAAGAACTTTGCTCATTCATAGAAAATTACTTCAGCGAAAGTGAACATGCCAAACCCGAGAAAAGGTGAGAAAGGACAGGAGTGCTGCATTTCATTTCCATTCGAAGGCAGGAGGTGTTTCTTTCTGTAAACCCAGAGCTGGACAGGTGATGTAGAATATGTTAACAAATACGAGTACTGGTAAGAATGACCAAGTGATCATAATTTGGGAGGTAAGGTGAACCAGCAGTTGAGGTATGATAACAGTATGATATTACTGACTGCTGAGAATTCAGTGATTAAATAAGTTGCTGAAGTTACCATAAAGTAAATTCCTTAATTTTATAATTTATCTGATAGAAAGGAAGATTGTGAAAGCAATATAGTATGTCATATTTTCAAAAATATCGTTACAGGTTTTGCAGTGCCCTTGAAGAGATTAAGTCAATGCCATCAACACTGGGAATAGAATTTTCAAAACCATAACTGGGAAGGAAAATGCCACAGGAAGCCAACCTTTGAGGTGCTCTCTTACCCACCCACTGCAACAAAAAGTGAACAATCAAGTACCCATTTAAGTACGTGAGATACCATTTTAAATCAGACACCTTCAGGATCCACTACAATCGGTAGGAAATGATGGTGTAAAATTGAATGTAGCAGCGTATGTTTGAGAAGATGCTAAAATAAAGGAAAACAAAAAAATCACTGCATTCCAGTCACCAGCTGAGAGTACCAAAATTGCACTTTTCATGGTCATGTAGATTTGAAGATGTTCTTCACCTCCTGCTAAAGCAGCCGCTGTGCTGGCAGGACAGTAGAAGTAGAGGCAAAAAAAAGCCCGATTCTCACTTGAAGCTAAAATACACTGGCTGGGAAGCAGAGTAATGCTGGTTCCCAAGGCAATTCCCCCATGCACAGTGGCTCTACAGATTTGGAGATCAACTCAGTTTAAGGCAAATTCCCTTCCGTCTGCCATAGCCTATAGTCATAATTTGTTGAGGACATTGATGGGTACACAAAGAAAAACCCAGCATCTATTTTAATTAATGATAATCTGATAACACCATCAATAATGGTGTGAAAACAGATGTGTGTGTCAGGGACATGCACTTTTCTTTACTAGAATGAATTCACTGAAATGTTTGGTGTTTCAAGGCTAGTGTAATACGCAACATAGTGTTATTTCTGGATATGGAGAAATGCTTGGTTTTCTTACTCTTCAAGCATCTCCAGAGGCGGTTTATTTCTCGAGCTAAAATTTAGCAAAGTCACATACATAATAAAATTAACATTCATGGCCATTTCTTGCCTCTTGCTGCATCATTTTCTTCAGCTATTTTATTGTCTGAAGATTCAGTACTCACTTTCTTCCTCACCCTGTGTATAAAAGGTTTGTTATTTTCAGTGTCTGCATCAAAAGAGAGGTGAGAGATGTTAGCTGCATACATGTGCTATACAGACAATACAGAATGAATTTAGTATCAATATTTGTAGAACATTTCTTGTTCACAAAAGAAAACTTTTTTCTTCTTTTTTTTTTTTTTTCTTTTGGCAGCCTCTAGTTCTCATGGCAAGCCAGCCAGCAAGTAGTGGGTGTTACTGAATAAAACCGTCAGGACCAGCTGCCTTATTTATGTTTATATTTGCAATAAGTCTCTGTTCTGTAATATGTAAAATTCCTTCTTTTCTGTTTCTAGTTAATGTAAGAAGTTTAAAAAAATTATATACTCAAATGTAGAAATGTAAATATTAGTGACATAATTAAGCTATTGGGTTTTTTTAAGGTCTCTCTTATTGTATCTCACACACCAAAATTATTTCTCTTTTGTGTAAGTTTTTTGCAACAAATCTTTATAGAAATTTACATATAATTTCCAACATCTTCTTCTAAAGTGCTTTAAATCCTGTCTGCTTATATTTAATTCCCAGTCTGTATATGTCACCTTGGACTTGTGGTTCACTGTGGGAAGGAGGCAGGTGCTTTTGGTCTAGACTTTATTTCTAAACCAGGAGGTCTGCTAATAAGGCTCTCTCACCTACTACGGGATCAAGGTCTCTTTATCTGCGTTTGAAGTGTTGAGCTGTAACACTTTCCACTGACCTTATCTGGAACTTTTGGTTTGAAAATACAGACTTGCTGTTCTGCAAAATCCAAATTAAGCATTCATTGCCAGTAGGTGGTGTTGCAAATGTACCACCTCAAAATGAGTACACCACAACATGTTTGCATGGTTCCTCACAAAGTTCCCCCAGACTGGCGGCTATCTGGTAGGAGATGACTGCTTGATGGCAACCCAGCTTCCATGCCAGCTCTGTAAAGCTCACACTCTCCTCATAGTACCAATCCGCATGGGTGACAACGACTGTGAATTATTTTGCATGATTTTATCTTAAAGTAATAACTGAGATTAAGGAATTAAGGTTTAATTTTTGCTCTAATAGCTTTGTTAACAACTGTAGAAATTGCCCCTTTAAGCAACTTTTACTAGAAAAATAAATGGACAAGGTTTACAGACATTAACAGTCTTTCAAGAAAAAGGCATTACAGTAATAATAGTGCATTAAGATATGATGACTCTATTCTTGCTAGGCTTACACTTTTTTAAGGGACCTACACTTTATTGAATTAATTCCCGCCACATAACTCAAAAAAAGACCAATTTCCAAAATAGTAATGAATGCATAACAACACTCTCCTGCTACTTAAAACTGGGAGGAATATTGCATGTAGAAATGACTGCCCTCCAATCTTAGCTTTCATACAGAAAGTACTGCGTGACAAGGGAAAAGGCAGGTAAAGGCTGAAAGTCTGTTTCTGCATTAGCATGAACAATGCTTGTTTTTGGTACTAACTAATCCAGTTCTATGTTCCTTTTCATCCACGTAACATTCTCTTCTTGCCTGAGGTCCCCTCCAAATCAAAATATTTTTTCTCCACCGTATTTAACCACTTAAAAATCTCACTTTTACACAAAAGTTTCTAGACGTCATACTTTGAAATAAAAAAGCTGTAACATGTAGTTTCAAAAAAGTTGAACCGAGACTTTCCCTTCCCTCTCCATAATTCGTCTAATAGGTTAAAGCAAAGGTCTCATGGAGTTTGACATGTAAACTGCATTTTTCAGGAAATATACCATTCCTCACCTAAAAGTCACCAATAGCTAAGCCTATTACTACTACTGCCTTAACACTGCCTTGTGCTAGGTGGGTATGAATTTAAGTGGAAAACCAAATAAAAAAAACCCAATTTTGTGCTGTTACAGTTTTATTCCTATACTTAAAGATTTGTGTATTTTTCTAAAAAATGCACTAATTTTAAAACACATATTTTAACACACATCTACAAATTTAAATAAAATATATTTAAAAACATGACATTTCTACATAACAATATTTGAAAAACTGTAAGCAAAAGTAATAACTAACTGCTCTGAACTGCTTTCGTCTATCAAAGATTTGTTTCATTTTGTTCACAAAATCCATTGTTTCTGAGAAGTGTTCTAATTAACAGCTTAGCTACAGTTCTAAAATATTTTCCATGCGACTTACTTTTCTCTGGTACAGGGCAGATAAGGAAATAAATAGATTTGCTCTCTCAGAATTGCAGTTAACCCTTTTAAGTCAGCCGGTTCATTCCAAAGCAATTTCCCTTAATATACTCAGTACTTTATCCAACAAAAGAAAAACAGAATAACTTCACTTGAACATTAATAAAGGTTTTCCTCCTAGCTACTGTTCTAATTAATCACACAATCAATAACGAAATATTTCTAACCTCATTTGTAACACAATATAGATCTAGTTACTGTACTTCAAAGAGAATATTTCTCATCTCAGTGAAATTTACAACCAATATGCATAAAATCAATCTAATGGGAACATTTCAAAGCAGTCCCATTTCCATATGAGAAGTATAACTTTGCCTAAACTGCTATTCCTTTCAACATTATTGTATGGTGTCAAGTGATTTATGCAGTGAAAGGTAATCACTCTATAAATAAATGAAATGTAATTGAAGATATATTTGCAGCAGGAAAAAAATCTTATAATTTGCAGCTGTGTAGTTTTGCCTGCATACCTGGCTTGTTCCTGAAATCTTGTTCTTTACCTACAGTCTCACATTGAAAGACATACAACAGTTTATGCCAATGTAGAGCAAATTTGCCCCATCCTCTCTTCCTCCTTTAATTATGTCAGTTCATGATGCTGATCTGGCCCAAAGCTGACCAAGGTACTTTTACAGGAATAATTCTGGGCCAGACCCGCTTCTCAAACTTGTTTACAAGTCACACAATCCCCATGTCAGCACAAAGGTGCAGGCACTCCTTAAGACATGACTACCCTTCACTTAAACATAGTTGTTTAAGTCCATTCTGTATTGCACCAGCAGGTCTGTACAAGTGTGGTATAAATTTCACAGCGTCCTGCTAAGCAAGATGCTTTTGTTGCTTCATTATTACCCTGCACATTACAGATTTAACTCGGATGCTGGACTTTGAGCAATTTATCACAACCCTTTGAGCCAGCAGTTCAACCAGTTTTCAGTCCATCTCACTGTCCATTTATCTAGCCCATATTTCATCAGTTAGTCCATGAGTATATTACGGGAGACAGTATTGAAAGCCTTGCTAAAGTCAAGACAAACATGCTCTCCTCCTCTCCTCTCCTGCTCTCCTCTCATCCACCAAGCTAGTTATTTCATTGTAGAAAAGGCACGACTAGCCGTGACTTCTTCTCATCCATGCTGACTGTTCCATATCACCTTCTTGTCCTTAGTATGTTTACTAACAGCTTCCAAGACCATTTACTCCATCACCTTCCCAGGGACTGAGGTGAGGCTGATCAGCCAGCAGTTCCCTGGATACTCCTCCTTGCGCTTCTTAGAGATGGGAGCCACTAGTCCCTAGGAAGCTTTCCTCACAGTCATGACCTTTCAGATATAACCAGGAGCGGCCTCGCAGTAACTGGCTAGCTCCCTCGGCATTTGTCAATGTATGCCATCAGGTCCCATGGACTTTTCTATGTCATATCTTGTCCTACCTGTTTAAATGTTCCCTTACCTGATCCACCTTCACCAGGGGTAAGTCATCCTTTCTCCAGACTTTCGTACTGGTTTTAGGAACCTGGAATTGCTGAAGACCAGTCTTACCAGTAAAGATCAAGGCAAAGAAGGCACTGTATACCTCATCCTTTTCCACATCCTTCATCACCAGGTACTCTGCACCATTCACCAGCAGGAACACGTTTTTCCTAGTTTTATTGTGCTACTGATGTAGCTGTAGAAGCCTTCTTGTGGCCCTTCATCTCCCTCACCAGATTTAACTCCGAGTGGGCTTTGACATTTCTAACCCTGTTTCTGCATGTTTGGACAGTGTGTCTATATTCCTCCCAGGTCACATGTCCCTGCTTTCACCGGTAAATACTATGCCTTCAATGTGTATTAAGCTTACTTGCAGAGGTAAAGGTGCTTTGCATGTATGTATACTTTAATTCTATTTAATAATTTGGAGTTTAGTACAATTTTTTTCTGATGTTGAAAACACTGTTTTTTTGAAATCCACTCTCTTGGACAGTTATATATTTCTAAAAAATAATAATTGCAAAACTCATAACTTGTTATAATTACCAAGTTAATTCTAACTACAAAGCAAAATGCCTCATTGCCAAATCGTGGTTTTCCTTCATCCAGTATAATCATTTGATTAGACATTCTGTTCCGTATTTCCCTAATGAATTTAATTTTTTCCTCTGGAGACTGAATTTTTAGTCTTGTTTTTCAGATGAATGTCATAGCTCATAAAGAATCAACTTACTTCTAGCTTGTTCACAGATACTGATAATAAAATGGTGGAAACATCAAGGATGATTTATTGTACCACATCAGGCAGTGAAGAAAAAAAAAATAACCTTGTCAGTTGTGCTCACTTCTTTTTATTTAAATGAATGTGATAATGTCCTCCTTCTCCGTCTTTTACAAAGTAATGTTTATTTGCAGTTGGTTTCTCAACAATACTGCATCACACAAAGGAACGAAATGGCATTTCTGAATGCAGAGTTGGTAGACTGAATGCTCACTGGTGTTTGCAACTTGTTTTAATTGGTCTTGAAACACCTGCACGTTATATTTCTAGACACCACTGACAGTCCTCTTTAAGCACCTTTTAAAATGTGATGTACACTATTAGGAGAAGGTAAATTGTTGGGGACTGACAGGCAGTAAGGTTACGTGTCAGCAGGAGAGCTGCAGCTCTGCGGGGAGAAGCGCACCACAGCACATCTCCCTCTGCCCGGTGTGTCGCCTTGGGCACCAACCTCTACTGCAATTCTCCATGGCTTTCAGAGCAAACGTGCTCAGGATTTCCACTGGCCCCAGTGGGCTGTGACTGCACCCATGCTTCTTCCCATGCATGTGCAATCCTTCGCTGGACGGACCAAGGCTTCACTGGCTTTACTCTAGCTGTTGCACAAAACAGGAATGGGATCCAACTCCCTTTTGCACATCTGCAACTTTTCTGTACGCCTTGCAAGCATTTTTAGAAAAGCCAAAACAACTCCCCAAAATGAACATTGCTTCCTCACTAAATTCAGCCAACATGAATTAGCAGTAGTTATAAAAACACTTTCATAATAGATTCACACTTCAAGAACAGAATGCACTTATTTTGGTTCTTCTATATTACAGTCAAAAAATCAATAAAATATTGCATAAATCACATTTCTTCTTTATTTTTTTCTGGAAAGTAGATTTCCAGTGACATATGGGACCCATTTCTGTTTCTGACGGTTTGCAAGATACTTCAGTGACCTCTAACACCAAAGCAAAACCACTGCCTGTTTAGTAGAAACCTCATCTTTCAGCATCTGAAGTGGCTCCTCCTGTCCTGTCATCCAGAAATATCAGTCTTGGAAGGAGACTGGTTGTGTTCGCCCTTGTAAATTCCCTGACAATAGCAAAAGATTAATGGTGCAGAGGAGAAAAGGGGACATCTGAGCGGGTTACAGCTCTGTCCCTTAAAGCGTGGCCAGCGCAGCATTGCTGGATCTGCTGCCACGAGGCATGGTGGTGGCTATGAATGCTGCTCGCAGTTCTAGATGAGCTGCATCCCTCCTTTCTCATGCTTCTAACAGACTTCTGGAGAACAAAATAGGAAGAAGGAGAGAAAACTGGAGCCTTTGCTGAGCTTGGAAGCTCTCTTTGCCTGAACTGTCATTGATGTAATAGAACATCGACAGCCGACAATGCAGACGACAGACCATTGTCTGTTTTTAGAGACAAAGTGGCAGAAACTGCCAAGCGTGAGTCCCTTGTGTGCCTGTGTGCGTAAGGTGAGAAAAAAGAGAGCCTGGGAGAAAAGCTTTATTTAGAAGCAGCATGTATGCTGCTTGCAGGCTTATTGCTACCAGGATCTTTTGTACGGAGAGATTTTAAAAGGAAATAACACCTTTTTTAAGAAGAAAAATAATTTTCTTCCACATTCTCAAGCCTGACAGTACTTTATGAACGGAGATAATGAACTGCACACTTCCCACATTGCTTTGTTGTGGATTAGTGGAACAACACAAACTCCTCACAAACAATATAACTGATTAATTAGATACAGGACTGAATTCTTTCTATCAGAACCTCAGAATAAATTTACAGAGGACATATAGACAAATTTCAATCTTTAGCATTCCTTAAGTAGTACATTGCAAAGATTTTTCAGCTCAACTTTCACACAGAACTGGCACTGTTTATTTATCAACGACAAAGATAAATACTTCAGAGACTCTGAGTTGTGATGAATATGATATTAGACTGGCCAAAGCAAATAGTTCTCAATTAATGAAACTTCCACTGCAAACAACAGGAAATCAGTAGGGAAAATACTTGCAAGATCAATATCAGTCTCTGGGATCCAAACCAGATTAAGGAAGATTTGAAGTCGCTTTAGGCTCTGAAGAGATAAGGATTCAGAACTTATACTTAAGCACTGTTTTTTTTAAACTTTTAAATATGAGGACAAAACTGTACTGATGAATTTCACACGAAAAAGAATACTCAATTTAAAGGAATATTAAGGGGTAGATCTTGCCTGTTTTACATTAAGAAACACTTTACTTCACATGGAATCCAACAGAAATTGATACGTCAATTTGTACAATAGATGAGGGATTCGTATAGTCTAATTTTAGCGACAGAAATGCTAGATGTCAAATCTAAGCTAATCACCTAGACTGCCATACAAAAAGTGACAGGAATATCCACAGGGCAATGTATTCCACTTACGGTTAATACTTATCTTAGGGTGGATGAATTAGCCTCTGGCAGCACCTATCTCTTTCTGCCGACCGTTAGGAAAGCCTAGGCAACTATCTCAAATTTACAGGCTTAGTTGATTATTGCACCTTATTTGTGAATTATTTTTAATGCACCTCAGGAAAGAAAGATGTCTCCAGAGAGCTGACTGAGAAATCTGAAGCTTTATTTATTTATTTTTTATTTGTTTGTCTGTATGCTTATTTGCAGGGAGGCAGAGAAGAATGTGGTACTCAGAGCTTCAGTGTGTCTTCAAAATAAGCTCATCACTGAGATCAAAAAGGCATCTTTGATGCTCATATTCACAAAAGCACAACAATGTTTTCTCATGCTACTTCCAAATTATACGTGTGCTTGCAAAGGTACACAGAGACGCAGACTTTTGAAAGTGCTTAGCCACTTAACACCCAAGGTTCTCAGACATGAAACCCTCTCATGTATTTACTTTTTACTGGGTGCTCAAATACCATCACAATCGCTTTTAAAGTTGTCTGAAGATCTGGACAGTTCAAAAGTCATGGACTGCACTGCCACCTAAATCTATTGTGTGTGTTTGTATTTCCTCTAGCACCAAAGTAATTGAATGATTCATGAAAGTCAACAGTAAGTTCTGACGTCACTGGAACTAATAAAACATGATTTCTTATAGAAGTGTCTTGTGACTGATTGACCTTGATGTCCAACTGAAACATTTATAAATCCGTGGAAATCTAATTATTTAATTAATTAGTGTTGTCTGCTTCTGTCACATCCAGTTAAAATACACCAAGTTCAAAAGTTTTTAGAAGGAACACGAAGACACAGATGCACACAGGCAGTGGGGATCTGTGATCCCTGCCTCCCACGCAAATGATGCTACAAAGAAAAAGCTGTGCTATGCTTGCAGAAACTTTGAGCCATTCAACCTAAGGCTCCAGCTGATCACCACAATTAAAACAATAAGCGTGCAGTAAATACATCTGAAACAGATCTTTTTACCTTCCTTTCCACTCTACAGGTAAAGATTATAACAGAAAAGAGTAGAGCTCCAGGCAAACGTCAGGCAATACAAATGGAAACGCAAAAAGCAAAAATAAGACCACAGCTGCAGAAATGGTCTGCTCTGGGACTCCTACAAATAATGGCATTATTTACTCCTGTCTGTAGCAGTTATCTCAACTTCACCAATAGTAAAAGAAGAAATTCACCAGAAGAGAAAGAAATGTAAACACATGGGTAAAAAAAAAAATATTTATCCTATTGGGGAAAATTATTTTTCGGTCTTTTCTCACACAAAAAAGACTCTTCCAAGTATAAAGACAGTTTAAATAACAAATTTCTTGTTTGTCCTCTTATGTCCGCAGAATCACTGTGCTTGCCTGTACAAACTGAAGAAAGGTGATGTCAAGTTCAAATGAACTTAGAAGTGGCTGATACAAGGGACATTAAATCCTTCATCAGAACCACTCTTGGGGGAGTATCTCTGAAGAGGTTTCATAGCAGCACATGTGTAACTAAGTACATGAGAATTGTCCTCAGTCAGCTTCCCTGAATAGGGCATTTTCAGGTACTAAAGCTTTCTGTAAGGTACACAGCATTGTAACACACAGCCTACTTCTCTGCTCACTTAAGACAATGGCAAATCTCCCACCAGCAGGTCCGAAACGAAAAGTTTTTCTCAGCATTTCTCAGGTCGAGCACTAAAACGAATCTCTGGTGATCCATTCTGTGTCTTTTTCAAATAGACATAACATGCAATATCTAGCCAGAAAAATCCCCAAAGTAGAACTGTGTGAGAGTAACTGATGCGAAAGTTATGGACAGTCATCAAGCTGTATGGGAAAGCTGCTCAGTATCCACTCTGTCTGCATCTTCTTGTTGTAATTGCACTCTCAGCTGTAGCAAGCTCAGAAAGTGTTATGCCAATAGGTAAGATGGACTTTTGATAGAAAGGGCACAAGAAGGCAACAAACCTCTGAGTGAAAGCCATAAAATCCAAGGACTGTTAGGATCTTCACCAACAAACCAGAATAAACTACATCAGAAATCTGTGCACTGAAAGGACATCACAAATGAGGTTTAAGGGTGGATAAAATTAATTCCAGTCTCTCTCTCCTTTTCCTTTTTTTTTTTTTAATTTCAGAACAAACACTTAAGCATTTTTGGGGTAGTCCTTTGGCAAAGGCCAGTGAGTCTCTGTTGTGGTCTAGAAATCCTGCCCTTTGCACATCAAACAGGCGTCAACAAAATCCTGGTCAACATGCACGAGATTTTGCTCCATTTTCCCTTCTGTCCTCCTGACTACCTTCTGATTTTTCCTCTCTTTACCTATTTCTTTCTCAATTTCACAGTGACCCTGAGCCTCACTGCACTTCACAGCACTAGCAAAACAGGCTGCGGCAGCTCCCGCGGAGAAGGAACGCAACTCGCCTGATGGTGTCTCAAGCCGTGAAATAATCGAAAAGAAAGAGAGGCGGTTGTGGAGGACAGATTGCAGTAGCTGTTGACTACAACTGTGGGTACCACATTAGAGTGCCTGTTTGTGGCTGTCATAGCCATTTATACTGAGAATATGTTCTGCTATTTCCACTGTGGTTTGCTTTGACAAATTTGGAAAAATAGCCATTATTCACGCTTGTTCACTCAAAACTCAGTGACAGGACTATTCTATTCTGACTTATCTTTGTGTGCGGGTAAAAAAGCAATTCTAAACAATGTCTTCAGCCTGAAAAAGATATTTGAATAATTTTTGCATTAAGTTATTTTGCATATACATTATGATTTCAATTTAAAATTCTTTTTTTTTTCCTTTAATCCTATATAGCTTTGACATGGGACTAAATTGACTAAGGTCTCTGTACTCCAACTCAGAAGCTATTTAAATGTTGAATTTTGTACGTAGTAGGGTCAAACTCTTTGTTGGCATATTTGTATTGTCTTGGGCAGAGTTATATTACAGATATGGTCAATCGGTCTAAAAGAAATCCATTATTATCATATTGTCTTGCTTCTGTATTCAAATAAATTGAACCATAAGCTAGAAAACTGGTCAGCACTATACATATAAAAAATATGCCCCCTCAAATTTCAGGAGGTATTCAGTGCAATGCCCTTTAAAAATAAAATACAGTACATATTTATATAGCTCCAGTATATCCCTCAACCATCGGACAAGTTTTATTTTTTACTAACGTTTATGCGATCATTGATGACTTTCACACTGGCTTGTGGGGTGTAAATGATAGCAAGGCAGGATAAGAAGAGTTCAAAAATTGCAGAAAGTAAAGGATCAAATTATCTGGTAGCAAATCCCTTCTTGGCTCCACGGACTTTGCTGCCAGACAGCTTTGCTGCATACACAATTTGAAATATAACCCTGTAGGAAATGGGATCAGCATAAAATCAAATTACAGATAGATGCTGATGGATACCTCTCCTATAATCAGGTAAAGTCTAAATGTGTTATTATGCCAAAAATACACAAAATCACAAATACATGCCCATGAAAACATTTCAGAACATTTTGTTTCTCTTCCTTTTATGACTCCAGATGGACAATGCAGAATAAATAGAAACTAGATGAAAAAAGATGGCCTGTTTAAATACGAGAGTTAATTAATTGAAAGTGACTACTGATCATTCAAATCTCCAGCTGAAAAGTCTGCACAGCTATTTGCAGAAAATACAATCTAAACATAAGATTGCTGCCATATCACCTGTTATCTCAGAGGTTTAGGTAGGTTTTTACATTTTTTTCTAATCATATAACAGCAAGCATGCTTCTGAATAAAAACTACTGTAGTTTAAGATAATACCTATTCAACAAGATGTCGGTTCACTACCACTGAAAGAAACCCAGGTTTAAAAGAGAGATTGAAACCAGCTGGTTTTCCCAATTTATAAAAAGCACAAGTGGAGATTAACTTTCGTAAGTGTTCACAGCAAGCTTTGTTTTGACGGTTTAAGTAAATTAGATTTAAAATATCATTCAGTTTTTCATTTAAAACTTGGGAATGCTAACTAAAGTAACAACCACTTTTTAGAGATATTTAATTGTACTCCAAATGGTCAAATAATTAAGGACTTAATGTTGTAATACAGTTTATTCTCAGCTTAAACCATGAACCTATTATCTGTTCACTCACAAAGGAAATAGAACAGACAAAAGCACTCCACCAGCTCTGCCATACATTAGAAACTGCTGCACTTACACTAGTTTTGTATCTTAATTACCAAAGATATCATTAGCTTTGTAGACTGGGACACTTCTCTTTTATTGCTGCTGTAATTTTTGTCAGGCACTGGCTTTCATTGCAGGATAAACTGCTGTGTATTTTAAAATTTTGCCTCGAGTAACTTGCTTCATTGAATCTCTTTCCTGCTTACAAAATTAAAAGCAGTTAAGGCTCACATGAATGTGTGAGGAGACTTTGTGCAGGTCAGTCACAGCTGTGGTGCAGGAGAGTAGGGGGCAGAAGCAGTCTCAGAGTGGTGGGTTTTAGCAAGACTGAGACATTTCCCTCAGGCCTATTTTTAGGATACTAACTATGGAGCTCATAAAGAAATATTAAAAAAGTGCAGGAGCACTTCTGTCTCTGCCTGGAAGAAAACCATAGGACCAATTATACTGGTAAGCTAATTGCCCACTGGAAATAAAATTGTTCAAATTATATCCTCCCTCTATAATCTAGGAATACAGAAAAAGAGAAAACATGGAAAAACACTAGAGGATAGTAGTAAGGACATGGGAACTCCGCAAAAGATGTCAATTCACCTTTACAGCCATCTCCAAAGATAGTCTCTGAAGTAGACTCCCAGGAGAGAGACCCTTTCGAGCCAGTTTGTGTTTTCCTGTATCCAGAGGACATGTGGACAAACCTTGTTAGCACGATTTCCTCCATGTTTCAGACAGGGACATTTTCTTTAAAATCAGAAGCCAAATCAGCCTTGCCTCTATATTCATCATATGAGAAGAGGGCTGCCTACAATGCATAAATCCCATCCATACACATAAAAAAGGTACTTTCTTCCAGGATGAGATTTATTCATCTAATTTCTTTAAGCCCTTGAAAAGATTAGCTCCTGAGCTTACAGCTCCACAATGGTGCCTCAAACTTGATTGTGTGATAATGATGACTTTAGCATTCCTGTTCATGTTTAATATAAGCAGAGAAAACTGCAGGCAGTTTACCAACTTATCTGACTGGCTTCAATCTCCTTAAATACATACCTAGATATATAAATCTAAATTCATATATGTGAATATTCAAAGAAAGGGAGTTATGAATCAAACAATTCCTCAACTCTACCTACTACATTATGGACATGGCCAAAGTTCAGACCCTAAAGAAAATATGATATAGATACGATACATGTAATATTTCAAAGCTTACACAGACTGAGAGAAATAAAGAGAAAAATAATCCTGACTGAACTCTTCCTCTACTCAAGCCTCTTTTTTTCATGCTGGGTACCAGGTGCAGCTGCAATGGCATCCCCTTCGACTCCTTAGCACCGCCCCGCAGACTGACTTTCAGTCATGGATCAACTCATCCATTTACCATTTGCTCAACCTTGTCATCAGTCTGCTTTGTTTCTTTTTCTATATCTCACTGGATCCATTTCGCCTCCTTCAGAGTCATTCATCTTCACCACGTCTTTCTGCTCAGTACCTTATAGGCCCATGATCTATCAGTGTCCACTACTTCTTTACCACTTCTAACCTCATTTTTGCCCGTTTTCTCCTTTAGCAGCTCAAGTTTCTTTCTCCACCTATGACAAAGCCTTTACTCCATTAAGCTCTATTATGATCACTCTTCCACGTCCCAATACTCTCTCTTGATCTTCCTAAAATTAGAACGTTGCTAAAACTCTTGTAATCTTGTGAATCAAGACCATACACAAAACAAAAAATAACATTTTAGGCTGATTTTGTTGCAGGTGATTGAAGAATGATGTTTGAATGCTATGCATGCACATATTGTAGGTTCTTATAGTTTGGCTGCAGCCAGCAACAAAAAGCGCCACGCGGCCACCCCTCCTCCCGCTGGGGTGCAGAGGAGAATGGAAAGAAACAGGCAGAAACTGGTGGGTCAGGATAAGAGCTGTTTGACAGAACAGCAAACAAAGGGGAACAGGAACAACAACGATACAGATAAGAAGAATAAACAAAACAAAACAGCAGAACGCAGAGAGCCACTCTCACCGACTGCCACCACCGCGCGCTCCCGAGCCGCGACAGTGAGTTCCCCCCCGCCCAGCTCCCCCCCACCGGAACCCAGCATGACGGCACATGGTATGGAATACCCTGCTCTGTTTGGCCAGGTGGGGTCAGCCCGCCCGGCTGTGTCCCTTCCTGGAGTCCGGTGAAAATTAACCCCATCCTGACCGAACCCAGGACATAGGTAAGCCTAAAACCTCAGATTATGGAAAGATCCGTTGGAAGCAGGTATACTCTCCAGCCTCCTTACCCAGTCTACGCAGTTGTTGTCTGACTGAGGCCTTTAATCACTGAGAAGGATATTTTCTTTTAAAAAATGTCTATAAAGCAAGAAGACAAAACCACATAGCCTAAAGGTTTTATTACTGGTAAGACTGTGCTTGTCCAGGATTACTCATTCCTGTCTGCCACATGAAACTCTTTACTTCACATTTTGGTCCATAGTGTAAAGCACCTTATTTGTGCAATGTGAATCAGTCAACCTTAATATCAGCATTTGTAACCAAGGATAATGAAAAATACAGAATCTGGCATTTACTACAATTGTACCTTTTCCTAAAAAAGCAAGAAACTTCTTCTAAGTTGAAAACATGGGCTATTAACCACATTGACACAAATCCTTTTTTTTTTTTTAATTTTCCAATCATATTAACATTTGCAAGATTAAGTAAAGTTCATTTGTTTAGGATAAATCTAAATCTTGTCACATTAAGAATTTATTATCTCAGTGCATTCTGGAGCAGCATCCTGTTACATGTCAAAAAATTCCTATTTACAAATAACAGATTTTTAACATTTACATATGGATCTCAACTTGCATGGCTCAGACACAAAATGTACGTATATAGTTTTATGTATAACAGATATGTAATTCAGTTTATGCATGAAATGTAATATTGAGTTCCCCAGTGGGGCTTCTCTGATGTTTGCACCATCTCTGCAGCAGGACATGCAGAGGAGTCTGTGGTACTTCTACATCTGACATATTCATTTATGTGACAAGTAGAGGCTCATCTGGTTGCTGTACGGGGCAGACTGTGACACTAACCTGTGGACACAGTATGTTCTCTTAAGTAGAGCACCTTTGCATTGCAGTTTTCTCTTCTGTAAATACATGCCAGACACAGCTGGATCATCCACACAAGATCAAGCCAACCAGCTGCTTCTCATACCTGGGACCACAAAATGAGAAAAAGGCTACAGTCCTGAACTATAAATGCATGAGAAAGGAAATATTTATGGAACTGTGGATATCAGTTGTTCACTCAGTGCTTGACATTTTAATATGCCACTTTCAACTGCACGAGCTGAGCAGCCTGCCATACCATTGCAGTTCCTGGCCAGAGCTTCCCAGAAAAACCCTGGCATTACATGGAAGAGTATGGGCAAGTCCGTGGGAGGATTTGCTTCTATCACTAGGCCTCTGATGTCAGATAATACTAAAAAGAAACGCATTGGTAAGTGAATGCATTAAGCAACCCCATGACAAGCCTAAAAATATCATCTTGATTCTTGGCTAAAGCACTGTCCTTTCCTCTCCAAAATACCCTTGTGTAGGGAGCTACTGGTATACTCCCTAGATATCAGTACATATATTTCTCCTTGGAACTGGCTGTCTTTTGAATACAGGAAAACAATTCCAGTGAAGCTATGTCTTGAGCCAGGTGAAGCAGAACACTACCATCTTCTTGCTTAGAGCACTCATTACCATTTTGTGCTGTGTAGGTACACTATCTAGCTAAAGATATAACAAACAACTAACCGAAGTGCTAGGATAACAAAAACTAGCAGACATTATCTAAAAAAGACTGAAAGCCCAATGCGTGAAATTTACTCCATTACTCATGTGTACCATGTACTATTCTCAGGCCGTTCGTCCAGTACAACAGAATTCATCTAATGTGTTTCTGATTTCACTAGTCACCCAGTAAGGCCTGCTACTGGTCACCTGACCAATGAAGAGCTCATTCAGGGGACAATATCTGGCAGCCTGGAAGACTTGTATGGCTTAAATGGAGTTTAAAGATGCCTCAGATGCCCCTGTGGCCCCAAGAAGCATGGGGTTGTAAGGGCCATCGTACAGCTATCTATAGAAAAGCACACAAGAAATTTGTGACTTGCTCAGGATCTCACTATGTGTCTGGCATTAGAGATTAGGAGCTAAGTGCTGCTCTAGATGCTACTGCTGTAAATCCAGGGGGGTCAAGACCGTTTGACCTCATGTTTCTACACTCTCCCTCCTCTCCTTTTGCTGCTTGACAAGCAGTCTATCAAGAAAACGTTGTTTTTCTGTTTTGTTCCAAAGCAGGCTTTTACTAATTGATTTATACAGGGATTTTTAGAAGTGGTCTACAGTAGATAATCAGCTCCTACCAAAAGCTAACACTAGAGGAGTGCAGAACTCAGTGTTGCTGGATCCACACAACATTAGTCATTACAGAAAATGAGAGATACATTGTTTTGAGAATAATAAATCTTGGCATTTTCCTTTTTTATCCATATAGTCTTTCTCCTCCCAGAAACATTGTCTCTTTTTCTGTCTCTACGCTTCCCTTCATCTTGTGATCAGCATTTTGTCCTTCCAGTGATTACAGCTGTCCAAACCAGTGCAAAAACAGAGACAAAAAAGCAACAGAACATGGAAGAAAAACTGAATGTTCTCTGTGTCCTGATGTACTTGTTAAACAGTAGAGACTGCACAGAAGAAAAGTTTATTGTTGCATTCATTAAATATAACCCAGGGCTGTATGTGCATACTCTCCTTGAAAGCCAAAAGCAAGGCAAGAAGGAAGGCAAGGATTCTTTCTTTCAAGCACCCTTCAGAATAAAAAGAACTGCTCCTACTATTTCACTAATGAACTGATGACTTCATTATACAGATCTGGTAATCATGTAGATGTTGAAAGGCAGCTACATCTATTTTTATCTTCTTTGTCTATCTATCTAATGGACCAAAAGCTTTAAAATGTCTATAACCAGTCTATGTAGCTGACACACTCACTACTGAATGTTTGTTCCACAAGGACAGGTACATACAGCGGAATATGGTATCACACACCTATATTTAACTGGTCAGATATAAACAGGCCCAGATATCAGAACGAACAAGCCCACACCTACTGGTGCATTTTGCCTGTGTGAACAAGGCTTGCAGCATAGCAGAGTGTATTAGTACAGGCAAAAGGCCATGCTCATACAGCTTTCGACCTTTTCCAGCACTTAAATTAGCACAGCTATTTCTACAATGAATTGTATTTTGGCACAATCTCCAGAAATCCTCACCTCAGGAGTATTTAGCTGTAGCAGAATTGCTTGCAAGAATGAGCCTCCTCCCACAAAACCACTAGATATTTGCTTTCATCTTCAGAAAAATGTATCAGCTTGATTTTTCTTCTCCTTTACTTTGATTTTATACAGAATTATTTGAGCTGTCATAAGGAATCAGACCAATTATCCATCTAATCCACTATCACATCTTTGACAGAGGCCACCACCCCACACTTCAAATGTAGGTGAAAGGAACTCTTCAGTTGACAATTATGAAACAATCAACCCACAGGCAAAAAAATGCCATTAGTTAATGGTTTGCCCTAAACTCAGAAATCTATGGATTTGTATCCCTTCTGAAAAGAACATGTTTTATCTGATACGACTGTGGGTACTCCTTGTAGTCACACGTATCTCTTGGTGGATTTTTTTTAACACTTTCATACTCTGAGTCTCAATTCATTCACAGACAAATTCAACTTCGTGCAAAGGACAATAGAAAATAACTAAGCACACTGTCATTCAATATTAGTGACTATTTTAAATTTTAGTGATTATTCCCTTTGTTTGGTATAAAGATAAAAGATACAATAGAGGCCATGATTATTTTACCAGTATTTCTACTGGATTATATCCTACTACTACATCTTGTCTTGTATACAAGTTAGCTTCAGACTTCTGAAGCTCTTTTCATGCCTTTCAAAGTCTATTCCAATACTATTTATTTTGCTTTCCAAATTCTTTCCATTTCTTTTCTTAAATTAGGTGATTAAAACTTAGCACATGAAATTTAAACTGATGATACTGAATACTCTCCATATCTCTAACTCTTTAACATCATTGTCTATTTGAAAGCTCCTGTGCACTGTACAGAATCATTAAAAAACCTCCCTGAAACGGTGCCTTGGTCGTCAGTAGGAACAATTCCAATATCTTTAGGTCCAGTGAGGTACATGGATAAATCAAGTATATATTTTAATATTCTTTATTTTGCATTTGCTAACTTCAGAATTCTTCTGCTATTATGCTAACTATGTAATGAAGGTTCATTAAGTCTCTCAGAAGCTACATATGCCTAACCCTTAACTATTGTGATTTAATTCGCAAACCCCTCTACTCTGCTGCTCTTCACCTTTCCTGGAGAGTTTTTGAAAAATTCTGCTCAAAGAGTATGACAGATATTGTCAAATCAAACAAATGAATTGTCAGATCAAACAAAATCACTGTTTCTATAACCTCCCAATCCAGAAGCTGTGTGGTTTTGAAATAGCTGTATAACCTCAGGCTCAGGACTCTTAACATAGCTCCTTGCCACCTGGACCACAGCTGACCAGTGGTCAGGACCACAAGCAGAGTGAATAGATGATCGATTATGTCTATTCATGCAAAGATACTCAAATCAGTCTGATTTTAGTGGAATTATTCCCAACTTACAGTACGCCATTGTAATTATTAGGGTAAGTGTCCAGTAGAATTTAGGCATCTGATTGTAGAGCTTGTACTTTTTGATTTTAAAAAACTATATATTTATTTGTGTTCATCAGTTTTCTGTCATAAAATGTCAATGAGCTTCTTTTGGCTTGAAAGTCCTCCTAGAAAAGAGAAACTCAAGGCTTAGGAAAACTGGAAGTTAAATGAAAGCAGTAACACACCTCTGGATATACACTGTGATTTCAGGAGCATGGAACTGATGGAAAATTCACTAATGTTATAAACAGTCTCCCTTTGAATCCTGTGAGTTTTGCACCAACTTCCAGGCATGTTCTATCTCTCTTATTTTGTCATATTTTTGCATCAGTGAACTTATATTACTGTCTGTAGTTATTTAAAGACAGGTACGTTCACATTTGCTCAGGAGAATGTAAGGATTTAGATATGTTCTACCACCCTTTAAGATTAAAATGTTAACTTCAATAATAACCTTTCAATATTAGATATTCACACTAAGACTACTTAAAGTTACAATCCTAAAAAAGGAGAAACTAATCAGGGGAAAGTATCACCTCTGTGTTGTCAGCTCCAGTGTGACTTGGGGCTTGCGAAACAGTCTCTGATGTAACTCCGAGGCAATAAGTTCTGAAACCTAAAGGCAGAGAACTTCTAGGAGAAAGGTAAAGCTTTCTTTTGCTTGAAAAAACAGCTGGTGCAGAAATGCAGAGAGCAGTTAGGAAATACTGAACAAACATTACTTATAACGGCCAAAATGTATTTTCATTTCCACTTCATTTTGTATGTTTAACACACTGTGATTTTTAATCTACTGTTCATGCGTTCTAATCATGTCAGATGTGTGGGCGTCCTGCAATTCTTTATGAATAATAAGGAATGCAAACAGTGCTATCTTCATACTCACAGTTGACTGCACTCTGTTGGCTCCCCATCAGCACCTAATTTATCAGCTACTAATTTTCAGAGAGATAATGTTTAATGCTAGAGGAATACCTTTGTGCACATAACATTACGTTGCTGAGGGAGAATGTTGGAACCATCTGACCAATTACACGTGCTCCAAGACAGTCTTATTCAGTGGAGTTAATTTTCTAAATTTCATTCAGCTTATTTATTAAGACTGTTTACTAAATGTCAACTGGAACTAATAATGATTTTTGCAGTCTCACAAAATATTCTGTTATCTCTCAGTTAATACAGAAATTCCTTCACTGAAGGAATTATATATTGAAGTGTGAATGGCAATGGGCTACTGTAAATGAAGATTACAAAAACAAATGCTTAATATAATCTGAAATTATTATTAACCTCTGCATAAATCTCATGAAAACAATTCATAAAACTACCAGTAGCATCATCAAACAACGTTAGATGACTGAGATGTATTGCATATGTCAGTATTTTCCATTTCCTTCCTTCCCTACATCATATAGATATTTCTGAAGAGTTAAATTGGAATCTTTTACCTTCTTCGAGAAAATTGATTTAAAACTGTTGGTGCAATAAACAAATGTTTATGTTTGCAGTTATTTAGGTTTTAGAATGGATGAAGAGTAACATAATTGAATACAAGTTTCATATTGTCAATAAGCTTACATCTCTGTTCATAAGGATTTTTCCACCCAAATTGTTTCTTACATAAATAGCACCCCTTCACAGAAAATAAATTTTGAAGTAACTTAGGGAGTTGCACAACCTAATCACTCAGGTTGCATTAGCAAGTTTCCATGTTCATAGATGTGGGCCCTGGAGGAAATTTGATACACAATACAGCTCTACATTTATTTGTTCAGATTTTGTATTCTAAGTCACTACTCTCATTTTATTATATGTCTTATTAGAAATTAGCTTTTCAGGTTAGGAATTTTATATGCTTGGACAGCAAACAGCAAAACAGATCTTTAAATCTTACTGGAACTTATAAATAAATATAATTCTTCAGATGTCCAGTTATTAACACTTCTGTTGACACTGACTGCACTATCAAGAATGAAAACTAAAATTTGTCAGTCTGTGAACTGTAAGAAGACTTGTCTAATATTCAGATTCTTTTAAACTGCTGCTAGAGGCATATGCAAACTATTTTAACCCTGACCTCGTAAGATCTAAGTCTTTCAAAGGTGTGGCAATAGTGTTAATTTCTCATAAAAAAAGGATGTAATATCTGGAAAGTCATAAATTGCATTGAAATTCTTTTCCCACATGCACAGGAAATCTTTTCTGTCAAAAACAGTGGGTAAAATCTTACATTTAATGAATGTAATTATTTTTCAACAGAACCATACTTTTTAGGGAACTGAAACATACTGGAAGAAAACAGGACCTCAGAAATAATTATCAATATGTACAGCATATTATTTGAAGATTGATTCTAGCCTTGCAAAAGCAAAATGAATTAAACAGTGTTCAAGGAAGACATACAATAGTATTCCATGATATGATGTACCTTTCACATTATTGGAAAACATTGCAGTGATGTTTTGCACTCCAGTGAAAATTGTTGGCTACTAGTTTGTTTTGACATTAATCTTTTATCAAACCCATCTTCTTCATCTTGTCATCTTTTCTATTATGGTCAAAGAGAGGATGACATTTCCCATACCATTTTTGATGTCAGTACTCAGTTATGCACTTGTCTAAACGCTGCCTGGATGCTGCCAATCCATGGACTGTTAGTCTTGAGGACTTCGCAAGAATCACAGACTCATGTAACTTACCTGCAGAGAAATTACGCAATGCCTATAGTACCCTTTTTCCTAAGCCTTTCCTGAGTAAAGCGTGCCATTTCTGTCTAGTCTGTAATGGTTTTCTTACATAAAGCAAGCCATTGACAAAATCTGATGTCAAATTCTATTCACTGGGGATTGTTTATAGGCAAAAGATTGACTTTCAACCAGTTTTGTCAGGACGGAGTATCTGGCCTCCCTTACAGAGTTATGCTAGGTTCACTACCACTTTTTCATTGTATTACCATTCCAAAAGATTTACTATTGAGCTTTCTTTCCAGAAAGTACAAACAGCACTAGCATTTTAATTTCACTCTCTGTACTACAAACATAAACAGACACTTTAATATGGGATCACTAAAAAGGAATTTGTGTTGTTCCATACTTCAGTTGATTTCAAGTGATACACTTGCAAGTAGTTTTAATTCTGTATTTAGTCATGATAGAAAGCCAGTAAATTGGGGTTTCTTTCTGACTAACTTCAAGTTTATAGTACTGAAGTAATGTCACATCAATTTACATCATTTCTTGTTAATTTGTAACAACTTCTTATGCCAAGGAATACATTATAGAATAATTAAATTGTAAAAAAAGACAGAAGAAAGAGTTTTTTTGGGGTATTTTCTGTCTTCATGCCTTGTCTGTGGAACATACTAATTAAACAGATGAAACTACTGGGCAGAATGTCATTAATCCTCGGAAAAAAGCTATCGTTTCCTCTCCATTGAGAAATATGGATATAATAAAATGCATACAGTAAAAACTCTGTTGTTACAGTTTAATGATGCATACAGATATTTTTAAAACATCATTGTGCTGGCTTTTCAGCTCCACTTCTTTGTTTACCTGGTTTTGCCTCAGTGGAAAACACTGAATGGATTATTCAAGTATCAGAAAAACAAATTCATCACTTCAGGGATGAACAGAAATTGTAAACTTCAATGGATCAACTCTGACTTTTTTTAATGTGCAAATTTTCAGATATTTTTAAATGTGTACTCAAGTTTCAGTCACTAAAAAGTACTTTTCCTCATAATTCTGGGGAACAAAGATCTTGATTGTACAACATAGATTATTTTAAGGTCCTTTTGTTTCTTCTCACAGATATGTTTTTAGAGTGCCATTTTAACCTGAAGGCCACTTTAAAAATTTGTGGGCCCTTCTATACTAAGTGATGGAACCCAGTATACCATGCATACTGGGGATTTTACCTGATTTTTTATGTGACTGACATCTATATTTTGTCTTTGTGTTTCTATTAAACATGAACAGCTGACTTACTTAAAGAAGATACAGAGGAATAGTGTTCTACCAATGGAATTTTCACCTAAGCAAAACTAGTTGGATGAGGCTGTAAGCATTCAGAGTGGATAATTATGAGAAAAAAAGTGCTATAAATTTAGCTCTGATCTTTAAGTTATGTATAAGGCATCCCAAATTGCCGTCTGTATAATTACCTTAAAAACGGATATGCTAGTCTCATTTCTTAGATTGCTAGAAGGTATGAAATTTGGCTATACAGAAAGATAAGTGAACGACAATTGAGACAGAAGTGGAATAGTTAGGAGGTCTGTAGGAGAGCTACTTGAGAAGAGAGTTCAAGAGAGCAGGTACCACCCACTTTCATTTTGCTATCATTTCACATGGGCATGGCTCCATAGAGCAAACGCCAGCAGGCAGATCCCCTGGACACTGGCACAGATACAGATGATGTTCAGCCAGCGGTTTTGCTCTCCTCCAGCTTGTTTTGTTACTGTTACGCCATAGATAAGGGTCAGAATTTACACTGCTGTCAGAGCCATCTCCAAAAACACAGCTAACACTTTCTTTCAGTTCTGGTGTTACATTAGTGAGTGGGAGAGTAATTTCATCCAGCTGGCTTTTTACGGAGCACACGCGTGCATCTGTATATGCAAATATAAATATATGTATGTATCTGCACAAACAGCCCAATGGAGTCTAGTCCTTCAAGGGAAACTGTGAATTTTGAATACAGTTATTCTTATGTATAATAAAGTTTTGCAAGACTTACACGAGTAGAAGTTATACTACACATGGACTTTTCTGGTCTTTGCTGAAAGAAAAACTGAGTTATGAATATGCAAGTCTAATGGAATGTACTCATCCATTTTAAAATGTTTTAAAAATTTTATTCTAAAATGTTGGAATAGCTAATGAAAAACTTATGGGAAATAGACAGTTCCTTCCTATTAGGTTCCATATTAGAGTCCACACTTCTTCACAACCTAGTTTATTAGTAATGATAATGAGAAATTACATTTGTTATTGACTCCTAACTCACTAAATCTTCTTCAGCAGTAATTTTCTGCTTGGAAAATTTACTGCTTTCTGTGTACCTTGACTAGCAAAAGATTTTGAATTTTAGCAAAGAACAGAGTTCATGTCCCTTATTAACACTGAGAAATACAAAAATACATAACCTTTTATCATGTAAGTTGGAAATTTATTTTCATTTCTATTCATATTGCAACTAATTTCATTCTGAGTAATAAAAAAAATGTAAGTTTTCATACTGTCCTACACTTATAAATGTGTAAGTTAGAAAATGGAAAACACTTTCAGGCAACGTACTTGCATATGCTAACAATGGAGATTAACTCCTTTAGCACAACTACCTATGGCTGATTCAAAAACTGCTGAAATTCAAGGGACAGGCTTCTGATGACTTCAAAAGGTTTCAAAGGTTTTTGAACAGGCCCCCTAGTGTCTCATCCTCTCTAAGTTTTAACACCCCAAGCAATAAAACTCCCTCTAGTATTTTAATTAGCTCACACAGTAATTTTGCAAATGATTTTAAATATAGAATCTGGTTTACATCCTTGCCGAATTCACAGTTACTTGCATAGAGCTCTCCTATTAGTGCATTCTCAGACAATTTGATCTTTCTTTGAATCAATTCAGAATGCTTGGTCTTCCAGGTGTAATCTCAATTTTCACAATCACAAGGATAGCTCTTTTATAACTTAGGAAACCCTTTGATGCCTGTTTGTGTGCCTGTGTTACACCAGCAGATATCTACACCATTAATACTTCTTTTGACTTGAATATATTATACTTTAAAGCATCACGGAAATAAGGTTATTTCCTCTTTTTCCAGTAGAGCTAGTGGTTTGCAGTAGATGTTTCTAGTGCTTCTATTCAAAACAAAGCAATACAAAACAAAACAAAACTCACCTTATTTGTCAAAACACAGTTTGCTGGAGTTGTGATTACTTTTGGTATACTGTAGACACATCACTGCTACTTCCTTATATGGAATATTGGAATATTGACATATTGTGAATGACATTTCAGCAATAAAAGACACCACCCAAAACTTATAGTTGGCCATTTGGTCTCCCTACAGTATAATCTGCATTATCTTTGAATTCATATTCAGAGATACTGATGAAAACAGTATATTGCAAACATTTTAACCTTCCTAGTGCTTTGGACTTTTGATACTGGTATCCTACCTTTTATATTGAGTCATATATAAATATATATAAATATACATAAATATGTCAAATTGTCCCAAAATAATTTCTCAGTACAAAATCAGATATGAGAAATACAGTTAATTATTTTCCTAGGTGCCATAATAAGTATGTTAATCAAAACACTGCAAAGACATTTTATCATCTTAGACTGATAGGAAGGATAACTCTTTTATGGCCATTTAATGACAATGTCTTTACTACAGTCAATCACAAGTTCAACACGAACTACACCAAACTGACAATCTGCGCTTTAAAGACGACTAGATTCTTCTTGACTATGAATGACAAATTTTCTTACACAAGTAAGCAGTATTTCTTTAACATCCACATTCAAAACTATGGTTTGGGATGATGCAGAAAAAAATACTAGAAAGAGTTCTGCCTCCCATGGTCTCACACCCTTAGTGGACCAATGCAAAGGATGGTTCACAAAGGCACATCTTTTCATGTTTGGTGTATTTAATCTTCACTCATTGCATGATTTGTGTTAAGATTTTAGACATATGACACCCTTCACATGTAATATCATGCCAAGATTTAGTAAGACATTTGTGCTGTAGCTGTTGGTGTTCAAGAAACATAATTTTCTTATTGTAATGTCTGACTTTCAGAGCCACATTTTATTTTCTTAAAAAGCATAGATATGACTTAAAATCTTCAATGGTGTCTATTCAAAACCAAAATTATAATTTCATTACACAAAGTAATGAAATCACATGTTAGAAATCACACGACATCTTTTTTCTAGATGTCCTTAAGAAAAAGAAATCATAATTTGAAAACATAGGGAAAAATATTAGTATTCTTTTTGAATCTTATTTTTTAAAACAATAATTTATTTCTTAAGAACATTAAAGAAAACCCTAAAAAATTAATATGCTTTCTCAAATTGTTATTGGATTTGAACTGATTTAAATGAGTAAAGCTTTCATGGCCTTATCGGAATTTTCTCAAAAAGACAGATGTATTTCTGAAAAACAATCTTCAACCCCCTTCTCCTTCCTGTATGTTTGAGATATGACTGAGATAGATAGCTTCTCCAATATCTTCCAATAGCTCTAGTAATATTTACATATCTAAAGCATGCAATATACATAAGAATAATTTACCCCAAACTGGAGATTTTTCTATTGACACTCCTTTTCTCACTCACTTAAAAAAGTCTCTAAGATAATTCAAATTCCCATGAATTCTGGAGGAAGCCTGAGGTGATTCAAACAACATCCTTTCAATTCATGAACAAAAGCATCACCTTTTCATTTCTCTTCATTAAAATACCATGGAAATACCTGATGTAAAGTCTCTGCTTGGAAAGAAGGAAATCACAGTTGCTTTCACTGCAACTTCTAGCTTTCTAGAAGCTATAAGATATGTTAGGTATATCTGATGGTGGTTTACAGAAAAATATTCACCTTGTAGACATCAAAACTTCTCAAGAAACTTCCTGATTGCCACCTTTTTGACACTATTGACTTTTCCCTAGATGACTGACACACGGAGTCTGATGAAAGGCTGAGAAGATATACTCTTAATCAGTGCTCTTCATGACTGCAGAAAACTGAAGAAGGTCATGTGTTCTTTATTAAGAGATCTCTTATGTGAGATGCTCCATTTACATATCTATTTTAAATACAAGTCAGAGTCAACGTCAGAAGAAAATCACATTTAAAACAAAAAAGTTAAAAACATGAGTTCAAAACAGCTGTAATAACAGCTGTTCTACACAAACTACGACTGTCTTCTGAGTAAAACGGTCAATACACTGTTGTACTGTTTTCTGATCAGTAACTGTAAAGTCTTATGAATAGGTGGTTTTTATGTGTGATTGTCGCTTTTTTTTTTTAAACCGTCAAGACAAAGAAGTAGCTGTTCCTCATCTCCTATCCTTATCTAAAACAGAACTACCTTTGAAAACAGCCTCTCAGTCTTTGATATTCATTGCTTTCACTGCACCAAGCTGTCATTTAGGCTGTGCCAATACACATGCTGGAATGACCTGCCTCCACAGCAGCCACTCCTGATCCCTCAGTTACCTTTGGAGATTCCAGTGTATATGGCACAGCATTTTACCAATCTGTCTGGTTGTCAACATGTGTCATTCAAATTTGCTCACACTGGGTCTGGTACAAGAGGCCAGCAAGCCCCAGCATACTTGAACGCTGTGAACACTGGTACAAGAAGATGGCTCATCTCACGGCCCATCCTACTTTGAGAAAGTTTAACCCACTTTGGAAAAGGCAAGAGTCTTACTTTGATGTTGTTTTATTACGGAACAGATTGGAGTCTGGGGATCGAAAATAAACATGGTTGCTTACCTAGAAGCCAACCTTTTGAGAAGCTATGTTTTGCAATAAACAACACTTGTGAGGATACAGCTAAACATTACATGACTGCCAATCCACTATATGATCTTTTACTGAAAGTCATGGAGCTAATGAATTACCTCTACTAACACTTGGCTTGCAAACTACAATCTCAAAACTACAGCACAGTCACTTGTACTCAGTCAAAATGTTATGATGCTTCATGTTTCATGTCCTTGACAGCTTTAACATCACAAAGACACTCTACAGTAGCTCCGCTAAGAGTGGCTCCTATTTTTAAAGCCTTTATAGTAAACAGTAAAACAAAGTCCTGAAGAAAAGAATAAAAAAGCAAACAGCCTACTTAGCAGGAAGCTGTAATTTCAAAACAGTACAAAGTGAGATTAATATAATAAGAGAAACTGATGACACGCAAATGACAAAACTAGGTCTTCAATTTCTGCAGTGAATTACACACAGTTACATGTCTTTGAACCACAACTGTGTCTGCCCCACTTGGCTTCTTACTGGCAGTCTGTAAAAACGCCATTTGCCACACAGGAAGAGATCTGCTCAGACGGAAACCCAAATATTTACTTAAAACAACTGGGCTGATGACAATAAGCACTTCTCAACAGCAAGCTCCAAACATTCAGAGGAAAATAGATCATTGTGTATATTTTATGTAAATACCATATTTTGATCCATGTACGAGAACTCTCCCACATAAAACTGGGAAAATGCCCAGAAGATGAGCACAACATCATCTATAGTGTGATACTGTGAGAAGTACGCAACTCAGATATAGACACCAAAGCTCAGGACAGCTTTTGGGGAACTGAGAGCTAAGGATGCACCTGAACACACTCAAAACCAGTCATCAGGTGAAAGCACAGAATAAGCAATCTGTACTCATCTACAGAAAGAATGCATTCCTATGTGCTGTCCTACATTTGATTTTTTTTTGTTCTATTTTTACACAATTTTCAAAAACATCTAAAGCCTTTTTTTTTGTTAAAAAATTCATACCAGAAGATATTTTTAACTTTACTATGCTGTTCAGCAGAGCACATAAAATATGGAAATAGAAAGCCTCCACAAAATATTTCTGTACTTTAAAAATAATACATCGTATTAAGACTCTTTATAAACTTCTAATAAGCCTTTGAAACATAGACCAGCAAGAGCTGTAGATAACAGTGAGAAAATGAAGGCAGAACAAAGCAGATATTTGAATTACTCCATGTCTGAGTTACTAACAAGTAACAACTCATGTTTTCTGAAAAAAAGAAAACATTACTTGTTCGCAGAACAGTATTTCACTCTTTGACCCTCCTCCATGTACCAAAAGACGCAACTGATTTGCCATAATTTAGGGGTCTAAAAGTTAAATCTCTTACTCTGAGGCAGTCACTGTTGGTTCTCTCCATTGTTGTCAAAGAGAAATAAGCACCTCCAAAAGATGCTACATTTCATCCTAAAATAGCTTCTTGAAGTAGGCCAGATTATTTATCTTTCAGCTATGCCTATTTATTCCATTTACTGGAAAGGAAGCCTGTGTGACTAGCATGAAATTAGACAACTTGCTTTAAGAGGACTGAAGTTACATAAGAGTAAACCTGTTCAAATGATCTGTCTTTCATTCTACGATTGGCATGGGAATACGTGCATTTAACACTGTATTTCTTTATTTAGCTGTAAGGATTTTTACACAGTAGCTAAACATGAACGTGATAGCTCGTTGCACTCTGTACAGTAATGCACAGATGACTTACCTGAGTTAAATACATTGAGCGGGTTAATGCTGAGCCTGCACACAAGGTCTATTAAAAGAACATCTCATTGGATCAAAGTCCGTCACTTTCTGTTAAACATACATTTGCCATCATGTTGGTTATTCACCTAGTTTAAGTTTTGCCTCATCTCTCAGCAAGGAAAATTTGAAAGTCTCTCCACTAAAAGCTTTAAGAGCGCTCTACAGCCTTTAGCTCTCAAGGGCCCATGGCAAGAAAGATCAAACTCCTTCTAAAAAATCTACAGCACACTAGTTGAGTCTGGGCTACCAGGTGAATGCTGTCTTCACAGCGTGGTTCTGCAAAAGGGGTCATAAAACCCAAATACATTGACAGACACCAAGTACCATAGTGTTCTGTGCTATATCAAACAATTTATCGTATTTTTTTAAGCTAACGTTTCTATATTGATTTCCTGCAAAAAAAAAACCTCGTTTATTTTTCTCCATCTATCTTTTCCTTCTTTCTGTAACTTCTCTGTAAAATTTTTCTTCTTTCTGTCGCATTGAATCATATTTTCTTCTGGAATTGTCTTCAGACTTTCTGCTTGTTCTTTTTGCCCAGTCTTTCCTAGGAATGGGTCATTCCCGTATTTCTTAACACAGTATACTACCTATTCACCACTCAGACCAACAGCACCAGCCATACGTTAAAAGCCACAGGTTTTCAGGTCCTGGACATTACCTACAATGCCCTCCCCACCTCTCCTCTTCTTCTCTCCTCTTTCTGCCGTTAAGCCCACATCTTACATCAGTACATTAACTATCCTGTATCTGGGAGTTTTGCACACCATAACTGTATTTAGTGACTACTTCAACTGTATTTCAAAAGTCTATTCAGGCACCCATCATCTTCAGTACAACCCAATGGCAGGGTGTAATTTCTGAAGATTTATTCTGGTGATATTTTCTGCAGCAGCTAGCAGTGTTCTAGGAGCAGAGAAGCAGGCCTGGGAAGCATTGATGAGGCTTGGCAGTTTCCAAAGGACAACCGAATACACATCTAAAGCAGCTTCCAGCCCTCTGAGCTTGGTCAGTCACACAGGATTTTCATCTCTCTCCATTTCCACCCATGATTAAGTTTTCTATGGGCAGAATAATTTCTACAATGAATGGATGTATTTAAATGATTTTCGTCGGGTGTTCCTGTCTTCTAGCCTGATAGAGCCTCCTGCCTCTCATGTGAAAAATATAAACCCACTCGGACTGGAAGAAAATGGCACAGGCAGTTGGACTGCAGTTGTTCCAACTGTAAGATGCACTCCGGGTATTTGTGGAGGCAAAACCCTTTCTGATGCTCAAAATTATTTTCATTTATGGTCAAATAAAGAAAACTGCCTTAGGCAAGAAGTGATTTCATTCATCCTGGCTTTGAAAAGGGCAAAAAACCTTAGTTTTCTAAGTTCTTCTGCAGGAGAAAACAAGTTGCTTTTCTAAGATTCTGTTGTGCAACATTTCAAGTGGAGATGATGTTTATTGCACTGGTATTAATCATTTAATGCTAATTATACCTTTAAAACGTATAGCACTAGGCTAGATTGATGTCTAAATGAAAACATAGATCACTGGTCTTGAAGCAAGACGATTCCTCTAGTGAATGGGTTAAACTGTGGCTGTCAGTTTGAATACAATTAGTACAACTGATACGCAAAGAATTGCTCTGTCAGGAAATGTCACTGTCATTGAGCACTGTTCCCAGCCTGCCTTCAATTTTCTGTCTGGCTCAGAATATTTTAATAACAGGTCAGAAATCAAATGCAAAATTTAGCCAAAGTGCAGAGCTCCTCCCCACCTTCTATTTCAATTTTCATTTTCTGCTTTGTGCTTCACATGAGGAAGAACTTCTTCCCTCTGAGGGTGACAGAGCACTGGAACAGGCTGCCCAGGGAAGTGGTGGAGTCTCCTTCTCTGGAGATATTCAAGGCCCGCCTGGACAAGGTCCTGCACACCCTGCTGTAGATGACCCTGCTTGGCAGGAGGGTTGGACTAGATGACCCACAGAGGTCCCTTCCAACCCCTACCATTCTGTGATTCTGTGATTCTGTGATTCAGATAATTTTTTGGTCACCAGGAAACTGTTCTTAACTGCCCATTTTCTGGTTTCCTTAACTCTTCCTCTCTTGTTCTTTTTTACTGAAACTAACAGCTTTTGTTGACATTTCTTATACGACTTGGTCTTTTGATGATTTTTTTTTTAAATAACCCACTAAAAAAGCCCACAGACAACAGAAGACAAGTACAGAGGCAGAAATAATTAGTGTTTGTAGAACACCACTGAATATCTATTCACTGTAACACCCACTCACACCCTGCGATCATGTCTTTTCGCACACTTTCTTTGCTGCCATTCCCCAAAGGTTTCTTTTGATGCTAATCTTTTTCTTCCCTCTACATTTTGCTGCTCAGTGTATGATGCATTTTAGGATCTAGTACCTCTGTGCTAAGTCCTCCAGATCCTCCCTTTTATTCTGAAGGAAACTTTCACTTTTACAATGCCTTTCTGATATTTTCCCAAGAGGTCCCAGATTCCTGCTGGCGCTGCGCGTGATGCTCTGTGCAAAACTTGTGAGCAAGTTTGCACTCTTGCAAGGAATATGCAACTAAGCCAAATTAGCTCTGCAAGGCTGGTGGTCAGGGAATAAAGGTCTGGGGAGCAAACGTGCTCTCAGGCAACTGAGGTGGGGATGGATCAAGGGGAAGGTGGGAAGTGCCTGTCCCAGAGTCTAGGTATTACCATAACAGCATTTCTCTCTGCCTTCTTCCCTGGTCTAGGCAATACCTAGACCATAAGGAAAGGATAAGGAAAGAGGTGATTAATATGGCCTCTCAGCTTGACCTATCTGGAAAATGCCTATTGGCTGGAGTGCTGTTGAGTGACTCATGGATGGCAGTACTGGAGGTCAAGCCATGAGCTCCTCTAAGTCCTTTTCTCTGCTAGCCTCTCTTGCTAAAAAGCATCTTTTTCAATCTGTGGTACTGTCTAGGTGATGAACTAGATCCCCCAGGAGGATCAGGAAGGGGCTGACTCGCAGCTTCTTTGGCTTTTGCCACCCAGCTGCCCTTGCAGATGGGAAGAGCGATGGGCACCATTCCTGTCAGCCTCACGGTGGGTTTGCTGCTCTGCCTGGGCTGAGGGTGCAGCTGAGCTGCCTGTCAGCCAGGGTGATGGCCAGGGGCAGCCTCATCTTGCCTTCTTCCTTGATGCTGCCGTGTATAACCATTGAGAAAACTGAACTTGCCACTTCCCATCTCCTCTCTCTTCCCACCATGGCAAGCAAAGACATTTCCTTCTGTGTGATTGAAGCACACACGTTTACCAGTGTCTTTAAATCCATGTTATCATCAGTCTGTTGCTAAATTACAGACTTGGACCCTTCAGACAGAATCCTGATTCAGGTATGGACTAAATTCCCTCTCTTTAGGGAACAACATCACAGTGCGATGACTAACCCCACTTTAACTCGCTTCCTGGTACACTGAGTGAGGCAAGTCTGTGTGCAAGCACTTTTAGCTGAAGATAAATTACTGTCTTACGCTCCTCTTAACTCGTTCTTGTGATAATCAATGGAGTTTTTTTAACACTGCCTTCTAACAAAAAATGTGATGAAAACTAACTTTATTTCAGCACATGCCCCTGCATACAGCAGTTCAGGGAACCGTGCCTTTTCTGTCTCCACTTGCCAAAACTATTCCCTCGTCTTTCTCATCTGCTCAATTCTCTTCAATCTGTCTATATTCAGAAAGCTGAACGTTCACTTAACATTCACTGTGGCCATTAGCTACTTTTTGTTTGAGAGCCCCTTATGTCCAGTAGACCATACAATGAGCTGAGGGACTGGTTATTGCAGTATAACTGCCTTCTAATTTAAAAATATGCTGAATATGCAGGGTCTAAAATTTCAACTTCAATTCGCTAAAATATGCACCTCCAGATCTTTTGGCTGTGAAGGTAACACTAAACATATGAACACAATGTCTGCCTAGAAGTACCGACTTCTTAAAACAAGATGACTCAGAGGCAAGCAAACAGTCCTAATCATATCAGTGAAAACTTACATCAAATTCGATAATTTTACTTCCACTATTGCTAACCATAGCACTGACATCATTTCAGTGGAACTATACAACTGATCCCTTGTAAGTGGATGCAATGGCAGAAAATGGGGCGTGACCTAGGAGAACTAGCTGCTGTCAAAATCCTCAGAAGCTGGGGAATGAGACAATCCTCCTCAGAACAAAAAAACATGATTCCCCTTTCTCAAGATGGGATAGAAAATTCATCCTTTCCTCAATATTAAATGCTTCAGTAACCTCTAGATGTGTGAAATACACATCCTTCATGCCAAAAGTCCCAGCTGTCCACTAATCACTTGCCAATATCTCTTTTATAAATATGCTGCCATAGTCATATGGAAAGTGCTAAAAAATACAGTACAGGTAGGTTAATTTTAATGAAACAATCAAGTGCTCATCTCTCTTTCTTCTCTTTGCTTCTATTACCCTTTTCTTTACATTTCACCAGATCACTGAAATTTGAGCTAAATCTGATAACTATGCTAATCACTAAATACATATAAGCCAGCTATTCCTACATAATATTTAATACAAATATTTTTATTCATTAACCATTGTGAAATTGGATTAGAAGAGGGTGAAAGATTCAAATTCAGTTTTCTTGTTCAGATAAAGGACTCCAAAGTATTTGCCAACAAATAAAAAAGCATCACAAATATTTTTTAAAAAAATATGTATTTTTCCTCAGCTTATTCTTACAAATATTAAAGATTAGATACTAAAAGGTAAGTGAGTTTATGGAAGTCCTACCTCCAGTTTTCAAATAACTTCACTAATTAACATAATTATTCTGCATTTCTGAATGTTTTCTTATTTTTGTATAACCCATTTATATATAGTAAGGTATCCAGAGGCTTTTGCTAATGGATTGCTATGAATCAAACCATCCTATTAACAAGATTCTTATTTTCAGGACAATCACCTAAGATCACAAACAAATTTTTCTTTATTCTTTAAAGAAGAATATAATTACTTCATAAATGAATTCTCAATCTTTTTGATAGACTTAGATTTTGCATGCTAATTTTCTTGTAGATAACACAAAACCTGCAGATTGATTTGTTTAAGTGCAACAACCACTCCAGCCTAGGACAAAGAAAATATGATTGCTTTAAATCTCATATATGCAACTTCCCATGGGAGTGGAATACAGATGAGGTGCAAATGAAACACTCTCGTCACCACACTGCCCAAAGCAATTTTCCAGTATGCCCCCTCCCCTCAGGACATTTTTTACTCCACCTTTACTATGTTTATAACATGATTTACATGTTAATGAGAAGTGACAGGGACTAAGTAATTAGGAGGCAAGACTGTAGCTTGTCATGCATTTTAAGTACTGTACACTGCAATTCTGGAATAAATACTCAGCCTCTTTTCTCATTTTCTTCTTAATTAGAAAACACAATCAATTTAGTCTTTATAACTCCAAAATTCTTTCCATAGATAACTAATGGAAAAGAAATACATTGTTGTAATTAGCAGGTTTGATCAGGCCTAGTCCTTTCATATTTGGTCATTCTTCTTATTAAATTCTGTTTATTAAGGTTGGACAATTGAGTTGGAGCAACATAAAACCTAGAGAAGAAATAGTCCTTTTACTGAGGCTGTGACCATGACTATGCAAAGCAACAACGGTTTGCACTGGATGGATTTGCTACACGCATGTGCGGGTGTGTGTCTTGGATAATTCTGTGGGGAAGAAATCTGTGTTATGACTGTGGAGAACATCTCTACCATGGGGCTATCAAGGCCCTATGATAGGGGCTGAAGGCATCTCTGTTTGGACAGAATGGCGTTCTGACAATGTTTAGAAAGAAACGTTAAGAAATGCAGGACTTCCAACAACCCCTGTGTACAGAATGCAGGGAGTGGGAACTGCCTAAGAGTATGGCCATTTCCATGGTAGGGATGCGAGTGCTCTAAGCAACCACAACCTTTCTCACCTCCTCCACATCCTTCCACACCCCTCTTTGCAAGCAGTGAGTTTGCTCTTTCCAAGTTTTTCTCACATGGTTCTCTTTGTGAGATCAGGGCCTTGGTAAATAATGTTTGCCATTTCAATAGTAATTGTCTAGGTGCTGAGTGAAGTAAGTTTCAGAATACACTTCTGAAGTATGAACACACTGACATGCTAATTATTCAGATCACAAAAAAACTTCAGAGCAAAAAGTAACTTGCTTCAAAATATTCTAACTGAAAAAAGTATATTCATTCTCCTGCAGAACTTCACAGTTCTTTGTGCCAAATATATAACAAAGTTTAAAGACCTCTGAAGCTATATCTGTTGAGTTTACATGACCGTTCTGTGCATTTTGCTTTCAAATATTAAATGTTTGCAGTATGTCATGCCTATGTGGTATTTTTTTTGTAAGATATGCTGAAGTAAATAGGATGAATATTTACTAAGCTTTATTTCATTCCTGAAAACAGTTGTAATGGGGACACATATAATGGAGATTTCTTGGTAAAGAAGTGACCAAAATGGAGCCTGTAACTATTAGTCACATGGTAATAGGTATAGTACCCCTTCTCTGAACAGGGAATACATTCTATCCGTCCCTTTTACAGTCCATGACTGCCTGGTAAACCTTGTTCATCCGTGAGGACTTTTAGAGTTTCAGATGCTTACATAGTACTAAGAAATCTAAGCATTCTCTAGGGGCACATTAAGCTATAATTGCTATACATGCAAGGTCTTCACAATCATTACCGTGAAAAGGATCTTGTTGATACAGTATTTGAGAACTAATCATGCATATACTATAAAGACTGAAGTGTAGGTAGATTTCACCCAAGTTGAAGTGCTAAGAGACTGCAATGATATATGCAAAATAAAAACTAGTATAAAAAGTTTACTTACATCTACCTTTCCAAAGAAATATATTCATATCTTTTCTCTCAGTAAGACAACTTGCACTGTAGCTATCATCAGACATTTGAAAGTCCATTTATAAAAATACTTAAAGATGAACATTCACGTCAATCTGAGAGATACCCAAAGGTAAACATAACATGGCAGTGATTAACTGTTTTTTTGTTAGCCATTTTCATGGGAATACAATCTAAATACCTCAGTTTGAGACACTTGTCTCCCTCTGATTTATAAAATATGCAAAATAATTAACTAATAAGGGACGGCCAAGCTATTTCTAGTTCCATATTACATGTACCAAATATATATGGAAATAAAGAGCCAGAACATCGCAGTAAGAAGTATCTGGCTAGTACAGAATTTTCTTGTAATTCCCTCTGAACTCAGCGAGACAGATAAGCATAAATTGCAGTCTGTCAAGTCATTGAATAAGGGAAGATAAAAGATGAATAATTCCTTTGAACTCATCTTTGACAGGTGAAGTGCTGGCACTATTGTGAGACAGACTTTCTCATCTTATTTAAAAAAAAAAAAAAATAAGCCAACTTGACCATCTTTTTATATATTGCATTGCTACTACTGTATCACAAGGATTGTAAACACATACATGACAGAAAAATGCCCCTCATAATCAGCTGTTTAGTAAATTAGCTTTTTACCAATGAAGAAAGAGGAGTTTGAAATGCAGAGCTTGTAACGGGGCAAAATAAGACAGTCCTGGAAGCTGAAGCAAGTATACTCAACAATGAAAGGTGGATTTACTCAGCATCGGTGAAGGAGCATTTCTATAAATTAACCCAAGGCCTATGTCTCATAATTCACTTGACAGTTTATCAGCCCTGAAAATGAATTCAAGCAATTTAGATGAAGGATGGAGGCAGTGGCTTCAAAGCACTACAAGGCAGCTCAGAAATATTCCTTGAGCTTAAGCTTTTTGTGTTCTAGAGGTTAACGGCCCCCAATCATGCCTTCCACTGTGTTTTATTAGTGCAAAAAACAGCCTGCAAGGTACTCCAGGTGCAGCATGAGAAAGGTAAATAGCGTGAAAGATAGTTGTTTTCAAATCAAGTTATTTTGTTATGTTTGGCTAAGGGAGTACAGGTTTATGAGTCTTCAAAGCCACCCTGAGGAACAACCAAGACTGGGAAAAATCCTGCATTATAGGTGAGCTTTTACTACTGTTTGCTAGGTCCTGTCAGTGTCTAAACAAGCTTATATTTGGAACAAGACTTTTAATACAGGCCGCAGATATGAATGTGTCTTCTAACCACTCCTTAATACTAACCAAATCTGGCATATTGTCATTTAAAATTAGGTAAAGGTATTTTCAAATATTATGCTTAGGCCTGATCCTCTCTGCAGCCATTTGCAGTTTTTGAATCAGAGACCACAAACAAAACACATCTTCTGCAAACCGAGCAGCTACACGCACAAAGAACTCTTTTGTTTGCAATGTAGTTTTTCATATACACAAAAACTCAAAAAAAGGATTCTTTAATTCATTTCTTCCTAAAGTTAAAGGGTCAGATCTCACTTTTGTGAGATAAAATTCTGTCAGTAAAAGACAGGTTTACTAACTGCAAACAAAGCTGACAGAACGTTTTTGGTTTATTTTCTTCTCGAGTTCCCATCAGGTTGTGAGAAAGACTGGCTCAAACAGGAAACACATACTGAAGAGCCTGATAAATGTGAGAATGATAGTAAGCAACGTGACTGTGGTTGATACATAAAACTCTTCAATATCTATTTTAATGACCTGGATTTTCCTCTTCTATTTTTATTTACATTTCCATCTCTCATGAAGTTGTGGTCTTTTTCCATAAGTTTCTACTGTGAAATTTATTTAGAATTTTGCCTGGTTGAGGTAGTCTTTATTCCTGCTCCAAACGGCTTTATAATATTGCTATGCCCTACTAAACTACCTTATGCCATGCTGAGAGAGTGCATGAAATGATTCCTGGATGTGCTGTGGGTTAAAAGATGTAACACTGTAATCATATTGCATCGTGAGTGTCATTGCGTGGTTCTGTCATACGAGTCATAAAAGTCACTGTATTTAATCTGATTAGCTATTCTTCCTGGCCCACTAGTTCTGTCCAACCTTGGGGAAAAGTCTTCTGTCTTCATTGCTGTGCAGAGGACTGTATCGGCGGGAGCTGTTGCAAGCATCAAAGATAATCACTTGTTGCCTTGGTCTTCCAACTCCAGTAAGTTCATCAGGAAGAAACTCGGTCTGTGAGTCAGGTTGGACTGAAACCTCTGAAATGGAAAAAGTACCTGTTCTGGGCTTGCAAGAACCTGTATTGAAGGACTGGTGGGCCAAGAGCAAACCAAAAGAAATCTCAACAAATTAGAATTATGCCTCGACTCACCACTACTCTTTTTTTACTGTAGTGAAATGGTTTACAGGGTCCTAGATATTTTTTACCTTTCTTCAGAAGGGCAGTAGTTGTACTGCCGATATCATTATAAGCTTTTAGCTTTCAGTTCAGCTTCACATGTTATCTATTGTATAAAGCACAAAGAATGCCAAGGAAACAGCAGGTTTGCCATGTATTTTAGATAGCTGAAAATATTTATGTACCTTAAACTTTTTAAAATGTACCTAGATGTAGTATTGCTGTAATGGGGGGAAGCGTTGATTTTTTTGATTTAATCAGGGTGTCTATTTTAATTGAACACTCTTAGAAGCTTCCTGATAACAGTCGACCAACAAAACCAACACTGTGGAGTAGCTTTTAAAATATACATACCCGCCTTCTTTCTTGTAAAGTTAAATTACTGGCTTCGGTCCTTGAGCGGGCACATCTGATCAGAGAGAAGGGTTGAACACTTCTTCAGCTAAGTAATGGGCCCACCACTTCATCATTCTCTGATAATCCCCATAATGTCTTGTGATTTTGACTACATTTTTCAGGCTTCATACCCTAAATAAATACTAGTAATTTCACAGAAGACAACAGAGGTTATTGCTTGAGGATGTTTTTCTTCCTGCTGTAAAAACATGTTATGTAAATGATTAGAGAGCATTACAATGGTTCTGTCTCCTTTACAAATGAGAAGGAGTGTATTGAAGTAACAAAAAACTGATGAAATGATTCACTTATTCTCTTGAAACAGGATAAACAAAATTCAAAGAGATTAATACACACGATATGTCATAAGTGAAAAGAGAGCTCCAATTTCTCTAACTTTATTAGAAATAAACCCCCCCTGCAATACTTTTTGAGTACTAAAATAGTCCTTATCTTTTCACTTCTTTGCAGAAACTGCTACTAGTTATTTAGTCATAGATTTTTGAATGCCCCAAGGGAACCACTGTGATCAGCTAGTCTGACCTCTTCTATAATCTTTTCAACAAATTTTTCCATCCTAGGAAATGTGTGCACAGAATTGCACAGAACAGAATATATATATATTTTTTTTAAAGTTCCTTTCATACCCAAGGTATTTCAAAGCACTTTACATAGTAATAAATCAAAAGCTGATCAAGCAAGCAGTTTGCACAAAAAATCCACCACTGTTCCAACACATTAGCAACCTTTAGCGCTCCATTGGAAGTGATTACTAATCTCAGAGATAGAGATGATTCAGAACTTTAAAACGAAGAGGTGAACTTCTTAACCAACTGTAAAATTTCGCATTCATTTAGTCTCTGACATATTTTAAAGGCTTGAAGAAAACACATTGAATACATATTTTTCCCTAATTTGACTTTTTAGAATAATCCATACTTTTTACAGAACTCTGTAAGTTTTATTTTAATGACTGAAAGGGAAGAAATGTTAATTTTTTTAATACAGCAAAGAACGTAAGTGCGCCCCGGGAAACCAAACAGGAATAAAAGAGCAAAAACTTTGCAATTTATTTCAAATCAGCTAGAAGAAAATACTCTGGTGTTTAATCCAGAGACAGTGAAAATGGCACATCATTGCATTAAGATGAAATAATATGAAGTATTATTTCTAAAGTACTATGAAATGTTCAGATACGTAATTCTGTGATTACTTGGCATGTTGAAATCAACCATTGCATTGCATTTTTCACACAGAACTTTAACATTTGTGTAGGGCAAAAATACATAAATGCAGTGGTTTCTTTATTATTTTTTATTACTTTTTTAACCTTTTAAAAGAAGGATGTTTTTCTAGTTAAAACAGTAGATATGAATTACAAGATACATATTTTATACCAAAGTCTTTTACAAACTCTTCACTTGTCTTTAATTCATAAATATCCTAGATGCTAACCTCTAACACAAAAGCAATCTTGATCACTTCTACTTGGTTTACAGACTCTGCTGTTGTGTTTGGCTTGGCCCCCATCATCCAGGAATGGAAACGAGATGTCAGACCAGCATACAGCTATTACGCCACCTCACTTGATGCATCAGCACCCAGGAGCTCCAGCTAGTCCTTGCAGTTACCCTGCACATTCTCAGTCCTGTGGAGTACATACAAGTGCCCCTGTCCCCGTGCTCACTTGGAGAGGCCTGAACTAACTGTGAGGCTCAGTACTTATTGACAGGACACACCATGATTTTCCTTTCAAGTGCAAAAATTTATGGTTGTTAGCAAAACCTCCCAGACATACACAGAACAACCTGAAAGCTCAGCTGACATACTATGGATATAGGCACAGCTACTGATTAATAAAGGCTCCAGGCTGTAAGAAAATACATGTCTTTCACATGACTATATAATAGATTGATCTGACTTTTTCAACAGCATGGTCCATACAGGATTTCATACAGTAAATCCTGTATCAAAGGTATGTCTCTTTAACCTAAAGAATATTCCTTGGAAAAACATGAAGGGAATGGTTTGCTTTGAGCTTAAGAAACCTGAACACAGGTATTTTAACTACCACTGTGTTCAACAGAAATTGACTCAACACAGTAGAAGGCTCTAGAAAGAGCCTGAAGGATCAGCTGAACAATCCGCTGCCCTTCTTCAGTGAGCTGGAGAGCTATCTACCCTCCTTCATTTTCCTCTGGCTGTCTACGTCCAGTCCCCAGCTACAGCTTTTGTTATCTCTTTGTCTTTTAAAGTAAGAAGTTTCTACCCTTGGAAAGCACTTTTTCCATAAGTACCTCTTCCTTAAGTACTTACTTGCATGATCAAGCCAGCTCTTCATTTCTCTTTTGTTACACGATATAGGATCAGATTGATTGGATTTTGTGGCAAGTTTTCTAGAATTAGAATGAGTCGTACTGTTATTTCCTGAATACTTTCCAAATATGCAGGTTTTACTGAACAGACTATATCTTCTACTTCCGTCATGAAATATCTTTTCTCTTAGACTTTTCAAAACTCAAAATGATGCTTTCCAAGTAACTCCAGCTGACAACTATCATAGGCTTTAAAAAACGCAGTGCAATAAGGAAGCACAGTTAAGTCTTCCATTTTGTTTCAGTAGCTTACAAACCTCATTAAACTGTTTTTCCTTTCATATTAAAGGCATAGACTTAGAAAGCAAAGGTATACATATATGTTTAACTTTCTGCATATAGTTAATTTCAACAATCTCAAAAGGGCTGTTCATGCCCTAGCCTCAGCAGGTACACAAACCCAGGGTAAGGATATAGTTTTGAACCACTACAGCAAAATCAAATCAAAACCCAATTGCATTCATAGTGTTTAGTATTTCTTTGCTTACATATATGTTTAGGAATGGTGAGTCTATCCTAAAACTTTCTGGCACCAGAAATTTAGGCTACAAAATTTCAGTTAGCCCCTTCCAAAAAACACAGGAGTTTTAAATTCCCCAAATAATCACCAGTCAGTTACAAATAGGATGGACTATTGCTCAGATGGAGTGAACTAGGTCAGGTGGGCGATTGCTCTGCTGGCAGGTTTCTCACTGCTACTGAATTTTCATGAAGAAACAAGGCAGGATCAAAAAGCAGGCAGGCAGGCAGGCAGGCAGGCAGCAAGCAAGCAAGCAAGCAAGCAAGAAGAGAGATTTTCACTGATAGAGCTTAAAGCCGTAAATTTTAGAAAGTTTCATTGCTTTGAGCTGAGAGAATGAAAAAAACCTCGCAAGTATCTAATGGAATTATTTAGACAGTATGGAAAAGAAATAATTCATGCAATCTGTTCATTTGACTCAAACACAAAAACATGAAAGGAAATAAATTATAATAGTTGAAGAGGTTACCAACAGAAAACCATGAAACAGTATTAAATCAAGTTAGGTCAAAATAGCACATATTTTATAAATCATGGTTTTTGTAAATGTGGGTAATATTTTAAAGAAAGCTCTTTTCAGTTCTTGTGAGTTGGTTGATTAATTTATTTGTTTGAAGAAGAAATGCAGAATTCAAGACTGAAAGTAATGTTCGTGCTCGAATGCTATACTGCATATCAGTTGCATTTCTGTTTTCTTGCAATTTTCAGTCCAAGACTTTGCAACCGAAAGCTAAAAGGCACAAAGTTATAAACAACTTGTAAATACATATTTCCTTTAGGGCAAAGCATCAATTAATGAAATAAGTATCTACGCTATTTCTGCTTAGGGTATGCTGAAGTGTTCTGCCATGAGTATCATCACTCTGTAAGTGAAGTCATCAAAAGTAAGTGCAGCAGCAGTTCAGAAGGGTATATGCTATGCATATTCTCATTGGCCTAGTTATAACACATCTGTTTAATAACCATGTGCTTCTAATTATCTACATATGAACATATATTTTTTTTGGTGACACTCATGTGACACAAAGTAGGTGAGCCAAAACAGAGATACTCAATTTGTAAAATATTTGCTCTTACGTAATGGAACCAAAGATACTTTCTGTGAGTGTACCACTAAGGACATGCTACATAGATGCTGAAAAAAAAAATCCCCTCTAAAAGCTATAAAATCGAAACCTAGAAAACTGAGACAAACTGAACATTCACATGAATGTCTGCTGGCTCTCAAGAAATGAAGAATGTTGCTGTTGGCGTTTTCATCCTTCTCATCCGTCAAATTCACCAAGTATGTCTAATCAGATCTCTCTGCTTTCTGATGGTAGAGTGGCTATAATGTTTGACTAAATACATGTCACTGAGATGTCCTGACTAGTCTTATCATCTCAGTTGAACTGAGCCATTTTGCTCATGGGACTTCTATCATCTGGCCACAAAAAGTATTGCTATAGCACTATCCTATGAGTTCAGTGGGCACAGGTAATTTGACAGCCCTAATGAGTTACATACACACAGTCCTGAAAATTCAGCAGCATTTCTATTCTAATTCATTCAAAGAAAAGGTCAGTTTACATATTCTGTCACACTGCCATATGAGAAGTGTATAGTACGTAATGACTAAAGGCCAGTTCCTTCAGTCATTAAACATACAGCACTTGTGGTGGTGTAAATTTCACAGTGAAAAATATATATTTATGGACATTTTTCTGTGGTATCTATTTCTTAAGAACCACCTTGTCAATGGAAACGTCAAACAACTTCTTATAATTTTCCTCCAAGCACTGATTATTTAAAGTTAATAGGCCTTGCTTTGATAGAAACAGATTTTGCATTCATTAGGGAATGAACATAATTCCTGGAGAGTTGAAGGCACAGAATTCTCAGGGACAGAGAATATACTGATATCCACACAAAGATATATGTCAGTATATTTTCTCATTCTGTAAATCTATACTTCTGAAAAAGTGCAATATTTCTCTTTAGTATTTAGAGAACTTCTTTGAAGAACCATAATTTTTGTCATAAAATACGTCAGAGATAAAGCACTGGAATTTTCTTATTTTGATAACATGAAAACAAGGTTGGTGACATATTCTCATTCATAAATGGACTTTTATCCATTGAACAGTAAGTTACTCTACATCATCATTGACAGAACCTCTGACTGTGTTAGAAGGTATCAATGCATGCCACTGGACAATTTCTAATTAATTTGTTGTATTTCAAACCCTTACAGAACAGAGTGACAGATGGAAATGACCCAGTATTAGGATGTGAAAAAAAAATGTTTACATCTATAGCCCCAGCATGGCTGATCAGGAGTGAATACCGCACGACGACACAGGTACGTGGGGAGGCTTTCACAGGAGCTGTTTCAGTGTATTTGGATTTAAGTCAGCAATATTAATATCCTAGACCTATGTTTTATAAATATTGTATTCTTGTATCAAAGGACTCCAAGCTATGAAATATTTTTGTAGTTAACACTGCCCAAAGAAGACATTCAGAACTGAGTTATATGAAAAGAACTTTCTAGTAAATGGCTAGTGCAGTAGTTCGAAAACAAAACAAGATTGTGAAAAAAAGGGTTCTAAGAAACAATAAGAAAAACCTTGTTTTTAAATCCACAGTGGCTTATCATGTAAACCTGTATTCAGTGTCCTCTCCACAGGTTTTTGAAAAGGGAAGATGTCACTATAAACTGACCTTTTCCTGAAGCATTTGCTAAAACTTTACAAATGTCAAAACAGCAGTTCAAAATGAAGACAGCATCATCAGGAAGGAAAACTCCAAGGGTAGCTGCGCATGTAATTTAACAAAGTAACTGAAGGCATAAACTCTGTTTTTATTTCCACTTGTAAGATCCCCAACAAACTAACAGGTTTCTAGCCATGTAGGAAACTAAAATGTAGCCAATATATTTTTCCAGCTTGCAATGTTCGATAGATTTCCTGGCATTAAATGCCGTTCAAAAAAAAAAAAAAAAAAGAGAAAAGCAAACTAATAAGATTTAATTGCCTCTGAATAATATGTGGCACCAAATAACATGATGAAATTTCAGGGCAATCAGACAATAGTACACGTTGTCCAGGTTTTTTTCTCCATTTTCATCTTTTGTTGTAAAACCTTTTGCCTTTTGTATCACAATCAGTGTTAACACATTTCTCTGTCACCAAAGTAAATGAATCTTCATTTTGTTTTTGAATGGGTATTCACTGTGCATCAGGAAGACCTGTCAGTTGAAGTGAAAGGCTGAGAGAAACAAAAATGTGTAGAAGTACTACATAATTTTTTTACCCAATCTTTTTTTCTCAAAATTGCATGACCCTAGGATGATGACTAACATTATAGGTTTCTCCTATTTAACTACCAAAGTGTCAGAGAGCTAGAATGGAGAGCAATATAAGTGCATCTGAACCTAACAAAAACACCATTGCCTTTCGGTTTGCTGGGTAACTTTGAAAAAGAACTGTCATGAGAGAGTCTTACTTTGATCGAATGAATCAAACAAAAAACCTCAGTGTTAATCTTAACCTCATTCTTTTGGATACTTGTCCATATCCTGCCTTTCATATTCACTGTCACATGCATAAGCCTCACCAGATATTACAACCACGTGTTCTTCCGAGTTATTGCAGAAAATAAACCCATCCAACTTCATTCATGAAAGCCTCTAAAATCACTACAGTTATCAATTGACTTCAGATGTGTGGATAAACAGTATGAATGAAAGCCAAGCAACCAGAAAGTCACAGTGACTGAAGCTTGCAGGGCAGCAGACAGCATAGTAGTCTCAGAATTTCTAACTCTATTATCAGTAAGCAGAAGCACATATATGCAAATGTTTTTGTGCAATGAGTTTGATAAAGGTACTATTTAAGAGAATGTATGCCAATATCATTCCAAAACATTCATTTACTACAGAGATGTAACTAGCAAAGTAAAACACCAAATACCTAGAATTACAATGATCCTTATGGGTCCCTTCCAACTTGAGATGTTCCATGATGTTCTACTTTGTCAGTACAGATTTTTGAGGACCATTGGAGGTGGAGGTAAAATTAGGCATACATGGGATATCAGTGAAGATTATGTGACTGGTGGATGCAAAGGTTTGACTGCTGAGATCTTTTCTAATAATTCTAAGAAAGAAAATACTTTATACAAAACATTTATACACCCTATAATTTTCATCATGCAGCCTTTTACTTGGGCCTAACACTGTAGGTATTTACTGACCTGCAGCCAAACTTCTTGAAGTTGCTGAGTTGAAAAAATGTTGGAGAAAGCCACATATGACCTCCAAGTTAACGGAGATCACGAAATAAAATAACTTCTTGTTATGGAAATTTAGAGGGTAGGTTGATAAAATACAGACTGATGGGGACTGATAAATCCTCACAGTATAACATAAAGATATCGAAGCTGGTAAATGAATGCATTCTGTTTGGAAATATATCTTGTACAAAAGTGTGAGGCACTGGAAATCTGCAGAGAATCAGACTGAGTTGGATAATCAAGAAACACACTAGATGTTATATCCTCTTTGAAGAATTATGCCTGCTGCACAGTTTTATTGCTGTCTAGAAGCCATTAAAGTGCATTTAGCTGGAAGTGAAACAATATTTTTCAGTGTTCAAATGTGGCAGTTTTGAGTGTGAGACAGAAGACAATTTAGGAACCTCTGAAACACTTGTTGGCATAATAGCAGTGATCCATCCTCCCTAAAGCAGCAGTTGATGTTTTAGTTTTCTCCTCTATTTAACTAGCAAAGTGCTCAGATGAGCCTTTTTTAAGCCCTGGTTTTGCAACACCTGGGTTTGCAGGTCTTGAGTCCTAGCATTTTTTTGAGGTTCACCTCTTTTGCGCAATGCTTCGTCCCCTTAATTCATGCATTATCAGGCATTTCCTCTGCCTTGTAAACAAAGTGGGAGTTTGTTTCCATAGAAACAACAAAAAACCTGGAGCTGTTCCTGTTTCCACTAGTGCCAGGCCCCAGTTGGCTTCCTTAGGGAAAGCACAAGGAACCCACATCATGCCCTCCATGGAGGGGATGCAAGACCAGTACTTGCCCAGATGAAGTCTAATTCTCTTAACTTTTATTTGAATCAGAAACTGATCTTGCTACTCCCTCTGTTTATCAGGATGTAAGCCACAAATTTTATATTCGATAATTACACTGTTATTACTCCATCACCATAATACAACTTTTGACTCCAACTAATGTTTTAATACCATTGCGCTTTATCCAGAACTGGACCCTTTCACATTATTGCTCTGGCCAAGTAATAAAATTATGCAATAATGCCAAAATTCAGCACAAAAAAAGTGCCAAAACAATCAGGTTACCATATTACATAGAAGCTGACCTAAACAGATGGAACAGCCATTTTTATATCTCAGTTTACTTTTCCCTTTCTCTGCCCATACTATACATACGAAATATTAATTTCTGTTTACTGCAGCTTCACTAGTATTGGAGTACAGCAAACTCTGAATACTTTAACTCCTTTGAATCCTCAACACTCAGCATTTGTTTCACATAGTGATTTCCTGGCTTCTATCAGGAATAGTGTGGCCAGCAGGAGTACGGAGGTGATCGTGCCCCTGTACTCAGCACTGGTGAGGCCGCACCTCGAGTACTGTGTTCAGTTTTGGTGCCCTCACTACAAGCAGGACACTGAGCTGCTGGAGTGTGTTCAGAGAAGGGCAACGAGGCTGGTGAGGGGTCTAGAGAACAAGTCTTGTGAGGAGTGGCTGAGGGAGCTGGGGCTGCTTAGTCTCGAGAACAGGAGGCTGAGGTGGGACCTTATTGCTCTCTACAACTACCTGAAAGGAGGTTGTAGTGAGGTGAGTGTTGGTCTCCTCTCCCAAGTAACTAGTGATAGGACAAGAGGAAATGGCCTCAAGCTGCGTCAATGGGGGTTTGGATTGGATATTCGGAAAAATTTCTTTCCTGAAAGAGTGGTCAGGCACTGGAACAGGCTGCCCAGGGAAGTGGTGGAGTCACTGTTCCTGGAGGTGTTCAAAAAATGTGTAGACGTGGCACTTGGGGACATGATTTAGCAGGCATGGTGGTGTTGGGTTGACAGTTGGACTTGATGATCTTAGAGGTCTTTTCCAACAGTAATGATTCTGTGATTCTAAGACTACAGGACTGACTCAAGTTCTTAATTCAATACCTGATAGGTATGATATTTAGCAACTAGTAAAACTTTTTTTTTTTTTTTAAATGACCATATATTTGCACTATCGACTTCTTATTTCAGAGCTTCTACCTATGACCAAAGCTCTGCATTCTGCCCTGCCCTTTCCTGTATGTGCTCAATATATGCGCATCTTGTTTCGTAACACAGACATAAAATTATTTGTACAACTGCAGAATAATCTGACTGTTGCATTCATGAGAAACAAAGGCACTCTGCGTCTTCATCAGCAAATGGCATAAGAAAAAGTACAAAGAAAAGAAATAAGGGACATCATTAAGGCTTTGAATATAGAAAATTATCGTACAGTTTGCAAAGTTCATATTTTCCTTTAATTTTCATAAAATAGCTATTTTGATAATGAGTATTAAGTTTATTCTCAAAATGTGCTAACAGAGCATCATTCCTGATCATTTACCTTTCCTGGTTATCTCTTCTGTTATTTTTAATATCACTCTCCCTTCAGCTTTTATGTGTTTTCCTTGCAATCAATACTCATTCATTTCTACTCATTGGTACTATAACTTATCTGAATACATTAGAATGTTTGTCCTGTTGAGATCTGCTTTTCTGAAAGTTTACACTGTTACTCAGCTGAGTGGTTTCATTGACTTCAGAGGGCAAAGAAAGTACTGGCAATTAATAAGTACTCAACATGAGCCCTAGGTGCAGAAAATCACTCCACTTATCACTATTTTCTGCCTTGTCTCCTTTCATACTTTTAAAAAATTTCCTGAACTTTTATGAGCTGTCTTTGTTATGCTCTTTATAGAGGGGGGAAAAATAAAAAGATAGTCTGAAATAAAAAAGCAGGTCACATCTCAATGATTCTAAGCCCCAGAACATTAACTGAGACTCACAGGGACAGAAATGGGATGCAGGGAAACAATTCTGCTCTTTTTAGGGCTGAAATGAATGAAAAGGATACTTGAACAAAAAACTCTTCATTGACTCACATATTCTTTAAGCCACTGTACAAGCCTAGTCTTGACTAAGTTGTAAATCTTGGCAAACCAGAGGCTTCTCAGAGATATTCCTGGTCACACGATTCATCATCTTGGTTTACTTAAGGGCCCTCATGAAACACAATAAAATCTCCTGTTTCAAGACTTCACATATCATCTATAGAACTACAAAAAAAGCTGGCATCACCTTCAGCAGATTCCCTGACTAGACAGGAGCACGAAAAATATAAAATCTGCCTGCCTATCAGGGTTGTATAGCTTTTACTTTCAAACAAGACAGCACGAAATAAAACAAAAACCTCTGTTCCAGAAAACACTCTGTGTGCTACACATTCTACTCTTACTGGACAAATTAGGATCATCTGTCAAGAGTATACAAGTCTCTACTTCTTTCAAAATTACATCAGGAACATAGGTCCTGTTGTCAATTATTTTATCACAGTGCATCAACTATAGATAAAGAATTGAGCTTGTGACATCTAAGAACTTTATAATAAACAGAGTGTCATATGAAAGTATATCATGACATGCATAACTTCCATATAGAAATGCTTCTGCAAAGCAACTACTGTTCTCAGGAATAAAGAATGTGATCAAATCACAAACAGCAGCATCACCAATAAAACACTGAAAAAAAGATAATAGCAAGAGTTTCCTGTTCATTTTTTTGTGTATCTTGGAAATGTGAAACAGTGGGGTTTTTTCAAGTATCTGGTTTTTCAATTGCCCTCATCTGATCTGTCTTAAATGAACTCCTCATGTTTACAAAGGCTAACACTATTTGTCAGTGAGACCTGTCAATATTCATTTTTGAGGTAATCCTGTAATCTCCACTGATAGTTAATGGAGTAAGTATCTCTACAACACATTTTTAATAAGTCTCAAGTCATTACTACTTGTGCTAGTGGCCACATGATAGGTGTTGGAAGTTCAATGGGATGAACTTCATTCTATAATTTATGGCTGTACTATGACAGATATTAAGATCAGGAGATAAAAATGTAATCTAGGTCATGAATGGACAGGATGCTTTAGTGTTTAGGACACAGATCTAGGAATGGGGAGATATTACTTCAACTTACCATTTTGCTCTTTTGTGATTTTTGCCAAGTTATCTAATTGCTTTGAGTGAGATTCAGCTTAATTAATCATCATCTTTGTAGATATCTCGGCTAGTTATCCAGACTCCCTGTGTGGTTAATAGGACGAGATGACTCACACCCTCAACAGTCATTTCTCTCTGAGGGCTGCAACAGGAGTCCAGTAACTAGTTCAAATGTAAAATTTGCATTATAAATGTACAAAGGTAGGTGAGAGGAATCTTGGTCTATGTTACAGATCTGGCTAGTCTAGACACACTGGATATAAAAGAGTTTCTATTTTATCTGAATCTGAAAGCTAAACTTAAAAGTAATTTCAAAACATACCAGAAAACTGAGAAAAATACTTTGGAAAGTGCTAGACCCACTAACCATTATTTCCTTAACCATTTCCTAATGGTGTGCCGAAGTTCCTTATAGAATAATGAGGCCAACAAAATATTCCCGCTTGCAAAGGTGCGGTAAACTTCAACAACAAAAATTGTGAAGCACACAGATAACATGCTAATGGGATCACAGAAGTACCTGGGAGAGATGTTGTACACAGCACTACCTGTATGTGATCTTGTAATGGTGCCAAATGGCCTCAAAACTGAATAAATTCCCTGTACTATATCGTTATGCTGAGGCTGAACATAATAAAAATTTAAGGTGAGAACTGAAAACTTTAAATCTTTCATATTGATATTTTTGCTGTCTGTCAAGGCATGAGTGTCCCCTACAGAGTTTGCGTACACATGTTTAGAATATTCACTGTGTGTTCATCATCTTCTTTCACTAAGAAAACATTTGGGAACAAGCAGATCGGCAAGCAGATAAAGTGAATGGAATAATAGGTATTTTTACAAATGTCCTTTCGACCTTCATGATTCATTGATCAAATGCTGATTTTCTTCTTCCTATTTTATATATGGGAAATTTGTACACCTCTTTATGCTGCTTGGTTGAACCAGTTAGCAGAGGTTAAGGATTACTGAATTCTTTCTCATCTGTTATTCAAAAGAGTAATCCTATTTCACATGGAAAATAAAAAAATGATTACACTAATGGTTAAAGACATATACTGAACATCAGCTAGAGCTTCTGGAACATCATGCTAATGCGTTCCCCATCAGAGGTACTTGCAAGTGTCCTAGACCCACTGATCCATTGAGCTATAGTAGCTCTATCAATTTTATTTATTAAAGAGGTTGCAGGGAGCAGACATGCATTCCAGATTTTCTGCTTGAGCAGGTACATTGCTTAAGGCATCATAAGCACTACAAAATTTTCTTGTGGTTTTAGTGCATCTTGCTGGCTCAAATTGTGTTAGGCAGTATTCACAGAAGGAAGTGAAGACTGAGCATGGATGGGAATGGAATCCAAATGCCAAGAGCTGCTTCTGAGCTACTGGTTGGAACATCCAGTCTAAACTCTCTAAGTGAGGTCAGCAGATCACAGGCCAAACTGTTATTTAATAAGGAAATGAGCTCAGTCACATTTACGTACCACAGTGACAAAGGTTTATACACCATGCCAGATAAACATTTGATTTCTGTCTCATTTTGGGCTTCAGAAAGAGAAGAATTCGGGACCTCCTCTTTGTTCAGCATGTCAGTTACCTTCTGATGCAGAACATCCAATGAATATTATGTTATGAATATAAACATAGAAAACAAAAGCCCCTCAAATTAGTAATCATATATTTAATATAAAACAATAATGTTTATTAATACTTTGCATTTAGTCTCTGCTTCAGGGACAACTCAAATCAGCTAAGAGCAGCAGCTTTAAAAAAGCCTGTTGCATATTTTCCAATAAATCAGATCCAGTCATTCCACTGTCTGTATCAATAGCATCAACTGCACATTAGGTATAGTATAATCTATTAATTAGTAACATTCCAAACAACTCGAGATAGTAATAATTTTAAAAATACTTCAACATTTTCTTCAAATATAGCATATCGACACGCTGACAAAATTCATTAAGGAAATCCATCATTCCTGAGTCCTAATACTGTATATCACAGAAGTAATAACCAAAAAAAGAAATCTGTTATTTCAGCATCTGCCCTCTTACATCTGTCCTGTCACATATGTTTGCACTGGAAACATAAACACCAACTCTCATTTCAACATGCAGAATATAAAATGCTCCATATAGAGAAGAGACCCTGCAAGCCTGCTGAACTGCAAGCAACCTTGTGAAATCTTATCCATAAATCAATGTAAAAAACTTCACCTGGTTGCTTATCATTAGTTCACACTTCAACAGAAATGTGCTCTAAATAATTTAACAGAGATCAAATTACCTTCCTGTCTTGTACATGTGGCCCTCTACACATTTCCTTTAATATTGTCTGATGTGTCCTGCATTTACTTTAGGAAATTATTATCCGATCAATCACTCAGAGTAACACAGTAACAATTCAAATCAATTTCTAACATGCTAAATGACAAATATGTTAGATGCCAGCAGTAGCAGGAAAACTAGAACATAAACTGGCAACCAGTTTGCACAGACTCACCGTGCATTGTATATACAGAAAAGTATTTACCACAAAAAATGTAAAAGCTTCCTACGGAATTGATGGAAATGCCAACAAAAGGGAAATGTTCTCTAGAAAATGCAAGGGCCGCACAAGCAATCTTGCATCACCACAGCACTCCTCCCACAAAGAAAAATCCACTTATAAACAATTCATGAAAATGCTTACACCTTTCATGATCTGTTTTTTCCCTGTCCTCGTGCTCACTACGTACTGCTTTCTTAGCTCTGTTAATACCAATTAGAACTGATAGTGCATCGTCTGTTGGAGGAAGCACTGAGCTCAATACTAGAAGCAGTCTTTTTCTTTCAGAACAAACCAGCTTATTTGATCAAAAAGACGCAATGGAAATGTTTGGTGCTCGTTAATTGTCTCCAGGCATAGATCAGAAAACAAAGAGAAAAAACAATCATCAAAGTATCCTGAAACACCTAGAGATATCTGTCAAGACTGGTGCTTTCCAATGATTTAGATGGATAAATATGTATTTACAGTTTTCTATTTTTGAAACTATTTTTTTCTAAAATAAGCAAGCTATCCCGGTTTGCCATTCTGAATTACCAGAGAACAGAAAACCCAACCTGAGACTAACATGTCATGGCACAAGGTTTCTGAAGAAGGGTCATACTCTGACTGTCCATTTAGACGTGTAATACATAAAATAAAATATCTGGCACTACTGTAATCATTCAGGAAGCCTAAGTGATGCTCTTGAGTCTGACACCACGGCAGAACTCTGATGAAGGACTCCAATCGCACTGAGGCATCTATTTCTCCCCCTTGATTGTAGACACATTTAAAAGGGGATTAAATGTATTTAACACATTTAATGCAGGATACTTTGAACAGGAGGATACTCTACAGGCAGCTAATACAAAACACTAAGCACAGGGAATTTATGAACAGGCACACAGTCTGGAGCCTCAGAGATATCTTCTTCTGGTTACAATTCAGAATAACAGGGTACTTACCAGGAACGGTTAATGGCATGGTTATTACTAACCATAGCTGCAAATCTCATCTAATTCTGTATCTGAAAACAAACACATATTCTGAGTGCCCATAAAGTTTATTCCTCCTTATTTATTTTTCGGCAGGTTTAGTTATGGCATCCTCAGGACATCCTGAACTGACCTCTGGAATGCATGGATTCATTGTAGCTTTTGTGTTACGTCTCAGAAGTACCATTTTAGACTAATTCCCAGAGAAGCAGGATCTGCTTTATGCAAATTCAGCAAAAGATTTAGGTAAAGAGAAAGACTACATTTCACATCTATACTTTATTTTGTTCGAAAGATCTTCAAAAGTTATACTCTACTTCAATTACAAAATATTATTGATAAAAATTATATGAATACTTGCACCTTTTGCCTCTTGGTTCTGCAGATGATGAAGAATAGCTTTGCATTGACTTTAATAGCATTAAAGACCAGGCTTTACATAATCATGTAACCAAAATAAACCCACATCCCTGAAACTTCCTTTATTAACAAACTTTTCTAGATGACCCATAATGATTTCCTTTCAAAAAAGCTACCTCGTAATTATAATGGAAAGCTAAGCTGAATTTCAGCTGAAGAAGCCAGTACCATACGGCACTTCACGAAAAAGGAGGATTAGCTAGCTAATATGCCAACCCTTCTGCAACTCTAATTCTAGAAATGCATATAAGCAGAGCAGAGGCAACTACACCCTGCTTCAGCGGGCACGGCTGAGGCACTTGCCAAGTCCAGAGTGGATGCTGGGTTAGACTTTTTTCACAACTGTGCACGGAGTCTGAAATGTTGTCACTGGAAATACCAACACATCATATGTGCAGGGATATTTGTCCTTTCTATGACAATAAATACTCCTTGAAATTGTATTATTCAATCCATTTTCATGTGAGATCTTCATACTGAATATCCCAACCTATGCACACATGTTTTGAAAAAGCTTTAAAAATTCTTCAGTGATGTCAGCAGGTTTTGCATTTTAAAAATGTTTATCTTTTACAAAAGCCCACGGAATACCTCAATGTATAGAAATAACAAAATGTCTCAGTGCAGTGTAGGAGCAGAACTAAGGCTATTTGATGAAGAATGACCCAGGAAGGATCTTAAGTTCAAGCTGCAACAGTAAAATGTTACACCTATTTCATGCACCCACTGACTTTTAACAGTTCAGAAGAAACACGAAACGATTTCTCTAGGAAATCTATTTAGTGATCAACCTACATGATGACATTTTATCCCTAAGGACAACAAAAAAAGGAAAGCAGTAAATGACAGAATGATGACCGAGTGAAAGCATCAAGCCTTACTAACAATGAAACATTGATACACCAACTAAAAGTATATTCAGGTGACTAAAGGTCAAAAAAAAAAACCCCAAAAGAAAGTGAGTTCCATCCTTTTCAGGACCTTACATTGAAAGGCAGCTTCATATAACATTTTTTTTTGTGCCTGCTATTTCTTAGGGTTGTAAACCGCTCCGCTATCCTCCAAATGACATGTGCCAGTCATTCTAAGAGACACTGCCATCTGCCACTACGTCACATAATTGTGACATCTTACAAGATTCACAAAATGCATGTAAAATTCTAACTTTTTATTCTGGCCATGTTTCAAATAAATGGCCAATGATACATGATCTGTATTATTTATGAAGCATTAGAACTGTGACATAGTTATTGGCAACCCATCCCTTAAATTTGGCACGAATTGTATGTGAATTGTTACCACAGGAAATAAGGAAAAGGAAAAGAAAGGAAAGGAAATAAGCCAACAGGTATAAACTCACTAAATAATAAATCGGACACATGAGGTAGGTACTTTGTTTTACACATGATACATGACATGAATACATTTCACACTTTGTCTTGCCTTGTATTGGTGATGCTACTCTTTTCTGCAATCCCAGGTCACCCACCATGTACTATATTAGAGTTCCCTCTACTGGCTGAGTTACTGAAGCTGTTCCTTAAGAATTTGGTAAGTAAACTTTTACTCAACTTTTACTCACTCTCTTTACTGACTTGAAGTTCTTACACTGGAAAATGAAAGCCGTCTCTTGGTGACATATTGAACCAGAAGACTAACCCACTTAGCCTGGAGAAGAGAATGGTCTGGGGAGACCTAATTGAGGCCTTCCAGTACCTGAAGGGAGCCCACAAGAAAGCTGGAGGGGGACTTTTTACAAGCGCATGAAGTGATAGGACAAGGGGTAATGGCTTTAAACTGAAAGAGGGTAGGTTTAGATTAGATATTAGGAAGAAATTCTTCCCCATGAGGGTGGTGAAACACTGGCACAGGTTGCCCAGAGAAGCTGTGGATGCCCCCTCCCTGGCAGTGTTCAAGGCCAGGTTGGATGGGGCTTTGAGCAACCCGATGTAGTGGAAATTGTCCTTGCCATGGCAAGGGGGTTGGAACTATACGATTTTTAAGGTCACTTCCAACCCAAACCATTCTATGATTCTATGATACACACAGCAACAGATTTCTCTAGTCAATTGCCTTAGAAGGAACATACTGCTCAGTTCACTAAATAATGCAGTGTGCAATACAAGAAGTATTGAACAGGGAACGTATTCATTCTACAATAGAAGCTTAGAAAGATTCCATGATCTGAAAGACTCAGGGAAATGTGAAGACTTGAAATGGAAATAGTATGTTTATGTCAATGATATACAGCTTGCATATGCACAGATAATTGCTTAGCCAACACTTCAGAAAGTTATATTGGTTGGACAAGAATTCATTGAAGTGAAGGAGGATTTAAAATCCGACTTCCTTAAGGAACTCTGCAAGTTAAATTAGGACTAGTCAAGACTTTTACTGCATTCTAATAAGAAGAGTAATTTCTTGGACATGGTAATTTGCAGCTGTTTAAAGTTTAAAAACCTCTGCTACCACTCATCTCTTTCATCTTCAGTAGGAATACACTTTTAGAACATATTTTGACAATTGTTTTTCTGGAACTCAAAATAAAGAGTGAGCAAGATGCCACTCACAAGCTTTGCAGGATTCATCACTTCCTGAATCTCAGTGATTATGCCTGAAAATCGTGGATGAGTTACTAAAATTCTTGGAATTTCACCTGGTACCTGAATGTTCACAGCACAGAAATACAGGAACATGTTTATCATTTTCAAAAGTATATGGGGACCACTGCCACACCATCAGGAAAAATCTACTTACTAAACTGTTACAAAGGAAATATCCTGCTTTGAATATTAACTATTGGAAAATTGTAAAATATCAAGCAGCCATAAGGTCCTTTCTAACTTCACTCTGATGCTAGCTTATCACACAGAACTGAAATGCACAATGAAGTCTAAATTAGGCTTAACTTTTATTTCATATACTAGCTGAGATCCACCGTCTGGTCTTTGGGAGCTCAAACATCACTGCTTAATTTTAGGGCTTTATGTACTTTTATGTCCAAATACTCCACAGGAGGACATTCACACAGTCTGAATGTCAAGTATCTATGTGGAGGAGTGGAGGTGAGAAGGAACTGCATACAAATTACAGATGAGCTAGGAAACAGTTGCACAGCATCAATGATTCCTCCAGTCTTAATGAAGCAGGGATAGATGACTAGAGTTGCACATATTCGGATTTGGTCCCAGACTGAATTTGCTTTTAAAAGAAACACCTAATTTTCAAAGTTTTTGCAAAGATAAAGTATTAATTGGATTTTATAGAGTCAAATTACATGCTGCAACAGATTCCCAAATCCATTGGAGTTGTGTGTTCATTCAGTGCCAATGTAACAGACCACACTTGTACCCGGAACTGAGTCATTCTCTCCTGACTAGTTATGTCACAGATGAGAGTCCATATCTTAAGAATATTTAATGATGATATTATGCAGGGCTTTGCATTTTTAAGATCTTAAATTCAGTCCTTGTTCTTCTCCATGTACCTATATGTATCTGCGTGGTTTCACTTGTGTCAACAGGACAAACTCACAGGTTTAAGCTAAATCTCCATTCAACTGCTGCTACTACATCAAGGTTTTAGCTGTTTTTTTAAGGATTGATCTATTTTGGTGTATTCAGTAAACTTGCACAAGATTACATTATACTTAAAAATAACCAGGCAATTTCATATATTATCTGATTTAAAATAGGTGCAAAGATAGACTATTTAGTGTCATTGCATGTATTAAAATAAGGCTGACTGGCCTGTATTATGAGCATGCATCCTTCACGAGCTGAGGTGGTAGAACACACAGATAGCTGGAGTGTTTGCAACATATTCTGGAACAGAGATGAGAAAGGATAAAGCAAAAAAACCAAATGAGGTTGGAAGCATAGCATCCAAGTCAGGGTCCAGTTTAGCAAACCCATTTATAAAGCACTCATTCTGCACACAAGCCATCTACTATTGAGATGATAACACCAAATGATCCAATTGATCCGTAAAGAAAATGAATAGCCCAGAAGAATGGAATGACCTATGTGTCAGTTAAACTTTTTGTTTCCATCTGGAAAATTGAAGTGATTGAGATTTTCTATAAATTAAAAAAAAAAAAAAAGCTATGGAATAACCTTGCCTGCCCCTCTTAAACCCATTTTTATTTCAGAAAGTCCAGGAAACAGGTTGAAATATAACAGAACATTTTTGTCAACTAGGAGGTCAGTGTACCTTCTCACACAGATAGAATTCTGCACCCTTGGATTCATGCTCCTTGTCAAATGTAAATGCGAAAAATGGAAGGTTTTAGCTAAACAAACCGAAAAAGTGAAAAGACAGGCAGCCGGATGACAGCATCAAACAACTGCCTTTGCTGTGAAACTGCCGACCTGGGCCTCCAATAACATGACAGTGGTAAAAACAAAGAGGTGCTATATGCTTTGTAGTATTGAGGATAACGGTAGGAAGTTCATGACACCAAAGCATGCAGAATGAAGGCCAGAAAAGGTTTTACAGTTGTACTGACGAAATACAAGAAGTCTGGTTTTAGGTGACCTTAACATTAGTATAGCATGATATGAATTAATTTTGTTCAGATATGCCTATCCTTTCAAATGGATTTAAATCCAAACAATCCTCCTAAGGAAACACTCTCTTTAACATTAAAACAAAAATGCCTTATGCCTAATTCATCTTGATGCTTAGGTTTCTCAAATGAAACTGTTGCCTAAAGATAACGTTTGCTGTATATGATAATTGCAAAAAGAGGACCAGAGGAAAAGCAGAGAGGCACAGGTAAGCTGAGTTTTCATATACATGGGTTCAGACATGTTACTCTAAACATTTAAGTAGTGGAACATTTGAAAAAATTTGAATTTGGATGGCTGCACCAAGCACCCAGCTTCTTTGCAGTCACTCCTGACCTGCAGTAGAGAGTTCAAAAACATTTGGCATCTCATACATGTGTTGCCTTTGATGCCAATGGCTGTAGGAGAAGGGATTAGTGCTGTTTTGAAATCCCTCTTTCCCTGGCAAATCTGTGTTGAATATAACCACAAAGAGTAGAAATTATTAAGTGGAATATTTAGTCTTGTATGAAACATGAATATTTTTAAGATCCATTCAAAACAGGTGAAGATATATGGCTTTCTGCAGTATCAGCATGACTTTCCACCTCCTAAATTAAATACAATTTTTCACAGTCCTCGGAAAGCTTTTCTTTTTCAGTATGCATTTCTAGAGAACCATTATGACGCGTGATATACTGGGTTTCAATTAGATAGAGATGTGCTAACAAAGTACTGTATTATCATTTCATAGAACAACCAGGTTTTGCTAATTTGTTTCACACCAAACTTTCTAGCTTTAATTAGCAAGAGGAAAATACCCATTCAGTCTGATTAAAGATCCCCAGGTACACTCATGTCCGTCTGAGGAGGTTCTTGTGAAGATTACGATAATGAGTAATTACCTTAGGCTAAAAGCTGATTTTATTCCATTGTCTGGAATGAAGAACTTGAACTGATCCGTTTCAGGAAAGAAAAAAGAATGAAACATTAAATTATATTCAAATTCTGGTTGGACAGTAAAATTTACCTCTGAGTTTTCTCTCTATTGATACTTTTAAAAATATTCTTTTCCACGACATATGCTCATACTCTATATATGGTGGATGATAGAAACTCTCTCCTGCTTAAGACTGTCAGTGATGGTCTCCCTAGAAGTATTCACACACTCTGTAGTGGGTTTTTTTCTTTCTTTTTTTTTTTTTTTCTTTTTCTTTTAGACGCTGCATGTCTTTGATAGGTACTGACATTTTTGACCTAGATCTAAAAGGAAAGAAATTACAACTGCACCCTTAACTGCTTAGGAAACATGAATACATTTCTCAGATGTTAATTTTAGTGCCACTGAGCTCTCATGCCAAGTCAGATGCTTGATTTAAGGTTTCGTACAACCGAGAAGTACAGTCATAAAAAGGCACTTTCAGCTGACCTTATTTTTTTCTCAAAGACTTTTAATCCCTCATTACTAAGAATGAGAAGATGAAAGAAACCCTCACAGAAGCAAGGGTACGGCAGAGGCAGGCTTGCCATCTAACACGTCCCACAGAGAAATGGACAGCCTGGGCAGCACACAGATTGCCTCCACACAGGCTGAAAGGCAGATGCGCACCATAGTGAGCCCCAGTGTCTCGCCTATCCAGACTGGAGATCAACAGCTCTCTTGCATGTTATGCTCTTGGGCCTCCTTCCCACAGAAAAAAAAAAAAAAAAAAAAGAAAACGAAAAGAAAACCAAACAAAAAAAACAACCAAGCTGGGAAAGGGATGTGTGCTTGCCTGGGCCTTACCCTATTGTGGTATTTTGACAAGACTAGGTGCCTACCTAGATTTAGGAATGCCAAAAATTGTCACTGGTCCACGGGTCCAGACAAAATCTGAGTGCTACTCATAATCCTATTTTTTACTTTAAAAGGGAATAATCTCCTTCATTTTATTGGTCATGGTGGCCAGGATGCTGGAATGAGTGTGAATGTATGCATCTCTGTGATGTGTGCAATCAGAATGAAAGAGTAGACAACAGGTACTATCCAAACCACCCTTCTCATGGACACTCACTCTGCTGGGACAAAGAGGTACTCCCTACCTCTTGCACACTCTGTTTGGATTAACCTCATAAATGGTTCCATGATTTCTTATTGCCATAGAAAAATGGATCAGGATTAATCCTTAATGAAAATGTCTAACAAATGTTTTAAGTAAAATTAAGATATGTGGACAACATTGCCCTATTAATTTTTAATGATTTTTGCATATCATGCCAATTGAAATTATGCTTGGATGCAGACCACGTGTTAAATAGGATAGCAGTGGGGAAAGAGAAGAAGTGGGGAGCAACTCGGTTCTTTAAACCACTTGCTTCCAGACACTTCAGCTCTTTGAAACTGTAAAATATATCTAAAGCGGTTACAGAGTGATTGATTAAAGACATATACCTACTCTCCCTCAGCTGCAGTGTGCAAGCACTCTACACATTAGCATATTTTTAATCAATCTGACAGACGGAAACAAACTTCCCATGGACACCTCCACCTTCTCTTTGTATTGGTTCTGCATTTATTTCTGCTTTAAAGGGTAAGCTTGTATCTCAATGTTATCAGGTCACTATCAATGTCACCTAGCTTTGCATCAGGACAAAAAATGTTCATTAATGAAACTGCTGTTTCTTCAAATGAAAATACTCCCCTGTAGAGTCATCCTGCTGTGTCTATAGTTTTCTTGAGAGAAGAGAGGCTGTGGAAAAGGCTGCTTTATCCACAAAGGCACTTTCTGAGCATCAACAGCCAAACTCTTGCTCCTGGTGCTGAGTTGTTTGATCACAAATAAGTGCCCACAACAACCTTGCTGCAGGGTTCAGGACGGCTGTGAGACTCAATACCAAAATCCTTCCGTGGAAGGGCATTTTTAATGAGTTGTTATTACTAGAGGATTTTAATTTTCCTGAGGTGGAATGCTGGTGTATCAGCTTCATGAAGCTGACATCTGTGGTTATTCTGATTCATTTGGAGTGGACTCATGTCTGTGTTTGCCAAAATCCACAGCTGTTTTACCCAAAGTAAAACCTCCTGTGGAAGACAGGCACTTGCATGTCCAGTTATTCAGTCAAGTGGAGATATGCCTTTTCAAAGTCTTTAAGGCAGATCCCTATAAACACTGAAAACAAAAATGCTATACTGTCACTCACACAGTGAAAGCTAATTTACTGCACAACAAATGTATCCATGGAATCATGCTTTCTACCTCAAAAAATCTTATGCCGCTTGGTTTTTTTCTGATGTAAAGGCCTCCTATTGTGCATTGCTGTCTCTTATCACTCAGTCATTCTTTCCAAATAAAAATAATCCAGTGAAAGTTCTGGACAATCAGATAAAACCATGTCTTTGAAAGAAACAATGTTTTCCCACCTAAGGTGGTGAAGAAGAGAAAAGATCTGAGTAAAGACACAATACCAGAGGCATTATATCCAAAGAACTATGCAAGAAGCCCCTCTTTGTTCTCTGAAGTGACCTTCACTGCCTACTGGTACCTGACTATAACAAAATAGTATCTCACTTGGGAAAAAGACGTGGTGATTCCCACGGCAATAAACTCCTTACAATCAAGCTGTGAGGAACTACAAGATCACTAGCAACCTCCTGGCTTCCACGAAGGGCTCCTCTCCAGCAGGAGGAGTCAATTACAGCTGCCGAATTTTAAGGCTTTTTTAAGGATTTGTATCTCTAAATACCTTATCTTCATTGAGTTAAAGTGGTTCCCTGGACAGAGAATGGTGGTAGTTTCGGCAAGTCACTTCCCTTCAACTCACCGGAGGTAACTGAGATGGGTACCTGCCGTGTAAGATGGAATGGGAACCTCACTAAAAAGCTTCTTACAAAACAAGCAGTCTAATTATAGCCATTGACTAAAGACAACAGGAAAAACCAAAAACAATGCCTCAGGTAATTACCCAGAGGCTTCTCATAATCTCCTTGCACCTGTGGTTTTGTAGTTCTTTCGATTAGGGATTTTTACTGTACCAGCTGCACAGGCACAGAAAGAAACCCAAAACCAACAGCACAGTTTGGACTGTTGTTCCATTGTATCACTACCTCGACTGAAATATAACTTTAGCAGAGGGATTTTGTTTTTTTGGTTGGTTTTGGGTTGGGGTTTTTTGGCTTTGTTTTGTTTTGTTTTTTGGTTGCATTTTTGGCTTTTTTTCACTTTTATACAGGAATACTGAACTCTTCCTTAGGTCTTAGCAATTTTCTAAAAAGGGCCAGTACGCAAAGTTATTCCAGATGCAAGAGAAGAGATGGAGAAGAGCAGAAAGCCTTAGCTACCCCAAATAGACCATTAGAAGTTATTAGATGGCATGTTAAGCAAGTTCATGTTCTCCATAAACTTCATGGGTCAGGTAGCAAATCGGCTTTGAGCGTAGCTTGGGCTATGCAGGTCACTTTTCACTAAAATTTCTGTGGTTCAATACTCTCATCTGGCCTCTCAAATGGCCAGTGTATTACCTTGTATAGGGAAAGCAAAACATGCAGACAGCACTGAGAACTTTTTAGGAAATTTCATTCAACACACATAGCGAAAAACAAAAGAAGAGAAATAATGAATGTAATACTCTGAAGGCACAGTATCACACATAATTATTTTTTCACCAAATAGTTTTTTGTAACCATAATAAAAATAACATTGTTCTTTAGTGTTTTGCATTAATAAAGATCAAGTGATAAGCAGTATTTGTGAATGAATTACCAGAAGGTACTGCGGTACTCATGAAGCAATGTGTTCTGCAGGAAACAAGTAGATCGAAGGATGTCCAGATACAGCAGACCAATTGGATATGCAAAAAACTTAATTAAAATTAGCAATAATTCCTTAGGCCATTTCCTCTTAAGTAAATATTCTGCATCTTTCAAATTTCTACATGATCTACTGTGACAGTTTTGGAAGGGTTGCTCTTCTTAACAGATTGCAGTCTAACCCCAAAATAAACATTTAATAAAATACCATTTTTAATGGAACAGTTCATTTAATCTTCTAGTGGAGCCTATTAAAAACACATTCAGTTTAGAAACAAATAAAAGCGACATTACTGAAGGCTTCAGTTTAGGAATTCAGATTTTTCCATTAATTAAAAAGCTCTGTAGTTATCCCATTGGCTTTAATGAAGGTATTGTTGGTACAAACCTGATTTTTTTTCCAGTTACTCCTAAATTTATTTTTCTCTTTGCCATTTTTTTTCTCTCTGTTACTTTATGTCCAGTGATTATGGTAGTATTGGATCTGATGTTTTGCTGCGTAATGTATTTTACTATTTGGATACAAAAAGCTGGAGATGTGCAAACTGTGTGCTGGCATCAGTATTCTGTCATGTTTCATCTAGAAAAGGGCAAGGGACTGTTACTCACTTTAAGTATGGAGGAATTGTTCATCTTGCGTCTCTCTAGCTAAGTCTGACCAGGGTAACCAAGGCAGCACTTTCACAATTGAAACACTTTTAAGTTAAGAGACATTTAAAAAGGAAAAATATAAAAAGTGTTACATTCCACAATTCCATACTCCAGAAATTTCTAGAAAACAGTGGCTTTAAACACAATTTTCAGATAAATAATGTTGGAACAAATGCTGTTTGTATGCATTGCTTTCAGGTTTTGTTATGTGGGCTATTTAAGAATTACCGAAAAAAAGAAGAGACAGTTGCCACACATGTAATTGCACCACTGAATAGGGCTTTCTCAGAGATAGCTGAAAGCAGAACTCAAGCTGTTAAAAAGTTCTCTTGAAATGTCATAGGCACACAAAAAAAGAAAAAGGGTGAAGTAGTCTCTGAGAGGTACTATGTCTTTTTGTGGGGAAAAAGCATCTAAAATGGCAGAAGTACATCTGGAGAGGACACAGACACTGCAACCTCCCATCCTGGTAGCACTGAGGGCAGATCACGCACAGAATGGTAGATCAAGAATGGTAGATCAAAGAGACGGTCTGTGTATTTTTGGAAAGAATCCCTACCCAGCACACCACTGAGTACCCACATCCACTGCTCCTTATTACCTTCTCCCCTGATAATATCACTGCTTCTCTGACCCCATTTACCTTAAATGAAGCTTCATGCTATTTTGGATGAAGGGGAAAATTCACTTTACTAATTAGAATACACATTTGTAATACATGTGAGTTAAGGAGGACAAAAAGGACCAGGAGGCCTTGAAAACATCATTAAATGCCATGCCCCACTACTGGAAACATGCAAAATTACAAATAAAAGACTTCTCCATACATTTTTGTTCATGTAGGCTATAACTTTGCAGAAATGCAAGAATAAAACAATGATGTCATCAGACAACAAGACATTTTAACAACTCAAAATTGTCAACAATTTTGTTCAACATTTTTCTAAGGGCAGCAACTCAAAATGATAAATGACTAATTATAGCTATTCTTAGAGTTTATTTAAGTTCTCTTAAATTAACAGAAAAGAAATAGTGCCCCCACCCAAAACAGTGCCTTCCCTTCCTCAAAGGTGTGTTTCTGTTCTTGCCTTCCTCACTTTGTTTAGGAAATTGCTCACTTGTGACATTTCTATCACTAAGATTCACTAAACTCTAAGGTGAGTTCTCATTTCTTAGCATCATTATTAATTCTTCCCCCTTTTCATTTTCATCCCTGTTTTTAAAAACAAGGTGACACAAAAGTTTTCCTTGTGATTTATCATAAAGAGAAGCTAATTATTTTATGGATACTATTTCTCACATTCAATTACTGTTATTTAATGGACCAAGGCCTGCATTTTTATTAGGACTGAGTCAATACTAATTTTTCCTCTGATGTACTCTAGAAATCAGAAGTTCTAAGTCACTTGAGGCATGACAGAATTGCTTATTTACCTTGGGACTGCTCTGACACAGAGAACCGAAACTGCTCACGTTCAGCTCAATCACTTCTTTGCTAACCTGCAACATGGCACCCTTGGTATCCCTCCTCTAATTAGTGTGCAACTGGGGCACTTGGGAGCATGTATCTTGGTTCGGGATTTTTATACACACAGACACGGCTACATGGGCGTCTGCACTAAGAAATTTCATTTCTTTATGACAAAGAGCTTCTTAGCTTAGTACTGTTTTTTTACAATTTAATCTGTTCCTGCTGTTCACTTTGTAGTCAAAGGTTATGTCTCACACACAGGTTGCGCACAACATCCATTGCAGGAATGCTCATTTCATCATGATCTTTCAGTGCATCCGTTTTAGCTCACCTCTTCTGTTTCAAATCTAGGTGACACACTAATGGGAAGCCAAGAAAACACGTACCATTGTATCACAAGGAGTGGAAGAACTGTTTGACATGCAGTTATCTCAGGTAACACCCTAGTGACCCTAGTCACACTTCTAAGTTGCTTTTTCTCTCAAGCAGATTAACTTAATTTTGCATGTTTGTCTTTTTTTCTTCAGCATTTACCCATCATCTCATTGCTTTTACTGAATGTTTATTCAATTTCAAACTGTCCTGATTCCCATTCAGTTTACATTTATTTTTCACTTTCCTGGTGACAGGATTATCTTTCTTACAAGTCTAGTAGACATCTTTCTCTGACCTGGAAAAGCCACAGTTCCTGTCAAAATCCAGCTCCTCATTCACCTCAGCCCCACAACCTTGCCAGTTTGCTGTCAGAAGCTCTGTTCCACTTCAGCTAAGGCTCAGAACAGAAAGCAGAATGCTATTTTTCTTGCAATTACTTTTGAAGTCAGTAATGGGGTCATCAGTAATTAACATCTAGAACATTCCTGACCAATTCTGCTTTTATTAAAACAGGGAAATCTGTCATCCTTCTGCTTCGAGGTGGGTTACATATTCCTACTTATTAAAAATCAGGAGACTAACACCCACTACTTCTAAGCTAGGTGGAAATCGTCAACTTTTGCTTTTGAAATGAGAGCTGCTGCTTACTGCCTTTCACCCTTCCAGTGTCCTGAAAAGAAAATGATAGGGCCGCACATCTTTCATTCCTGCCTGACGGACAAATTTTAATTAAAGTTGAAATTAAAAAGGAAAGAAATGAGTCAACTGTAATAGGAGTATTTATTTTATGAGAATTAATTCAAATAACATAAAATTGCAACCTATTTATAATTTTTTAATACTTTTTTTTTGCTATAAACACTTTATTTATAGTAATAAATCAATTAATACTTAACCACCACTTAAACCATGGCAATACCTAACCATTTGGTTGTTACACCTCTGAACTTTATGGGATGAAATGATAAACTAAATTTACAGATTTGGCTAGCTGGTAATATCTACATCATTTATTTTTTCAACACATATGAAAAATAAAACTGAATAATACTAAAATGTAGTTATATTTCTGAAGCTCAAGCCACTCTTGCTGATTCACATTAGGAATCTCAGATTTTTGGCACTTCTTAATGTTAGGCCAGAAAAACTAATCTCAGTGTATTGAAAAACCTATACAATGCATCCCCAGCAAATAATTCAATTTAAAGAAAAAAGAATTATTATTTACAATTATGAAATCGAGAATCATCTTGTAACTAAATTATGAAATTAAAAACCATCTTGTAACTAATGAAATGAAAAATCTTTCCAGTTTCCATGGGTGGCTAATTCAACAAGAAGAAGTGTAGAGGAACAGCCCCATGCACCAGTGTATGCTGGGGGACAGCCAGCCAGAAAGCAGCTTGGCAGAAAAGGACCTGGAGGTCCTGGTGCACATCACGTTGAACATGTGCAACGTGCCGTTGTGACAAAGAACGTGAATGTTATGCTGGGCTGCATAGGCAAGGTACTGCCAGCAGGTCGACAGAGATGATCCTTCCCCACCTCTCAGCACTGAGGTCACACCTGCAGTGCTGTGTCCAGTTCTGGACTCCACAGTGCAAGAGAGACATGGACATAACGGGAGAGAGTCTACTGAAGGGCCGTAAAGACGATGAAGAGACTGGAGTCTCTCTTTTCAGGAAAGGCTGAGAGTGCTAGAACTGTTCAGCCTGGAGAAGAGAAGGCTCAGGGGGTTCTCACTGAGGTATACAAATACCTGAAGGGAGGGTGCAGAGAGGACAGAGCCAAGCTCTTTCTAGCAGTGCCCAGGGATAGGACCAGAGGCAGTGGCACAAACTGAAACACAGGAGGTGCCCCCTTGAACTTAAGCAAACACCTTTTTACTGTGAGGGTGACTGAGTGCTGGCACAGGTTGCCCAGAGAGGTTGTAGAGTCTCCCCCCTTGGAGGTATTCAAATTCCATCTGGTCCTGGGCAACCGGTTCTAGGTAGCCCTGCTTGAGCAACAGGGTCAGACCAGATGACCTCCATAGGTCACTTCCAGCCTCAGCCATTCTGTGATTCTGCAATTATTGATTGCAAGTAAAGATGAATTTCTCGTTTTCTCTGCTCAATTGCTAATTGCTCTATGAGGAAATTTTCAGTGGCAAATTGCCCTCATTGTTAGAAATTTGAAACATTCATATTGGAAATAAAATTCTACCTTCAATTTCCAGCAGTTGGATCTTGAACTTGAACCCAAAGATGGGTTACTCAGGTGTCTCTCCAGGAAAAGAGAAAACTAATTAGTGTCATTAGTGATTCTGAAATGCTCATATAATAAATCTGTTCCCTAACTGTGTTCTTTGGCACGCAGATGCCAGCCACCACACTGAACAGATGAATAACCAATCATCTTTTCATTTTCTGCCTTGGAAACAGTGAAAATTACCGAGAAAAGTGAATGTTAAGTTTTTTCCAAAGAGATTATTTTGAAATTACTCCTGAATTGAAATCATAAGCAGAAGTAATTTGAGATTGCTTCTGTTGTGCTATAAAAGATTCCAAACAGGGGTAATTTTACATCTTTCAGGTTCAGCGCTCTAAAGAATGGGCCTCCTAGTGTGGTGACATTTTCCACACACTATGTGCAGACTGGGGGTAACAATGGAGTGATTCCTTCCTCACTGTTATTACTCTGCAACTAGTCAAGCAATTTTCTCTGGCAGATGCACAAAGCAGAAAGATCACACCCTTCCATGCTGCTAGTACTGAGGGTATGATGAAAAACAAAATCTAAAATACATAGAAACAAGACAGAGACAATATGACACGATGTTGTAATTCACTCACAAACATTTTTTAGCTGGGTCTAACTCACATTCTTTAAGGCCCACTGAAACATTGTTGAATTAAAAGCATTCTCATTAGATTCCTTTGCCATGACAACAGCTTGGAAGAGGTTTCAGAGCAATTTTATAATACAGTTTTTGCGATGTGACATACTATTTTCACGCAATTGTGAAGTATGCTCCAAGAAAAATATTAAAGTGACTGCATCTTTATGGTACAAGGTGTGGCAATAACAATCACCTGTTCCTTTGTTGGTCTCTGCTGCATGCTGGAAGTGACCTTGATTCTACTGTCTTTGATTTCAGATGTGTAACTCACATTGTTGCTAGTTAGCCAACAGTATAAAGCTCATAGGAGACCCAACTGCCTAAATGCTCTTACAAACAACATTCTTTTAAAGAAAACAATGCTGTATTTAAATGCAAGCTAAGAAAAAGTCCCCAAATCATTGAACTTCTTACCTATGAAAAGTATGAACAATTTTCATATGTGGCATCATAGAAGCAACTGCACCATTGTATTTGTTTACTGTATTTGAAAGGACAAATGTTACATATATTTGTCCTATGCCTCTACTAAAATGTGTCTTTAGCAATTGACTTGAAGAAATCACACTAAGTTACTTGCAGTAAACTCTCTGGGCATCTTGTGAGTGGCAGAGGTGTTTCACACACATCAGGAAGTGATATGGAACTCAATGATCTAGTCTTTGGGCATTTTGTATGTTTAGCAATTACACGATCCAGTTCATATGAGAATGTCATCTTTAGTCACTGAAAAATATTAGGAAAAGTAAGCAGAGTTTGTTGTTCTTGTTATTTAAACAAATAAGCACCCTGAGATAAAGCTGTCTTTTCTTTTTCTATGCTCTGTCTTCTGCACCTGCACATTTGATAAATGGATGAGATGTCAGGTAATTTACTCCCTAGTCCAAGAGAAGTTTTGCATACTACCCAAACTTTTTTTTGTTTTTTACTACTGGCTCTACCCACTGACATAGATTAACAGGATATTACCATGTTTGACAGTCAAGGAAAAAACGATGTCCTAAGATTTTTTATTATGAGCATATTTCACCAATATTTTATTTGTGGCTCACAGCAAACTAATTCTGAGTTACAGTATGTGCTCTTTTAAAATTATCAGAAATACTATGAAGCTGTCAAGGTTCAGCTGGTTGATTTGAGGGAAGCGTTAAGTCATTATTTTAACTGTACTCTCAGTATTGAGCTCTTCTTGTTGTATGGGACAAAAAAAGAAAAAAGTATTAATCAGACTGCAAGAGTCAATAAAACTAAGACATCAAAACTTTAGAACTCTATGTTTAGAAATAGCAGCATCTGCTGTGACATACATAATTTTTAAGACTTCACATGAAAAATGTGCAAAATATATGTACATTTCTGACTTGCATTCAAAATCAAAGAGATGAACCACATACATCAAATCCAAAGGGTTGGAAAATCATGTAAAAATCAGCTCTGGTCCTCTTCAAAACTAGTGTCCAGATACTGAAATGTCAAGGGTTTTCTTGTCCACCAAGGCTCAGTTTCTAAATTCATTCAGACCACCTAGGATTTGACCCATTCCCTACCCAGCACCTGTCCCCAGTTCACACAGGAGAACAAGGGGTCATCTGTCGGGGGCTTGCACAGCTAACCCTTGGCAGAATGGCCTGGGTAACCAGGGCTGTTAAGAACATCTGAGCATGTGTTTTCCAAAAACTATATTAAAGAGGAAGATGAACATTAGCAAGATGAAACAGTAATGGGGAGCTGTAAGTAAGCTTTCAAAACGAAGAAGCCATCAGCTTTAAAGAAGCGTAAAAGCAACATAGAAACTTGTAACACTGGGGAGGGACCTGGGCGTGGGGACAGCAGCAGCCAAAACCGGGTCTATTGCTGCCAGCAGTTGCCCCATGGCATCATGAGCTGCCTCCCCATGTGGGGCAGTGCCAAACCTGCACCCCATCAGAGAGGTGACAGTGTGGGACACGGCACCTGGGCACTCACACCAGGCTGTGACTGGGACCCGCAGGAGTGGTCACTGGCTGATCCTAGACAGTTCATCCAAAATTGCCAGAAAATGGCATGCTGCTAATAAATTAATAAACTGCTTCAATCCTGGCTTGGTTTGAACTACTTGATCTGACCAAGTTTTCCCTGTAACAGGCATGTATGGGATCCCATCTGCCTGTCCTAGCCATCTCAGCTTTGCCTAAATTTTAAGCACTTAGTGAACCAGTTTTCCCCGAGTACCTTAATGAGCTATGTAGTGAATAGAATAAGGTACGTGTTTTGAAAGGTCTCCCCGACTAATTTAGGCGTAGGTACTCAAGTGGATATGATCTTCCTCTGGGGGTCTTCAACAACATGCACAACTTACCTTTGTCTATATAAGGTACCTTTGCCTTGTGTCTTGACTAGGTGCCCACATGACCAAGATTCAAGTTACATACATATGAAACTGGACTGGGACTTCACCTAAGGTTGGTTGAGATGATCGAAAATCTCAATACAAAGAATTATAACGTTTAAAATAACTCTAATCCTACAATTTTATCCAGCTGGAAGTTGCCCAATATCTTCAACAACTACTCATTTTAGTGCAATAGATGGCTTGAATTTTAAATTAAAGCTTTATTTTTGAGGCATTTGCTTCCTGTGAGAAACTGAGAAGACATCGACAAATATAAAAACTGTATGTATAGGTTGCTGATGAACATCTTCACATAGACAAAGATAAGTGTGTTACTGTTGATGCACTACCTGCTCGCTCACCTCTTACATTTCAGTCTGTACATCAGAATTTTACAAGGATGTTGTTAAGTCCCGAGACACTAGAGATCTTTTTCAGAAATCCTGACAGGCCCTTAATTATACATGTCCTGGAGGACACTGGTACAACACCAATTTTGTTTCCTTGGTTACTAACTCACGTAATCATAATGTATATATTCTACCACAGCATTATTATGACATGCTAAAGAAAGCATGTCATTATTCAGGCTGGCAAACACTTAATAAAAACCAGCTGTACATGACTTTAGATTATTTAAATTATGTCAAGCATTCTCCCTTCATTTGACTTAAAGAAAATGGCAGCAGTATGTCAGAGAATGCACATAAACTAAATTAGGATTACATTAATTATATTTTTGGCAGTATTATCTTTATAATCAGCTGTATACAGTGATATTTCAGAAGCACTGATAAATGTCAATGTCTTGTCATGAGTACTGTATGAACACAAAAAAGATTCAGCTGGCCAGAAGTAGCTTGACAGATCCTTGACCTCTTTACTAGGAAGGGAAAAAATGTCTCAGAGTCATAGCAAACATATTTGCAATCTCAAACTTTCATTAGCATACAATAACATACTTCACCTACCTCAGCTTTTTCCCTTGTTCATTTTTACCTCATGGCAAAAGGACAATAACTGTTTTTTACTTGCATATGACAAATAGATTTTGTCAATGTCTGTTTAGCTATAAGGTGTTTTCTGAGATACAAAATGGATGTCTACAAAAAACATACCTCAGAAAAGCCAGACTTAAAGAGAATGTTTACCTCGGGTTTTATAGCTTCATAACTTTATCACATTTTGGGAGCAAGGAAGAAACGTAACATAAGGTAAGGGGATAAGTATGATCCATGGAGTTGGAACGGATGTGTGTCAGAGCAGAGAAACTCCATTAATTCCTACTGCAGGCAGAGTTTCATTTTCCATGGAATAAAAGTCAATGGACAACAGTGCTGCTGATGAGAGCACTTTCCAGTTTTTTACACCTCATTTGGGGCAGAGGGAGTGGTGCTGAGTTGTTCACCCGCTGAGGAGTGAGGAGCCACAAAATAGCTCCAGTACTTGTTCGTATTTTTTTTAAATTTAAAATGAGTTCTGCTCATTTTCCAAAGGTTTTCCTTTAGCTCCCTTCAGAATTAACTTAGAACCAGTTGAAGATCACTTACATAATATATACAAAAGATTTTCTATAAAATGTTGGATGCAAAATCATTACAAGTGAGGCACAGCTGGGATCCCATTGCTGCAGGGTTTCTTTTGCCTGTCCAAACTCACCTTAGAGAAAAAAGTCCTGAAGAAGAATCAATTGTAGTATGGTTTGCTTCATATGTACTTCAAAGTGAATTAAGTTTTCTTGATAATTTGGTGGATAAAAGACTAACTTTTGAAAAAGCTATCTTTGTCAAAGGGCTTTTTGACAGCTAAAGAATTTAAAATACCTGCTGAAGGAAAAGATGAAAAATTTACCAATCAAAAGTGAAACTAGCACCATGAATGCAAGGGGTAAAATAACAGAATAGTGATGCTGGGGGAAAAAATCATCCTCTCCAACTTTCCATACCTAGACATTTGTGCCTAAGATGCCTCCTTAGCCTATGTATATCATTAGTGAAAAGAAATAAGCATTTTTTCTAAGGCAGATGTCAAAACAGATCAAATGCATTATTTGAACTACACTAAGAAATAAAACAAAACAAAACCACAACTGTACAGTACGGTCCTTGTTGCCTAAAAATAAGACCAAGCCAATACTAAGTGGGATGTGACCAAAGAAATATCTTGGTACTGAAGGAAGCAGTATCTACTGATAGAATCCCAAAGTGCTGGCTTTGGGGAAAGGATTATAGTAGTAGTAAGTAAAATATAAAGAAAAAAAGGCCTGGTAGTTTCTGACATCTAAAGCTAATGACTCCAAAAAGACAGACTGTGAACATGGTATTCATGCCAAGTTCAAAGCAGGTAATAAATAAATTCCATATACATTAGTATTTATATAGAAGAGAGATTCCTGTGAGGAAATCTGCTCATTAGACACTTGCAATCATCGTAGTTATGTGATCTGGAACAAAATTTTTATTACCTAAACTTGCACCAGGTGGAGAATACAACAACATTAAGCTTTGCCTCTATCAAGATGATTACACTATGGCTTAGAATGGATGCTCCTTAAAGCGATGAAGGGATGGCTTTGGGCTCCTGCAGGAATGAGGGAAGGTCTGTGAGGGAGAGGGAGAAGAGCATAAGGGAAATAAGAAGGCAATAGTATGTAGACTACAGCCTGGAAAGCGTGAAGGGAAATTATGCTTCTCTTGCTGTGCAGAACTGTTAGATCTGCGATGATAGCAGCTGTCACTGCCATTGATGGGTGGCAATGGAGCCAGGCAGACTGGAAATTCCTGCCTAACTCACTGAGTAGCTTTCTGAATCTATATGAAAGACACACACAGTTTAAGGCCCATTAAAAGGCTCCCTGGATAGCTTTTTAAGTATTTTTGAATGTTTTCCTTTGAAAGACTTTCATAAATCAAGACATTATTTTTATTATTGAGAATGTTCTGTAATCATTGAGCAATTCTCAAGTCTCAAGTCAGACAAACACATAAAAAGTCAGTCAATAAGAAAGTTAAAATGAGGATAAAAGCATAAATAAATGCAGCACTGTTCATTTTCTAGACTGATTTTCTTAGTAAGAATCCATGATGCAACAACACTTTAAAAACTTACTATCCAAAAATACGGAAATTCAGCAGAATGGTTTAATGTCCACAATTGAAATTCACAAGCAATGCTGCCACTTTCTCATAATACAGCATGCAAAATTTCCTGTGAATAAATTCTGCAATCAAGCCTCTTTCTTGATGGGGCTGCTTTCTGCACTTAGGGAGAAGTTTAGCAACCACATTGTGCCAATATAAAGGCTTCAAAAAAAGTACTAATGACAAATTAGTGGTTTTGAAAGCAGAAGCCTATATAAATAGGGTCAAAACTAACCAATATAGAAATGATTAATAAATATAATAAACAAGGCTTTCAGTAACCAGAAACAGAATTATAGAGATGGAAATGAATAAGTTTTACTAGTGACAATTCCCTATAGTGAAGAAAAGTAATTATGTTGGATTATATACACTGCATGGACGCTTGCTACTCAATGACCTAGGTGGCCTTAAAATCACCCTATCAGTAACTCCTAAAGAGAATCACTATTTCAAATTCTGCGTTGAGACTTTTGCATCTGAATTTCTAGGAGTAAATACCTAACTCAATATCATCAATGAAATATTCTTTATTTTTCTTCTGTTCTGGGTAAAATGGTATCTATTCAAAATAACAAAATCTTAAGGCTATGAACTAACAAGGCACTTTTCTCCTTCTGTATCATTACATTCATAATTTTTCCTTTTTCGGCAATGACAGTCTTTATGCAAATGACCTTTTAGAGGTCTGAGCATATTTATGTGATTTATTTGATGCCTGCAGCCACATTCTTTTTACTGTACATGATTTAACAGAATCTGCATTTAAAGCTACTTCTGTTTTGCAGAATTCCTCTTTCCTCCAAGAGACTTGGTGCATTGGGAGGGTGACCATCTGCACTCCTGTACCGAAGAGGTAACATTAAATAGTAGAAGTATTGTGTTTTATTTGCTTTGTAGAGCTCATTTTTCATAAAAAACAGTTATTTAATTAACAATTAATTTGAACAGTTATGTTCTAAATTAATTTACTCACACACTCGGAGGGAGTGGGAGGGGAACAGGATAAACAAAATTTCTCCTCTGGTATCAGGGAAGGTTTAATTCACTGCTCATTTTTTTCTTGGTACTAAACTGTGCTATACAAATTACCCTTCAGTTTTGGATTGACAAATTTTATCTTCATCTCCAAAGGCCCTTCTTCACTAGAAACAGGTGATGTGGGGAAGAAAAGGTGTTTGTGCTTATGAATACTCCCTCATTCTGCAACATGCCCTCCACTCCATTCACTAAATTTGTTATATTTTTAGGGGCTGGTGCTGTTTAGTATCTTAGTCGGCAACATGGACAGTGGAACTAAGTGCACCCTCAGCAACTTTGCTGATGACACCAAGCTGTGTGGTGTGGTTGATACGCTGGAGGGAATGGATGCCATCCAGAAGGACCTTGACAGGTGTAGAGGTGGGCCTGCGTGAACCTCATGAGGTTCAACAAGTTCAAGTGCAAGGTCCTGCAGGTGGGTTGGGGCAATCCCAAACACAAGTACAGGCTGGGTGGAGTGTGGCTCGAGAGCAGCCCTGAGGAGAAGGACCTGGGGATACTGGTGGATGAGAAGCTCAAGATGAGCCAGCAATGTGTGCTCACAGCCCAGAAAGCCAACCGTATCCTGGGCTGCATCAGGAGAAGCGTGGTCAGCAGGTCGAGGGAGGTGATTCCGCTCCTTTACTCCGCTCTCGTGAGACCACACCGGGAGTCCTGCGTCCAGCTCTGGACATAAGAAGGACATGGATGTGTTGGAGCGGGTCCAGAGGGCCACAAAGATGATCAGAGGGCTGGAGTACCTCTGCTATGAGGAAAGGCTGAGGGAGTTGGGGCTGTTCAGCCTGGAAAAGAGAAGGTTCTGGGGTGACCTTAGAGCAGCCTTCCAGTACCTGAAGGGGGCCTACAGGAAGGATGGAGAGGGACTTTTCACAAGGGTGTGTAGTGATAGGACAAGGGGGAATGGCTCTAAACTAGAAGAGGGCAGATTTAGATTACATATTAGGAAGACATTCTTCACCATGAGGGTGGTGAAACACTGGCACAGGTTGCCCAGAGAAGCTGTGGCTGCCCCCTCCCTGGCACTGTTCAAGGCCAGGTTGGATGCAGCTCTGAGAAACTTGGTCTAGTGGAAGATGTCCCCGCTCATGGCACGGGGGTTGGAACCAGATGATCTTCAAGGTCCCTTCCAACACAAACCATTCTATGATTCTATGATCTATACTTTTAAATCAACAACTGTCTTCAAATAATTGCTTGCATGGCACTTTGTACATGGAGATCCTTTACGATATAATTAAACTAATAAAAATCTAATAGATAAAAAAATTTAAAGTAACCATGCTCTGAAATTAATTAAAAAGTGAAACGAAGAAATACATTAATGGCCATTAAAACATTTTTTAACTCTAAGAAAGTTGCCTCATCTGCAAGATGTTCATTATCACAATTCCTCATATTCACAATTTCCTCTAGTTTCAGTGAAAATAAAGTCATATTTATCCTTTCACTTCTTACTAATGTGTATCCTACTGATTATCCTCACCTGAAGAGGTACCTGTTTTTAACAGAAGCTTCCAAAGCATAAAAGTAGATACATCTGTCTATTGCTTCTATTTTTCACTTATGCCACACACACACACACACAAAATTACCGATCGTAATTCTGGATACATATCAACTCAGCATATAAACAGCCAACCCTGAGAGCAACTTGAACTTCTGGTATGATAATAATGGTTTTATATCATGGATCAACATCAGCACTATTTTGCTGTTTGGTAGGAATTGATGACAATCACAAAACTCTAAACTATGTTTGAGGAAAAGCTTTTTTTAAGATGGGCTGAGATATCTTCCACTGTCCCTCAGAGTTCATAGAGTTAATGTTCTGTCTTTACAAGGTTAAAATATCAATGGAATGATCTATATCCAGGGTTAAACAAAATAACGACACAGTTCCTTTGAAGTATTTCTTACACAAAGATCTATGTTTTAGGAATGAAATTCAATAACCCATGACTTCACTAGGATTTAAACATATACTGAAACGTTTTGCTAATCTGGACTAAATTTTAAACTCATATCAAGAAGAATCCCAGTCCTGTCAATGGGGCTATGGGACTCAAACACATAAGTGAAGACGAACGGCTGTATTACATGTGGTATTGGAACTAATAGCTGAAAAAAATTCCTTCTGTCATCAAGCGCTGTCTATAGTCACAGGGAAAATACAAAGTGGCCTCTTTCATAAACCTAAAATTAGTTTCTTTTTGCTCCCGTAAAACCAAAACCCATCAGATTTTCAATAGTGCCATTAATTTCCAGCCTTAATGGATTAATATTCAGTTCTTACCCATTTCTTCAACCTCCTTTATATAATTTTTTTTCACTTTGGTATTCATTCCTGAATCTATCCATAGAGGGTGAATACAACCCCTCTTGTGTATTGATCTTTACTTTGCTAAAGTAATTAAGCTAAGTTATTTCAGTAAGACAGGCACTTTGCTCTGCTGATCAGCTTCATACATCTTCTGAGCGCCTCTTCCAATTTACATCTTTCTTGAACAGGAGCATGCAAAATAATACAAAGAATTTCACTCGCCATTCTCCTACACAGCAGCTTTATTCCTTCCTATCTTTCCATACAAAATATGACAATGAATTACAGATAGATTAGATACAGTGCTCTTCCTCAGCTGATAAAATCAATAATTCCATCAAAGAAATATCAGGTTAGTCTGATATTTTTAACCCTTCATGACAGTCAAGTTGTATTTTATCTCATTTTCCATTAACATCTATGACTCTGCTTCATCATCACTTCAAAATTATTTTAATCTTTTGTTTTCTATAGAGTTCAACAAATAAATATGTAGTTCCCTGAAACTTGTTTTTCTCCTAAAATGAGCTATATTTGCTATTTGTAGTGTTACTTGTGATGTTATAAATGCACTAAACATCCTTGATGTTAAACTTGCAATTTCATATTTAACTTCTTCAGAAGTTCATATGTATTGTGACTTATACTAAAATGCATAGAGAGAAATTATTACAGAGGGAGAGTAGAAACAAAACTTAAAAGCATTGCATGTAGTAATATGTCATTATCTGAAATCTACCTGGAGATTTTTTTTTCCTGCTCCAAGTAATTTTTCAGAGTTTGATTTTGACAATACTATCTAAATATATTTGATAGCACCTTCCACTTCTCATTACACTTCGTGACATGAAATCATGTTATGAATCTTCAATAATCTATCTTCACAAGAAACCTACAAGGGCTATTATTTCTCCTGTTTTCTATATGAATAAAATCTATATGCAGCAAAAGTTTAGTGACATTCTGAAGGTCACACAGGAAGCAAGAGCCATCCTAAAATGAAGCAAATACTTTATTCACCCTAAATAACTTTCACCTCCAACTACAGGTTGACTTTGATTTCTTACAGCACATACAGACAGATCCAGCATAAAATCCTGTGAAGCTCAGTCAAGTTCATATTTCATTTTGGGCATCTGAGATCAGCATATCTCAATCTGCTCCTGTTTTCACTATCTTTCTTGCAAGTAAACTGATGTTTGCATCTTGCCAAAACCAGAAATCTACAGATTCATGATCATTTATTCAAACATGTTTAATTTAAAACATGTTTATATAATTTCACTGTCCATTAATTTGCATACATGTGGTACAGCAGGGTTATTCTGTGACAAAAATGAACATAAAAATACCTTTTCAAAAACATTCTTCTATGGCGCCTTCTGACATGTCCCTAACAGGAAGCTGTTCCAGCTCCCGGCTATCACTTGTGAAGGTGAGCTTAAAAACTACTTCTTGAAAAAATTCTCAGTAATTTGTGGGGGGATGGCAAGGCTCGACCGAATTGCTTGTTGTAGAAAATCCATTTTAAGCTTAGCACACGGTGTCCTTGACAGAACAAGGAATTTAACAAATCAACTCTGCGGTTAGCAAGAATGTGAAAAACAGGTTGCAGCTGGAGAAGAATGAGGGAGTATGGGCGGAGTTGACATTTAGCTGGCTAGCCAATAATGAGCTCTAACTTTGCAATATGTAGTAGCTAATTAATCACTCTATAAATTGTGTAACCAAACTGTAATAAACGAAGCTTGCTTATCACTCACATTGAGTCGGCTGCATTCTTCCGCCGCTTCTCCAGGTTCGCGACCCTCGGGGCAGGACTTAGCCGATCGCCCCGACATTTGGCGCCCGAACAGGGACCTGGAGCAGCGGCAAGGAGCGGGGCACTGGGAGCAGCGACCAGGGGGCAGAAGCGACCGAACACTGCACTGTGGTGTGTCGACTTAGGAGCCTGACTACGTGATTTTGCGTACGCTCGCCACCGCAAGGGCTACAGGTTAAGGGCTGCAAGGATATCGCTTCGGCAGGTATATGTTTTTAATTGTTGTTAAAGGATAAAGGCTTATTGTTAAAGGTATGGATAAGGAAGTAGCCCTAGAGTTATTACAGCGCTTTTTAGAAAAGCGGGGAGTAGAGCTTGGTTGTATTAAACAGCTAGCGGGACTAGTGGCAACCGGTAAGCTCAAGGGGTTTTTTAAGACTCCAGATTCGTTATTTGAGGAGAAGGAGTGGAGGGATTTTGGAGACGTGTTATGGGATATGGTGATTGATGATGACAAGATAGGTAAAAAGTTAATGAAGCCGTGGCGGGAGGTTATCAATTGCATTAAGAGGTATAAAGTTGAGAAAAACCTTGCGGCCGTTGTTACTCAGAAGTTGGAAAAGGTAGAGCCGTCAGCCCCCCCGCCGGAGGCGGGATGTTCCTTGTTTTCTAGTGGAACCACGGCACCCCCTGGAGACAATGCCTGGTTATTTAGCACGAGTAAGGTCCCGGAGCCTCCGTGCTGGGAAAAAGTGAAGGTGACGATGGAGGGGTCTAGTAACAATCAAGAGGCTGAGGAAGAAAAGGAGTTAGGGATAGGGCGGAAGGTGGAGCAGCAAGGGATGGAGCAAGGAAAGGGGGAGCAAGGGAATAAAGAAACGGGAAAGGATAGTGGGACCTGTAGGAGACCGATGGGTATTAATTGGAGGAAGGTGGCAGACGAAGCGTCTGAGGCAGGGGAATTTCTCCCCTTGGCCTTTCCGGTAGCGTTTGAAGAAGATGCGCATGGGGATTATCATGGTAATCATGCTCCGTTAGGCTGGAAATTGTTGTCACAGTTACGGAACACAGTGAATGAATCAGGTTTGCACGGCGAGCCATCTAAGCAGATGTTGAATTATATATGGGGGGGTGCTGTGCTTTGTCCTGAGGATATTAAGGTTATTATGCGAATGATTATGACTCAGTCGCAGTTATTGCTGTGGCAGGCCCATTGGCAGCGATATTGTGAAGCGTCCGCTCAAATGCCGTGGGAGCAGGGCGATCCGCTGCGAGGTGTAACAGTGGAACAACTGATGGGGGCGGGTCCTTTTGTCACTATCAGGGCACAATTGCAGATGGGGCCGCAGCGATGCTTGGAGGCTATGCGTACGGCTAGAGCTGCTCTTGAACACGTTAAAACCGCACAGCCCTCGCCGTCCTATATGGGCATTAAGCAAGGAAGGGAGGAAACTTTTGCTCGCTTTATTGATCGCCTCACTAGTGCCATAGAACAGTCAGATGTACCGGAGTGGATGAGGGCAGCTTTGCTAAGGCAGTGTGTTATTCAGAATTCGCATACTCAAACCAGAAACATCATAAGTTCTTTACCCGCTGATGCCACAGTAGAACTGATGTTGGATAGAATGAGTAGGGTACCGGTAGGACCACAAGCTATGTTGGTCGAGGCTATGAAACAGTTAGGAAGCGATATCCTTCAAGCCCAACAACAGGCCTTCACAGCCCAACAGCAATTCCAACAGCAAGTGTTCGCCGCTCTGCAACCCCTTCGAGTTAATGCTGCGGAGGCACGACCGAAGCCGCCACGAAGCTTTAAATGTTACCGATGTGGGCGAGAAGGACATATGAGGCGAAATTGTCAAGCCACGAGGGTGTGGTGTGAGAACTGTCGTACGAATAATCACAATACCGAGATATGCCTCAAGTCGGGAAACGGTCGGATGAGCGCGTTGAGTCGCCGCGCCCCGACACAAGTAGCAGCTCCAGCAGTGCAACAAGAAGCTCCCAGCTTACCAACGCCCACCACGACGTCAGCGACAAGTTGCAACCAGCAACAGCTGGCAGCCTCGGGATGGATCTGGCAATGGCAGTAACTGTCACCCTATTGGATCAAAGACCCCAACGAGTACCAAGCAATGTAAAGGGACCAGTGATTATTAATTAACAAGCATGTGAAACGTTATTACTCGGCCGCTCGTCAACAAGCCTAAAAGGTTTGACGGTCATCCCAAGACTCATTGACGCCGATTTTACCGGGACTATTAGCATCATTGTCCAGACATCGTTTCCGCCAATACATATTCCAACAGGCAGCAAAATTGCCCAATTGGTACTGCTGCCGCACCTGACTGCGGGTATTTCCCCGAAAATCACCACCCCCCGGGAGGATCGAGGATTTGGCTCAACGGGAGCAGGAGTATTTCTGACCATGTCTATGAACCGTCGACCGACTACGATGGCTACGCTAGAGGCCCGGGGTCAACAGATCCACCTCTCGCTGCTGTTGGATACAGGTGCTGACTTAACTATTGTAGAAGAAGGGGTCTGGCCTAAAACATGGCCTACGAAACCAATGGAGCGAGGAGTTGAAGGAGTGGGAGGATACACTCCGGTACAACGGAGCGTGGACCGTATTTTGATAATCATAGACAACAGACATGCGACCGTGCCAGTCACTATCATGCCCCTCCCGACTGGAGTGAATGGTCTAATCGGAAGAGATGTTCTTGACCAATTGGGGGTGGTGCTAACCACCGAGAAGGTTTTTCAGTAACGGTCACTGCAACCTGGGCTTTCCCGATCCCATTGCAGTGGATAACGAACGAACCAGTGTGGGTCGAGCAGTGGCCGTTAAAGCAGGAAAGCCTCGCCGCCGCTCATCAAATAGTGCAAGAACAACTAGACCAAAAGCATCTGCGTTTATCGACAAGCCCTTGGAATACCCCAATTTTTGTGATCAAGAAAAAATCTGGAAAATTTAGGCTAGTACATGACTTAAGGGCAGTTAACACTCAAATGCAATCGATGGGAGCGCTGCAGCCAGGACTACCTAACCCCGCTATGTTACCAGAGCATTGGAGACTGTTGATAGTGGACTTAAAAGATTGCTTTTTTACTATTGCATTACACGAGCAAGATATGCAACGCTTCGCGTTTACTTTGCCCTCTGTTAACAAAGAGGCGCCAGCACAGCGTTTTGAATGGACAGTATTACCACAAGGAATGAAAAATAGTCCCACGCTGTGCCAGTTGTATGTGGACAATGCACTACAACCCTTAAGGAAATTATGGCCACACACGTTCATTTACCATTATATGGATGATATCCTGCTTGCACAAGAATCGGAATTCAGTGCAGAACAAGTTCGGCTATTACATACAAAACTGAGCGAGAATGGTTTAGTAATAGCCGTGGAAAAAATTCAAACGAAAGCGCCATGGCTATACCTAGGCTGGAAGATTTCTGACTCTCAGATCCACCCACAAAACCTGCAACTCAACACGTCAATCAAGACACTGCATGACGCCCAAAGGCTAATGGGAGACATCCAATGGATCCGTCCTGTCGTCGGAATATCCAACGCACAGTTGGACAGCCTTCGACCGTTACTACGTGGGACAGACCCAACCACACCGGTGCAACTTACGTCGGAACAGCAGCGTATCCTCTCTCAAATTGCTGACCAGATTGCCTCACGTTTTGTCCACCGTCGTGACCCCGACCTCCCTATTGACCTTTGTGTATTTTTAACAAATTCTCATCTATTAGGAGCCCTATCGCAATTCAAAAAGAAAAAGGGGGAAGTGTGGGAGGATGGCAAGGCTCGACCGAATTGCTTGTTGTAGAAAATCCATTTTAAGCTTAGCACACGGTGTCCTTGACAGAACAAGGAATTTAACAAATCAACTCTGCGGTTAGCAAGAATGTGAAAAACAGGTTGCAGCTGGAGAAGAATGAGGGAGTATGGGCGGAGTTGACATTTAGCTGGCTAGCCAATAATGAGCTCTAACTTTGCAATATGTAGTAGCTAATTAATCACTCTATAAATTGTGTAACCAAACTGTAATAAACGAAGCTTGCTTATCACTCACATTGAGTCGGCTGCATTCTTCCGCCGCTTCTCCAGGTTCGCGACCCTCGGGGCAGGACTTAGCCGATCGCCCCAACAGTAATTAACCAAGAAACTATTCACTTACATTCTTTTATTTTACTCAAATGCTAATATATTGAGACAAGAAAAACAGAGACACACATAATAAGGCCACAGGTGAATGGCGAGTAATAAATAAGATACAATATTGATTTTATTGTAAATATTCAGCTAATCTAGAAAACTTTACCTCTCTGAAGATAAAACAAACTAAATACAGACTTTTTCTCTGTAGCAGTAGTGTGTAAGTTTCTCCTTTACTGCAAAAATTTGGTCAAAACCATCTCATCTTCCATAAGGAACATCTCCTTAATTCCCACTCCATTCCCTCTCGCAGACTTTGGAGTCATTCCTGATTCCTCAGTAGAGGCATGTGGAACCGGGACATGTCTGAGCACCTCTGACTGCAAGACTGCCCATGGACATTCACAGTACTGCTGTGTGGAGAAAACGCCTTGAAAGCTCAGTTCACACTATCATTTAGACAAAAACTTTTCTCATTTTAAACCATGTATCACTGCAATATATTTTGGAGCTCCCCCAACACCCACAATGCATTTCAAGTGCTTCTGATTTTATCAGAAACCCCGGAGAAATGTTTGAGATTAAAGGAACATAATCTACATTAACTGACAACAGAAAATATTACATATTGTTCTCTTCCTTTATCACTGCTCCATTGTGCTTTCCTAAAGAATGCTGCTGGCTTCCCCAGCTGGTACATAAGTGTCTGCTTGGCACAAAGATCACGAACTAGTTCTCTCACATTTTATTAATTATTTCATGGCTCACATAAGCTTTACACAGGTACTGTAAATAAACAACATAATCTGCATTATGAACACTGGGCTAGGCACACTCTACGCAAGCTTCTACTTTTTCAGAATCTTTCCTTATCTTTGTTTTCTGTATCACTCCAGACTGTTAGCTGCAATTGCCAACATGCATTTTTTTATTGTTCTTTCCTCCAACAATGTCAGAATGATTGCATAAAACCAATAAGAGATTTGAAAAAAATGTAAATCTATGTGCAGAAAGTCTCCCTGATAAGGCCAATTAAAAATTTTCTTTTAGTATTTAAAGTGATACTGAATTTTCCACTAAGAAATCGTTTCAGTGTTCCCATTTACTGAGAGCTGTAGTTACATTACATTAAAATGAGCCTGAAAACTCAATGTTTCCAGTATTATAAGCACGAACAAAGTACGATAAAAATGTAAATTATTTTTTTTCCTCCCTAAAAATGATGTTGTTTCCTCCAAGGAAAAAAAAAAACCAACTTGTATGACTATCTCTACTCTGTAAGTTATGACAGAAGAACATTATTAAACTTGTAAACCATAGCACTAAAATTAGAAAATGTTTTATTTTAACAGTTGTTTTAATTCATCTGCTTCTGGGTTTCTATTATATTGCAATCTTTAATGATCCTGTCACACAGTATTTTCCCCACAGGTTTGCCACTTAAATCAATCTTGTGAAAATTATACCCTCTTTATTTCATTTACCTCAGTGGACCTCAAGCCCACCTCCTCCATCTACCCTCCTGCCATCTCTGAACCCAAGATCACAAGGCCCCGCAGCCTCATCACACTCTTGTCTTATTCTCAGTTCTCATGCTGAAAATCAACATAAACAACTGCAAGTGTGCCCAAGGTCAACCTGCCCACAGTGCGGGCAGGAACCACAAGAGCAATGTCAGTATGTCCCCACACCCCATACACCAGCCGAGGAGGGCTGCACTACACCTGGCTGATGCCTACACTAGTGCTGCGACCTCCCGGACCGCCCCCTTACATCACATCCAGTCGGTACTTCCAACAGATGGTCACGTCTTATCCGCACACCTGCACACGCCAGGCACTGTTTGGGCAGCTGCTGTCTCTCAACAAGGCTTCTAATCTTCCTGCAATGCCTGCCCTGAACTGGTCCAGGCTGGGGACGTCTGTCACCTTCTCTGCTCTTCCTGTTTCGAAGTCTTTGTCCTGTATCTGCCTTACTTCTTCTGGTTGTTTAATGCCATCTTCCCTCCTCCACCTGTTTGCTCATTGCTGTCACCTGCAGCCAAGCCACAGACCGACTCCATTAGCCACCCTCCTGGACTGCTCCTCTCGCTTTGCTTTTCTGTGTTTCTTAACCTGTCACATTCACCCCGCTGATGGCAACAGCCATGCTGTAACATATTTTCTACCTCTCATGTCCTTTTTCATCTAAAAGGTGTAATTCAACATTTCCACTTACCAAAAGGCTGCATTTCCAGAAGGAGGTCAGATCTCAACAGTTGAATCTCCTCTTCATCATCTCCTCATCCATCACTGACAACTCCTGTTTTTTTCATTCTCTTTTTCCCCTCCCTCTGCCCCTATTTAGGTCTTCTTTACCAAACTGTTGTCCTGGCTCACTCACACCTGTTTCTTTTGACTTTGCTTATGCTGTGGTGAAAATCCTTGGAGCAGCCTTAATTCCTTCTCTACAAAGGTAATTCTTAAACTAAAAATCATCACTGAAGTAATTGAATCCTATGACTTACATTTGCTCCTCACCACCTTTTGGTTTATCACTGATTTCTTCAGAAGAATGATAAGCAAAAACATGATCTTCCTCTTCTTGTCATAAAAACGTAGTGTCTCCCTCCAACATCTACCGTTCTCTTCTTTCTTTCAAGGAAATTAAAACATTTTGCCTACGTGAACAGAATTAGCCCATGGTCTTGCTGCTCCACCTCTGTTCAGAGGTACATGTGGGATAAAACAGTCCCAATCAAAATCACAGTTATGAAAATGAGACATAGAATTGCAGTTTTTCACTCTGCCTTTAAATGAGCTTGGTGCACCTGTGTTCAGCAGTGAAGCCTACAACAATTTTGTAAAAGGAAGAGTAGGTAGATCCTCAATTACAGCTGCACTCAGGCATGCTATTGCTTATAATAGTGTTTAAGCTACAACATGACATTTATTTTCAGAGGTAAGATTAAAGAAAAAGCATGAGGGAAAGTGACAGAAATGACCTTGGCAAAGATATCCCTTCTCAGGCAGCAATTATGACAATCAGCACTTCACTGTGCTGCAAAATTAGCCTGCAAAAGTGAATTCTTTCAAAAACAAAAATAAATAAATACAGTTTTCTTAATTTGAACTTGAGGGGTTTTTATTTTGTTTTGTTTTTTTAACTATGGAATTGACGATAACAACATATTATTTAAAGAAAACAATAAAGCTACTGCTTTTCACATTTGCAACCTTTTACAGTTCTATGATTAAACTTTTACCTAATTTCTTTTGTAATTTTAGAGAACAATGCAATTTGCAAGTCTTTGTAGAAAAATGCCGTAAAACTACCAATTTCATTATTTTTATACTTCAGGAACATATTTAGCTCAGCAATGATCACAGCTATTTGTGCCAATCCACATCAGTAAAATCAAGAGAGCTGTTGGCATCCAGTAATCATTTGGAAATGGAACTTCATGTTTCCTGGCTCTTGTACCAAGGTTAAAGCCTGAGGACAGTGTTAATCTCTAAAACTCCCCAACAGTAATGAAGTTATACTGATTGACATCAGCTGAGAATTGCTTGCCAGTATACATTCAGAATAATGGAAACTCTTAAGAGTACTAACTTAAAATTCATCATACAGAAAAAGTTGCAAAGGGGATGAGAAGAGTTCTAGCTGCAGACCTAATTCAGCTATTAAACCAGTAAGGTACAGCTTTTGACACCCTCCAGGTTCCCTGCTCTACCAAATCCCTTGTGAGAAGTATGCTTTAGACCTCGATCTCACAGGATGCTGTGTGTGGCACACCAAGGATGCATGGATCCCTTCACATCTGCAGTCCACGTAGGCATTGTGCTCTCTCTACATGTATGAATAAAGTAATTGCTGGCAGTATGAATAGGCAAGAACATATATCATAATTAATATAACATTTACATAGATTCCAACACCGGTAGATAAATACAAGTCAGCCTTTTTAGAATGGAATAGAATTGTGTTTCATTATTCTTTGGTAGTCATGCACTGAATTTTCATTTGAATAATAAAGGGGAAAAAATACAACAGATGAAACTGAAAAGAAAATTAAGAAGTCATTTATTTAGTTGCCAACTCATTTTCTTTAAATTTTTATAAAATAGGCTGCTTCCTCAAATCACCAAACAACTCTAATAATTATTATTTTTTACTTTTATGGCACTGCTCATCTGAACTATCTTGCAGTATCCTGACCCATTGTTCAAGTGTTCTGTATGAACAAAACACAATAGCAGCATTATATCCAACTAACAGCATTACTGCAGCACTACTAGATTCATGGATAGAGTGAAATAGAGAGAACCAGGTCCTTGCCTCTGCGGATGGCAAACGAGCCCAAACTCTTAGCATGGTGGCATTGGTGCTTGTGCTCCCTGCAGAGAATGAACACACAAGTTATGCTCATGTATTTCTGCCCTTGATGAGTGAACCCAAAGTAGACTCTGATTATCCATACTCTTCGCTAAGCTACCGCAGAACTCATTTATGGAGCTGGAGAGTGATGGGGTGGTGAGGTTGAACTCTCTTTACTGCTCGTCCCTCCCGTGTGATAGGACTGGGGCTGTTTTCATCCGCTCAAGCTTTTCAGTGGCATAGAAAGATGAATAGTATATGGCCCAGATTTAACAAAGCAGCTGGCCAGAATCATGAATCTAAGCAAGGACAAAGAGAACATCTCTCAAACTCTGACTTCCAATTGTTTAAATAATCCTATACACAACAAGAAAAAACGAAAAGCCTGCATGTGTTCTAAGGGACGTATTTTGAAAAGTACTATGATTGCTTTACTCCAGTAGCTGCAGAATAATATTTGCCAAGATGATGTGATATTCGTCAGCTCCCAGAAGTGAGAACTGGGTTATATAACTCAGAATCGGTTTTCTCATCTCAAACTCGGCAGCATGTGTCATTGCAAAATAAGCTTGGAAGTACACTTCCGTGATAGATTCATGGAGCCGTGGAGACAAAGCTAATGGAACATTTAACTATGTCATATGTTTTAGTATGTGGAGATGAAGGGAAAGAAATCCCCATCACTCTACAGGGTCACAATTTTCTATTCATCTCTACGTGGTTTTTCTAGCACAGACATAGCCATCACCTTGAAAAGGGTAGGACTGTGTGTTGTTGCCGCTGGCCACCCCACATTGGCCAAGGAAATTGCGCTTTAAGTGTTCCTACGTTTTCTACAGTCTCTCTTCAGGGTATGAAAGGAGAATTGGGGTATGAAGGGAGACTACAGCACACATTGCCACACGCTGCAGTTCTGCGTAATACTGTCTGAATGGGGACATACACACCAACCCATTTCAAATGTTCCTCCCTCTCTCTCTCTCTAGCGAATCCCCCTTCTTGCCTTCCTCCTGTGTTGGTATGGCACTAAGTTAAAAGCAGTTTCTATAAGCACCTATTTAACTCCTACAATGGAGTACCTAAGAAGAAGAAAAGATGTTTTCAACCTCGTGCCATGATCCTGCACCAGAACAGAAGTGGACTGGAAGAAAGCAGCGCCAGAGCACTGCAAAGCCTCCTGTGCATGACTTCTGAAATAATCAGGTTTAGCGTCTAGTTTCCCTAATTACTCATGGTTTTCTTATTTCTATATAACTCTTACACCTTTATTAATCTTCCTGGCCAACAGCGTGAAATGCTTTGTACTTTGAGTTTAATGGACCTGACAACATCGATCTGCTTAAGCTTTAACTTTGAAGGATTGTTAGTGCTGTGCAGATCACATCTTTATAGGTGCTACATGGAATCACATAATGAAAGAAAATTAAGCTGCTATAAACATCACTGTATTGTCTGGGGAAGCAGTGCATTATTTTACAAGATGCAGAAAGTTAAGGCCTGTAGTAATTTAACAAAATTCTACCAGGGACATAGAGAACTAAATTAATTTTCACTTCAATTCAATGAAAGTTCGTGATGATATTTCACTCTAGCAGTAAAAAATGCGCTCCAAGTTATGGCTGTGCCTCTGTACATTTCCTACATAACTTTGCTTATGTTCTTAACTGGTAAGTTAAAAATCACCACTCAAACAAGTTTTGGGTTTTTTTTTGGTTTTTTGTTTTCTTTTTTCTTTCTTCAGTGCCTAAGCCAGACTAAGGCGGTCGTGTTCTTCCTCCTTTTAAGATCAGCCACAGCAAAACTGGGGAAATTAGCAGTAATCACTTCAGAAAAGGCTTCACAAAATGAAACAAATTGTTCTGCCTTTCTTTTCTTTTTTTTTTTTAACTGCATGCACAACATACCCTGGATTTAAGGTGATCTTGGGTCTAAAGCAATGGTCTGTTTTCAGATGATTAAAAAAAAAAATCAGAATATTGCAGAGAGGCCTCATCTGGAGTACTCTGTCCAGTTCTGGGCTCCCCAGTTCAAGAAAGATGAGGAGCTACTGGAGAGAGTCCAGCGGAGGGCTACGAGGGTGGTGAGGGGACTGGAGCATCTCCACTACGAGGAGAGGCTGAGGGAGCTGGGCTTGTTCAGCCTGAAGAAGAGAAGGCTGCGAGGGGACCTAATAAATGCTTATAAATATCTGAAGGGTGGGTGTCAGGAGGATGGGGCCAAGCTCTTTTCAGTGGTGCCCAGTGACAGGACAAGGGGCAATGGGCACAAACTGAAGCACAGGAAGTTCCGTCTGAATATGAGGAAGAACTTCTTCCCTCTGAGGGTGACGGAGCACTGGAACAGGCTGCCCAGGGAGGTTGTGGAGTCTCCTTCTCTGGAGATATTCAAGACCCGCCTGGACAAGGTCCTCTACAGCCTGCTGTAGGTGACCCTGCTTTGGCAGGGGGGTTGGACTAGATGACCCACAGAGGTCCCTTCCAGCCCCGAACATTCTGTGATCACACAATCACGTATAAATTTATCTTCAGAAGTTATCCACGTGCTCCCTCCACCACCCAAACAGCTTCACAGACAGCTGCCACATGGTCTAATCCTGTGTCACATACCCTGAGACCTAGGAGGTCACTCAATGGGAGGATGAGGCATGCATTTTTTGCTCAGAGCTTAGTTTCTCTACAAAAGCATAATTATCCTGTTAAGATTTGGCTTTTGTCTGGTCTTTGGTAACTGTTTGAGCACAGACATTTCCAAAGACGACTAAAAGACCAGTTACTCTACTGGAAATTGCAGTCCATGTCATAACGTTTCCTTAATGACGACAGCAATGCTGTGAGCCTCAGGAAGCTCTTGCCCAAGCCTGGAAGACTTCTGCCTTTCTACAAGAGCACAGTCTGGCCTCTGGCCGTAATACATTTAAACACACACCCTCAGCAACCCCTCCATGTTTCCAAACTCAGCGAGAAATCCCATTAGAAGGTCGCAGTGACTAATCAGCTGTAAAGCATTTATAAGGGGAGATTTGCTTTTTAAAAATGGAAGTGATATACGTCGTACAGAAATGTTTAACATCTTTTTACTGAGCTTCACCTGTGACCTTGAAAGGCAACTCTGTAAGGGTTGTTCCTTCACTACAAAATATTGCATCCTTATTTCTAGAATTTGAGTTAGAATCTTTAAATTTTGAAGTCATTATTAGGTTCACTTGACCTAAAGTTACCAAAAGAAGATATATCATTGCCACGGAGTGATTGTAAAGTTGGTATACACGTCCACTGCTCACTGCGTAAAACCGTTATTGAAAAATGACAATGTCACTTCCAAGGTCTGTACTGAGCTAAAGGACAAAGCTGCACTTCAGCTTCCCCCATCATGTGTCTGCATTTCAGGCCACTCCACTGTCTGAGGGATGCAAAATATCAGGCACAAGCAGCAAAGAAAGACATTTGTTTTTATAACAAACCCTGCTAGTTTACCTTTTCCATTTTCTTTCATACTCATCTTCTTTTAAAGTTCCCTCTTTTGTAGAGGGGAGAACTTCTATCTGTAACCATTTTTTTTAAAAACAAACCTTTAATCTTTATTCAGAATTCTCTTTTATGATGCTAATGGAGGATTATACAAGAACTAACATTTTCTTATGTTTATTATTGTTGCTCACGTCTTCCACATTTAATAAAAGAGGGACAAAGAGAGACAGTATAATTGCATCTTGCAGAAGCCTTCTCTTTTCTTTTAGACTACTGCTTTTTCAGAACTTTTAAAAGAATTTCAATAAAATAGGAGCTACTTAACAGAAACAAATTCTTTAAAGCATAGAGCTTGGATATTTTCGTCAAGTTAGTAGGCAAAAGAAGTTCTTAGAAACACAGTGCCTCATGGATTTCAAATACTTTTTCAAAAAAATGGAAGCTAATGGAATTATGAAGCCTGGTCACCACTGAATCCCTCAGATACCCTGGCATTTCTTCCACTCCTTTTCTCTAGTTCAGTATCAACAGCTCTGATCCAGGCCAAATATAATCTTGCATCTTACTCAGAAGAGTCTGAAAAGTAAAAATCTCTACAAAATCCCACCAGACACATCAGAGTTGGAAGCTGCAAATTGAGGATAATGGCAGGAAAGAACAGAAGCAATTAAATGCTTTCATTTTGTGAAAGGAAGGATTTTCTCCAAAATTCATCGCTCTCTTCCAAGATATAGCATTACAAAGTACAAAACCAGAATGACAACTATTTTCTGACTGCTTTAAAATCCAGATTACTAAATTGTTTCTGGCTCTAATTGCCATGTTTCTAAGTCAGTACAATTTTAACTGGGTATTTAAATAGTGGTGAGTTGGTGCCCAAATCTTGATACAAGTACGGATGCATTTGCATTGTCGCTAGAAGTACTGATGATCTCATGGCAAGTTTTGAAGCATTGTAGGAAGCTATCATTATTTTTGAAGCACACAAAGATGAACTAAAGGTTATATAATATCTGTTATAGCTAACCTCATTCTACATGATGCTCAGGGGAGAAAAAGCCCTGCTCCATAGCCTTTGGTAACCATTGGGGAGTTCTACATTATTTCACATACTCCTTGAATGAAACCCTGAATAGTAGAATGACTCACTACTCAGCTGTGCTTTTTACCATCTCCTCACAGGACTTAAAAGAAGAGAATGAGACAAATATGAAGTCAGCCTGATTTTTTTACTATGCTTGAGAAGGTAGCTGCATTAGATTATCTAGAGGACGTAATCCTTGACATATATTTGAGAAAGAGCCTTGTTTATTTTATGGACTAGACTTACAAAGTTCCATCAGCTAAGCATTAGCTTTGGTGTAAGCCACCTCCAACCTGTGTAAAACCTGGTCTCCAGTTGTAAGCTTCCTTTTCCTGCCCTGTTGCTGGAAGCTCGGAGTCATACGCCAAACCAGCAGCTTGCTGAGCGGGGAGTGAGCCAAGGTTTAGTGATATGGAGTCAACAACACAGGGGGTTTCTCTCTTCCCTCCTCCAGCAATGTCTTCAAACAAAAGCAACGACTTCTATCATGCTTTTTATGGTACCTGATCTATTTTATGTGAACAGGTAGAAAAGGTACTCCACAGCGGACCTGAATGTTTGCATTAGTAAAATCAACCCTGCCACAAGCTAGGACATTTGCGTTACTGCCCAGACCAATGTTATGGGTGCTTAAGCACTTGTACTGATGAAAACTTCATCAATTAAATATTTTATCTCTCAGTAAAGTTAGATGTCAAAAGAGCATGGATTTTAATGACCACAGATCTAGACAAGAACCAAAAGTCCACCTAAACATGCCTATGTCCCTATGTGGTTCTAACCCTGAGGTCCTTTACATAGCTATGGAAATATAAAATAACCGGAGTATACATAAGAATGATGGCTTTAGGCACCCATGGCAATTTTTGACATACAAGCAACTACCTCCTATTTCATTCTGTTAGACAAATGAAAACTTGGCACTGTAAGCTGTATATACTACTGTGGTCATGGCCTTGCTGGACTTGTCAATGACATGCTCGGACTCAGATGCCAAGAGCCGGGGAGTTAACAAAGGGAGCAAATGACTTGTGCTTATCTTATCAGACAGAAGAAACGGGGGATAGCCCATCACTGTAAATCAAGTAATCTCCTGGACATGACAGAGGCCGCGCAGCCAGAGGTTGCTTAAACCTTTGCTCCCCCTGAGTACATACCAAGATGCCTGCCCCATGGGGCTGAGTCCCGCTTGTGACAACACGACATTCCATGCCAAGAGCCAATCGATACCCAATAACTGACTTAGTCCCACCTTGCCAAAAGATTTTCAAACGTGTAAAAACTGGCACTTGAAAACTCTCTTTGGGAGGAGGAGCCAAGCGAGAACCTTACCTGACGGACGGGTCAACAGGCCTGAACCTCTCGCCCCCCCCCCCCCCCCCATTTTGGTAAGAGTCGTGCCTCTGACTGACTTTGTCAGACGTATCCCCGGGAACACATTGTTAACTGAAGTGCTAAGCCATTACCTCGAGCTCATCTTTTGTAGACAGTGCATTTATCAACAGCAATCCCGAATCTGTGATCCCTGTCGCTTGAATAAATTACCTCTTGTTTCAACTTTGCGAAACTGTTTCAGTGAAAGTCCTTGGAGGGGCTCTGACAGGCAAGTTGTATCTGGTAAGTGGCTACACGTTTAACCCTTTCAACATAAAGCATTGACCAAGTCTGGGACCAGGAGTAGATCCAGCCGCACCCAGACTTCTCTCAGACAGAGTTCAGAACGAAAGGGGGTCAGCTCTGAACCTCGTGACTCAACAGGAGGGCTTTCCTTGTGCCGCCAATCAGACTCCCTTACCCCTTTCAACGCCACAGCTACCAGGATGTTGTTTTAGCTGCAACAATACTAGCTTCTTCACAGCAGTATTCTGGTAGTGTTGCCCACTAAGCAAATCTGATGTGCCAACTCAGACACCATTGAAGAATTTGAATGCTTTTAACTTATTTTGAATTTACTCTAGCACCTCTCAAATTTCAATAATGTCTTAGCAGCATATTCCTTAATCAGATTCTCTTTTTTCCCCTAGTTAAAATATTTTTTTTGATTTTTTTTTTATTTTCATCTGGAAAATGTAATTGCAAGCCATATTACTCTAAGTTATTCTGATTAGATAACACTACGAGATTAACATACAAAATCTAATCTTCTGCTTTACACTTCTTAAATCATACAAAGCTATTCATAACAAGAAAATAGCAATGATTAGGTACCGATGTTGACAATATATAGGTACATCGGTTTAATGAGGTTTAAAATGCGCACTCCACAGACCTGGTATAACCAAGTACATTCCAATTAGTGCAAGACTATTTTCCAAAAGCTGTAAAATAACCGGAAGAGCCTCACTCTGCCCATAATGCTTTAGATCACCTGCACTCATACACATGAAATGATTTTGCCATCTTTTGCAAATAAATTGTCTGTATTCAGACACGAAATACAGAACCCAAGTATGCAGCCAGCTGAGCCTCATCAGCTGCAACTGAGCAAAGCACAGGGCAGCCAGAAGTTGCACGGTGATGGCAGACTGAGGGGCTTTGCACCAAGTTGTGCTAACTTTTGGGGCTTTGCACCAACTTTGCACAGCTTGGAGCTTTGCACCCGTTTGTGATAACTTTTGTATATTGCAACTATTAGCCGAGAATGTCATCAACTGTATAGGGATGCGTTCTCTTTTTCCGAGTTGCTCTTTCTGGCAGGGCAAAAGATGGAAAGCCTTTTTTATTGTATGAGACTGAAGGGAACAGAACATCTACACAGAGATTTAGATCGATAAAATGAAGAGGCACTAGTCTAGCTCTTCACTGCATGTGGTATCTGAAATGTTGAAGGGAAGAGAGCTGCTACACCAACAATGCAAACCCAGTTAGGAAACACAGGCAGTATTGACAACCTTCCCCAAGCAAAAACAGAACTTGCAGAGGCTCAGAAGCACTCCACATTTGATATATTTTAGTGGAAGACAATGCAGAACATCTCTAAAGGAACACGAGATCTGGTTTTTTTCCCCCACATGCTGCTACTACTGCCAGGAAATCTTGTGTCAAAACAGCTTCTGAAATGAAATATTGCCAAATCACTGTTTTGAATGACACAATAGCTTACATTTTTCAATGAATTAAAAGTCATTAAATGACAAGCTATTCTCTGAATTATAATAGCTCTTCAAGAAGGAGTATGGTGCAACATGGATTTGCCAAATAAATGAAGCGTCCTGTGCAACTAGTGAGTCACAGCAGGACAGAGCTCTACTGCACGATTCCCAGCACACCCGAGATCAAACTTTCCAGGAAGTGCACCAGAACTTCTGCAGAGAAGAAGCAAGGATTCTGTTTTTGCAAGAAGTGGTAGGGTGTTTTTGATTTAAAGCTTGGAAAAAAAAGATGTTTCTGTGTTTCTTTAAGATTAATAAATGTCAAAAGACAGGTCAAGCATCTAGTCAAGTCAGTATCAGTATGAGCTGAAGAACTCAGTACCAATGACTTGAAAATATCAGTACCAATGACTTGAAAAAAAAGCTTATAAATCAAAATCAAAAATGGGAATCAGAAAATACAGATGACTTGAAATTAGTGGTGGTGTGCATTTTGCCATTAGCAAAAAGCCACTAGAATGCAGGTAGAGACTGCACCATCAGCAGTCTAGACTAAATTTCATTCTTTTCTACATATAAAGTGATCCACGGTTTCTGTGAACAACATGAAAATATCTTACCAATGTATCACATGTATTACTGATTATTTTCCACAGAAATATGAAGGAACTGCATTGATAAAATAATGACACATGTAATACATTATTATAGAATTTAATAGTAAAAAAATCTAATCTTTAACTAGAAAGTAAATTGTCTTCTAGAGAATTTTACATATGTCCATACCAACATTTCAAATTTGAAGATAAGAATTTTAAAGCTGAAATTATAACACTGCTCTGCCTTTAAATCCAGATTGCTGCTTTCATTTGAAACACAATCTGGAACCTCTGAATTATTAGAATTTTTTTCAACCAAAATATATTTCTGCCATCTCCACGGTAAGAACATTTCCCTATTCAGAATCATTGAAATAAATTTGACAGAATGATTTGAATAATCCGTATTAGATTGATAGCTAGTCAAGAGGCTGATGTGTTAATAACAGTAATACACTGGGAAAAGAAAAATACATTGGGTAGAATCAAAACTTGGAGACAGAGGAGAAATAAAATTGTGACAAACTGTCATGGGACAAAAACAGGACAGTGGTGCCCTCAGGATAAAGGGAAATGGAAAGGAAAGGACTTTCAGAAAAGAGTTTTCCTCGTAACAGTTTTCCACCAGTAGATTACAAATTAATCTCACCCCTACTGGTGAACCCAAACCTTTATTCACTCTTCAGATGTTAAAAAGCACCTCTTTAATATTCAGTCTCCATTCCTTCCCCCAAAGACTTTATTCTAGCTAGGCTACTTTCAAATCTAAACCATGGTGCTATTACAGGCACTAGACCATTAACCTTGGCTAACCACGCACAACAGGTTTGGAATTCTTTCTTTCTTCATAAGACACCCAAAAATATGAGGGGTATCTTGTTCTCTAAAGGTGGGGGCACAACAAAAATCTCAAAGCTTGAAAAAAACTTTAAATTACTCTCAGTTACGTAATCTCATTAATGCCATCTAGACAGAACCTTTTTAAAGGAAGGAAGCAGTGGCACAGGGCATGGTGTCCAAAGAAACCACCAAGGACCTGGGCTCCAGCTGGTGTGAGGAAATTGCTCAATATGCACAAGATTATCTGTTCACAAGGAAGTCCGTCCTCATCATCTTTTGCTTTTCTGGGGCTTTCATCTACAATCGCAACAAAACAAAAGCAGCACATCCTGACAAAATTGCTATTGGACCTTTTAATTCAATGCTGCAAATATGGATTTAGTAGCTTAATTTCAGCATCCAATTCTGAATATAAATTGTTTTACACAACGCTTATTCTTTTTCTTTTGTTCCTGTTGTTCTGAATTTCTAAGATCAGCTGTTGGTGCTCCATGTTTACTCTTCAGATGAAAATCACCAAGTAAAGTAGAGATTATCGACTGTCTCTGACATTTTATCTTATACAGACTGAGAGAAGACAGAGAGGATAAAAAAAAAATTGGTCTACTAAGACAGAAAACAAATCCAAAGGTCATCCAAAGACATGAAAAGTTCCAAAATGAAGAAACATTTTAAGGCTGCTTCAGTCTAAGCAGTTCTAGTGTTCCCAGGCCAACTGCATTACCCATGCTTTATCACAAAACTTGTACAATCTGGCAAGCACGTCTGCCTTTACGTGAAGTACCTCAGCTTCTCTCAAGAAAAAAGAAAAACCACAAATTTTTGACCTATTGGACTGTAGATGAAGGCTAAACTTATCTAGAATGTGTATTTTAAAATATTTTAATATCAAGAAGGCAATTCAAGAAGATAATGTAGTAAATTAAAAATGGTTTAGAAATCACAGGAATGCTTACATTCAACAACGCTGCAACTTCTGTTAATCTTATTTGTAATTTTCGTAACTTCAAAGATAGTTTTGTTATTTCAGGAAGAAGGTCAATATTACATCTAAGACCTTCAGGCTGGAAAAGCCTACCGTCACAGGGAGATATAGTCTCTACCTAAACTTCAAGCTGCTTTAGTTGAGCCAAGAGCTATGACTTGTACTTGTAAAATAAGTTAATTGTGGCCTCATTATTTGCTGTTTTTGTTCTGCAGAGATGAGATACTTTATCAGATTTGTGCTATTGCCCCTCTAGTTCCCTGCTAGTTCTCAAGTAATCAATAAGATCACAACTATCATTAAGATCAGAACTATCATTAAAATACATTTAAAACTGCCACTATCCTTTATTCCTTTGGTATCATGTGAATTAGAGAACTCATTTTGCTACACTAGAAAACCGCCTCAAAGTTAAATGAAAAATGGATCAATTCTTGGGGGCAATCAGTACAAATACTGTAACTAAACTTGTCATCTGGCATTATGCATGTGTTATATCATATATAAATAGTTACAGACTGATATGATTAGCAACCTAAGCTGCTTGCCAGAGACATTAGTCTTTAAATCACATGCTACTTAACATCACTTAAGGAAGACAGGTGATATTTTTCTGTATGAAAACTGCTAAAAAAAGGCCAAATTTGCAATTTTGGAACTTCTTCCTGCTTTTTTTCACTGCAAAAACTTCTAGTGACTTTAGCGCTATTATCTCTCCAGTTGGCAGTGCATCAGATTACCTGTTATACAATTAATTTATATTGGCACTGAAGTATAAAAAGAAAATTACTGATTTTGGATGGTATGATTTCCAAAATGGCACAGAAAAGCATGGTGTTTCAGGGGCAGAAAGAAGGGAATGAAGGAGCAGAAATAATGGGATCGGGAGGCAGAATTAGCAGTCTCCTTTTCTTACAAACATGATCTGGGTGCAAGGACCTCAGGGAAGCACAAGCTGTTGTAACTGTAGAGCCAATGAAATCATCCCAATGTCTTCATATGATTTTTTCTGGGACATTCAAGCTGTAATATCATAAGTGGTACACAACCACTGCTCTTTATTTCGTTACATCACTTCTCACTTCATGCTACAGCTATACCACATCAGACACATTCCATCTCCCCTTCTTGCAGAGTATTTACTTTCTTTGGATACCTGTTATTTTAAGGTGAGTATTTAAGACAGATATATTAGTCACCGAATAGCTGAGAAACAATGTCCTCAATATGCAGAGCAGAGAAATTTCTGAGAAAAGGTCACAGCAATGATGTGTGTTTTATCTCTCATGACTAACAAACAGTACAGTATTTTCTATCAATGTTGCTATTTGTAGACAAAGTTTGGGCATGTGTTTACCCTAGATCTTAATTAAGATGAAATCGTAATTCACTTCAATAAATAAAAAAAGACAGACCTATTTTTTGCTTGGTTTTCTTTCGATCCACTGCTTCCCACATACAACAACGCAGTGCCTGCAGCCCAACCCCCCCCCCCCCCCCCCCCGAGCCCAAGCAATGCTTCTTGCCTGCTGACTGAGAGGCAGCGCAGTGCTGACAGTAGCCTGTACCACTCTGCTCTGAAACAGACAAAAAAACCCCACAAAATTGCACGGAAAAGTCAGTATGACGATGCATAAGCCAATCTCTTCTAACCAGATGTTCCCAGCACCTTCAGAGAAACAGGTCAGTGTACTATGTGCATTTCCAGGAGGTAATTAGGAATACTACACGTAGCAGTGCAAAAGCAAGCAAGGTCCACAGGCACCAGTTAAACCACCACTCTACCTCACTGCAAGTGCACTCAGGCACTGTCTGTGCCATGTGTTTGTCAACCGTTCTTTGCCTCTTCCATTTAGGCTGTCGGTTATTTGAAGCAGTGACCTCCTCCTCATCTTCTGGTACTCATGTCTGTGCTGCCTATAGCACAGCAGAGCCCTCATCTCATGCAATTACCTGATTTGGTTTAATTTTACTTGAGACAAAAAAGGCTGAATACGCTTGCCAATCAGTCTGCTTCATGTACACCTCGGAGGTGTGCTCTATTAGATACACAACAACTAGAACACTTCCCTAGAGCTTTGCATTGCTCTATTCTGAGCCATCAAAGTCAAGTCTGAGCAATAACTAACACTTGTCTGAAAGAATAAAGTAGTCATTAAAGTTAGGTACTGTTATTTCCAGTGATGTGGACATTTCTCGGCAGTATGGTGCGCTAAGCACAGGTTATTTTAACTTAAGAATAGTTCCATATAATGTCAAACTGGCAGATCTTTTAACTGACAATAAATGGACTTTCTAATTTGTTTCTTTTAAGAACAAAGCTGTGCACTGAATTTCTACTCTTGAAAGATACTTCTGATGCTGAAAAACTTGTAAGAAAAATACATGAAACTACTGGCAAAACTGTTTCACACACTCCCCTTCGAATGCTCTTGGCTATATACTTTTTAGAAAAGGAACAAAGTATTTTACAAATGAAATTTGAAATACTTCATATATTTGACTGATCTACTCTTGGACAAATATCTCGCATACTTCTCCAGAGCTTCTGAGTTGGATGTACCCTCACCTAGTCTACATTCACTGCCCACTTGACTTCTGCCTCTTTCTTCACCTTTAAATTGAGAAACTTCACATGAAAACCCAAGTATGTAATTGGGATTTCTTTCAGTATTTACTCAATATTGTCATTTCCTGATTACAGTGACTAATACGACAGGTATTAGAATTAATACAAACTACTGTTCTGTAACGACGCCTATGAAGTCCAGCCCCAGGGAGGAGGAGCAGGAGACGAAAGCCTCATCATAACTCAGTATATACACATCTAGAGGTGCCTTACTACTTCTGATTGGTACCCATGAAGAAGACTACAAATGACTGTGGTCTCCTAACATAGTACACCTCTCTGCCACAGGTAAAGACCCTGATTATTTTGGAGATGGAGATTTCTCCAGGACTGAAAGTGTGAAGTGAATTCTCCTGAGGCTGAGTGTCCTCACCACCCTGCAGCAATTTCTGCTTGAAGTAGAAACACATTTTATTGACTTCAGTAACTTAAAAAAAAAAAGGCAGCTAATGGCACTTACCCTTGAAAAAAAAAGAAAATGGAAATACTGCACACCCTTCCTGTTCTACGAAACTGACAAGACAATAAACAGAAGCACTTTTTAATATCTAAGACTTCAAAAGTACACAGACAATACTGCAGCATGTAGGTTAAATATATTGATACGTAGACCAGATTATACTAGAAGAGAACAAAACTATGTTTGAAAATGAGGCTCTTAAGGTCACTCAGAATGACCCAAGAATCTCCTTATTCACAGAAAATGGATAAAAATAAGAAATCACAGCCAGAAAGGAAACATATTAAGTGTTCATAGGGTTCATATTTGCAGTTCAGCGTGTCACCTATTTTCACCTAACAGAGCAATCATAACGCCAACAGGCAAACAGCAAAAGAAGGATTATCACTGTTTTATATGTGGGGAACTACAGCATATAATGACTGCATTTCTTGCCTGTGTTCACTTCCATGTGGCTGAGTCATAAACTAAACCCTTTTTCCTAGGTTGCTGACAAATGTCTTAAATAAACCACCCTTGCTTTGAGTCTTCTGTGTTAGCAGTAATACTGCTTTATCCAGTGCAATAAGCCCGAGCCACATGCTCAGCCCTCTCCATTCTTACATCATTGATGTTGTTCTAAATGCAGATGCTACGAAGGAAACTTCCTCAACCCTATGACTTCCCCCCTAGTTATTTCACATTATCACTTCTGGTGCTTGGCTGGTGGAGGATGCAATATGCAATTCTGGGCTGCGTCCTCCAGTGGTGTAAACCAGTGCAGTAGGATATAGTAATTCTCCTGAGCCACTATCGATCTGAGGTCATATCCCAGAGGATATCAAGGGGAATCTCTTCAAATTGTGATTTTTTGCTTTTATGAATCAGCTTGTCATTGTTTGACTTTTTCCAGTGCTGTTTAATCAGAAAGTTCCTGGGAAGGAAACACACAGACACCATTTCCAACCACCACTCCATTATTTTGCCAGCTCTTAAAGAAATGGAATTTGCAATTGCTTGGAAGGACATACCAAAGGAGACTGGTCTGACCATGACTGTCACTACCAAAACTTCTTTCCTATCACATACTCTCCCCAAAGCTTTATTCTTGCAATGACACAAAGTTAGAGCTCTCTCTTCTCCAGTTAGTGAGGACTGGAAAGCTGCTTGTCCGCATAGCAATGGCAGTTTGCAGAGAGCACTACCAAGCACTAGGTGCAGCGTGACTACGTTGTTGTCTGCCTATAGCATTCACAGTCTTACATGTGTTTCGTGGCCCTTCTCCAGATCCCCGGACTTGGATAGAAAGTGAGAGTGTCAGATACTGCTTACCTGTGTTTAACAACTACCACTTCTCACCACAGCTACTTTTCTGTATTGTAGGACAGCCTCAATGGTCAGTGTTCCTAAATAACTTCAGGAATAAATTTAAGGTATGAAAACTACGCTAAAATTACACACAGATACATACATACAAATCCATACAACGGAAAAAGGAGAAGAAAATTCAGAAGACAAACATCAGTCAGGTCTTCTGAACTTGGAGACCTGTGAACATTTCTATCCCCTAGAACAGCCCGTTTTCATTTTTTTTTCTTTTCCTCTGCATGTTTCCCATCTGTATTAGTTTTGTTTTCCCAACAGCTAAGTCATGTCCTCCTGCTCGCAACAAAACAAGAGCTGTGCCTTGACAGAAGACCACTGCCCAGTCTTCCTTCTCAAGAGTGCCTATATCCTTTGACACCATTTGCAACACTGTATCTTTAAAAAAGTTTCAGTTCTTGACTTTGTCTGTCAGGAGCCTTATTGTTTTTCTAACTCAGCTTCAAATTAACAGAGCCTTTTCTTCATTTTCTTGTTTATGCATCAGTTTCATTACTGCTGTCACACAGCTCTGGGGACAGAGCTAGTTAACGGCTGCTTCTTGACTGCTGCAAATACAATCGCACGTTCTGCCCTGGGATATGTGCGTGTAATTCCTGTTGACAATGCAGTGAAAATCAATTTCATACAGCACCAAGAACGGCAACCACTTATGGAAGGCAGCATTTGACTTTTAGGGTTACACGGTCATTTCTAATTTGGTAGAAAGTGGCACTGCATTATTAAAAATAGAGAAACGTAAGAATCACAAACCAAATCAATTCATCCCATCCACAGGGGCCACAATTTCTGAGGGCAGAATTCATCCATTGTCCTCATGTCACGCATTTCTGGCCCATCCATCCTTTGATGCACACAGGGATGAACACTTGCACAATGTACAATTAAAATTCTTATCCAGTAAATACTGGCTTACCTGTTCTAACTACATTTGGCTTATCCTGATTTAAAACAGAAACAGATTTAGTTCTCTGCTTCCTAGTTTCACGGAGAATATTCACTGATTTAACGTAAGTGAAAGACATCTTAGTCTGACCTGGAAGGCTGAGAAACCAGTGGTCATGTCCACTGCACTGCTAGGGCCAGGGCTGTCAGTCTGAACAAAAAGCAAAGAACAGCAAAAACTCCAGGTCAAGGACTCTCTTATAAAGCTTCTCCTGGTTTCACTGGGAATTTTTCTCTTTATGTTACAACCTCATCATTGGAAATAAAGCCATCTGCAGGCAACACAGCCTTTTTCTCTCTATTGTTCTGCACAAGAATTTGGCCAAATTGAGTGCTGCTTTTGTTGTGTTGGCATCTGTTGCAAGATTTGTAAGAAGTACATGGCTAATCTATACCAGTAAAGTGAACCTGTGGGCAATGGCATTCTCAGTTAAATATTACTGCTGCATACTAAAGAAATCTCCCTACCAGTCATAAAGTACAGTGTTTGGATGGCTAACCATTAGCCTACGTACAGAGCTCAAAAAAACCCCCCAAAAAAACCAAACAAAAAAAACCACCACCAAAAAACTACCCAAAGTGTTGGGGTTGATGTAGCTTGAGAGTTAGCATGACTAGGCCGCTTAAGCAAAACAGTTAGCATAACTGAACAGGCCCCTGGAAAAGACAGCTAAGAATAGCCATTGAGAAAGTTCTGATAGTGCACATGGTGTGGGTTAGCAAAAACAAGATGTGTTCAAGGATGTGGAGGTGGCCTGTTGCTATTGGCGTTAGTGCATAGTTACCAGTCATAAGGGAATGTGGGGCGTGTGAGCAGCGTGTGATTTATGTCTGTAGCCTATCTGAATAAGCGTGATCGCGTGTGCAGATATGGAAAATGTATATAACTGCACAAGCGGAATAATAAAGGAAACCGACTGTGCATTGCATCAGTGCATGCGAGAGTCGTTCCTGTCCTTGCACGGACGCTGAAACTCGGCACGAAAGCAAAAAATTTTCACTACCAGCACCCTTGAAAAGTAAGTTCATGATTCAAAAATTAGTGCAGTTCTATGAAAAAAAGAACTGCTGAGAACATTTTCCCTTCTAAACATTAACACTGGAGGTAACAGAATAAAATTGCATTAAAAAAGATTCACCACAATTATGACTAAGGGGAAACCTGGGTTACAATCTATGCAGTGGTGCCCTTTTCATTTACCTGGCTATGGAAACTTCTTTAGCTAACTACGTATCACCCTGTCTGCACTTGTTGTTTTCTTTATTTTAAAATGCCCATATTTCAGGAGGGCTACTTTCACAGGATTTTCAAGAAAATTTCAAAGACAATATACCACTTGGGTACTATTTTTTTTTTTTTTTCTATTTTTTCTACCATCACTTTTGAAAAGAGCCTTCTGCTTTATTCAAGAACATGCCTGCTAGCCTAGCAATTCAGCAGCTGTCATGCACAACACTATACTATTTTTGAAAACCTGGTCCTTACTTAAAGATGCTCAATATGTAACACGATGATGACCTAAGAATCTAACCACATAAAGTGACACAGAAGATGGATAAATCACAGCAGAAAGGGAAGGTAATATTAAATATTCATAAGTTCCCAGTTGTGATTTCATAGTTGTAGTACTACTTTTCAAACGATAAATTTGCTTCTGTGAGTACTGTATTTTGTTTGACAATTAAGAACACATTATTCTTGTCTTAATTAAAAACAGAACTAAAACCTACTCATCATGACCATACTGCCGACAGACAGTATATGACATAGGTGTGTAGCAGTTGCAATATTCCTGGTGATCTCCATCACTATAGTCCCAGCATATGCTTGTAAATAAGTATACTCCTACGCTAATGACTCCCCGGACATCCTAACAAGCGGGATTTAATCTCAAAACAACTTTGCATTTGCATTTGCACTTCAGCCATGATGTTTCTCAGCACCTTCAGACAAACCTAATTCACCATAAATATCATATAAATATAATGATTTTGATTTTCTGCATACAGGTAATAATTTTTTAGTGTTTTTCTCCACCTTCCTTTCTAATCAGGGATAAATGGAACTCCTGAAATTGAGACCTTATATTTATTTATCTTCAGCTTCTAAAGGAAAAGGGAAATGCTTGAGCATCTTTTTTTTGGCAGAGCTTTTTAAATCTCTTTAATTTAATGAAAACCCCCCCATACGGTAGCATCCACAACAACAGAGCTTTCAAAGAGCATCCACTCACAACCACGTAAACAGCACAGTCCCTTACTCAGTATACCTTCCTCCGCCTATCATTCCAGCATCAAGCCTGCAAGTTTAAAGGTGCACCCCTTTTTTTACCAAAACCAGAAGTTCCATTTTCTGCCTACCAAGCAATTATTTTCTAAGGGAAGAATAATGGAACACTAGTCCATTTTAAATGCTATGTTGTCTGTCAGCCAAGTAGACCTGTTCTGAAAGGCATGGCCCCAACAGTCAGACACGGCTTATGTTACTCTGCTCAATTTCATGTCTATTGCACAAATAGGTGAATGATGTCAACAGCTACAAAAAAGATTTTAGAGGTTTCAGAATATTTCAATATAGATACCACTGATTTATGTGACAACAAAAGAACACGCATGCAAGACGATGCGAACTTTCATTGACATGCCTGCTGCACCTAAACAACAAAATTTCCTAGTTTATATGGTTTCTCTGTTGCCCCATTACATAATAACACTGTGGGGCTTAGAATGCAATGAATAATACTGTGAAATATGAGGCAGATGAAACACTTTTTGCTGGACATCAATTTAGCCAGCCCAGAAAACTGCTTTTTTCTTTAAATTTGTGCTTTCTAAAGCTGCAGAAGAAAAAAATTATTATTATAGAGCCACTATTTGAGAACTACAACTTTGAAAACACCATGCAGTTTCAGAAATTAATTCAGCATTAGATAGTTCAGTCCCTCTGAAATAACATGGAAGACATGAACCAAGCCACTCATTTATTTACAGGAAGACTGTTTCATCTACAGTCCCCCTCTTCGTGCCTTGCAAATGGCCTCAGCAGCATTAATTCAGTTAGTCTGTTGCCACTAAGAAAACAGATTTGTTCATCTCCACCCTACTCACATGGCACTGTGCGGAGGTAGAGATTGTCTCTTATGATCTGCTGGAGCTCATGGTCTACTGAACCTTTCTGGAACCGTAAATTGAGGTAGTGACGAAGGTCCTTATCAACAATGCCTCCTGTCAAGGAAAAGATAAATGAAAGCACGGTTTAAAAATATATTGGTTTGACAGAAACAATGAATCACTTGTAAAGTCTCAGTGGCTCATTTTCCTTCATGTTTCTGTCACGATAGCTGACAGAAGCACGAAGAGCTTTTTGGTTAAGGCATGCAGTTGGTATAATATTATTTAGTATTGACAACTGTAACACATATAGGATTATAGACAGAGGTGTCAATTTTTTTCTGCACAAAACTAGAACATATTGTTATTATATAACTACCTACATATACATCTAATTAATACCTTATTAGATATTACGTTCCCGATGACCTTGTACCAATTTCCCACTTGGTCATCAAACCAAAACATCTTGGTTCAAAATGTCTCTGTAATGGTCCGTGTTTTCAGTGCAAGTGTAACCAGAATAAAATGCATCTGTACTTAATGACCATATAAATATGATATAATCTTTTGTGATGTATATTTCTAATAGCACTCACATCTCAAAAATATACTATAGCAAATCAGGGTACACATTTTATTTCCACCACGAAAAAGAGTCATTAGGAACACAACAGCTCAGCATAACACTGCAAGTAGCAAAGAAATTGAGTTGAAAAACCTGTATTTACGACTTTTACTATAATTTTAGGACAAAACAAGTTAAAGTATTGTTTAGCCACTGATGGGTATATAATGTTCCACTCTTAAAGGCATACTTCCAGATCTAATCCAACATGATTAATGACCATTTCCCAATACAGTTCCTCTCCATTTCTTTTAACCTGGACTATGGATCACATTTATAATAATAGGAAAAAAAAAACCCTATAAATAACTGCATTTCTTCTATCTCTGAAATTCTGACATACGAAAAAATACAGAAAATCATTACTACACTGAGTTCTGACATATATTCCCAAGATGAAAAATTGCAAGCAGATAGAGTCCTAACTTGTTGCTTCATACATTCAACTTTAAAGTATTTTTTCAAATGACATTTGCTAATGAATCCTCTGCCAGATGTCTTACTGACATATATAAATAATATATATAATAATATAATATATATTATATATTATATATATAATATATAAATATATATTTATAATATAAATATTTCCCTATAAAAAGGAACAAATAACATTCCTACATAATTATTTGAAAGTCACTACAGAGCACAAATAGCTATAACGTAAGATATATTTCTCCTTACAGGTATTCCTCTTTATCTGCTGATTACAAGTCCATAATCTTGTTATTGCTACTCTTTGTCAATAACTTCAAAACCTTTTGTTCCAGTTTATAAAAAGCTTATAAATGATCTTTAGCTAAAGGCAAAAAAATCAGCAGACTTTCATAATCAAAAGACAAAAAAAAAGCCCCAGCTTCTAACAGACACAAAGAAATACCTGAGTGCTGGTTGCCAGAGGCTAAGAACTTCCAGAGATCTCTGTTCTTCCAGGATCCCAGCTGAGTCACTGACTAATCTACTACTTCAGCAGTAGACTAGTCTACTACTTAAGTGCTACTAACCCTACTTCTAGCAATGGGATCTGTTTGCAAAGCGGACCATCCCCATTCCTGCTAATTTCTTATGAGATTTCAGAGGAGGTGAGGGCTTGAGGAGGCTGCCGAGGCACTCTGCTCCCGATTGGAATCAGCTGTCCTTTCTAGAGTGGCTGCAGAGAGTAAAGGTCCTGCAGCTCTTGCCCTCCTTGCTCTAATATAGACAACATGCCCAGTGATGCAGATGCTTTCTGGCAGCCCAAGAAAATGCCAGCTCGAGAAAAACAGCTGTAGCCTGCCCATTGACATAAACCTGAATCATTCAACTTATGACATAAGTAAATTTAAGAACCTACACAGATTTCTGAACCTCACAGTGCATTTTTTATTTATAGCCTTTTGCTTTAAACACAGCCATTTACTTCACTGTGTATTAACGAATGCACTAAAACCTCCTAAGCACTTCATACAAAGTCACCTGATTTTTGGCAAATTGCATATTCCAAACTGGAGTATAAAATTATATATTTACAAGAGGAGATACCTACAGCCTTGTATTTGTTACATACAGATTCAAAAGCAAAAGTTGATGACAGAAATAAAACCTGTATATGATGAAGAGGAAAAAAACTTACCGTCCTCCCCGCACAAGGGAAAGATATGACTTTTTTTTCTCAATATCTGTGTATATACTGTAACATTAGCAGTCTATTTTAAAGATAAGTCAGATGAACTACAGACAGCACATGTACAACTCACAAACTTCCTTCTTCAAAAGTCACTTGTTTTCTGACCTAACTGATGTTTTTCAGTTCTTTGGGCACAAGCTACCTTTTAATTTGAATCCAGTGTAACAATGAATTTCACATCCTGGGAAATGCAAAAACTAAAATAGTTCTGAAGAGTAGATGCAATATTTTTAATCAATCCTTTCAATTATCATTCTTCTGCTTTTGTCCCCTAAAAAGCTTTTTTGTTTTTCCTGATGCTTGTCAAAATCATACTTGACTCCAGATGTGCTTTCCGGGTTTTTATAATACCTCAGCTTTTGAGCAGCCTGATCTTTTTAAAGCATAAGCAGACCAAAATCTTGAGTGTGCTAGCATGGGGCCATAAGGCTTTTTTGCAAGAAACTATAGTGATCTGCAAGCATGTAAACCAGCCTTGAACCAGCAGCAGTGAATTAGATCTTGTGTTACAGACCATATAAATCAAGAATAACTGGACTAATAATAATAGGTCTATGTCCTCCAGGAGACTGAAATAAGGGACAGAAAATACTAACATTTAGTTTACTTTGGAGGGAAAAAGACACTTTGTGACACTGTCAATAAGCTCATAGAAAGAAGCAATCAGAGAGAAACTGTTTTTACAGGCAGTAACAACACTCCACTGTTTAGTAATCCCACCCAACCCAGTTAGACAAGTGTCCAGTACCTAGGACTAAGTTGGTTCCTACAAAATTCAGCTTTCCATTATCTTCTCTTTTCGTGGCACAGTGAAAACCATTAAGATCTTGAAAAGTTCCTGACACGAACCTAGGTCCATAGTTTCTATTATTCCCAGCCAGCCCACTGTGGAGGACCTCGGAATGATGCCCAGATGCCTGTCCACCGCACCACCAGCCCCACTGCCGCTGCACCGCAACTCACGAGGAGCAGCTCAGAGAGAAGGAGCTCACAAAGGCCACATTGCACTCACCATGCACAGAGCAAAAGGAAGAGCTGTCGTGTGTCAAGGTTATTATACAGCACAAGCTTTGGAAACCCAACCCAGAGACCATAATTAAAAATGTTCTTTGGCCACTGCCACAGGAGGAGGGTGACAACTGTGCAACAGAGCATGCACTGGCTTGTAGCCATGCAGGGCTTCTTTTTTTAATTTTTCTTGGCTTGAGGTCTGTGCTCTGTTTCAGTTTCATTTCACTTCAGTGAATCGCATTGCTCTGCTAGCTGGGAAATATAGGACGTGAGTTAAATACTTCCATTAATGATCTCCTGCATAATGTATGTCTGGTTTAGATACAGCTACCAATCACGATGGCAAACTCATAACCATGACTGAACTTGATTCTACAGATTATAAAATTAGATACACTTGGCTGCATTAAAAAATGCTCTGTTTGTGTTTTACTTATGAATTTAATGAGCAAAGTATATCTTTTCACAGTGTTTTAATAGACTTCTGTCAGGTTTCTTTCCCTTCTCAAAATCTAGTAGCAAAGCCCAATCAGAAAAGAAATACAATAAAGAACACATGTACAAAAGGGTATTGAATAGTTTGTAGCTCATTAAAAGATTCAAAACCGAAAAAGATAATTGCCATTTCTGAGAAAATGACAGGGATAAAGGTTTATAATTTGCTCTAGCCCTAAATATTTTAAGTGGCTTTTTTGTAACTTCCTCTTTGGTAACCCAGCAATGCTGCATCTGGAGTCTACTCTTGTATTTTATTTCTCAGTGAAGGACTACTTCCAAAACACAAACATCCCTCTTCTTGTTCCCACAACGTTAGCTATAAATAATTTATTGCTTACCCTTAACACAATTTTTATGGTTATAACTTCTCAACAAACATTTTTGAGTATTCCCCCATTAGTATTTTCTCATCTTGTATCATAACTTTTCAATGAACTGACTTCCCAAAACCTGATGCATTACATTATTTGTTTTTTAAGCAGTGTAATCAATTGCCAAGAATAATTTGCCTGAGATATTTTATTTGCTGGGATTAGAATTTAAAAAAATTTCACTTTCTCTGGGTTCTATAAACACACCTAATTAGAAAAATCGATGAGTAAGCAAGACTGTTATATCTAGATTTGCATCTGTACATGACCTGTGTCTGGGAAAAGTAAAGGCAATCTCTTAGGATCTGGACCTGTGAAAACAGACAAGCTCATAACCTTTTAGTATATGCCTTCCCTCTTGTACTGGCCTACTTCCATCAATCTGTATCTCCCCTTGTTTTCAACAGGCTCCCACTTCTGACTGAAATATAAGACATATTTGGTGAAGTCAAATGCCTTGGCTGAGCAGGCTTGCAATTTGGTGCATACCAGACTAACTTCTCTTTTATCATTAACAGATGATCTAATCGACCTTTCAGTCAGTAGCCTAAATGATGGCTTCTTTAAACCAGATATCAGGAATATCTGATTTATTAGTTCTTTTCTCTGCTGATGAGATAAAAAAGTCTTTTGCCCATGAAAGCGTCTGCAGGAATTCTTTTGTGACTCTGGTGGGGATCTACCCAGAAAATCATAGGCATCATAAATAAAAAGCTGCTTATATGGTTTAATTGCTAATTTCTGAATATTTTTGGAAATGTTCCAGTAAGAATTCAGAATACTTGAAATTACCATATCAGCCCCTCTCCGTCACCTCCATCAGTTCAGTGACACCACGCCCACCTACCTATAAAAATCTCTACGACTTTTTCATTCTGGCATATAAGACCTAACCTGAGACAACCTATGATTCCCCTCCACCAGTCCTGTTTCCTAGACCCGCACAGCTCTAGGCTGGTATATGCACAAAAGTCAGCAATGCAAGCTTGAGCAGCAGTGAGGGACCGGCACTACCCAGCTGCGAGAGAGCCCATATCAGCCAGGGCTCCAAAACACTCCTGCTGACGTACATATCTCTCTGCGAGCTCTCTAAAGTAACTGAAAAGATTTTAAACATAAAAAAAATATTAACTGCCACATCGCCTTCTTTCTCAAAGTTCTTTCCTCAGATGGTCCTCTCGGGAGATAAGCAATGGTCCCCTCTCCTGAGGACTCCACCTAAGCCATGGACCATTACAAAGTTTGTGAACAAAGAGGTAAAATATGTCCACCAGAGGTTTTTTCCTTGTTATTCACAAGTCCAGTAATATTTTATTGTAATAAAAAAAAATCCTTACGTTATAAAAAAAAGAATTCATTAAAGAGGAATTGATGATTACCATTACTCATGAATTGCCAGCATTTGAAGTACAAACAATACTTTTAAAACAAATTAAGTATGTCTTATCTTAGTACTTGATTAATGAAGATGTGCATTTAACATTTCAGAACCAGTGTGAGATGATTGCTTTAATAGTTTCTTTAACTGGCAAGAGTAACCAAAAAAATCACTTTTAAGAGAGAATACAAAAAATTCCAAGTAATATCAAAACTCTTGGTTGGATTTCATAAGGATTCGTTATTAAAATACAGCCTGCAGCTAAGCCTATTATTTAAAGGAAATTATTCTCAACAAACCTATCTAGTGCTCAGAGGAGTATAAAGATGAATGTTGGCTTTTTACTAATCATCATCTATTGGGCATATTCAATCCTGGAAGTTCCTTCAGGTTTCCATGTAAAATATGTAACCACTATAACAGTAGTCTCAAAACAGTACAACAAAACTTTAGTAAATTATAAGAAGCATGTATTACATTCCAGTCATCAGCTGAAGATTACACTTTTTATTTTCAAAGCCTTTCTATCCCTAGATTAAACTCTGTGGGTCTTCTTTGAACTTCTGCCTTCCTTCCACCACTACCTTCAGCCAACTCTGCCACCAGACTCACCTGCAAAGTCTCAACCCATCAGGGCTGAGCTATCATCACTGTGGAACATGTGGTAAGATAAAGTGTGATGGAGAAACAAGATGGAATTATGGAAGAAAATCAGACTCCTCAGGAAGAAAATCAATTTCTTTCATACTTGGGACTACTCCAATAAGTTAAATTTTGTGATCCTTTACGGGAGATCTAAACAAATTTCAAGAGTGAAGGCTTTGAAGTTTTTTTTTGAAAACTCTCATATGTGCCATATATGATCAAAAACATTTTAAGAATTAGTTTATTGATGGGGAAATGGCCTTCTCTTTTATAGCCTACTATTTTGCAGTCCTTCCTGTTCTCTTTGTGAATTGATTATACTGCTAACCTTTTTGCTTATTGATCTTCCATATTATATATCACATACACGTATATTGTATTTATCACACACACTCTTACATTTCCATCTTTAGATATATCCTTTTATTTCTTCCTCCTAGCATTTTAAGATCAAAGATTTAAAATAAAGAAGTGCAGAACTTGCAGAATAAATTGCATAGGGATGGTATATAGAATACAGACTGTATTAAAAAAATCCCCCAAAAAATCTAGCCAGACCGTGAATAATTTTCTCTGTAACAGGTCCCTGAGTATTTATATAGAATCATAGAATAAAGTTGGAAGGCACCCATAAGGACAATCGAGTCCAACTCCCTGCTCCTTGCAGGACTAGCTAAGACTAAGTCCCATCAATATCCCATCAATATTTGGATGTAAAGGATTATACATTTATTTACTAAGTGAGGATGTAAAAAATGACAGTTGGCCTGCCAGTCATGTAGAGCCCAGCGACACCTTCAACATAGACTTCTCCTCTTGAAATTTGAACATCTTTACAGAAGTCTTACTTCAAACACTACCTGGCATTCAGATGCTCCCACTCATAGAAATCTCCTTTTATTTGGACAAAGGCTACCACAACAGAGCTTGAAACTTATGTTTGTTATGTGACCTAACTCCCAGATACAGCTCCCAAAGAAAATGACAGAAAGGTCCCAGCTGACTTCAGCAAGAAGAGCTGGAAAAGGGAAACCAAGCATCTTATTCATACCCTTCTAAAGACAAAACCTCTTCAAAAATTGATAGCACTTAAAGCTGAAAACTCATACAATAAGCTTAAACAAAGATTGACTGTAGCATACTAAAAAAATTTGAACAGAACTAATAAGACTGATTCTAGCTTCAGAAAAACATTTATATTGTTATTTGGGCTGTATATATTGCCAGGAAGCTGTTCGGAATTCTAGGAAAATCCACATTAGCCACAAATGTCCAATAGAGAAATTAACCAAGTCGGGGGGGAGGGGGAGTCACAAAGATGTAACAATCTTACGTTTTTTCGTGTGTATACTTGGAAAAATAATCATGCTTCTCTCTGTGTGCTGCTAACTGACATGCTCATTAGAAAAAAACACACAAATCGACTTCTCTGGAAAAGCTCAAATGCAGCATTAATCTCTGATGCACAGTGATGGTGATGATGTGGGGCTCGTTCATTCTGGCTGGCTACAAATTATGCTTCACTGCATCAGTTTAATCCTCTGTGCTGTAAGGGTGAGTCACCTAACACTGAAACCCTGCAACCTCTCTTGGGGTCATCTAATGGAGCAGCAACTTTAATGCCCAGAATACCTGCAAGAAGGGCATGTTCAGACAGTATTCCTCAGGAACCCACCACACACATCTTACTTGTACTGAAAGCCACCTCTGCTCTCCAAATCCAGAGCCTCTACAGTCCTCTCTGCACTCCCCTCCGGGCTGCCAGCACCTAAAACCCTGTGGCGAGAGCTAACAGATTGTTGGTCTTCAAGAAGAATCTGTTACAAGTTTTATTATTCAAGGAAAACCAGAACTTAGAAGAATATGTTCAAAATTGCCTTACTGTGGACAAACATTCTCCTGTCCTTGCTTTCCAATGGGTAAAACCATCTCCTCTTAAAATGAGACAGCAATTGCTCCTCACCTTTAATGGAAAAGTTGCGGTTCTGTTTTATACTCTTCTTCTATGAATATAGCAATACAAGTGTTCATCTACTAGGGTCACAAAAGTTCTTTTTCTCTAATACTCTTTCAGTTTTATCTTCTTTGTGGAAGACAACTGTGATGGAACTTTGAGGTTTGACAGGTGTTTAAATAAAATATGAAATCAGAATAGTTGATCAGAATAGTGGCATAGTTTTACCAGACTTGAATTATTTGAAAGGTATTGTATTTGAATTATAGCTGCACAATTCTAATTGCTTGAGATAAAGACTTATTTTCCTTACTTCTGGAAATAATATTGCCACATTAATAGGCTGTGAATTGTGTGCTGACATTTTGTAAAATGAAAAAGATTAATCTGGGTAAAAAAATCCCAGTAACAGACAATTTATGAGGGATGCAAACTCACAGAGGCTATCACTGTATGGGTTTAATAATAGTTACAAAATATGATTTAGGTTGCTATCTGAATCAGGGGAGCCCAGTTTCTTAAAAGTCTTTGCAGCATCTCAGTCTGGACCCACAATGTACCGCAAAAAATCACTACCTTAATACATTACTTCCTGGCTTTCTAATGGCTTGTTGCATAAATAGCAGAACACCATTTTGCAGTCTTTATACTCATGAAACTTGTCAAGTGCAAACTCAGCTTGCAATAGATAAACTGAACTTTCAAAGCAGAGTTCACACAATTATTGCTAATTTCTGAGACTGAATTGCATGTAAACTATCAAACTCATATCCTTCACCCAAAAATCTATTTTCCTGAATCAAGTGTCACGGCATTCATATCAAGCCTGCTCTAGGTGACATTGCTTTGGCAGGTGGGTTGGACTAGATGATCCACAGAGGTCCCTTGTAACCCTACCATTCTGTGATTCTGTGAAGTTAAGGCAAGAGTAAAACACTGAGAAAAACTAAAACAGGAGGTGCTTTACAGATGGTTTTCAGTAACGGGAAATCAAGACAACACAAAGCATGCAAGTCTGAGGTTGAGAAGGTGCCCTCCAGCTTTACACACAACACCATACTCAGCACCATTAGGTGACATGGTCCTCTCTGTTTCCTTTCTGTGTGATGCTCCTTTCAGCTTGAAGTCAACAGTGATACCATTTTGCAGCTGCCACACAAGTCAGCCAGGTCTGTGCCCAGTCATTAACTGAACAGAAAATTTCTCAGCACATGAAACCAGAACAAAAGTCATGCTGGAAACTGCGCAACTGACGCTCTTCTTTCTAAGCCAAGGGTAGGTGAGCACCTCAGCGTGTTGAGGACACAGGAGCACTGGATGCACTATTGAGTCCTGGTAGGGTAGTGTCGAAGTGGTGATGCACGCTACAGGCTAAGAAACCTGCATTCCAGTCAAGACAGAAGAGCAGATGAAGTCTATGGAGTGTTTGGGATTCTGTGGACCGAAAGTTGCAGTGCTAATTGAAGAGGCCATTATTAGGCTTAAAAAGAAAAAAAAAAATCAAGAAATAACCAGACTATCAGTGGACACAATATTTTTAGAGCTTTACAAAAAGACTACATTGTTAATCCCCTGGTAGACATATTTCTAAGGCTATATATTACTCAGGTTTAATATAGTTAAATACGGTTAAATATTACATAGGTAATTACTGTCAGAAAAAAACACCTCATAAGAAGTATATAAAAAGTTGGAAATACTACACAATTTCACTCAAACTAATTTTCAGAAAAGATAGGTATAGCTAGAAAAACCTATAACAAAATAACCATATACTGTTGTTTAACATCACTGCATAAGAAGGCATAAGTAATCCTATTTTCTTTCTTGAAGACATTTAAAACCTCGTCATTTTTGTTTGTGCAGTCTTATAAAGCAATTAATAACCTTACAAGAAGAATTAATAATTAATACTAATAATTAAAAGAGTGGCATAAAGAATAAATTTTAGTTTGGGAAAGAAAAGTGAAGGTACAAATAAACCAAGGCAATTGCTTGATTTTGACATAAGGTTGAAAAAAGTACTAATCTGTCAGGGAAGCATCTGGTATCGTGACAAACTTATTAGATATTGCAGCCCAACAGCATGACAGATAGTATCTGTTGCCTTAATATAAAACCGATTCAAAGTATTTTCTGGCACAATCCATCACACTAAGCAAGCTCCAGAGACATACAGTAAAAGTATAATCAAAGCAGCATAAATTTTGGTAAAAGATTGAGTCATACTTCAATATGAAAAATTAAAATGAAGTTGTTGAGGCCTCAGTAGCCCTGTGCAGCACCATGCATCGAGTTTGCTAAAGTTTGCTAAAAAGTGTCTGTAGAAGGACTTTGACATTTTACCTTACTTATGCATTAATTACATCCAGCAATATTAGTCATAAAATCACTCAGCTACAGGTACCAGGACATTTCAGATCAGAGGACAGGTTGCTCTGGGTCAAGATGTGGGTTGTTATGCTTAGTAGACTGTCTCTGGCAAGCATTTTGCCAAGGCAAAGGAAAAACTAAAGTGTCCATCAGAGCCTGGGTGCTGCGGCTGCTGCAGTGTGGCAGGGCAGACATCTTCTCTAATCCTGCCTCCGAATCATTCGCACCTCGGAGACAATTCCTAGATTCCATCTTCCACATACGAAAAGGAAACTACAGTAAAGAGATTTGTAGATGACCACACAAATTATTTCTATGTACTTACTGCTGAAAGTGCTTTCTATGCAATGCCAATACTTCACTTCTAGGCAGGGACACAGACTGCATGAACTCACGTGTCTGCATCAGTCAGCAACAGCAGATCGCCAGCACGCAGAGACAGCATAGTTTCAAATCACCTTATTCTCCAAAAGCTACAAAAATTAGGTTTGACTTTTCAAATCAAAAAATGAAAGTCTGTATTGTCACTCAATAAGCACTTTCAAATTACTGCATGTTGCCAAGCCCAGCCAATAAAGCGATGTCTTTCAGCAATCAAAGGTATCTTTTGTGTAGGATGGTACTTTAGTCTAAAAGACAGCACTCAGTTTTGGAGCACTGAACCAGCTGCTCAGTGCACGAAGAAGCTGCTATATTCCGGGACAGTCTCAGTTGGTTTGCTGAGTCCCCTTGTGTTGATTTAATTAGCACTGCTGGAAAATGTAAATGACCAAAACAGACACTGTGCACTGTGCAAAACTGCATTGTGCAAAATTATATTGTGCAAAATATGTGTACTTACATAACATGTTCCAACAAAGACTTAAACTGCTCCTGCTCCCAGGAGCTGTAGGCAGGCAGATGGTGGGTACTCCAGCAAGATCATGCACTTCGCCTGCAGAGAAGCGATGCCCTCAGCCTCTGGGGAAGAGACTGCTGCTGCACTGCTCTAATACCCCAGTTTGCTGATCCACAGAACAAACTGCAGGGCTGCAGCTGGACTAAAATTGCTCACTCTGCATCCCCAGAAGCAGGAAGGTGCCACAACAGGGGACAAAAAAGAGATGACAGAGTTCTAGGTTCATTTTTTTACCCTTCAGGCAAATTGTCCCCATGGCTATGATCTACTGGACTGAAATCAATACAGTCTGGAGTTCGGAAGTATGCTTAGTTGTTTCATACAGAGTTTATTACATTTTCACAGTTGTTACTTAATTAAAAGAGAAAACCAGTGGGCTAAAATCATGGGGCAATAAAGAATTTGGCAAGCCACTGAGGTGTGGATTAATAGCTACACATTTCCAGCTTTATCTGTGCATGTTAAGGTCAGTATCAGTGTGCATATGGTACAAAGCCATTAAAATTGCCTCAGATTCAAATATTATCAAGGAGGATGTGCCTGTAATTTCACCTGCCTTTCTCTGTTGAAATGTTGATGCACACCTCATAAAATATTAGATCTGTACTTTCCCAATGCCATTTCCTTCTTCTAGTGCTACAGTCCCAATATACTTTAAGTAAGCTTTACACCACATAAGAAATGCTAGGAGTCAATTTACGGGTTTTTTTGTTGTTGTTTTGTTTTGTTTTGTTTTTTCAGCTTGGCAGTATTAAAGTAGCATGCAGAGATAATGGAGCGATTTATGTTTTTAAATCAGGAAGCTAGTAAAAATATTCTGTTTCTATAGGACTGCAATAAAAAAAGAAATCAAAACAATAAAGGGCCAGATTCTTGTACGCTTATGCATCTATGGTAAAGAAAATTTTCTGTTCATCTCATGGATTCTCTCTGACACACATAAAGACTGAAATGAAACAGAAGAACTTTAGCAGTTGGCTTTAATCATTTTACCTATATCCATTCTGAAACACTACTGTGAGGCCTTCTGGGCTGCATATCGGTGGGCTTGGGTCTCATACTGAAAACAATGCTAGTGTGCGAGTCGGATTGTTTACTCCTCCTATACTAATCAGCTCAAACAATGCTTATGCCAGAGTGGGTCTGCATTCAGATTTTGGGGTATAAGGTGTCAGAGCAGAGGAAACAGAGATGCACCAGAGGGTTATATTTCGGGACTCCGAGTCTCTCTGTTGCTTTAGGAGGACAGACAAAGGATGAGAGCACAGGAAGAAAAGATGACTGCTCTATGCATATTTCATGCAATAAATAAACCATATCATTCACTGCACTTTAGGAAGGAGCTTTTTTGTTTCAGGAGTCCCTTCAGACTAAAATGTGCTAAGCATTCAATTTGAATGTTAAGGTTGCTTTCTGAAGGCTCCTGGAGCTGCCAAGTGATCCCCCAAAATAATAAGTCAGTTTACATGACAGAAGAACTGAAAGACTGCATGACACTTACTCTGTGTGAAGTTCTCGGAAACTGCATGGATATCTGAAAAGATGGGATGATGGGGCTTGGGGATCAATATTAACAGACAGCATGCCCTACCTATTGACCTTTCATATATTAGCAGTTCTGATAAGGAGTTAGTTATGCTTTGGCCTGAAACATGTTGGACATATTAAAACACGAAGAATCTTGCACAAAAATTTGCATTGACACTAGTATGAATTAGCTCAGTGAGCTAGCCTCAGTAATTTAAATCTTTGAGAGTTCAGTTCACAAAAATCCAATTTACTTCTTAAGGGCATGAAAGGTATAAAGAGACCCTGTCTGAAACTACTTCCCTTTTCTTCCCTTTGCTCTTTAACCTTTCCCTAATTCTCAGTATCTTTCCTTTTACCTTGAATTCCAGTTTCCTTCTAGCCTTTCCTTCTACCCTCCTTCTTCCCCTGTTATGCTCTCCTCTTGCCTTTCCCACCTCTCCTCTCTTTTTTGATGCTCTCAATACCAGTTTATTCTCTAGCGTGAACTTTGCCATAAGTTGCTGGAGTGAGGACCAGCCATGCCCGGCACACTGAGGCCGCCCCAGAGGAAGCGATCTCTGAAGGGCCGAAGATCTTTAATGTCCCAAACAAGCAAGCATGTGCAAGTATTAAACACGTCTGTACAGATCTGCATGAATCTAATGCCTCTACGTCCTTATACCTGTTTCATGGAGAGAGACATTTTACAAGGGATAGGACAAGGGGCAATGACTTTAAACTGACAGAGGGTAGATTTAGATTAGATATAAGAAAGAAATTATTTAATATGAGGGTGGTGAGACACTGAAAGCGGTCGCCCAGAGAAGTTGTGGATGTGTTCAAGGCCAGGTTGGATGGGGCTTTGAGCAACCCGGTCTAGTGGAAGATGTCCCTGCCCATGGCAGGGGCGTTGGAACGAGATAATCTTTAAGGTCCCTTCCAACCCAAACCATTCTATGATTCTATGATTCTATGATTCTATGTCATAGCTAAGGAAATACGCTACAATAAAGGAAAACGCTATACGTGTCTGTATCGGTATAATACAAGCCAACCAGCCTAAAGACTTTCAGATTACAATCTGGAGGGGAAAAATGCTTTTGTTTGCAATTATAGAACATCATAAATGAAACACCATTTACAGCCCCTGTTAAGGATCAAATATTTTTGCAGAAATATCTAAAGCAAGTTGTAATAGTGTTAACTATTGTTAACAGTTTAATTTAAAACCCAGATTCAGTACTAGCTTTCTACATCAAAATAGTGAACTCCTGAGAGAGAATATTTTGAGCCAAGAACACTCTTGTTTTAAGTGAGAGACTGAGGGAAGTGCAAATCACATTTGCCCCAGCAACAAAGCCTAAAACATTTCAAGAAATATCTAAATGTGTAATGTTGGCTGAAGCTTGGAGCAAATCCTCAGAAAGACTGGCTGGCTGTTTCAAGACAGACTTCAGTTGAAGCTATGATCTTATTCATGACGTGAACTCAGAGGTATCCCACACAGGCCTCCAATTTTTGGTGTTTTATTTAAACAAATGGAGGAGAGACATTTCAAAAATAATTGAGTATAGTAGTCTCTCCTGTACTGCAGTCTACAGGCATCTTTCTAATCAGCAAAAGAACAAAGACACCAGGAAAAGAGGATCTGGTTTTTGTTCTTAAGGAAAACATAAAAGACGTACTAATTCACCAGTTGTCGAGGAAGAGCTGGCAGACGCCCTAATTCAGAAAGGGAATAGTCGATGTGCGAAGTTAACAGTTTTTTTGATTGGAGACATTTCAACAATAAAGGGAATGCTGTACAGCAAGGAAAACCAAGAGGAAAGCTAACATCTAAGGATACTGCCAGCACTGTAGTATCTCCTAAAAACTGCCAGCTAATACTGCATGCTTTTGTGAATGGTTGAAGAGAGGACATATCTATATTAGCAAATAGTGCAGCACAATGGCAGCAGACTGGTAGAGCGACTGGTTGAGGACCTAACATCCAGACTGTACGTGCTTTAGGGGGGTTACTGAGTACTTGTTTTGGTCTAATCCTGCGGACTCAGTGACCCCTCATAGCTGGTCACTTCCTGGTTTATCCTCATCCAAAAGCAACCCAGTCCACAACCTGTGAGACTGATCTCCAGGATGAACTAAAATGTGACAAAGTAGGGACCACCAGGTTATTTACTTCAGAAGAACATTCCTGATCTGAACGGAGATGCTAAGGCATATACACCTACACTTTCTTTCTTGCTCATTGCCATCTGTATACTGAACTCTAAAGAAAAATGTTTGCAATGACCATAGGTTTCATCTCCTCATCGAACAGCTGTGGAGAATTAATGTACAATGTGCGTATACATACTTCACTAAGTGTTTAGCTGAAAGCAGTGACTAAATCAGGTTTTGATTATATTTATAACTTTTTCAGTAACAGTTCAGAGGAATTTAGATTATGACCATTATACAAGTTTGATGAATTTGGGCTGGGAATAAAGCACTATCCATTAATAAATTAGAATTGTTCTGGTAATAATATAAAATGAATTTCTCATGGCAAGTAGGTTTCTCCTGTTTTTGTAAATTCTTTCTTTTCATGCTATACTAACGTATACTATGTCTCTTGTTTTCGCTTCTGTTCTACAGGCAACACGTAAAGGTTATCTGTTGCCCTAACAAGTACCTGAAGAGATATTTGATACTCCTGCTACTTTCACTTTTATTATTACTATTATTCATCCATGTGTTAATTTGTGCCCAAAACAGAATACCACAAGGGCAAAAAGGATGTATTGTGGGATAGCAACCAACCAGAAACAAGAAAACTGTTACTGGAAAATACTGGATATTATAAATACTTTATTCAGAGTTTCAGATTCAAAGTAGCCAGGCTGCCAAAGGCTACTGAGACAGTGATTGGGTAGAAAAATGTCACTGAGCAATTTATATGTCTGTAAACATGGAACCGAGCATGAGACAGACTTAGTACCACATTTTTTTTTAATTTTACGTTTTGAGGCAAATTACATGTTCTGAATTTCTGCATCACAAATGTGGTGAATTTAAAGACATCACACAGAGAAGCCCGATCTATCATTTGATGGCTGCAGATCTGGAAAGATCAAAAACCATGCCAAAGATGGGCAAAGGTATGCAGTTATATTTTAAAATTACACATATTAATGCTTGATGCTCAAGGTCAGAAAAAAAAATTAGATCATTTGGTTTGACTTGCCACATGATGCAGGACACGCCATTTCAGCCAGTGCCTCCTGTATTAAGCCTATTAATTTATGTTTGCTACTGCACATTCCAGAAAGGTCTACAGGCTTGAAGATGAGAAAAGACGAAGACCCCCGACTCTGGTAGTTTAGTTGGCCTTACTCTTAAAAATTTATGACTTAATTTTAATTTGAATGTCTCTGAGTTCAGTTTCCAGTCCTTGGCTAGATTATCTCTTTCTCTGAAACCATAAAATACCTGGAATAGCTCCATAGAACAAATGTGTACATTGTAATTTTCCTTATTTTTTTCTTTTTTTCCCTGTTATTGTTGATTTGAACAAACCAAGGGACTGAACTTCTCTGGGTTTACACATCTTGGATGTTTTTCCCTGCAGCTGTTTTCTAATTTGCCTACACCACGTCTAACGAAAAGAGAGCCGAGCTGCGCACAGGCTCCCCATTGACTCACCAAGAGCCACAGTGTGCCCGTCACTGCACCGCTGTGGAAATTGCAGGGAGTTTAATGCCTCTTTACAGCAACCAACTGAAACCAACACTTAGTTCTTCTGAAAAGTCCCCTATTTTTTCACACTGTCTATAGAACGCTGTATATTTAAGTGTATTTCAGTACCAGAACAAGAAAGATTTAAATAGTAATGCTGGCAGTTACAGGACTCAGAGAAAATGCAAAACAACTCTTTAGGGAAGGAAAAATGTTGAACAATTACAAAACAAGGTAGGAAATATTTTATTAACACCATCAGTCATGCTGTTTGGTGGCACAGGTGACCAGTACAAATTATGCACTAAGTAGCTATTTGAAAAGATAGAGGTATTTACTGTCGCTTCAAAGTCAGGCACAAAAATAGCAGGTGGATGTCTATATATTTGTGCTGATCAGGGCTTAGAAAATTTCAGCATCACAAGATAAAAACAAAGGACAAAAGCCGAAGTAATAAAAAACAAACCAAAAAATGTTTGCAAGAAGTGACAACAAAGTCTTAAACATTATTTTCTCTATGAAAACTGGACTTGTACATTTCTGCACAAATATCTCTAAAAAGTTGAGTTTCCATTTAGTCATATATTTTGACAATTTTCACCTACTTCCCTAAAGCTTCTAGGTACTGATATCCCTAAATGGTCAGTTGTTTATGATGCGGAACAAACTGTATTTTAGAGCATAAAAATGTTATGGTAGAATCACTCTTCTTGTTATTACTGAAAAAGTATCTTCTTAAATATTTTGAATCTAGCAATATAAAAAAATGGAATTTGATGAGAAAATAGGTGTTTTGGGATGTGCTCTAATCACTAAGATTCTACACTCCCTGATTTCTTTTCTAGTAGATATTTGCATAAATTTAAAATGAGTATAAAACTGTGATTCTTGTCCAAAGAACATTTGAAATCTTACACACTTTAAATTGTACACATAATGGGAAGGCCAACAGAAAATCATCTCCTTTCCATATTTAACAGTTCTGCTACTATTAGCCATACGTAATAACAGAGACAGATCTGAGTCCGCAGAAGAAAATATGTAACATTATACAATATTAAGTGATAAACTGTAAGCAATCATATAATTAAGGAATATCAGAATATATATGTGCACAAAAGGCAGCGTTAACGCTATTCATTCCATAATGAATTTAACTGGCATTTCACTGCTTCTGAAGGCTTAATTGTCTCACATTAACATTCTTCTTACACTCAGGGGACGTACTTTATACCACTCTTTTTGCTAAGGCAAATGTTATTGTAGCTAGGTAGGTTTTCTTCCCCTAAAAGCACTCCATAGATAGTTCAATAGCTGCTACATTTATAGAGGAAAATATGTATTGCTGGTAAGTAGAACAAAATAATGTGAAAAATATTGTAATGAACACAATACACTTCCAAACTTCTTTTGGCAGACCACAGAATATATGTCCAAACTTCTTTTGGCAGACCACAGAAGACAGGACACCACTGTTCTTAACAAGATTATGTTCGACATTCTACTTAACATATGCTTCTTCTAAATGAAGGCCAAATTTCATTTTCATATCTGTTTTTCTGCAGACCTAAGTCCCTCAAAAAAGGAAGATATAGCAGTCAGTGCCCACAGAAGCAGACTATTGATTATCCAGCATGATAATTCTTACTTTTTAATCAATTTCTCTCAGCCCACAGCAACAATAATCTTTCGCTGCTTTTCTTAGACCACGCTCTAAATTATGACACATGAATCTAATGATGGGTATGGCACGTCACTTGCACCTTTTCCATAACCAAGACATCTCTTCCAGGAGCTCTGGTATCTTCCTGCATCTGAAAGACTGCTGACCTGGTCAACTAAAGTGCCACCTTTCTGAATTGCTGCTATGGCATAACAGGATATGCAAAGTTAATGATACTCCAGCCTGTGCAGAATTTTCCTTCAGTGTGTTTTGTTCCTTCTTTGTTAGCACTGCAGTTAAAAGTTTTCATCACTCAAGGCCTTAAGACACCTTCCTCCAGCACCCAGAAGTCCCACTGCCTTTGAAATGAACTGATTTTTGCCTTGGCCTCCATAAAGAGGTACGATCCTTTCTGGCTGGTATGTTAATTTTTACATTCCAAACCAGACACTACAGAAAATGCTCTTTGCTGCAAACAATTTTCTGCATTTTCAAGAAAGGCATTTGGGCTGATCTTTTCTCCAAGAAATATGAATTATCATTTCTCTAGAAGAAGCTTGTAAGAAAGAGAGGCTTTTTGAATTTTTAAGCCTGTTTCTCAACCAGGAACTTTTGTTTGTTTGTTTGCTCCTAGTGCTAGTATGGTTAAGAAAGGAAGTACTAGATTTCATTTACAGCTGGTTTATTTAAAAATCTCAAGAAAGCAAGCAGTAAATACGGCTTGCTTGCTTTAATTATTTAATAAAAATACAGGCTTTCTTTTAAAAGCAATATAAGTTTGTATTGTAAATGGTATTATTATTCAGTAACAGTCTCCCATTTATTAAAAAGTCATATAATCCTTCAAAAATGACTTTGGAAGATGATTGTCTTGAAAAAAACATTTCTTTATAACATGTTTTCATTAAAAGACACAGAACATCAGTGAAATGCACAACAAGCTTCTTAAAAATAGGATTTCACATATAGTGGTGCTGTAGCTGGTGTTGGGCTTTGAAAACAACTGTTTAAATAGGGATTCCTGGAACAGATCCAGATTTATTACAAGCACTGTGCCTGCTGCTGGTAAGCACTTTAGAGGTAGAAGAGATGTCCTGAAAATCAATGGAACCTCCCTTACCTCATGGTGGTATGAATGACTTTTCTCTGCAAGAATAAACAGCTAACAAGTGATAAAAGCCTATAAAAAGGCAAATATAGCTCTTTATTTGATATTAAGGCTACCTTAAAAATGTTAGACGCACCAGAAAGCTGAATTATCCAGTAAAGCATATATGCTTTTAAAATAAAACCTTGTTCTCTTTCCCTTGTATATCGGATGGCCAAGAAAATACCTGCATTGTATCTTTTGAAGGTCAATTAGAATATTGCTGTCCTCCCGTCGATAGAAAGAAATCAGTTTAAGCACGCACCTCCCAGGCTGTCTAATAAGTTCCTGCTGAGGTGCTATCTGAGAAGATCATTCACCAGCCTCTGCATTTGAAACCACCATTTGAAAGTAATTTGTATAACCAGCATGTTTATGAAGCTTTATTCTGGACCATGGAACTGCTAAATTCACTGTGTTTGGAAATTCTAATTCTACCCATACCTACAGAAAACGGGTAAGATCAAGTTTCACAGGTAATCTGCTGCTCTGCTTCATAACCTGTGATTTGCACATGAACATCTTTGCAGCAAAATATCTCTGTGGTGCTTTCACATCAGTAGGTTTCTGCTGCACATGCTATACTTCAACAAAAAGAAAATTGTTGCGCTGTTACAAAAAGACTTTTAAAAATGTTTTGATAAGTCTCAGAAAAGTCTTTGGGATTCTTTCCAATAGGATTTTTATCTCACCTACAGAAATACAATCTTTGGTTTTCTTTCAGGCAATCATTTTACAATCTCGTAGATTCAACTGTATAAAAGTAGAAGTATTAGGCGGTTAGCCCTTACTCTCATCATTTGGTTTGCTTCTCCCCATACTCTTTTATCCCAATGTAAGACATTATTGTAGCTCTTACACTGCGTAATCCTGAATAAAAATACCACATCTATAAAACAGAGGACTGACAGTTACAGAAAAAAGGCATTATGTCACTAAATAAAAATATTTTTATTCTACTTGTTAGCCATTTATTTTCGTCCCCACTTCCCATACTTCTCATCTTTCCCTTCTATAGAGAATCATAGAATCATTAAGGTTGGAAAAGACCTCTGAGATCATCAAGTCCAACTGTCAACCCAATACCACCATGCCTACTAAACTATGTACTGAAGTGCCATATCTACACGTTTTTTGAACACCTCCAGGGATGGGGACTCAACCACCTCCCTGGACAGCCTGTTCCAATGCCTGACTGCTCTTTCAGTAAAGAAATTTTTCCTAATGTCCAATCTGGCTGTAGGGATGCCTTTAGACAGGGTAGAAGAGAAGTGGGATCAGTAAGGAGAAAGAGAAAAAAAGCTTTTAACCTAGGCTAACACAGGAAAGCGTGACACTAGCAGTTAGAAACCAAAGTGTCTCATCAGACCGCCCACACTGAAACTTTTGTTCTCCCCACTTCCAAACTTTCTACCAAAAGCCTCATCACTCCTTCCAACACACTTTCCTCTCCCCATCCTCCCTCACCTCCAACATTTTTGCATAAATCCTAATTAGATTTCTTGATAGGACAGCTAGTTCCTTAGCGAAACTATCAACCAAAAATTTGCCAAAGCTTCATTTAAAATTTCTTTTTACAATATCATATGGGAGGTGAATAAGCTGTTGAAGATTTTCATGTGTTGTACCGAAAATATCAGTTTGATTCCTTACCTCACTTCAGACACAACAGTGATGAAGTGACATAGAGACTGTGATTAATTCATTCTTTTCAGGCATCTATTGAAATGTTAAACCTGCTTACATCACACTAAATAGCAGTGTGACCAAAATCAGAATTTGATCCTAAATCAAATTATGGATTAGCCTTCCAAAAATTTTAATAGAAGAAACTGAAAGCAAAAAAGTATTGCTGCCAACAGAAGTGCTATTTTCCAGAGAGTATTAGGAACTTTCAATAAAGCAGACATATGGATGCACTTTATCCTATCAAAAAATAACGTTAAAAATTGTCTCTAGACTAAAGACTCAAGGGTCACTTGAGAATCCATTAGAAGCTGTTTTGGAGGGGTGGAAAGTAAAGTATTAAAAGAAATAAAATATGTATGAGTTCTAGTAAGTCATCTTTCCAGTTCCTTAACTTCTAAAATCTTCTGCAAACCTTAAACCTTGTTATTTTTCTACAGAAGTTTCAGAAAGAATGACTTTCAAATTGAGATGTTCTGCACTGCAACCATTAGCTGGTAGCATTTTTTAAAAATGTTTCTGTAGTGACCCATGTATGACTCAACCACTGTTCTTTGTCTTTTACTGCAAAACTATTTTTGCAGTGTGCTTCTGGCAGGAGTATGGTGATTTAGATGACACAGTACAAGTTAATAATATAAACTTCACTTCATGGTCTGCTGCACCAGGACGACCTATTAAGATTCCTGTACATATCAGCACGGAAAAGATAAATTGTTAAAGGCTTACTAAAGCCCTTCGTTGATTTGTTGCTTTCTACTTTCTGAATAGCCAAACGTTCACAAGAGCCATATCCTGGATTTGAACCATTTATGGCCACACAGCATGACCCGTCCAGTGCTTTAACTACATTATAATCCTTTCTTTCAGCAAGTGCGTACTATGTGAAACATCTTAAACTGAATGTCTTTTAAAAAAAAATTATCTTAATTTCTAAAGCACAAGCACAAAACAGTGATAAATGGAAGATCTTTCTTAAACCACCAAACAGGAGTGACTACTTGCCAAGAATTTCCAGGTCAGAAAGAAGAATGTGAGACTGTGCATTAATGTATAAAACAGAGGCCCCTGTGAATGAAGCTAAAAATCTGAGTTCCACATCTGACTGATCCATGCTAACATCACTTGACCTTTCTCCCAGTGTCCCTTTTTCCAGCTGGTGTTACCAGGAGAACATATATATCTCACACTATAACTCATGTTGTCACTATAACTCACAGTAAACTGTGTACAGGTCCTTATCCACTTTGTAATTGTATATTATGTGCTTTGAGCCCAATCTGAGAAAAAAAAAAGATTTAATATATTTCCATGTGCTGTACTTTAGGTACAAAAAAATAAAGCTGAGATTCCCAAAGCAAAGCAGCACCCTCAGCCCAGAAGCACTTGCTTCATGGTTTGACAGTTCCTCAGGCACACACATCTGGTTCACAACCTGTCCAGCTATGGCTGAGCAGAAGGAGCCTGAGATCCTAACCAAACTGCTTCTGGATCTTCAAACTAGAGGAGCATAAAAATATCTTGCTTAGGTGTTTCTAATACACTTCTTCATCTTTCACATTTTAGAGACTAAAACAATGACTGCTTGAAGTAGTTCTCTTTCCTTATACTTTCAGGAGACAATTTGGTTGCTCAACTCTGTCTTCAGATTCCCCTCTTGGGATTATGAGCCTAAAACATGAAGACTACTGTTCTCAACCTGCAAGTACTTCAGTCCTTTAACGAATCTGATTCTAAACAAGTCTAATCAAGCTTGCTCTTGTAAAAGGAAGACAGACCTGCTGACATTTTTCAGTAACTTCTCAGATTGCAGCTGTAAGTCCTTCTACTTCAACCACCTGTTTATGAGTGACTCCCCTTCCTCTCTCTGTTCCCAACATATTACCAACAGGCTATTTTATTTGAGTTTTGCATTTCCACAACTAATTGTCTCCCAACGCAAAGCCACAGACATTCCTCATCATCATTCTATCATTCTGAAGAAGCAGCAACGTTTCTAGTTCTGTTGCTTGCTCAAATTTCTACCAGTCATTTTTCCTGGAAGGAATCACAGAATCACAGAATAGTAGGGGTTGGAAGGGACCTCTGTGGGTCATCTAGTCCAACCCCCCTGCCGAAGCAGGGTCACCTACAGTAGGCTGCACAGGATCTTGTCCAGGAGGGTCTTGAATATCTCCAGAGAAGGAGACTCCACAACCTCCCTGGGCAGCCTGTTCCAGTGCTCCGTCACTCTCAAAGGGAAGAAGTTCTTCCTCATGTTCAGACGGAACTTCCTGTGCCTCAGTTTGTGCCCATTGCCCCTTGTCCTGTCACTGGGCACCACTGAAAAGAGCTTGGCCCCATCCTCCTGACACCCACCCTTCAGATATTTGTAGGCATTTATAAGGTCCCCTCGCAGCCTTCTCTTCTTCAGGCTGAACAAGCCCAGCTCCCTCAACCTCTCCTCGTAGTGGAGATGCTCCAGTCCCCTCACCATCCTTGTAGCCCTCCGCTGGACTCTCTCCAGTAGCTCTTCATCTTTCTTGAACTGGGGAGCCCAGAACTGGACACAGTACTCTAGATGAGGCCTCACCAGGGTAGTGTAGAGGGGAAGGAGAACCTCCCTCGTCCTACTGGCCACACTCTTCTTGATGCACCCCAGGATCCCATTGGCTTTCTTGGCAGCCAGGGCACACTGCTGGCTCATGGTTAACCTGTCGTCCACCAGGACACCCAGGTCCCTCTCCGCAGAGCTGCTCTCCAGCAGGTCCACCCCAAGCCTGTACTGGTGCATGAGGTTGTTCCTCCCCAGGTGCAGGACCCTGCACTTGCCCTTGTTGAACCTCATCAGGTTCCTCTCTGCCCAGCTCTCCAGCCTATCCAGGTCACGCTGAATGTCAGCACAGCCTTCTGGTGTATCTACCACACCTCCCGGTTTGGTGTCGTCAGCAAACTTGCTGAGGGTACATTCTAACTCTTCATCCAGGTCGTTGATGAAGGAAGGTCCACTTGATAGTATTCCTCACGCCTCCCAGAAGATATTCTGCTGACAACATATTTTTTTTCAAAAGTTTGTGCAGAGCTGGAAAGGTCTCATTTGAATTCTAGCATGAAAAGCCATGGACTCACACAATGGGCTGTTTGCATCCAGGACAGCTGCTTGGACCACTTTTTATAAAAAATAATTCCACTGAAGTCAACCAAACTGCATAGATGCTGCATATGTAGGTAATAAGAATCGGCAAATATGGGTAATGCCGCAGGTTCTGCACCTTTCAAAAAGAAAAACTCAGATAGGTACTGCGGGCTACTCCCAATCTGGTAACAAAACTCGACAATACAGCATGAAGCCCTCAAGAGGAGGACTTTTCCCCCGACAATTTCACAAGCAATCAAGCCAGGACTGCCTTGAGCAATTTTTTAAGATTTAAAAAACTTTCTGTGAACTTTCTTGGTATCAGTAAGTTGTGCAGAAGTGGATAACTTTCAAGCTGAGATTTTTAATCATGATTTTTAATCACTAGATGAGCTGCCATCTAAAAGAAGGAATCTGTGATTTTTTTCTTCTGAATCACATTATGATTTTAATGACAATGTTGAAACACATATGAAATATTGATCCAGGCATTTTTTTATCATTTAAAATAAGTGTTATAATTAAAAAGCAAACAAAATGACCTATTTGCAAGAATGTTAGAATAAAAATATTGTTTCGTCTTGCTCATGAATAACAGTACCTAGAGAGAGCATGTAGAATTAAAAACCAGGTGGTATTAAAATGCAATTAAGAAACCACTATTATACATTAAACAGAGACACAAAGACAAGGGATAGCTCAGTATCTCAGCTGTGGAATAGCCATTGAGGGTAAATGACCTGAATTTAGACTCCTCCTTACAACACATTGAAGCCACAGTCTTGCAGAGGTATGTAATTACTGAAGATCTAAGCAGCTGGTCAGAAAAGCTAAAAAGCTGATATTGGCTAAGCAGTGTATTCACAGTTCTGGATGGCAGTCCTTCAGCTTTTTTCAAGAGACGGTTTCAGTTCTATCTATATATCTGAGTCAAAACACTTCTGAGGTGGGTATACGAGCCAATTCTAAAGACTGTTTGTTAGAACTGGAATCAGTTTGGATGTTGCAAAGACCAACTCATTTCCCCCTTCTCCACCAGCCACCACCAAGGCCCACGCCACTCACTGTAGGGCACTGAGTGCCCCATGTGCCCTGCATGGGCACGAAGCCTAGGACAGAAAAGGAAAAATTGTGCAAGAAGAGGTTTGACCCACAGGAACAGCTCTTTGCTCTCTTCCTAGGAACAAACTGGATTTGTTTCTGAATCTATGCTGGGAACAACCACACTTAAATGGTAAAGTATCAGTCATTCCACATGCCACCAACTGCAGCTGCAGTGCAAAATGGTGCATTCAGTCTATTTTAATAATTCTTTGTTTCTTGGGGTTTTTGTTGCTGTTTCTTTTTTTTTTTTTTAATTTATTGTGTTGGTTTCAGGAACCATAAGAACAGCAAAATCTTGAATGGTCATATCTATCTGAGCTATTTTGAAGTTCCAGGAGACAATTTAGAGAGGTGTACTTCTGGGAAAAAATATACTGACTTTGAAATGTTCAAACTCTAGTACAGATGTATTTCTGCTAGCAATGCGTGCACCCAGACTGAGATGTCTGTGCATTTATGTACGTGAATAAACTCTCATGATTCCTGATAATACTTATACTTTCTGTTTTATGTTTGTAAGCTACTTGGTTTTGCTTGCCTAAGAATCTGGTAATTTCTTCTTTACTCATAGATTTATTTAGAAAACATTGGTGTCTCTCACCAAGATAAATGTTCAGGTAAGACCAAAACACTACTGTGGGAACTAATATGATAATAAAACAGAATGGCAGCTTATTTTTTCTCTGTTTTGTAAATAAAGTTTTGACCTAATTCTCTAAAGTCCAATGTGAAATAATTATTTGTACTTTAACAAACACAAACGATAAATTTGATTTGACAACTGGATATTCTCGTGGCATGCTGTTGACTCATGTGTCCTCTAATCGGAGTCACAGGCCAACATTTTGTCACTGTTCTTTAGACAGAAGAAATAAGCAGCTGCACGTAACAAATGTTCAGGTCTTAACTATACATACTCTATTTAGAGTTAAGCTTAACCAGCTTCATATTTTCTAAATTTCCATTGGAATAAAATATGTTTAGTGTGAACAAGAGTCATTTTTCTTCAGTGCAGAAGAGGGAGTCTGACAAAGTACTTTTCCAGAAGGCAATAAAGCTTAACATAGCTAAAACCCACTGGACAGCCAATGGTGTCTTTCAGTATGGCTCGGTAAGTTATATGGTCTGTGTTACGAATACTAAAATGTTTGCCCTAATAGGTCCCAAAGCAGTAAGAAAAATTGCCTTTTTTCTGTAAAGCTTCATAACACTCGCTAGCAAAATATGATGGTTCAGTGATGGTTCATTGTAAACTGCGGTTACAAAGATCTCTGCAGCCTGAAACTAGTGCCAACTAATGAAGACCTATTTTTCCGTGCTCTGTTATGCAAAGTGAGATGCTTGAGCTTCAGGAGGATAAAGCCCTGAACGTGCTGTGTGCTGAGGTTGTGCGTCAAGGTCGGGGACCTCATGGCGAGGGCAGAAAAGCCCTTGCAGACCCTCCAGTGCACGCAGAGGTGGGCATGCAGCTTTCCCACACGAGCAGCTTGGAGTGGCAAGATACACCATTCAGATTGTCTGCTGAGAGCTGCCTGTGGGTCTGGCTTGGCCCTGGACCATTTAAGAGGACACTGACAAAGAGGCTGCCTTGGGACAAAGCACATCTCATGATGGATTTAACAAGAATTAAATCTCCTACATTCAGACACTATAAACAATCCATAATGGGCAACCCAAATAAGAAATTCGTCATCTTCCTCACACCTCCACATCCTCCCCTTTCGTTTATTTTGTAATGCACATAATTACAAAGATTTCTGACATAAACAGAAAATGATGACAAATTACAAATGCTTCTAAACAGAAAATGGCTTCTAGAAGGAATCAATTTCTTTCCTTCTTTTATTTTTTGTATGGAGGCTATACAGAAACTATACACAAGCTCCACCAAGGCACACTAAAGAGCGATTTTTTTTGCTTATTGTGTATATATTATTGCAGCTCAGATTCAACAAAAATAATAAAAAAAAGAATTCCTTTCAGAAATCAACAAATGGTGTTGCTTTTGGGGTCCGTTCAGTCCAATGAACTCCTGGCTGTAGCTAATCTAGATGCTTCTAGACAGCATAGATACTATGAGAATACCTGATTTTATTTCTGCCTAAATTGCACAGTTACATGCTAATTGGTAATTGCATACTTCACACACTGAAGTATGTTAGGTTGCAATTCCTTTTGAAAATAAATTTTAAAAGTAGTAGGATAATTTTGCGTTTTCAACCATAAAGAAGCCTGTTAATTTAAAAAAAATATAGCCTAAAATTTACATTATTAAATTACTGATGAATCTGAACATTCTAGCCTCATCTTCAGCGTTACCCTTGATCCTACCTGGGTTCCTTTACTGCTGTCAAGTAGAAGACCCATAAATGAAAGCATCTAATTTAACACTTGTGTGACAATAGCATGCACATTTTTATTATGAAAGATACTAGTATTAAAAAATTCAGCAGTAACATCTGCTTATGAAAGCACACTCATTCATATGGAAAAATGACTAAGAAAAAAAGGAGAACAGTGACCACACTTAAAACTGGTGTGCTGCTTCATTAGTCCATTCATTCAGATTAAATAAAGGTCAAAAACCAGCAAGAAGTAATAAGTAAGGAATTATTTCCAGTATCTGGCCAAATTCTGTCTTTGGTTAGGTGATTCCTACTCGTTCCCTGTTCTACAGTGTAGCATCAATCACTGCTCATCAGCTGCTTGTGCTCAGGTGGCACATGACCTCATCGTTTCTTTACAGAGCACATATGGATTGTTCAAAATCAAACTGTAAGGTCTAGTTATCAAGAATATTCTAGACGGAACCCAGTAAAATGATGCTATTGTTTGGTCAAGGTGCCTTGGAAGTACCTGTGTTTATTTTCTTTTTTTATTTTAAGATATAGCATCAGCACTATCCTGTAGGTTATAGTGTCCTCTTTCATTTTCTTTGAGGGTAGACTGTATCCCTGAGAGATGAACCAGATCTCACATGGGCAGCATACTCGCTAATGAAAACAATATAGAGAAGGAGCAGACGCTGAGCTGTGTTTTGTTCCTTGAAAAAGTAATTTGCACATATGTATACTCCATTTCCATTTATTTTAATAACCCTCAGACTGCGATTGAAATGCTTCCCTGAGCTGACAGAAGGTATGTCCTCTGTGGTTCAAGAGGTCTGGTCATATAGGAATAAGGCTGGAAAAGTTCAGTTCAATCAGCACTAATGGAATGAAGGAACACACCTTTTCCCACTCAGAATCAATAGTACTGAGTCTGGCTGATGGTATGGACACTGCTGAGAAGAGGTGAATGCCACAAAAAAAAAAAGGATTTGCGACAGATATGCTGCATGTGAAATTACACAAGGTAAGGAATAGGAAACTCCAACCTGTACTCAGCAACGTGCAGGAACCAGGCATGGAGGCACCTGGTCCAACCTTTGCAGTTATGTGCACGAGCCCTGCCTTTCAATAGCCATGCAGCAATGAATACTCTGCTCCAAAACATGGCTGAAGGAAATGGTGGTGGTTGTTCCAGGGGTACTTCTCTGCCTTTCAGCTTTTAAGAAATGTGCTCAGAAATGTGTTAGGAGACCTGCATTCAAATCCCCCTTCTGCAGAGGGTGATTCAAACACATCCAGGTTCAGCCCAACTAACACAGTATGCCAAGCACAAGCCCGCAGGTTATTCTTGGGGGGGCGGGGCGTTGCAGGCAACTTTGAAGTATTCCTGCTTTCCATTTTGCTTAAATATTTGCTGCGTAAAAGACAGATTCAGCACAAGGCTTGGCTTTAAGGCATTTATCTGTGATGGTAGTTCTGGCTTCCAGTTCTTGTACCTTTTCATTCAGCATTTCCTGAAACCAGAACTCATGTGTTCCTCACTGGTACGGCTAATTAACTGTGACAACCACATTCTTCTTCTTTTTTATGTTAACAGTCATTAATGTTCTTTCTTTTTAGCTAGTGGGTCTTAATTGTTCAGGCCAAGTGGAGCAGCCCTTACGAAAGGAATTTAGAATAAATCCCTCATCACAGAATTGCTGATGGCCTAATTATTCTCGTACACAGAAAACGAAGACATTTACTTATGAGGTAGTTATACAGACTTCCCTCACAGTAAATGGAGAGAAATGAGCATTTTTAGACATGATTCATTGCATCCTAAAGCAGCTGTTTAGTATATGCCGCACAAACCACATTCTACAAATGCCTGCAGATATCTAAAATTAGATGAACCTGATCACACCGTAATTACTGTAAACTGCCTCTACAGTCAACAAAAGAAATAAGCAACTTCAGCAGGCAAATCAGTAAGACCTGAATTTCCATCTGGAATTGCCCCCCTCTGACATAGTGGGGAGCTAATGCACTTCAGAAACATCTCCAGGTAGGTACGGTCAAACGAGCTATAAGCCTCCAAGGGTAGGAAGCCTCAAAAGTCAGTTTTCTGTCCAGGCCCGTCAAGTAGACGACAGATGGACCGTAACTGTTTACCTCCTCTGCTAATGTAGTCCCCAGCACGTGAGTACAGGCAAAATGGCAACTTCAAAATGAAAAAAGTGGAGTTTCACTTTTGTTTTTTTCTAGAGAACAATACACTAATATTATTTCCTACTATAATACAAAGCACATGAGGCATTTTACACTGCAAATTAAAAACAAAATACCCACCAATCCCACTGCTGAAGAACTTAACATCAAGACTAATAAAGTCTTCAAAATACTCATGGCTGTTGCTACATTTCAAGTGGATTGTATCAGTTACTAAATCAAAAAAATCAGCTCATTGACTTTGGAATCGTAAGGCTCCAGGACAGCAAGATGAATATCTTGGAGATGAACCAGGAAGACTGAAACTAAAATTATGCAACTGAACAGATTTATTTTTATGAACTGGGGATGCAAAACCGTAGCTACTGAAAAGTGCTCACAGGCTGATATTTTGGTTTGGACACAGCAGTGAGCCACTGATTGATCTGAGCTTATCAAAACCAGACGGAAATTCAAGGCTGTTTCTACACAAATTTCTAGTTGGCTCTGTATCTTGTTCCTAACAGTAACAGATGCTTCAGAAAAATGTGCAAGAATCCCTCACCGTACATATGTGCAGTAATCTACACTCTACATTTGATCAATATCTATTTCTAACAGTAGAGAATAGTATAAGCCTTGAGGTGTACATCTTCACAGACTTTTAAAAATGTTGAAATTAATTATGATTAAATATGCTGAAGATCAATACATAATTTTTCACATTATTAGGTCTGCTATTCCAACATACATTTATTATTATCATTCTAAAAAATTCAATCTCAGCCTTTTTCATGCTTCTTTTACGTGAGAATTTCTTTTCTTCCTAAATGTCCCTGATCATTTACATTGCTTTTCTGTGAAACCCCTCTTGTTCAGTTACACTCTTTTTGAGAGGAGGTGATCAGTACTGAGTCAATTTTCTTCAGAATATTAACCATTCTCTTCCTTATTTGATCTAATTTTGTTCAGTTTGCTGTCAGTTGCAGGTGATGCAAAGGTCTTCACTTGCCTATGAACAATGCCATTTGGGCTGGATTTCGAGTAGCCGACTTAAAACTACATACAGGGTATTAAGTGCATAATTATTTCAGAGGCGGACCTAGTAAAAGATACTGTAACTCATTCTTTGCTTAAAAAAAAAGAAATAAAACAAGAAAATGATATTATTTTTAGTTTTTATTTTTCTGTTGCTTTTCTAACTATACCTTTTTATATGTTTATTATTACTAACTCTTTTTGCCTTTGCAAATAAATATTTTCTTTTTAAATTATATATTCCAAACATATGTCTGATACTGTGATTGTGGCAATGTAACTACCAATTTGCTTAACAGTTTGTTTTACTTTTAAAGAAACAGTTGGGTTGTTTTATAAAGAAATATTTCTGAGCTGTAAAGAAAGCGGATTGTTCTGTTGTCATTTACTTAAATACTTTTTCTATTAAAAAAACTAATTATGTTACCCTCATTACTACAGAAAAATAAGTGAAATATTTTCTTACTGCATTTCTTAATTAGCAAGGACATGAAATATTGCTTATCATAGTTATAGTGTTCTGTCTTGCTCAATAAATTTTTTCATCACTCATATTCAGTACAAATTGTCTGAGCACAGCCATAAAAACTTTTAATAATACAGTTCGGAGGATTTGCACTGCTTTATTATTTGAACTACTGTGACCACAGAAATAAAGTCAAATTCACTATGCAGCTTTTAACAGAGGACTTTGGCTGTTCCTGTAGCTCATTTCAGCTCTATTAGTTTGATATTTTCCACATTTGTTTAAACTGGGGTTTATGTGTGCACTTAGAAATACAGCTGTGAAAAAGCAAAGCTGACATACCTGATATTAAAGAATACTGCAAAATCTATGAAGAAGTCACAACAAACTACCGGGACACCATATGATGAAATCTTCATCTGTAAGAGTAACTGGTTTTAACCCGAGGTTTGCTGGACTGGACCTGCTTTGTAACTGTATTTTGCCCTTTCTCAGTGCTTTGGCAATTTGGTCAGTAACATGTCTTTTTGAGCTGGTGCTGATACAATAGTTACCAGGTAACAACTGTAAACAAAGGGGGTCTAGAAATCCACAGACGTCCTTGCTGACCTCTGTCCAAGCCTGCCACCGACGCCAGCTGAAAAGCTTTCCAGGTGTGGAGCAGTCTAACCAGCCCTTGCTGCATTTGTCCAAAGGCTCTTGCTGCACTGTCCAAACAGCACTACAACGAACAGCAGCAGAATTAAACGCCTATTATCAACTTCAAAGAGGCCAAGATTCAAACAGCAAAACTGTTGTGTTTATTGTTCAGACTCAGCAAGTTCCCATGTACCACAGCATATCCACACCTGAACAAGAGATTGCACAGCCCAACCTACCCACCACCCTGAACTCTGGGTGGGAGGCGGTCCTGATAAAGTATTGTATTTTAAATTAGATGCAGTACTTTGCAACAGCAAGAATATCAAGTCTTTTAAGATTTTATATATATAATTAATGAGGTAAAGCAATACCTCAGCAAACAGTTTGTCTTCCTATTTACATCTCTACACCAGGATTAAGATTTAAAGGATTTTTCCCTCAAAATAGTCTTAAAATTTTCTTTTTCATTATCCTGCAGCACCTCTGGTTTAACAAATATTTCTTTTCGTATTTCATCTCTTCTAGCCTCACTATTTTACTGTTGTTTGTGCTGCACACCTTTCCATGGGTATCAACACAGGTCTTTGAAAGAGCTAAAGTTTTTTCTTCTTGATGGCATTATTTATTTTTTTTCAGAAGTGATTGCTTAATTTTGCCATGGAACAAGAAATAAACTCTCTTTTGGACAGGGGATGAAAAAAGTTGTATAGCCGTTGAAAGGACTGCAAGTGTCATAGTGAATAACATGACCAACAAGAAAATTGAACATGATTTAAAAAAAAAAGGAACTGTAACTGGCAACATACTGCTCATGTACTTTTATTTCCTTAGCATGAACACAAAATCTGTAAAACATATTTAATAATATAAAATATGTTAAAAGAGAAATTCCTTTATCTGTTTGAAGAGGGGTTTCCTGGTTCTGTCCTTGTTGGCCTTTTGGTAAGTGACTGGTGACTTACAACCAAGTTAAAATAGAGCAAAAACTTTGCTGTTTTCCCCTCCAATATTTAGTTGGATTTTCCACATTTCATTAGGGCATTCTTACATCCTTCCTGTTGCTGGCTATCTCCTATATTAAAGATGCCAACCTACTTACCAAACATCCATCAGTTTTTCAAAGCCCTTTGCACAGCAGAGTAGCGTTAGGAGTCCAAGAAGCATTAACAACATGTAGCAGGTATGTTTCGAAGAACAAACAATATTACACAGGGGAAATATTTTGAAAGATCTATTATTTGAAGGGTTTTCTTTCACAGTATCTGCTCAGCATATCACACAAACCACTGGCGGCACTGCCTAGGTGTGAAGGCAGAAGGCACCACGTCCTGCACGGATGCTGCCAGGGCCTGTTAGCGGCACTCCGGGAGCACGCGAAGTGACACCGGGCTGGCCGCATCCTCATACGACACCGCCAGGAAGGAACACATTTCTGAGGCTCAGCAAGGCTGACTGCAAAATCCTGGCAAGCCGAACTCCAAAGGGATTTTAACACCAACTGAATGGATATGAGACTTTTACCTAACTGTTTTTGGTTATTCTTATTCACATTTAAAGAAAAATATTATTTATGATATGATGAATATATGTGAATATATGATTTTAGTCTTAAATTAATTTTGGCTTAAACATAGTAATGCTGTATTATACATACTGAAAAATTGTAAGTAAAACACATTATTCCTAAGAAAATGCTTTTATTTTTATCCACTGAAACAGTACCCTCAGTCATCTACTGTGAAAGCTACAGCCTACCTAATAAAAATTATTTGCACATTTGTGAAACTGGTATACAGTTTCTAAACAGGAAGCCATCTACTCATTGTTGCAATACGGCTACAGACGATTATTTAGATACAAGAAATTCCAAATACCTAAAGACAGTCCTCAAAGAATAGGAAACTGACATCAGCTTTTTCATAAATATTCTGTAAATCATGCCATGGAACCAGGAACACAATTTAATTACAAACATAGTACCTGAGGTGTCTGAATATATTTCCTACTGGATGTCACCACCTAAACTATTGAGAATTGAAGGATATGTCATATGCAATTTGAAAGCAATTTCTTACAAATATATAATAAAGTCTAGAGTTTGACCTAAGACCTCAATGCAATGCTCATTTAGGCATTCACAGAATACCTGTTTCCTGGACCAATACCTTGGCTGATACTTACCTAAGGAAATAAATGCAATGAAAATATAAAAAGAATCATTCCAAGTCATCTCCAAAAAGCGCATAAAATTTAAATGATACAGAAATACAGCTAATGCATTATAGATGAATGCAGATAAACACAAACCAAGCAATATTTTATTCAGACTTCAGTATTCTAATGACTAAGGAAAAACATCCTTCTGTGGTTCAAAGGTGAAGCCATGACTTGCTTATCATGTTTTTTCCTACTGGAATATTTTAGCAATCTCTGTAGCTGAAGACCACAAAAGCATTCAACAGGTTTGCATACAGGGCACTGCCAAACAGCAGCTACAACTGATCTATTCAAACAGTTTGCTGTCCAAAATGTACTGATGGGTAAATAAGTCTGAAACTTAAGAAACACCCAGTCTCCCATACTAGACAGCAGTTACTTGAGGGCAATTTTTAGAGTAGTGCAGGGATGCTTATTTGTTTTTGGAATCTTGATGGATGAGCTGAACATCAAGTGCACTTTACAGTCAGACTTCTCTTCTTTCTGAAATAATAATAACAATAATTCAGAGATGTTCAGATTTTGCTTGTGACCACTGTCTTAGAAGAGCTCAAAGTTCACTTGCATATAAACCAGAATCCCCTTGTCATTTTTTATAGATTTTACTGACAACAGGAAAGTTCAAATGGCTAAGAGCAAGGCAAGAAACAGATGCCATTAGACAGCTTTAAATGTTAGTGAAGTATAAGAGATTGCTGATGTACTTTAAGAACTGATTGCTGCCCCTTCCATGAAAACAGTTTTTCACCGAACCACAGCATAAGCAGAGAAATTAGAATTTTAGCTGTGTAGTTATTCCTCTAAGGTGACTAAAGCCTTATTTATATAAATGTGCTGGTTTTTAAATCAGTTGTGCTGGATGATCAGAAAGAAAGCATAACCTGTTAGATTACTTTCACATTTTATGCAGCTGTTTGACAAGTTGCGAAGCAAAAGACTACATTTCATTACGCTGTACTCAGCACATCAAATATTGGAATATTGCCCTGCTGTTTTGTACCACAAACTGAGATGTGTTACAGCAATGACAAACAGGGTCTTAATCACTCTTCTGGTTAGAATACTCATGCGCTTCCGTAAATGAACTTTCCCATTTTCCTGTTTATTATCACTTCTAAGTTCTACGTAATTGCCACGGTATTATCACTGCCAAGCAATTTCATTTGTTTCATAGGCGACTACTTTCAAAGTGTTTTTCCTGTACAAGTGCTAGGTGGAGATGGACAGCCCTGTCCCTCCTGCCACGCCAGACAGACGTCTTGGCTCTGCTAGCAAGCTTTCAATCTTGACAATAACACAAGTTATGCAGCAGAAGTCTCAGACATTTGTACTTCTGTGGCAACTAACATATCAGACGCACTGAACACGAGTGGTGAGAACACGAATAAAATTGCTCCACAGAGAGACTGGTCCACAGCAGTTAACAGCAAAGAACCCTATCCCAGGCTTTCTACACAGAAAATACCAAGGATTCCTCCCTGCACTGCAGGATCCTTATGGCAAAAGACTGTTAAATTAATATAGCTCCAATCCTAAAGTGTTTGAGACCTCTACAGTGGTTTTAAAGATAGAAATAATGTGCAAAGCTCTGTAAGAGATTAAATGGGGGAAGAAGCAGCTATTTCTGTACAACGTGACTTTCCTAGGGGAAGCAATTCCCACCCCGGCGAAGCTACAGCTGGAGCCCTGGAGCACGTCCTGGCTCAGGCTCTCCATCACGAGACAGCCATTTCCACACTGGAGCAAGTCCAGTGAGGGACACCAAGGCGATCCGAGAGCTGGAGCACACAACGGGCTCATCGAGAACTGTGACAAAGCACAGCACGTGACATTTCTCTTCTCCTCTTCCAGATATATCAGATGCTGTTCATTATTAGCTATTTGGAAGGTGCATTTTCCTGAACCTTCCGTGAATTTTATGCTATTTTTAATATTGCTTTCTTTTAAAATACGACTAACAATGTCTCTTTCCTTTGTCTTACTGCCTTCTTTTTGTGGATTACCCAGCAGAAGTTTTGTTTTCCAGCACACCGTGAGATACTGAAGTATTCGTTATTATCCACTATTTTCAGAGAAGAAAGTTAAAGTGACTTGCTCAGGGGCAGTGAAAAAGCTGGTAGAGCGTGAGGGGCAGAACACAGATCTTGTTATTTTAACCCATAGCCAATCTTCTAATATAAAAAAGCTGTCCTGCTACATTGAACCAAGACCTCATGTTAACAGGTCACTGATTTTTTTTAAATAACAATGTACTGTTGTGCTCGCAGCAAGAACCAACCAATTCACAACAAAGAACTGAGAGACTATTAAACCAACACAGCAAAAAGAACATAACCACAGAAAAAATTGTGTCTATTTTTAATGACTCTCCACGAAGATTATATAGGGCATCAGAGCTGACCTCCCTTGATGGCAGAGAATAACACAGGGAAGATTTTGAAAGAAATGGGTTTGGTCTGTTTGATTTGCTTGGAGCATTTACTCCAAAGTTCCAGATCACACGTAAATGGATTATCCAATACTTAAAATATAAAGATTAATTGAAATAGAGTTTAATTTCTATTTACATCAGGCTTCACACACAAGAATCGTAGGTAGAGAGACTATGAATAACAGTCTAATAATCACAGAAAAATCAAACTTTACCCAACGCTTGAAGGAGATGAACCCCACAACCTTCCTGCATAGCTGTAAAAATACGACAACACAAAATAAAACTGTCTTTAAAAAATACATTTGAGTATTCCAGTCCAAATAAGATGACACTGGACCATTGCCTGTAGCAGGACATGAAGAACTGGTACTCAGGAAGTGAGCTACCTAGACCATAAACCATGTCTTCCAAAAGGCAACATTCTTATGCTTTTGTGCTGCTGATGTCATATCAGGCCAATTACTATATTAACAAATAGTGCTTTTTGTATAATACTATATACATCAGCATGAGATACAGAGAGAAATGGAGGTTCTGCTCTTCTACAATAAGAAAAACTATTAGTGCTGGAAATTATTAAAAGTTGACTTTGGCGATCCTCCTAACCCATCTGACTAAAGGTAGCAGGAAGAACAGAAAGAGATAGAAAAAAGCTAATGTAGTTTCTTCAGTGTAATGTTGTTCCTCTTATTTGAAACAATTTTCAGATTCTTTTCCTTTCTGTGATAACCAGTAAGAGCAGTAAGCGGTGAAGATGCTCACTTTGCCCAAGGGATCCATTAAGAAATGCTATAACAACCAATCTAATAGCTTTCTACGATGACATGACTGATTGGGTAGACGAAGGGAGAGCCGTGGATGTTGTCTACCTGGACTTCAGCAAGGCTTTCGACACAGTCTCCCATGATACCCTCCTAGGGAAGCTGAGGAAGTGTGGGCTGGATGAGTGGTCAGTGAAGTGGATAGAGAACTGGCTGAATGGCAGAACTCAGAGGGTTGACATCAGCAGCGCTGAGTCTAGTTGGAGGTCGGTAACAAGTGGTGTCCCCCAGGGGTCAGTACTGGGCCCAGTCTTGTTTAACTTCTTCATCAATGACCTGGATGAAGAGTTAGAATGTACCCTCAGCAAGTTTGCTGATGACACCAAACTGGGAGGTGTGGTAGACACACCGGAAGGCTGTGCTGCCATTCAGCGTGACCTGGAGAGGCTGGAAAGCTGGGCAGAGAGGAACCTGATGAGGTTCAACAAAGGCAAATGCAGGGTCCTGCACCTGGGGAGGAACAACCTCATGCACCAGTACAGGCTTGGGGTGGACCTGCTGGAGAGCAGCTCTGTGGAGAGGGACCTGGGTGTCCTGGTGGACGACAGGTTAACCATGAGCCAGCAGTGTGCCCTGGCTGCCAAGAAAGCCAATGGGATCCTGGGGTGCATCAAGAAGAGTGTGGCCAGCAGGACAAGGGAGGTTCTCCTTCCCCTCTACACTGCCCTGGTGAGGCCCCATCTGGAGTACTGTGTCCAGTTCTGGGCTCCCCAGTTCAAGAAAGATGAAGAGCTACTGGAGAGAGTCCAGCGGAGGGCTACAAGGATGAGGAGGGGACTGGAACATCTCCCCTACGAGGAGAGGCTGAGGGAGCTGGGCTTGTTCAGCCTGAAGAAGAGAAGGCTGTGAGGGGACCTAATAAATGCTTACAAATATCTGAAGGGTGGGTGTCAGGAGGATGGGGCCAAACTCTTTTCAGTGGTGCCCAGTGACAGGACAAGGGGCAATGGGCACAAACTGAGGCACAGGAAGTTCTGTCTGAACATGAGGAAGAACTTCTTCCCTTTGAGAGTGACGGAGCACTGGAACAGGCTGCCCAGGGAGGTTGTGGAGTCTCCTTCTCTGGAGATATTCAAGACCCTCCTGGACAAGATCCTGTGCAGCCTACTGTAGGTGACCCTGCTTCGGCAGGGGGGTTGGACTAGATGACCCACAGAGGTCCCTTCCAACCCTTACTATTCTGTGATTCTGTGATTCTGTGATCTTACCAAGTGACTGAAGATATTCACTGTATTGTAATCCTTCATTTTCGAGATACCTTTCTTTTTTTATTCCCAGAGTTATTGACTGCTGCTTTCACACTGTTGTGCTACAGAAGGATGAGACTTAAAGAAACACCTTTGAAAACCAGCACAGCAGATGTAATAATCTCTGATCTTTAATTCCATCCTGACTCTGTACCTTCTTATAAGCCTCATTAAATACAGTAAAAGACACGGGACTTCCATGGAAGATAAGAGGGTTTAAGATACTGGAAAGAGGACTAGAAACATCAAGATTCAAATATCAAAGACTTTGCAAGCTACTCCAGTCTCTGCGTGATTGAGGATGTAGCCAAATGATTGAACAATGGCAGGTCACAGTGGTGAACAGTTACCTCAGAGCATCAGTTGCACGGACTTTCCAGTGAAGGATGATGCAGCAAATTAATATAACGTCATGACTGAACAGTCTAAATATGTGCATTGTTCTGCAGCTGCTTAGCATTAATTTGCTATACAACTGTAACTCATTTGCTTTCAAACATCAGTCCTCATCTTTCAGTGCCCACCACCACCACCTTTTTCTTGTCTTATCTATCCAGACTGCAAGATCTTCTGGGAAGAACTGTCTCTTTTTTTATGCAATGCATGGAAAACTGAGGTGTCCGATTACTTTGTGGAATTCTAGCTGCCGGTGAAATAATCACTAACTAACTAACTAACTAACTAAGTAGACTACTACTTCATATTTGCTAATATTTTTCCTGCCTGAATTTTTCACATGTATTCTGTTGTGTTTTCATGGGGTGGCAGAAACCCTTTATCTCAAAGATAGTTTTCCTGTTTGCAAATACTACTCTAGGATTCACATTTTCTGGTTAGTCCATAAAAGCAAACATCTATTTTGCACAGGACTCATTCCTATCCATCTTTTGTATAGGTGCAAGTGTCAGTATTCAGACACAAAAAATTACTCTAATGCATTTGTATCCACAGCTCTGGTGAGTTCTGCATTCATGGCACATCTCTACTATAATTCATTGCTTAGTAAAACACTTTGAGCTATAGTACATGAAAAGCACTAAATAATCCGTAACAGAATACAAACTGAACAATCTCATATTTAAAGATTAATGTTTCTTCCAGCTCAATAACTGTCTTATGGTACTATCTGTGTTCCTGTGCAGCAGCTGTTTTTAGATTGTGTGAATTAAAAATAGGGAGAAAATGTTAATATGGCAACATTTTGCTTTGTAACTATTTACCTGCACTCTACACATGCTCAGTGGGGAAATAATGCATAAATTTAAAAAAAACCCTTAATTTCACTGATCTTCTGCTAGAACTAGTTTTAATTTTGATGCTGATTTTTTTCCAACATTTCCTTAGCTTGTTTATTACAAGTATATTTTTATACTCGATTATTATCTGAAGAGAGGCCTTGTAAGTTTGCCTACACAGTGAAAAAAGCTGCAAGGTTAAAAGCAAGTCTGGTATAGGGTAGCCTGTGAGGGACAGAGGTGAGGAGCACATTCACTTCTGCCATCCCTATGAGAAGCCCAGGCAGTTTAATGAAGATTCATAACCATGTGAATAACAATTGCTGAAAGAAACACTGACCCAAACCTCCCACTGAAATTGCACAAAATATCGAATGTAGGAAGGAAATCATTCTACCACTCTTGTCCCCAAAGCATCAACAGAAGTGAGACCACCTCCTTTGCTGTTTTACTCTTCAATGTCAAAGAAACATTAAACCCAAACCAACAATAACCTTTTAAACTGTTACACCCCACAACCTGCAGCCCTTCTGTTTTGATATACAATAAAGGTTGATGGCATGGAGGCTTCACAGCTCCTGGGTTTCGAAATGGGGTAGTCTCAGATATTGCCCATGCAGTACAAATGTGGAATAGTCAGCGCTCTCAGGAAACCACCAACTCTTCCCAAGTTCACTGGTGATAGCAGGAAGAACATGTACTGTGGTTAAAGCAAGGAGACGCACAATGACACACATTCCATGAACCAGGTCCTGTTCGAGGGCCACATCTATTATTTGAAATCTTTTATATTATATAAATGTCCACAAACGTGCAAAAGGATTACTATTCTAGTCACATACACACAAGCTGGCACCCAGGTATATTAAGAACAATTTAATAAACATTGCTCAGCAGCCTGAAATTACCAATGGAATCACAGAGGCAAAATGCAAGCCAACATATACCATACGGTTCCTAATATCAGCAGTGATTTCAGGCTTTGTTGTTAACTCAAATTAAATTGAGTATTTTCTTTCCAATTTCCAAATAACAAAATATTTTTATTTTTCTATGAAGTTCCAAGTGCACTGAATAGGCAGATGCAACCTGCATTATTATTCTTTCCTACTGCAGTACCAGCAATCGTGGTGAGAAGAGTATAGCATTACGCTATTCGGTGTAGGATGCTTGCACCAGAAAAAAGCTCAGCTCTGAAAAGTTTAAAACCTTCACAAAACTGCAAGAGAGACAGCAAATAAGGTAAAATGAGCAACAGAGAGCTTTGAAATTAAAAGAAGCATCCATCCAAAGACGTGAGCATGGGACAGTACTACTTCTCACATTTCATCAAATCATAGAATCACAGAAGAGTTCGAGTTGGAAGTGACCTTTAAACATCATTTAGTCCAATCCCCCTGCAGTGAGCAGGGACATCTTCAACTAGATCAGGTTGCTCAGACCGTCCAACCTGACCTTGAATGTTTCCAGGGAGGGGGCATCCACAGCTTCTCTGGGCAACCTGTGCCAGTGCCTCACCGCCCTCATGGTAAAGAATTTCTTCCTTATGTCTAGTCTAAACCTGCACTCTTTCAGTTTAAAGCCATTATCCCTTGTCCTATCACTACACACCCTTGTAAAATGTCCCTTTCCAGCTTTCTTGTAGGCCTCTTCAGGTACTGGAATAAGGTCTCCCCAGACCCTGCTCTTCTCAGCCCCAACTCTCTCAGCCTTTCCTCCTAGGAGAAGTGTTCCAGTCCTCTGATCATTTTTGTGGCCTCCTCTGGACGCACTCCAGCAGGTCCATGTCTTTCCTGTGCTGGGGGCTCCAGAGCTGGATGCAGGACTCCAGGTGAGCTCTCACCTCTCACATTTACAGGCAGTGCACTGACTAATCAGCTGAGTCTTCTTTTCTTACATTACTCAATAGCACAGTTCAGTCTTGAATATCTGTCAGCAGCTGCTTTCACTTTTAGTGGTAAGGAATTTACACCTGACAATGACACAAGGGATGCGGAAAATTCATTCCCATTCAGACCTTTTACTCAGATGCTGCTGCCCTAAGTACCTATGAATGATTATAACGTATTTTTGCTAGAGGGATTTCAAGCAAGGCATTTACCAAGATCTGCATTTGTCCTATACACATTGCACTACAAGTGGAAATGATCTATGGCAGCGTTCAGACTCAGAACCCTGTGGCTTAACAGTTTTATGTTACTGAGAACTTTGCCTTTGGCTGTCCAAGCTTAAAAATCAATTCACTACTTTAAACTTTAAGCTGCTGATGTCAGTTTTTATTGTTGAACTCAACAAACGGAAAACTTCGGAGAACAAGACCATGAAAAATTGCAATTTGAAGCAAAAGGTGACCAAAGTTTTCAAATTATTGCTTTATTTTTGCACTTGCACAGTCTAATTTCTTGTAAGAATCTCGTCACTGCAGGATCTCAAATTCGTGATGAGTAGAACCATGTTTGACTCTCCAGATAAAGGGTTTGGATCTCACACGCTCTGTTGCTATCCTTTTCCACTTTAACAAACTCCTAATATCTCTCTCTATTTTCAGTTTTATGACTGACTTTTATAGATCAATTTCTGCTCTCAGCTATGCTTACTACTGAAGTTAGTGGTTTATAGCGATATAATCAAGATCAGATTTTACTTCAGTGCCTATGAAGCCATCTTCCTAAACAAAAAAAGATTGTACTTCTGCATCTCCGGTTCCTAAATAATTCTTGGCAACCTCTTGCTACTGCATCTGATTGTCTTAATGTCTCGTTCTCCTTTATGTCTCAGAACCAAGATACAGATCGCATAAACCTGCCTAAAATGTTACATATGGAAAGAAAAATCATTCATCTCTACCTGGGATCTACTGCCTCTTTGTCCCCATTCCTTCAAAAGAGGGGATGACTGAGCTGCATCACCCAGTGATACAAATAAGCAGGAAAATGAAGTTTTCTTTTCCTTTTCCAGACCCCAGGCTCACGCTGTTCCCCTCACAGCCTATCAGTCATCACCACTCCCCCATATGCACTCAGCCAAGCCACGGCTGCAGCTCCGCTCATGAGCCCCTCCAAGCCACACACAGAGTTTTCTTATTTGCCTGGGCCTTTTCCAGTCAGCAGGATTGCCTTCCCTGATGCGAACGCTGCCAGGAAATCAAAGGGCAATATTATCACTGTTTTGGTGCGAGAGGACTGAAAACATTTTTGCTAATTGACAGCGTTTTCACCATTTTCTGACAAGCAGCAGACCAGATCTGGCCTGAAGCCCTCGATGCTGAAAAGGCCCAGCTTTTACTTCTCAGTCTTCATGGAAATAAACTGAAATGGCTACGCATTATAAACAACATTTAGTGAGACCCTTTCCATTACTCCATTTTTCTTTAAGTTTTCTTCTATAGGCAGGCTTTTAATTCAAGTTTCCTTCCACTAGCAAACTTCTCTCTTCCCCCCTCCCGGTACCTGTATTACTGCAGCAGATGATTTTGTGTTTATCTAAATGTTTTCTGCCATTCTAAATTGATTGCCTCGACAACTGTGCCATTTGTTGTCTGAAATTAAAGCTCTGAAAATGTCAGCGTGTAAGCTACGATGTCTTAGCTTTACTTGTATTGGCCCATAGAGGCTCTCCTCAGATTCTTGTTTTCTGAAATGTGTTTGAATGGAACTATAAAACAAGCCTCCTGCAAGGACTGGTAGGGCAGTGAATGGTTATTGCTTCAGCAGGAGCAATCACACAGCATCACAGACTCTGTCAGACGGACAGTGCTAATTCTTTGGTGTTTGGCTGGTAATTACAGAGCACGGGAAAATGCCTCTTAACCTAGAGGCAGAAATGGCAAGGGCAGTAACTGTGATCGTTGACATACGGTAATAGCAACTCACTGGTACCCTGCACAAGTCGGCGGTGCGATTAGTGTTTCCAAAGTCAATACTTGCCAGCAGTTATTAAAGCATGTGTTGTGAGATCCTGTGGAAAGTTAGAGTAAGGAGTAGCTGCATTCGTTCAGATACCGTGGCTCTATTTATTGAATTGCAACTCCTCCTTCTCCTGCTCCAGGAGGCACAAAACCCTCTTTCCCTGTGTGCAGGCTCTGCAGCAGGAATGATTCTGCAACATCGATCTTGAAGAATCCATTTGAGAAATCCTAACTGTGGTTTTGCACTCAAGAACAGAACTTTTTGATTGACAAATGCTTCTGTTTCTACCACCGTTCCTAAGCTGGCGAGGAGAGGTAGAAGCAACCACCCTTCTGCACATGGGGAAGTGCTTCACCTGTATGATGATAGGTTATTGCCAGGAGACGTTTTCAGATCCTCTCAACCAACTTCTTTTCCCCTTTCAAGTGTAAGGCTTAGAAAGATGAGTGTAATTTCTGTCTATCCAATTGTTTTTAACTTACAATAGCAGGAGACCGACCTGTAGGTATGGGATCAGCAATACCAGTGCCCAGGCTGATGGGACAGCTTTGGGGCAAGCCAAAGGCAGTAGCTGGATGGGTGCTAGTTGGAACCACAGTGCACACACAGAGACCACCCACTGGCCACTTCTAATCAGAATGTAAAGCTGTTATGTGTATTGGAGAAACACAAGCTTTTTTCCTTATTTTTCTAAGCAATAACCCTTTTCCTCCCCACTCCCAGCAACTACAGCACCAGGAAGCATGTTCATGTCCTGAAGAGCTTTCAGGACAGTGTTATTTGACAGGGCGCATTTAAAGCACATTTATTATAATCTGCTGCAAAGTGAGAAGCTACTAGAAATCTGTCATGTATTTGCAGTGCCATATACAACTAATTGTTTCAATTGTAATGCTACTGCTTTTGTGATAGTGCTGGAAAGTTTATTTTAAACAAGTACGACAGAAAATGCTTCTCGTGTTCCTACCAGCTGTTATGGAAACTTTTGAACTGTGCTTAACACAAAACTGGAAATTAAATATTCTTGTTTTCCCTTCTGGCATATTGCTGAAATTGGTCAACAATAAAAGAAATGGAGAGTTGATACTGTAATTAAGAACTGGAGAAAACCAGCAAGAAGGACAGGAGAGGAGGAATGTCACTTTGTGACTAGCCTTGGATAGTAGGTAAGAAATCTTAGGTAAGAATTCTCAACACGTTATAGTCAGATTTTTTGAAATCCTCCCTTTCTGAGATTTACATAGTACGATTTTTTAGATAAATTCAGCAGTACGGATGCTTGATCTTCAGCCTCCTGATAGAAACAGCTGGCCTAACAAAGGCATAAGAAGCTTTACATCTCTAAGCCCCTGACCGAGTTAGGCAATGATCACAGACTTACTATATGGCTGGTGTTAAAAAGAAATACTGAGTAGTTACTGGTTCAGTGACCACCACTTATCCCATTCTCTGACTGAGACAAGAATTTTGTGGAGAAAACAAGGGTTTGGGGGGCATTGAGGAAGAAGGAATAAAGTAGAAAACTATAAGAAATTTTCTATATTTAAAAAAAGTTAGAAAATTCTTACGGTGCTGTTCCGGGACATGACCCAGACCAAGATAGTTTGCTCATGTAGAAAGAGCAGTGGCTGGCAGTAGGAGGACATTCTTTCCATGTGGACTTAGCATCCAGATAGGAACACAGGGACAATTTCAGGCAGAGGCAAAGTAAGTAGATGTCCACAGTGGCAGACTGTCCCAGTAAGAGTTGTCCATGCTGCCAGCTCTCCTCAACAGCATGGTCCAGAGGTGATGGCCTTGCTGCTGCTCCTGCCACCAGCAGCAGCCTGAGCACACGGCAGAGGACAGTGGAAAGAGACGGAGGTGTTCCCACTGTTGCCTGATGCTGCAGCAGCCAGAGAGCGCTGTTTTTTTTTCTTTTGCTTAGGGCAAAAATACTCAGTTTTGTCTAAATTGCCAAGGAGCATTAAGCTGTTTCTGATGATACATGTTTGTTGTTACAAAGTAGTGCTGAGAAATAACAGATTCGGGCTTCGGGGTTGGCAGTAAAGCCTGCCCTGTCAGCAGCGCACAATTTTGCCAGATCATGCCTGGCTTTTCCTTGCCCCCTCCATCCCCTACTCCAGGTTGGTGAGTCTTCCAGCCTTGCTCCAATTTCACTTCTCCAGCACTTACTCTGTTTTGGCTCCTGCTTTTCTTTTCCACCTCTGCTGAACCTTTCCTTTCATCCTGTCTTGCAGCAATTCTTCCGATTTCCACTGGGTCTTCTGCCACGTCTTCTCCTGCCTTCACTGCTGTCCACCAAATCCCAACCACTGTTTCCCCACAGACTCAGAGCTCCCAAATGGTTCAACTCTGAAAACATTATTAAGGTTCAGCAACTAAAAGCCATTCTGTAATAGGCAGTACAAGGCCAAACCTGACCCGTGTGCACCTGAACCCAAAGTAAAGACATTTCTTAATTTCTAACTTAATTCAAACACATGTATGTCTAAACTCTAGTAGACTGTAGCCCCTTTTTCCTTTATGTCAAATAATCTCCCTAGAGCCTGTTGATTAAGTATCTCTCAAGCTTATTAGAACCTGTAGGCATTAATCTTCTGAACTTTCACCAATAATTGCCAGATCCCGTAACAAATGATGTATTAATGACTTACAATTTTTGCGAATACTTTCTTAAAATGCACTGTAGAAGGGAAAACATCACTGGGTTTCCGTTCTTGCAAAAAAGGTATACTTGTGGCTGCTGCTTCAAATTTTCTTATTAATTTTAATCGATTGTCATTTAATTTACTGTCTGGGTGTTTTTAATACAAGCTACATGTCAATAGCTGCAGCTCAAATCATGACTGTGACAGACATCATGTTCTTTTCTGTGTGCCAAAAGTATCGGACTCTCAGAGATATCCTGTGAATAAACCTAACGTGTAGATTTTTTTTCTAGTAGACAAAGGTCATATTTTATTGCCAAAAAAAAATACTTATTGTTCAAACTAATAGCTACTTTTTCTCCTTACTGCTAACTCATAAATTCTTTTAATTCTAATGAGTTGCATGCATTTATTAAAGAGCAACTAATCTACCTCTATAAATAGATTTACATAATGGGACTATGCTTTGGCCTAAGTACTTTGCTGCAACGGAGCCAAAGTCATAAACCCCATCACCTTCTCTAGCACAATATGAAATTCCAGCTGTCGTTCTCTCCTTGAAGACCTCACCGACCGCTACAGCTCCTTACATATTTGTTCCCAGTGTTGCCTTCTTATGCCATCGATTTACAGAAAACCAGAGCATGCCCAGCACATTCTGCATCAATTTGGTTTAACTATTTGGGGGCCTTGTACAGTAGTAGAAAGCACCAGAGATAACTAGGGTATTCATAAAAAAATATTAGATGCAGCTCATGGTGACATTTAGAAAAACATGCACAGTTCTGATCTTTAAATAGCAGGCTAACATCTTGGGAACAAAGTGGATTACAAAGTAAACCAGAATGGAAATTTCACTGACAATTCTCACAGGGAATTTTATAAACCGTTCTTAAAGCTGCCTGCAAACATAATATTTCAGAGGGTGTAGCTGACTGACCTGAAAATCTTCTGAAGCCCCAGAATAAGGATTTGATTTATGAACAGCATATCTAAAGTGAAGAGATTTTTTAGTGGATAAAGTGTAAGGGATAGCATAATCAAGTTTCCAGCAGCATGGCTACTACCACTGTCTTTGACTAGAAAAGAAGATAGTAACAGGGATGTCAGCCAGACCACGCCACCTGCTCCAGGGGCCGGAGAAGAGACTTAACTTCATGCTGTTATCTAGAATAGAAACAGTCTTTGAGCTTCACTCTCTGAACGTCACGTAGGACTTCTTCAACTTGCATTCAATTAATCAATCGGAATTATTTCTGTTCTACTGAAAAGAACATTGTTCAATGCTATCAGGAAAGTGGCTTTACCGAAGACCTTGATTAAAATCAGAGGTTACTACAGCTTTAGTCCTATATTGTATTATTATGAACACCATCACAACGTGCCCCACAAACTCAGTAATTCACTCTTAAGTTAGGGAGCATGTACATGTCCCATGTATTATATTTAATACTAGCTTTTTCCTTCTTTGATCCTCACAGCTGGGTAGTATCAGATTTTTTTTATAAAGCTGTACAAGTATTGAAAAGATGTAATCTCAGCACAATCAAATCACCTGATGTTTCTAAGTCTTCTACTTCAGTCTCAAGTTGGCAGTAGGATGTTCTGACACCATGCTGAGTTGCTTTTTCAACAAGATTTTGCACAGTACAAAATATGTGCACAACACATACAAAGCCACGGTAAAGAAACATCAAAATATGTCATTTAAACCCAATGACGCTATCTGATCTAACAAAAAATATGAATAGTTACTGTTAAATTCCTGATTTTATTAGATAATTAGATATCTTCTAGCAATAGCAAAGATGACTGATCCCAAGCAGCTCTGCAGAGCGCACGTATCAGCAGTATCACTTACATCTTTTAAATGGATTAGAGTGGATTACAGAACTCACAAAAGAAAAGAAGCTGGTGGCTTATTCACTTCTGTAAGTTATTCAGTACTGGAACAGCTTGTAAATCTTAACTGGAGAGCTGAAATTGTGGTGTGTACTTCTGTTGTGCTGAATAATTGCAGTGAAATACAATCTCTGATTATGAATGGGTTTTATGCCATTCATCTTTTCCGATTCTGAAGTTTAAATTGAAATGACCAAGAGGCAACAAGGTTATCAATTCCAGGATATCCTTTCTCACTGCCAGTGGCACCCCAAGCCCATTAAAATCTAATGGACTCTCACCATTCACTCGGTAGCAGTGAAGCACATGCCTAACAGAATGAAAATAGTTTTTTTCAGGATTAACAGAGACACTGAATAGACAATAACATGTAATTACACGTTTAAAAGATGTGTATCTCGTGTTTCTCTCAAAGCATTTAGATTGTCTTCAAAAAGCCAAAAATCTCTTTAAATGTGACTGTCATGTCACACTGTGACAGAAATCAGCATACTCATAGAAAAGACCCATAACAGAAGGCACAGGTTAGTTCCTAAAATGGGAAGAAACATGTTGTACATTCGTATTCACAGGAAACATGGCTGTTTTTTTCTTTTTCCAAAGGCAGCAATTTCAGTCATTTGAACGCATTACAAAAATATGTCATATACTATTCCAAACAGTGGCACCTTTATCCTGAAAATTAATCCATCAGGAATAATCTTGATGTGCATAGTTCTTATCCTAGCACATCAACAATGCATTGATTTTCTCATTCAAAGATAATGTATTCATCCAGTAAAAAACATTAAGGGTTTTAGTCTAGTCTAATGCTGCTATATTTTTCTACTTAAGAATGAAAATAAATTTGTAAAATGGATCTGCATAATTTTTAAAGTTTGCTACTTAATGCTTTGATCCACTTTTCCCAAAATTTTCCTCCAGACATATTCATTATCTCTACGTCTGCCTTCACATGCCCCACATTGCAGCTTTGGAAAAGGTAAGGTGAAATGAACTATCAATCTTGACCAGTACATCTCGATTCTCTTCCTTTATTCATTCATCTTGCAGACATTTTTGACTTGCATTCAATCTCTGAACTTGTTCGTTCAGCACCCACAGCATCTAAAATCCCTAAAATTTTTAACTCTTTATTGCCATTGTTGCTTGAATAAAAATATAAAATATATATTACATATAATAGTTGCCCTATCCAAGCTGCTCTCCCAGAGACTTCAAACAACAGGAAGGCAAGAATTATTTTTGTGAGAAAGGATTATCTTTCACCATTTCTGCTGGCCCTATTTACAAAGAATCCGCAAGGGAACAGGGGCAAAAGAAAACTGTAAGTGGAGTAGTAGATTCATAGTAAAAACCTACTCCTCAATTTAGCAATCCTATTTTTTATATTTCATGAAGTTGACTTAAACAAATGCAAGAGTGCAGTTATAACCTCAGATGAGGAATTCCAACTATTAGATATACTACAGGTGTACAGAAGCAGGTTTACTGAACAAGATGTCAGGCATAGTTTTACAATTAACAACTAGCTTTTTTCAGAATACTCAGAAGCATTTCCTAGCCACCAAATATCCATGTGATTCTTTTTTCCCCTCCCATGAATATTTGGGTACTTATGCTTGCAGATCACTCCTCTTTGTCCTTCAGGCTTCCAGGTAGCAATAACAAATCTTACCAAAGTATTGGCAGGTTCCCTCTTCTATTGATTGGGAAGGTTTTCTACAGTAGGAGTGCTGAACCCTCAGGAAGTCAGAGCGGCATCAATTAATGTTTGGAAGATTATCTTCATAGCAATAAATATGTAGCAATTTATTTCTGAAGCTTAAAATCACTCAGGGCAATCTTTACTCTTGAAAGTGCAAACAACTCCTAAGCCCCGGAAGTTTGAATAGGGCATAAAAAACCCTGAATAAGGACATTCTGCAAGCTTCAATAACCAAATTAATCTCGAGACATTTTAAATTCAAGGATTTAATTTAATGGATTTCACCATATTTTTTTGTCTACTTTTGACAGAAACAAAATGGCAAAAAAAATGACGTGTCTCATCTGAAGGCTAATGTTTTATTATGGAAAGATCCTTGACCTCCAAAGGCAGGAGAACATTCCTGAACATTACTAATTCTGGGAAACAACACCGTGCCCAACCATGAAGCGTCTGGCTGGGTCACTGCAGCGCTGGAGCCAGCAGCTCTTGGGCATTTGCCACTGCTACACAGCTCCCTTACAGCGATGTCAGAGCTCTCCCCATTCCCATAGCAAGATTTTACAGACAAATCAATTAATCAACTACTGGCAGAAGACGTTTTTGAATTTACCACACAAATTTGGTCATGCCTGGGTCATATTTAACTCTGTTTGAACCGAGCTCGGAAGAAGGAGCCTGCACTCTTCGGGGCTGTGAACGAGCTTTTATGAATGTACACGTGGTCCAAACAGGGTCTCCCATGAACAGAAAGATGGAACAGCAGGTGATACCATGTAGGACATCTAGGTACTAAAACAACCCCCCAACATTTTTTATGCAAGCCTGATAGACCCAAGGAGAACTTACATATTAAAATAATAATTCTGCAAACCTTAAGACGGGCAGATAATCTTAAGAGGAATTTCCTTTTTCCCTCCCTGATGCAGGTGCATGCTGTTGCAAAGCAATAATAAGCATTTTCTATTTCACCTCCAAGTTGGCAGGTGGCTGCAACAAATACCTGCAGGTATGCAGATCGACCTGCAGAGCTGTCTGCGATGTATTATGATGAAGGGTACTATCAGATATCTTTATTATTATGAACAGATACTGAAACTCTTCCTACTCTTTGGACATTCACAGAGTACTGTCTTTGCCTTACAGATCTTTTAAACAAACTCCTACAATTCCCACTCCACGGAAATGCTGTCGAATGCCAAGAGGATGCATGCACTCATAAACACCCACTGTCTTTCTCTAATTGAAATGAAAAATATTAATATAGCACCCCACCATTAAAAACCTGCATTAAAAAACACACACTTGTTTCTAGAGCAACATTCAATCTGCCCTGAGCTGCTGTTTGAAAAAATCTCTATCACTGTGATTTTATTTCAGCACATAAATGGAATCAGTTACGCTTCACTAAGTTCCTTTTTTTCTCCCTCTTTTTTTTTAGATAATGGAAGTGTCTCAGATTAATAGGCTGATTTCAATAGCTTATGAATTCTGTCTACCCTTTAAACACAGAAGCACATTCTTTGCAGTTTAAATCTGTTTGTTCCTAGTATTTACGTGCTTCCAAAAACTCATAAACAAATAGAAATAGTACATTTCTGTTCCAAAGAGAACTTAAAGTTAATGGTCTCTTGCTACTACACCCATTTACAATGTCAAATATAATACTCCAAATCTGATTAACAAGCTGTGCTTCCAGCACTCCACTTAGATGTTCAGTATAACTTCTATTCTTATTAAACCTAGCAGCATTTGCTCTTTGTTCCAGTTCATTCCTAGTCAATGCAAATGAAAGAAAAAATTAAATTTTAACTAAGACAAAGTGATTTAGGTTTGCTTCAGAATGACAAGAGATGATCACAGTCCATTTGTTTGGTACATTCTTGATGGTTACAGACTTAAACATGCTTGTTTCAATACTGTATGTAAAAGCATCCTCATCCGATTTAACAACAAGATGATGAAGCTTTATCACAAATTATGTAGAAAAAATGTTGATGAGATTGTTCCAAGCATAAAAATATACAAAGAAAATGAAATATATAACATATAAACATTATATATAAAAATATAAATTAAACTAAAACAAATTATCTGGGTGGTAAATCCAAGTGCAATAGAACTGTATCATATATGAGCACTACATTCTGAATCGTGTTGTAGGCAAGAAGCATTCTGCATTTATTCCGTTGGGGATGTACAGAAAGAGGCACGACGTACAGGTGCTAACCCAGACTATGTCTAAAGCATTGAGCAGCCACACACAGGAACCAGCGGTGCTCAGGCATGATGCAACAGAAGTTTTCAGGTTGCTCCAAGTGTAGTGGACATGTAGATATTTGGCTATAAAAGAACCAGAGCTAACTTTGAGCAAAAAGAACTAGGCACCTTCATTCTCCTTTAATACAGACTTTCGCTCAGGCTACAACTCAAGCAAGAAAGCACAGACTCCTAAGAACATCTGTGGGCATTAGCTGGTCTCTCTAGGTACATCTATAGGTTTCATACAAGCAAGTGTGACTAAGGATGTGCAGAATAAAAAATTACATTGCAATTAATGCTAACCCACTATCATACTTAGATACAAAAAACTGTGACAATGCAAGCCAGAATCACAGCCTCTCTCGTGAAATCGGAAGAACAAGAGAGCAGGAAAAATCAGCAAGGCCCTACACATCTCACCCAATGGTGACACAAGGAGCTGTTAAGTGTTTGCTTGCAGTACATCTTGTAAAATTATCTACACAAAGGTAAATATACATATAAAAAAATCCCCTGGTTACTGGAGCATTACAAGAAGTATTAAATCGCTTTAATGATTCCTCCAACTGCTTAGCACACTTTTGGGGGCCATAAAAATAATACATAACAATAATATTGGCAAAAGCACGTGAGATACTGCTCATTTCTTACTACCACTAACCTCTCCACTAAACACATCTGTGTTTATGTGACAGAAATACGCCACCAAACGACAGAATGACCTACCATGTGACCACTGAATAAAATAAAGGAGAAAAAAGACTCATGTATGCCTCGAGTCATAAAATTATTTCCTGTATAAAATCCATTGCCAAAGGTCATTGAGTGCTACAAATCTACACTTCACAGGCATTTCCCTTCCTTACAGAAATGCAAATTATGTGTTTGACCAGAAACATATAATCTGCACATTACAACTGTACAGGTTCTGCATCATTTCAATCACGTGTCCCACACAGAGTAGGATGTCTACATACATTTCATGCAGCCAGGAATATCTTGTTCTATGTCTATCAATCTCCTTCAGTTCCCATGAATCAGGAACTCGAAAGATGCTATTTGTTCAGATGCAGTGGCTTATTAAATCCCATTTACCTTGCACAGCTTCTCTTTCATCTATAGCAGCCTCATCTACCTAACAGTTGCTTCCATGGATGAAACACAAAACAAACCAAAAAAATCCTATTTTGCTAGAAGTCAGATGTGTCAACCTTTCTGGAAAATAAGCATGATCATTTATTTTGTTTGGCTTTTTTTCTCCTTTTCTTTTTTAACCTAGTTCCTCAAAAAAAAAAAAAAAAAAAAGTAAAAATGAAAAACTGTGTAATTCTGTGGCTTTGAAGTCCTGCTAACTGTAGTAGCTCTAGTGGAATATGGGTTAGAATAGGAGCATTTCATGTCATTCGCTGAAATGTCAGCAATGGATGCCTATGGCATTTGCTGAAAAGTGAAAACATTACCTTGCTTCAATTGCTAGTCATAAAAGCAGGAAACAAGTAAATGGCTATGTTTACACTTTCTTTAACTGAACATGAAAATCTTGCGGAGAGGTACAAAAGTCATAGATCAGCTATAAATGTCCATCCACACACTGGCAACTGAGAAAAAAGAGATATAATTTAATCTCAAATATGGGTCCCATAGCACAAGCTTGACTGTTTCATCAGCTCCCAACAGCTTATAGAGATGGTACAGGAACGAGGCCTCTTGAGAAATCTCTGAGCTGTCTTAGTCATGCACACTGAGGCACTGACTTGACACCACACTCAGTTTATTTGAACATCAAAATCTCCAGGACTTCCTCTTGTTGCTAATGTAGTAAATGCAAGATCTTTTGAGTGTGGGCCACCTTTGCATGTGATCAGTTGATCTACTGCCTCTGAATGTGACTGCTGGATTGCCACAACGTTCAACTGAAGCAAGAAAAGATGCTTGGTGTGTGTACCAGAAGGTAGATGTTCAACTCCCATCTTGCTCCGTAAAGTATGCATTTGTGTGCACCCTGCATTAATATGTCTATGCGAAAGCAGCCTGAATTAACGTAACAGCTCCCTAGACAGAGATATGATTTGATGTTTAAGGATTAAAGCACATGAAGTCGAAAGGTATGCATCAGCATTTTTTTGAGATCAACACACAATCATAATGGACTCTGTTGACTGAAAATGCAATTATGGGTTCAAATAATTTCAGACAGACGATGTCTATGACTAACCTTCAACAGCTATAAGCTATTTGCCTTGTTACCACTTTGAAAACACATTCAAATTTGTAATGAATAATACTAGAAATGATCTGACCTCAGGAAAAACACAGCAGAATATGCAATTAATTATGTGCTTTGCAGCTCACGACACTGTAGGTGTAACAGATCACACATAATTCCATAAACACATGCCTATGAAGACTGCCCGAGGGACTGGGCTTTTTTAGCCCTGAGAAGAGAAGGCTTCAGGGGTAACTACTGCAGCCTGCCAATACCTAACAAAAGGGTATTCAAGACGATAGACCCAAACCCTCTACTGAAGAGCAGGAGAGAGATGACAGGCATAACTTGAAACAGAGGGATTCTACTGGGTATAAGAAAAAAATAAAATTGCTGTCAGGATAACTAAGCACTGGAACAGGTTTCCCAGGGCCTGTGGGATCTCCATCCTTGGGGGTTTCCAAGACCCATTTGGTCCAAGCCCTGAGCTACCTGCTCTGAATTTAGGGTTGCTGCTGCTTTGAGCAGATGGCCTCCTTCCCACCTGGGTGAATATATGTTGCTATAATTACCCGATGAAGATAAAGTTTCCAGTTAAGAACTGTAACTGGTTCAAGGGCTGACCAAAAGAATACACTTAAATAAGAAAAGTGAAGGTATATTTTTTCTCTCATGTCATTAAAAACAGCAAAATAAATTCATATGGACATAAATACTGGCACTTGTATATAAATAAGTAGTACAGTATAAAGACTTTTTCCCCCCAGAGACATTCAAAATTCTTTAAAGAAACAAGGCAGGAATTTAGAGAAATGGCTGGAAAAAACAGACACACGCAGCAAACTGTAGTTCGGAATAAAGACTCATGCAGTCCCTGGAAGTTCTTGTTCATCAGGATCACATTATGGAAAGACAGCTGTCATGAATGACGGTGTTCCTATTGTCACATAATGCATTACAGATCTATATACAAGATCTAGTGAAAATCACTGTTTTCCAGTGTTATTTATAATAAATATATTTCAAGTTCATTGAATAGTTAAAGCTAAAGCTATGGTACCAACAACAAATATTTGCTTGTAGTCATTTTGATCCAAACAATACAGTACCCAAGGCAAGCCTGGTTAAATTGAGCTTTTTCAATTTGCTTTTTAGCGACAGGGTGTTTTTGTACGGACTCAGGTCTGCTTCCTTTTAAGTCACTGACAAAAGTTTTGTTGACTTAATGGGAACAGACTAGGCCCTCACGACTGAACCATTTTTCATGAATCTTAAAATAAGTGGAAAAGAGACACGTCTATCTAAATGCATGATTCAGGAGCTGTAGCCTCCAAGTAGCTCAGGCACTGAAGAAGCCATGAAGAAGCAGCTCTGCTTTACACATTATTTGTCTGTCGACTCATCCTTAGGTCTTGAATTCAGGGACACACACGCTAGACAGTAGTTGCTGGAGGTTTGGCTCTGATTGCAAGGCCTGAGCTGATGACATAGTTGGCTAAATGTGACATAAAATCAGTCCTCCAGGTCCTACCAGTCCATGCCCACAGCTTTAAACTGCTTGTACTCCAGTGTTCACCCAAGTCCTTTTCTGGATGCCAGTGACTGAAACACTCTGGGACAGAGAAAGAGTGCTCACTGTTCAATTCATGCACTTAGGTGCTGATGTATTTACCAGCCCAGCTCCGAAGAGCTGGTTCAAAAGTGAGGATATGCTTTTCAGGTAATTTCTTGGGAACATTTATTTCATATGTTTTGAGCACTTCTGGTAATTTTCAACATAATTATAGATTGTGTCATACAACTATTCTTATATCTTTCACCAGGTCAGAGAGGGTGAGAAAATGAATCACTTCAGATATTTAGTGTAAAGCACACTGCTTCAAGACATTCAATTTCTGGCATAATCCATCATGATTTTTTTCCTGGAAGCCCAAGACTACACAGGAGGAATGACCACATCATCACCAGGGTTCTAATTATAGGACCAACACAAGGAGCCTCTGTTCACGTCAGTCCCAGCTTGATCGAGTCTGGTATCCATTCCCTGGGAAAGGGAGCTGCAACCTCACTCCTGCTGTCAACTTCTGCTGTGGGTTTGAACCAAAAATGGACACATTCAGTTGCTGCAGGACTTCTGTCTGCTTAACAACAGGCAGAGTCAGAAAGTCCTCTGTCCTGTTGCTTCCACAGTTCCTTCCCTTTCAAATACCCTGCAGAGATAAAAGATGTTTTCCAGGGGAAGGGAGATGTCTTAGGAGGCCAGAGCTAATAAAGACAAATTAACAGGCTAGCTTCCAAGTCCGATGCAATTTGGAACTAGCATTGATTTAGGAAAATTGTGCAAAACTACTCTTGCTGCAAAACCCATGGGCCTTCCTTCTCAATGCTTATTTTGAGAAATGAGCAGCCCAATTCAGATCCAAACCACTTCAGAATTTATGTGCCATCACATCCATTGCTTTAAAGTTTTACATATTATGTTAACAGTGTTCAGTTACCTATTGTGGATCTGGATTTGTTCTAAAAGGCAAAGGTTATAGAATAATAGTACTGGTTCACATCTACCCTGCAAATAATTTTAATGAAAATATTACCCTTTCTGTTCCTCCCCTGCCTCAAAATTTTAAAGATTCCTATTCCCATGATGTCTGATTTTATCTTTCCATAGTGGTAATAACATACTTACTGCTTGAGATGGCTTTTGTAGCTCCAGCTGCACTTCAGCATTTAATCAAGTATAAAAGCCATTTATTGCTTCATATGCTCAATCTCAAGGAACATTATCACTTAACTATATGGTTGCCCAAAGCAACAAAAGGAAAGCTGTCTATATAGTACATATACGCCCCACTCATCTTTCTCTGTAGTTCTAGTGCCCAAGAGTAAATTATAGCTATTTTGTATCACTAGTAATGTACCTTTACAAAATCAGTGAAAGGAAATGCACGTACTATGCTCGCACTAAAACTATTTTTAGGGAAAACCACCAGCTGGTAACTTATGATCCAAATTATTAACCAAAAAAAAAAAAAAGAGAAAGCATGAAGGATGTTCTACAAGGCACAGAAAGCAGAACGATGCTATCCCAGAGCTCACTGCTGAGCCAGAAGTAGGGAATGTTTCTCTCTCATCTGCATCATTTTGCATTTTTCAATACTGAACATCCTGTCCTCTGCCATCAGATTTCTCAGTTAGTCAGTAAATAGCTCTTGAAGTTGGCCTTTGTTTTTGCTATACAGAATAATTTACTATCATCAGCAAGTTTTACCATCATTTTCCAGATGATTCATGACTAGGTTGAAAAACACAAGTTCTTTTAAAACTCTACCAATGAATATGAAAATCATTATTCCTATCCTGTTTCCTGACTGTTTTTAACCAATGCAAGAATGTTCTCTCTTATCTTATTCTTCTATAACCTTGCCTACTGCTACCTCGACTTGATGCAGATCCGCTGCTTCTGTAAAGAACGGTTCCAGCATAACAACTCCCTAGGCTCCTTCCAAGTGAAGATGGCTACAATAAAAAAAATCAGTTAATTACCCCACTAGTCTTATCATCCTTGAATACTCCTTTAACTCCTACAGAATCAGGCCTCTAGAATACAAAGGCTGTATCCTGTACCCCTTCCCCATTCACATCTTCCCTGAGAACCTCGGAAGATCATCCTTATTCAAATACCACATGCCACTGCACAAGACAAGCATAGACTTTGCTTCTCTTCCTTATGTACTTTTCTTCCTCATGCATGCTATGACTCATAAGCTTTTTTATACTAATGAAATAACCTGACTTGTACTAAAAAATTAACTACTTGATCCTTTTGAGACCTCTAAGTCATAAGGTAAAATTTCATTTTTTTTTGCATGTTAAAAAAAGGAAAGTTTCTCTCTAAAAAAATCAGAAGGAAGTCCTGTAGCACTCCAACTCAGTTTTGGCTTACCCAAATCTGATTGTATTCCTGTTGGTAACTTTTCAGAAGCTGTTGGGTAAAGCTTTCACTAACCACCCACTGAATCTTGGTGATCCAAAAAAAATATCTCTTCAGCTTCTGACAAAAGAGTGAAGGGGGTCTAAATCATCCACCTGATGTATGTCACCTCCACATAATGTTTGGTCTTTCTTTACAAAATTCTTATTTTCTTTCTAAAACTTACTAAATGCAATGTAGTCTTGACCTTTTTGAAAAATCATGAATAGTTTTATAAATCAAATTACTTATTTTTATCATTTAGAATTCCATGAATATTAGGATTTATAATATTTTTCATAATAATCATCCCTCAGCTCAAAACTGTCAAAAGAAGAAACACAAAGTCAACATATTTCATTTACTGTTACACACAGCAGTAGTATGGAATGGTTGCTTGGTTGGGTTTTATTGTTTTGGTGATTTTTTTTTTTTTTTTACAGTATTTATACAGCATTTCTGTCCTGCTCCTTCCATAAATGCACTAAAAATGATATATAAACTGAAAGGAATCACTCTGCCTGTTGCTGAAATTCACTGTGATAAAAGGCAACAGATGTTGAACAACACAAATCAGCAGCTGAGGACAGGAGAAAAAAAGAGGAAGCAAAATTCATTTACGAAGGCATCCCAGGACACAGGATATTTGTAGGTCTACATCAGTAAAGCCTCTGAATTCAGTGGACATGCTACCCAGCATCTAAACAGAAATATATCGACCAGATGTACAAAGTCTGCCCACTGACATTAAATTGTTCATCTCCAAACAGAGATTCCTATTAAGAAGCTAGAAAATAACATTTTTGCAAGCATCAGAAGAAATCAGATTCCCCCATTACTCATTGCTGTGCTCACCCAGTCGGTGTCACTTCTCTGTGACTGTCTGTCACTTCTCTCGGATCCGGGAGGAGCGAGGCAGGCAAGGCAACACCTTGGCACATTTCAGCTATGTGCTCCCCTTCGATCCGCCCCTGACTGCCAGAAAATGGGACAGAATCCAAGCCCACCTCAAAGCTCTGCGGCTTTCCTATATTAACTTATTTCAAAAGAAGTTCAAATTTGATAAACTCAGCATACTCTTCCTCGAGTAAGGCAGAGTGCTCTGTACTGACTAACCATCTCAGTTCAACACCATCCTTTTTTTCAGAAAAGGTATATAGTTTTAACAACACCCTCAACCCCCCCCCCCCAGTAATTCTTATTCAAAACCGGAGCAGACTAGACTCAACAAAGTAGAGTAAATAAAGAAATCAGCAAAAAGCCTAGGATGATCTTGATGGTCTCTTCCAACCTAAATGATTCTATGACACACATCAGTGTGTTAAATAGTCACTTCTGTCCATGAACTAATGGAATGTAAGACGCAACGACTACTACAGTACCAAGTAAAGTCACATTTCCAAGCCGTGGAAGCAGTTTGGGAGATCCTAGGTTGGAACTCTTGCTGAGGTCACTCCACATAAACCTGTAACTACAGTGTGTTGTACATAGCAAAGAATATTACTTCTAGTATGGACAGTGAGATTTTTAGGCTACTTAAGGGATTGTGCTCAGAAGATCTAAGTTCTTTTAGTGTCCTTATGAACTTTCATGGTCTACAGCTAGTGAATGAAGGCAACATTAATAACAGACATGATCCAACTCCTACTATATGGATAATTGAAATTTTTCATAGGTTTTATGGACCCAGCTTTGAGTTAGGACTACTGCAGATTTATTGCAGCAAACATTACAGCCAGTCTTTCTTCAGCTTTCTGTGGTGATGGACAGCACATTAGTTTGATCACAGAGTAGGAAGTGGAAAAAAAGGGATTTTTGCACTGATACTAATAGATATTCCCTAGATATTCAAGCTTTCCTGACCATACTACACCAAAAGAGGGGCAGAAACAGTTGCAGCAGAGAAAAAGCAATCGGAAGGGATAAACATCCAACGTATATGTAGGGCTGAGCAACTGAAAGACATATGCATCAGCAAAGCAAAGGCAATGGGATTGGAGCATAAGTAAGGGTAGGGCATATTCTGGATCTAGGATAAGGAGATTTGAGAGGGGACAGATAAGGGGATGTGGAGAGATAAAGACATGCGCATGAAAGAAGAAAAGATTATGAAGAACACAAAGCTGACTGGGCACAGGCAAAATGTAGAGCTGGAATGTGAAAATCAGGACTGTGAAATGTTTCAGGGGATTACAGAGCCAAGGGAGGTGCAATATAATGATAAAAATAATGACAGGGAAAGAGAAAGGAAGGGAGAAACCAAGACTTTGTGCACTTAATTTGTGCATGTAATTAATGTGCAACTAATTTCAAGGTAAGCAGGCAAGAATTTTGCTCTGTTTTCTGCAGCCCTTTCCCACAGCCAGAAGCACTGATAACTGACTATTTTACAAGGAGTAGCAAAGATTTGTTTTAAATTTTCAAAATACATCAGCTGAATTACTTTATATTTAAAGACATCAGATTAACCACGTCAACAAACCGATCAGCTCCACTAACTTGTTTGCAAAATCTTAAAGAATGTTGCTAAACACACAATAAGGAGCAAATCATCATCAGGAGCTAGAGAAGACAACATTCTTCTTACCCATCTTGTTGCACCTACACAAGTTATGCGAAATACAGATCTTGTCTATGATTTCCATGTCCCTTAAAATTAAAATGCAATCAAGAGTAAGGGTAGAGGTCCCTGCTGAAGTTACATGTTGGGCACACGCTTCTAACTTGATGAATCATGGGCTGCTCCCGGCATGCAGCTCAGCACAGGTTAACTAGTGAGGTTCACATCTTCTGCATTAGATTAGGTAACAGGATGAGTAATGGGAGTCCAGGCTAGGTCATTTTATCTGAGAATTAATAATTTTAAAGACCAGAACTTGAGCGAAGGCACATCTCCATGTTTAACTTTTGCGCTAGAACATTTATGTGGTGTTATCACAATAGAGGCATGGCTGAGGTCAAATTACATGCTCTACTTCCATTTGAGAAAATGTCTGTGAATATTTTCTTTGTATTTTTCCCAGTACTTTTATGAACAGAAGGAAACTTGTAGATAGCTGTAGATAACCTGTGGATAGACGCCAACTTTCTACTATTACAACTGCAGTTACTAGTAAAAAAATGAAAAGCTAGCTACTGCAAATGCTTAATACTACTTTATCGTCCAAATAAAAATCATGAAATGGTAGACTTATAAAAAGGTGCTTGACTAAAGTACTGAATGAAGTAAGTCTAAGTGGGAAAAAAGGATAAAATTGTTAGCATTAGGGCACACACATGCTTTTCTCATGAAACTGTCTTTATATTTCTAACTTGTTATGCAAAAATGTGTCTGAAAAAAAAAATAAGGTTTTCAAAACTGTGACAATCCTCTACAACTTCTGGGAAGAAAGACTGTGACAATGTCTTCACAGAAAATACAATTGCGCCACAGGAACATACTCCAGTATGTACGGCGTATTTAATCTCACTCACAGATACGAAAATATTTACTTGAGCAGAATCAGGTGGCTCATGCAAATAGATTTAATCATCTTATATATGAGACTAAAGGGAAAGAAATTTAAGGGATAATAAAAATAGACTTTAACACCACATTACTAGTTTTATTAGAGAATGTATTTTGATTTTCATTACACTTCTCTGAGCTTACTGCAAGATATTTAAGTTCTAGACTTCATGAAAAATGCATCCTGTCATTTCCACTGCTAATGTTGAAAACCAAAATCTTTACAAAAGTTTTTAGTGATTTTTCAGATTGTGCAAACTACAGGAGATCTTTGGTGGATGGTGACCTTGGCTGGGAACCACCAGACAGGGGCCGCTCTCCAGGCTCTCCCACAGGCTCCCTCAGCTCCCCGCACAGACGAGGAGGACGGCAGCCCTACGTTCCTCTCCGGGCTGAAAGCCCACCATCTAGTTACAGAGGTTAGCCAAGCTACTGTCTGTCAGCTCAAGCCACTCTGCGCGTGTTTACAGCCAACCATGAACAGGAGGTTCCACTAAGGTTTAAACTAACATACTGTATCTTCCTTTTGCCATGGAAGCAGATTAGTGAGCACATCTTGCTACTTACTTCCAGATGACAAGAAGAGTACATGGAGTAACTGTTTCTCAAATGAGGGGTTCTCAGATGAGGGAGAAGCTACCTTGATCATTTGTCATTTTATGAACAGACACTTATTATATGTATACAGAGCCTCAAATAACAGATCGTCCTCACCTAATCCTCTGAACAATAATATTTTAGCCTTTCTGCCATTCTGTTCCTTTAAAAAATGAGAACTGCCTTCTCTCAGGGGGATTAGAGCTGACACTCACTAAAACATCTGCAACGATGTGTTGGATAGCTCTGACTAGGAATAATGAAAAAGAAGTTGTACATGACATTTTCAACCTTCTTTGAATTTCCTGAATTAAACACATTAACATTTTAAATTCTAATATTTTAACAGCTGCATAGGGATCTCCTTCACACCGTGAGAACATCCTGGTGCTCTGCAAGGAGTGCCAATATTTGCTATGTTCCCATCCAGAATCCCCGGGAACTTCCAAATTGGTTCAAAAGGTACAGTTAAAATAATTCTGCATATCTGCCTCCTCTGGGTTTGCAACCTTTCCCCATCCGCTCAAAATGGTTCTGCCACCCAGATACTACGTACTATTTGTGGGCACCAGACTAGACACTATTCCGTGACTTCTTCCTAGTGCAAAAGAAGATTGACGTTGTCCAGTGTGGTTTCAGGACCTTCATTCCTCATCTAGACCCTGAGAATAAAGTTCTGGATTTTTTTTTTGGTTCTTGTTGGTCCAAAGCATTTGAAACGTATGTACGTAAGCCTGGCTGAGAAGAAGATTTCATGTGACAGAGATTTGAATGAAATACGGCATAGCTCCTTTAGACACTAAATACAGCTTATGCCACAGTAATCCTCCGAAATCAGTGAGCTTGAGAGGAGTTTGGCTCTCCCGCTATCTCTGCACCCACAGCTGCTGCAGTCACCGCTACGTTCCCCGTGCTGGACTCTCCTGCCTGCAGCTGCACATCACCTCTGCAGCCAGGGTGTGGGCACGAGCTTAAAGATGTGGGTTTAAGAGCCCATATTTAGGATCCTAAAATTTATTATAATCTATTTATAAACACATACATAACACCAGCCTAAATTTCAAATTTTCTGAAAGTATTCCCTTCCAAATTACTTCCATGGGGAAAAAAACTCCCAATCAAAACCCCACCAAACGAGCAAGCAAAAAAAACCCACCTAAAATGGGTCAGTAGAATGCAGGGAGAACGAATTGAAATAAAGACAGCAAAGCCTCTGAGATCCACCTCTCCCTGCAAGACTGTTGTGCTAACTTAGAGTACAGGGACAGTTTTTAACTGCCTACCAGAAAGAAGATATCTGGGGCTATTTCAGATGATTCTTGGACACCTGGCCACCAAGGTTCCCTTCCGGAACAGCACAGGTCTCCATTGGCTCCTGTGCCGTATCAATGCACCCTCTGCAGATGCCTCAGATATCTCAGGACATCTAAACTGGCATTAGGTGTCCATATGTGTGCAACAGAGTCATGCTCCAGATGTCACATACCGACTATTTCTTGATCTCTCAGTTTGCAGAATTATTCAGGTTGCTGTAACTCCTCTCCCCAAACATCAGTCTGTCTCAACATAAGCTACTCCTGTGTGTCATTGTTTCCTTCAAACAAACAGAATAAACTCCTTTCATAATTGCAGCAATCTGTCTCAGCTATGCAACAGAAAAAATCACCAGCATCTTCGTGCACATCTACTTCTGAAATGCAACAACACTGAGTCAGACTGAACAGTGGGTTTACAAAAGCAGAACTACTGTAGTAGAGGGTAAGACAAGACAACATATTGTATGCAAGACAATACAATAAGATATACTTTGTGCAAGTTATTTATTCCAACTTAGCTTATTATAATTTGGTTTTAACAGCGTTTCCATATGTGTAATCCCCTGAAAACCTAAAACAACACAATGTGAACAAATCCATACAGGACAAAAATCGTAAGATTCTCTTGGGTCTAATGCTAATTTGAATACAATGAGACACTTCTCGGAAGAAAACAAAGTCTGATTTAAGGAAAATACAAAGTAAAGGCAGGAACAGACCAATGACAGCAACATCTCTGACAGAGCAGTATTGTTATTTCCTAACTGGTCAAAACCATATCAAAACAATAAAATGGAAGATTATGGTAAATTTGAGAAATGTATAGTTGAGTTACTGCTCCTCAGGGATCTGCCCTAGTATTAAATTCCATTGCAGCTCTAGATTACATTTCTGCTGCTGGAGAATCAGCAAGGCAGCATAAACCCAGACAATACTTTGTCTGCATTGCAACTCGCTCCAAGTCAAGCCCTTTGTTATGCTCAAACGAGCAATGGACAGCCTATCACTGCCCTCTGACAGCACTTCCCCAGGCTGGCCTAACAATTAAAAATAAATCCAACTGTACCATGACAGTATTTACACAACATTAGTCACTGGAAAAGCTTTGGTGACTGTCTTCTTTCCTTTTAATATTACATTTAAAAATGCATGCTTGTGATTTTTGTCGTATCCTGTCAAGAAGGAAAAAAACGTAATTAAGACATCACAGGAAACACCTAGCTGCAGAGCCTTCTGGCATTCAGTGCTGGCAAACCAGTGGTACTAGAGATATATCTGAAGGCCAGGAAAACATAGCTGGCTCCAAATTTGTAGGTACTAAACTTAGACAGTGACTAGCTTTTTCTTGTTGTGTCCTCAGGGCATAGTCTCTCCTCTGAACTCTCCAAAGACATTAATTTTCACCAGTCCTTGACTACCTACCAATGCCTGAGATCCATCACCTACAAAGTTGGACTCCTAAAGCCTAGAGGGAGATTTAATGGTACTTTATGCAGCATTAAACAAGGCGGGGGGAAAAAAAAAAGGTTTGCTCTGAGATTGAAGCAATGCTTATTTCATTAATGTCTATTCTCCTGTGGTTTCTTAGCTGTTTCTTGGTCATAAATTTTTTCCTCCTGCTCATCACAAGGGTCAAAGCAATTTTTTGAGGGAGTCTAGAGGTCACTTGAAAAACAGCATTCATTCAGAACACAGAGTATACAAAGTTATCCTTCTCTAAGGCCTCCAAGTTTCTTTCTTCTGGGACCCTTCATCTTCAATTCATTTTTATTCTGCAGGGTAAGAATAAGCACAGAGGAAGGTTTGGGTTGGTTTTCTCAATACAGTGTCTCACTCCGTAATGATTTCCTTTAAGCATATTTCAGGTGTTGCAATTCATTAAATTTGAGCTATTTTCAAACAAACAAAGACAAACATAGGGAACTGTGATTAGCTAAAATTTAAACATCACTGTCAACACAAACAAAACCACAGATATCTGCAAACCTAACCCACTCATTTCCTGACTTGTCTTCTGTATTCAGATTAACAACATAACAATTTTGCTCCCAGGTTGGTGTTTAAAAGAAGGTTTCAATTTAAGACGTATTATCCATCACCTACTTCTCTCTCTCTGCTGTCTAATTTCTTTACTCTTCTGTCTCACAACTGAAGCTAATGAGATCAGGCTGTCCTGCCTGCCCAGAGAGGCAACAGATTTACCCCCTCTCATATACCCCTCCCCGGCAGGAATGTGACACACCGTCACAGGTACGCCAGGGGGTCACGCACCCCCAGTTCTCTCCTGCCTTTTCTTCTCCTAACAAGCAACAACAATATAGGCACTTCTGTGGCTCTACAGATCAACAAGATGTATAAAAACTTTCACATCATATAATTACGGATCTACCCACCATCCTTCAGATCAGAAATTTCCACTTCCAGTAATAGACTTGAACATAAATAAGAGGCTCACAGTAATACTACTCAGGTATTTAAGATAGAAATATGGATGAAGAAGAAAGGACAATTACACAGATAGCAGATGGTTTCTATCTCTATACACTTTCCATACATAGAAAATTATGGATGGGTGAATATTCTTCATTCAACATTATTCCTCTTCATTACCTAAAAACAGCAACTGTCAGAAGCAGCAAGGACCTGGGTAACAGAATAGAGAGTAAACCTTCAGAAGGGCATCAAGCTGGGAGGAACTGCCAGTACCCTGAAGAGCATAATAAAATCTTGACAAATTGGAAACACACTTTTAAAAAAAAAATGCTGCCACTCCAGACGAACACAGGGGATGGGGACAGGGGACTCTAAGCAGGAAAATGAACTCTGATGAGGAACAGAGTTCCTTACTATATATATCCTTATATACAGGATGAGAAACAACTGGTTTGATAGTACAAAAGTACCCATGGATTTCAACAGTTCTATCATCTACCAGTCAAATATGTCAAACTTCTCAGGCTGTTGTAGAAATGGCAAACATTGTACTAGAAGGAGAGCATCAGACATCTCCTGTCGGTCATTCAGCCCAGGTAAATCGTCACAACTGGACTGCTGTGATAGCATTAGCCAGTATCTGGTACAGTACATTAACTCCTTAGGGACTCAGAAGAGCAGCTTCTCCTCCCCACCAAACAAATGTGCACCTCAAGGGCCAGGGTATGATTTCCAGCTTAAAGACTTGAAAAGCCTCAAAGTTAAGAAGGCTCAGATAGGGAGCAGCCCGTAGGAAAGTTCTGTGTTGAAAAATCTGCATCTGTTTCAAATCTGCAACTCCAAATCATTGTAGCAGTCTCTCTGCTAGCTGGCAGAAAGTGTGACTGGTGTATGTCCATACATCAAGAGAGATGTTAACCACTGGACAGAGTCCACATGGCAGCAGTACGAATAAACAGAGCGAACCCCAAACCAACAATAAATCAGGGTAGTTCAGTCTAAAAATAAGATGACTAATGAAGAGATAGAACATGAAAACAGTCTTCAATTACTCAGAAGTAATTGCTTCCAAGAGTAAAACACTAACGTTTGCTGGAGATTATTAGCAAATGATAGACCCAACATCTAAGAATGATTAATATGAGATGAGATTACTAAAGAGCTCACCTGAAAATTTTTTCTGACGCAAGCCAAACAGCATGGTGTAACTGTTTGTGAATTGTTTTTGCTCCTCTCTGCCAGATACTCTTTGAATGTTCAACACAGCTTCAGGTTTGTTTTTGGTTTTTTTTTTTATTACTATTTTTGATGTTGTTTCTTGACTAGGAAAGCTCTCACACAACAGCATGGAGGCTGTAAGACTGATGTAAGAACTTCATGCTTTGACTTTCAGGAATGTCCAGTTAAGAGTACCAAAAATTTAGCCATTACTTTTCCACAGTTCAGTAAAAGCTGTATTTTACTTCTTAGTTGAAATGTCACCACATTTATAAAACAGAGAGTAAGAAAATGCATGCCCATTTTTTTTACTTCTTTGGCACGTTTCAGCTATGATCCATGTTTTATTTGTGCTCAGGACTTTCAAACGACATTTGAAGTCCAAAAACTTTACAATGGGAGGAAGATTATCAAATGGAATATGAAAAGAACATTTATACAGTATGGCAGACATTAGAAAAAAATCTTCTCTATGCAAATTAGACAGCAGAAAAAGGAGATAATCTTTTAAACAGATACTGTATTATATGTTTTTATTAAATACTGTATTAATTTTTAAGACTTACGGAAACAAATCAAATGTAAAACAAGTGTTAATTTTTACATTTAAATAACCATTTCATGCATCTTTTACTGGATTTACATAACCATTGATCATTTTCAGTCAGCTTACAATAAGAACTGGGTGGGGAATGACAGAACGGTTGAGATTGGCAGGGACTTCCAGCGATCCTCCCATCCAGTCCTCCTGCTCAAATCAGAGTCACCTAGAGCAGGTTGCTCTGGGTGATGTCCAGCTTTTGGGTATCTTCAAGAATAGTGATTCCACAACCTGTTTGAGCTACCTGTGTCAAGTGCTTGTCCACACCAAGAGTTAAAAAAAAAGTTATTTCTTACGCATAAATGGACTTTCCTACATGTTAATTTCTGCCTCTCATCTCCTGTTCTGTCACTGTGCAGAGTCTGACTCCGTCTTCTTTACCATCCTATCAGATATTCCTACACATAGATAAGATCCCACTGATTACACTTTCAGTGAATTTCCACCGAGAGGAGGATATAAATTCCTGCTTTCAAGAAAGATGTGATGGAAATCAATCCTAGTCAATGCACGAAGTCAGGGTCAGCACTTAGCCTGTTTCATCTACACCAAAAAATCAAAGTGCATGAGTGGCACACCACATTAAAAATAAAGCCTTTTTTAGGTCCTGGAACATGAGAAAAATACAACAGGTAGAAGCCTGGGGTTCATTCAGACTAGCAGGCATAGTTACACATCACAGAATGTACAAGCTGGTAATCAGAGGCGGCTGTGAACACAACACATCACCACACCAGAACACAGGAAATGAGCAGAAGTGCCCTTACTGAACCTCAGACATTAGCTTTAGTGAAATTAGTGGCAAAATTCTCACTGACATCACTGGGGCCAAAATTTGGATTTAAGCCAGACAGCTGGGAATAATGAAGAGTATGAGGGAAAGTTCCGGTGTAAGAGTCTGGACTTCACAGTAATGTCCTACTGTTATTACATCTCTGCTCTAAAGGAGTCAGTGCTGCTGAGTCTACTGGAAAGTGGACTGGCACCCATCATCTTTCCCGCCTTTCTTTAATGCCAGGATGTTTAAGGCTTTGCCCTCCAAATATCCCATAGCTCACCATCCTTCCCTCACTTTGCAAAAGACTCCTCACCCCTGCAGCAGTATATCAGCCTCCCGCAATACCTGTGCACGGGGGAGCAGGGTTTCCTTCTGAACAGTAATGAAAGCAGTGAATTTCAGCCTAATGTCTGCTAAGTCTGCCTGGGATACGTATCCAGTCTGCTCTTTCAGGGCAATGGATTTGACGATGAATAGGTTTCCAGAGGTTTAATAAAAATCCTGTTTTTAATATCTTAAATTACCTGGAGGCACTGAGACTGATAAACTGAGCTGAGGTTGCAGTTATGAGACTTTGTCTTGATTTGGTAACATCCTTTGCCTGTGGTCAAGTTGTCAGTACTGACCATCCCGTCTCATCACCTAACGCTACCCACAAAAAACCCCCTGTCATTATACCTGGAGTCAGAAAACTGAGGCAGGCTCTGAAAAGGCTTCACGATGTTATTTCGAAGCTATTCTCGCCGACCAAGCAGCTCCCGCCGGGTGCCTGCTGCAGAGGTTTCCAACCGCAGCTCTTTGCTGCCCTCTGAAGACACAAGCACAAACTGAAAATCCCGGGCACTGCCAAGGGAACTGCATTTCGTTTCTGACTTTTAGACCGAGTTACCCTAAGGGCATGCAATATTACACGGTTTTCAGTGCATTAAATAATCTCAAGCACTAGATTTCACGCTTCCCTCCCCAAAAGACACATCTACCCAGGTCTGGTTGTTTAAGACTGATGCTGAGGTCAGATGGAAGAGAATCAAATCTCCGTGTGCAACGACGTGCAGAAGGTGAGAAGTCCATGAACAAACACAAACTCGAGATCTTCTCTCTCAGTTTTGTGCTGATGCTTTCAGCATTTCAGTATTTAAATGTGCATCTTGGAAAAGGCAAAGGAAAAAGTTCCCATGTAATACAGGGCAGTTGTAAGGTTTCCCTGAAAAACATTCCTCTCCATACTTACCCTTCTCCTTTTTATTGTAATCCTAGTGCTGACAGTCACTCACTTCGTTGCCTTGGGCAAATAAAATACTCACTGTATCATTGGGGTGTTGTGGAATTATCATTTGTAAGGCACTTTGAAGCTGGAAAGTGCTAAGTATTACTATTATTACAGATGAAAGGCCTGTTGAAGCAAATATGCAAAACTACTCTTATCTTAAAACTTAACATGAAAGTCTGAAATCGTGTGGCAATAAGCACTTTATAGACAGCCTTTCATTGCCACTGTTCTAGTCCTTGTGAAAACTGCCAAGGAAACAGCCACTCTTCTGCAACCTAAACTGGATGTAAGTAACTATTGCAGGGATCAAATGGTGACTTGAAACATTTCTTCTTTCCCTTTTCCTAAATCACATACAGTTCCTGGACAGAAAAAACATCTCCCATACTTCTAAGTACACCTGCCATTGCAAGTACTGTCATAGTAAGTATCAGTGAATATTTAACTGCAGCACAGAGAATTTACTGACATGTAGAAACACCAACCAAGTGGACACAGGACTATGGCAACACTCTGTAGGACCATTTGCTAGACCAAATCCTCTGCATGGCAAGAACTGGTATTATATGCAGGACAACACATGATCTGATTTCTGTTCCCAGCTCAGGCACAACCATCCTTGGCAGCACTGACCATGTCACCTCAGGATCTGTGATTCCACCTCCCACTGCTAATGTGAGACAGTGATAGCAGAGTATTTCTAGAGATGCTACACAGCATAGAGCTGAACAACAGGGTGTACCTCTTCACAGCAGTTGATAGAGTTGGGGGTGAGGACAACACCCAACAGGCACAAAAGCACTATTTTCCTGTGCTTAAAAGTAAATGACTACTGTTACTTGTATATCCCCTGGAATTAATTCACAATTTATTTTCTTGTCTAGCTGAATGGGTGCGCAGTTTTGGATAACTTGCAAGCAGCGTTAGCTGGTTGCACTGTAGAGAAGAAAAACACTTCTCTCAATGGTCAATTTTCGCTTAATGCATGGGAGCACTTCCACAACACAAACACAAATATCCTATAGCACTACTGGAGTTTCCCCGAGTGAGAACTCCCAGAAGTACTGAACATCTTTTCCTTTTGCTATCTGCGCATAAAGTCCTCAAATACATATTTTCCTGACATTTGTAACGCAAAAACAGGAGCTTTAACATTTCCAGGAATAGTTTCTTCAGTGCTCCTTTCTGTTCACCTGAAGCTTAAGCACCTCAAACTTCAGTGTTGCAGCCTGGTGTTACAGCAAAGAACTTCAGTTGGAAAAGTGATCAAGAAATCACTACTCTATTGAACTTCTCAAGATTTATTTCTTTGTGATTCTACTGCAGTTATAACAAAAATGAAGCACAGCACCAAGACATACAAAGCTTTTTTACCTTTAAGAAGTGAATTAAGCAGAAGCAGCACTTATACAGCAAAAGCTCTACTTATGCTCCCTATTGTGTTGCAACTGAGTGAATTTCCTATTTATACAAGATGTATTCATCGTTAATAGGCAGGAACTTTTGCAATAAAATCCTAAAATTTCCTAAAATTTAATCCCTATTTTGGAAAAAATTAAGCAGGAAGGTAATCGTCCATTAACACAATGTCATAGGAGGCAAAATTTTATTTGAAAATATAAAAAAAGTCTTTCTGAAACTGTATTTTTTAATAAGGGTCAAAAGACTGTGTTCTATAATGCAAATGAATGGCTATTATAAAATAGTGTGATACCATTATTATTTTTGTCATAATAAAACTCTTCAACCTTACTCGAAGCCCATTTGATTTATTTTTTTCTTCCAAGCCCAAATATTTCAAGCTCAACAATCAAGGATGCTTTATTTTCCCTTTAAATATCCAATTTAAATATCCAATGTGCTCATATTTCATTTTCTCAAAAGAGTATTTTACAGTACAGAATATCTCCAGTAGAACTTCTGGTGAGATATGACAACAAGAATGAAAATGTAGCACAATAAACCAACTGAGAATCACTCACGGCAGAGTGAAAGAGTAAAAGCCGCTGCTATCAGAGTTGTCCACCATTATTACCTTAACACAACTACTTAAGCAGTAAGAAGCTAATACCTTCATTTGTCCTGAAACAAGCAACGACATTTAAAGAATGGTTAATCCAAGATGTTCACCACTCTTACAAGAATCAGCAGCATGGCTTATCTTTATCTGCTTCTGTCAAAACAGTGCCTCCTGCAGTCACAATCTTTTTTGGTTTTTTTTTTTTTACCTGGTCTGTAGAATAGTATGTTCCTCAAGCAGAAAGATTTTATAACAGAAGGGAATGTGGAAGAGAAAAACATGACCAGAAGAAATGCTTAAGTAGAAAATTCAATATCATATCCAGTATTCCCGTCCTAGTCAGGGATAATGATACCCGAATACGCGATTTTCCAGGGGCTTTTTGTTTTGTTGCAGATTTTGCATTTAATTTAACACAAGAAATTCTTCTAGATTTCCAGCTTTCACAAGTCATTGCCATGTCTTATCACCAACAGTCAAAACTGTGGCTCTTTTGTATTATGTTGTGTACAGTGTGAATCACAAAATCTTAAAAATCACAATTAAAGTAAATTAATTCACCTACGTAAAATTAATGGTATAGTTTGGGAGATGTGAATTCCTTCTTCAGTAAAAGCACATTAACAGTGGTAGGAATACAAAAGTAAACAAGACAGCAACAGATAATTAGCTGTTTGTTTTCAATATCAGAGATATTCCTATTTTTACTGTAGAAGAACACAGGGAGAGCATCTCAGCCTTTCTCCTGTCTCTGCTGCCATTCAATAGGGACACAAGGGTAGTCGTTTATTCACCCTTGGCTACACAGCTGGCTACATTTTCTAGTCTGGCAAGCCAAATAAAATCCTCAAGCAAGAGATTATTTTGCCAATGACTGGTAAAAAGTTTCACCCCTTTTTTTGTATCTCAGACGTCAAAGGTTTCCTACTCATACTGCTTGGGTCCATTTACAAGAAGAAGGGTAACAAATTCTGTGGTCGATGGACATAAGCAACGGTTCTCGAGGAGTCTAATTCACATGACATTGATGCTGCCTGTGGCTCCAATGTCTCTCCTTTAAGGCTCCAAATACTGCTAAGATAGCAAAGTTTCAGTCGTAGGAAACTTTAAGCTTTTCTAATGTACAGCAGGCCACCGGGCTGAATGTTGTCAATCAACTATTCACTTGCACAAATTCAGTCTGGTGGCACTGACAAATAAAAGAAACTGAATTTGGACATGCTCTCAGTCAGCTGGATGTTCTTCTGACAACAGCACTTTTAAGGATAATTAACTGCTTTTTGTACATGTCACCCACTGTTCCCCAGTCATCACTTAATAACCCATGACCAGATGAAGAAAGGAGGAGGAAATGTCTGAATGTAGGGCATGGGCGCTCTGAAGGTGGTGAGAACAAATGGCTATTAAATCTATTTCAGGAACAATAGTGCTTTTTCAAGAAAATATGAGACTCTTGTAGCCTTCTGCATAGCACCAGGAAAACAGCCCCTACAGCCACAAAGTGCAAACCCACAGAGCACTGAAAATTTCACAAGGCATGTATACCCCATGCACAACAGGGCATGCTGGTAGGAACCCCCTTTGATTACAAGTCCATCTGAAGAAGAAAATGTGGAGTTACCTCTCTCTTGTCACATAGGTATTAGAACTGTTTAGTGCTACGCTGAATGATGGGGATGATATGGAAGATATTAGGAAAGAGTGACATATTTTTTGACACTTGGATTTTTCTTTGGTTTCTGAGGGAACGAATTTCTAAATTCTTAACACCATGCAAGTCTATTGTTGTACGTGCTCTTAAAACTTCATCCAATGCACGAGAGTGAACCCTGCAGAATTCAGCGGACTTTTCCTTAAACTGCCTTTACTTTGAACCATGTTGCTGCTGGCAGTTGGACAGGAAAACACAAAAGAGCTTTCTGCCCCTTCTCACCAGAGGGCTAATTACTCACTCCACATACCACAGGGCTCGGTCCTCCTTTCAAACCTATCTCAAATAGTGTAGTTACACAATCCCTCTATTATAAATATTTTAAGAGGATAAATTCATGCATTCAATGTATAAAAGATACCTTTTAAAAGACATTTTTCTTAAGAAACATTATTGCTACCACTGAGGCCGGGTAGCTGTAGTGCTAATTAACACAATTCACTCATTGCTGTCTACAAGATTAAAACATCAAATACTCCCGCCAATGCCAAAGACTTAACACAGATTCAATGCACAATACTTTTTCTAAACTTCTGGAATACCACTGAGCAAGAATGTAAGCTTGAAGGAAAACTACAATTAGAGCTTCCTAAAACTGTGTCTTAACAACATCATACTGTTGTATGATGCCTCAAGCTCATTGCCTTTTCACAAAAAAAATAATGTAAGAAACGGGTAGAGTCTTTTAAAAAATATTTCTCCCTACCTGCAAACTGAGCTGTAACAGCCTCTCAGATGCTTTTCAGTACTGAGCTTGATCTTGTTTTGAAATCAACTCAGGAGTACTTCTATCATCATTATGAAACTGTGTCCTCGCAGAGATACACAGAGAAATCTAATTTGTAAAATTATTGTGGGAATCAGATAAACCCATCTGAGCTGAAAACACAATCTGTCAGACTTTCATTTTTTATTAATTTCAAGCTTTTCAAGGCTGATTACTCAAACAAGAAAAGGAAATGGAAGAATGGTTTTTCTTACTTTAATTTTATAACCTTTCCAGGGGAAAATACTGAATTTTTCCTGCAATTTTAATAGTTTTTCTTAGAAAATAATAATAAGAATATAATAAGAATATAAAGCTCCCTCTGGAAAAAAAACCTCAGAAAAGATTGTGTTTAGATCCTTAGCATGTGCCTAGCACTGCCATGGAAAGCATTATGACGTAAGATCAAGCGGGACACTCTGAAACTCCTTATCGCAATGCCAAAATATGGCTAGCTGCATCCGTAGTGATTTGGTGAACAGAGATTACTAGCCACTAATGCAAAGTTTAACAGACCACTTGAAATACCTGGAAATTTCAGCCATCAGATACCAGTTAGTCAAGGATGTAGCCCATCAAAAAAAGAGGACCAGACTTGCCTCTGGTGGCTCTTTTCCCTTTACTCTAATGGAGTTACACCAGGCTGTGCTCGTGGAGGCTGTTATTCTACAATTTCCCCTGATCTGTTCCAAACTTACTTCCTGAAAGCTCCAGAAGGGCGGCCACTACCCAGTGCCCGCAGCGGTTGCTGGAGATGTAGGTACCACCCTTGGCTGGGGGGGAGAGCTTTTCCAAAGCAGAGGCAGGCAGACCAGCGCAGAGCCAGTACTGCTCTGTCTTTACTCCAGACCCTTGTATCAATCTGGATCTAAGCTCTGGGTCTCTTTCAGCACTGTTCTCTGCCTTGTTCAAAGCCTCCCATGCTCCTCCTGCCTGACTCTACTTGCTGTATGGATGTTTTGCTTGCCTGACCCTTGGCTCTACCTCACCTCACCTTCACCAAGTCTTTCTGATCCCTGCTACCCCATTATCCTGGGTACGTGCCCAAAGCCTAAACCTTAGGTTGACTGTAAATAGCCCAATCCTTAGGGTTTCACTGGCTAAGTGTACTTGGCTGGAAAAATCTTCAGTATATAGCCAGAGCACTAATAATTGCAGTCTATAAAGAATTTTGATACAGTTAAATCCAGCTTGATGCAATGGGATATTTTTGGCATAGTAAGCACTAGGAAAGTTATGATTGCTAGGAGAGCCGAGAACTGTGAAACATTTCTCTGGAAACAGACTTTGTCTAAGAAGCACTGGCTTTAAAGGAACTGACCTTTGAAATGCTCTTTCCCAACAGAAGTTTCAGGAGGGACTAGCCAGAACAGCAGTTTCCTCTCTGATTTTCAAAAATATGGCCCTGCTTGTTTTAGGACTACATGGCAATGGGGTACTTTTAGATCTGAAGGAATCCCAACGGTTTCGAAACTTCCTGGTCTTTCTCCGGCAGCTACCTGACAGAATAAGAAAAATTATCTCCTTTTTGTGCATGTGTCATATTACTCACGCGGAGGGATACAGCGTTCCCTAAGCATTTCCTAACCTTTATTATTCGTCCTCTCAGTGTTATTTCCTATGTTTCCCTGGAGAGAATTAAAGAAGAAAATCCCAAATTATTTTGGATCAGAATCTCTGGAAGTTTGAGCCTAATGTAGCCGTTGAAGACCGCTTCTTACATCTGCTCCCACTGGCTTAAGTGATTATACAATGCTCACATGGAGAGTCACCATGATCTTACAGGCTGCCCCTATAACCTGCATGTATGCTGCCATGATGTAAAACCTATTTCTTAGACATTTATTTCCTTGAACTGTCTTCTCAAGCCAGTGAAGTCATAAAGATCTGAAATTCCACTAAACTCACACAAATGCTCTTAAAAATTAATTTTTAAAGCAATCACTCCTTTTAAAAATAACTCCAAACCAAGGCTTCACCTAAAAAGTGCCCACTGAGCATCACCTTACCCCTTGCATGCCCTCCATGGGGCTGTGTTAATTGTTATAGAGCTAACCATAGGCCCTCTCTCTGATAAAGCAAACTTGGAAAATAAATCTCCATTACAGTCTCCACTTCTCAAAGACCAAAAAGCATCAGCAGAGTGTCCTTACAAAAATCACAGTTTGGGGAGGTCAGTGTGAGCTAGCACACCTTAATATTTGCATTTGCCACTTCAGGCAACTTTAAGTTAAGAATTGTTCCAAGACATTACTATTATTACAAATGTAAGTAGAATTATGCACCTGTGTACAAATATCAGAAAGACAGTGTAAGGTATTAGGAAGGGACTTCAAAACTGACGAGAGCAAATAATCAGAAAATATTATAGCAATGACTTTTAAGAGGGATTCAACAGAATATTTTGCACAGTTAAATATCTTCTCCAATTTAAATTTCATGTTGTGGCTTCAAAACCAATTAGGCTGTGTTACAGTCTGATGATTTGCCAAATTATCCTTTCTAAAACAAAAGTAGTGTTTGACTAACAGAGGCAAAAGAAAACTGCAAGTATAACATTTATTTTCATTTTTATAGCATAGAATATCCAGGGCCCCACCTCAGTAAAACCAGTAAGGCATATTTGTAAATTCATAGACATGAGAAGCCCCTACCAAATCACTGCTTCAACATAATGACTTTTCCATTGACTTACCTGAGACTGGAAAGTCACTTAATGAGTTTACTTGTGCATGACAAGTAATACATATGCTCAAGTTCTTGTTACCCTGCTACAAAACTCCCTAAATTAAAAAAAAAAACAACCAACAAAACCACATGCTCATAATTCCCAGGGGAAGAAAACAACAGTGCCAGAACATCAGCGTGTAGCGGAAAAAAGCCAATAGAGGTCAGCAGTACATAACAGAAATGTCTTCTTAACACCAGCCATATCAACTACATTTACCTACAGTCATAAAAAAAATCTTAACTGATAATTGATGGAAATTTTCCTGCCAAAAATGGAGCATTTTTTCATAATGAAAAGTATTTTCTTATTTTGAAAACCATCAGTACTTCATCACTCACAATACAGATAACACAGCTTCAAATTTTTGCTGTCTTGACTTTGCTGATCTCTTGTACTGTGTCATTCCTTGGATTCTGGCCACACAAGAGTTAAATTTTTAGTTACATATCTGAGAATTTCACTGCAAGAGGGCTTAGACTGGAATAAACAGAAAGTAACTTGGACACTCCAGACTTTCATCTCGTTTACTTTAGCAAATAATGTTTTTCAGCCACAGAGATTTGTTTTTTACTTCTTTGGTAAAGCTATGCATTTATCTATATTTTTAATTGTATCAGTTTCATAAATTAGATTATTTTTAAAACTAAAATTCAACAGATCTGTATTCTTCACCTCGGTTCCCACCAGGCATGATTGCTTCGTGTAGCTAAGGTCTTGGATACACACCTGAACTCTCATTTACACAGGCTTAGAGATTCTTTTTTAATTTTAAAATATTTTTGAGTAAAAATATGATTTCAAAATAACAGGCGATTGTTATGAACAATGAGCATTCTGCTTTAATTCAGCTGTAATTTCTATTTACATCCTATAAAGAACAAATTTGGATAGACAAATCCCTTTTAATGGACATCTGCTTAAGAAATACTACATTGCAGTTGTCCAAACAAGTGGCTGCATGCTGTATGGCAGTCATGGATCACAGGTAACTAAAGGAGTATTAAGTCTGGAGAGTAACAAAGGCAGCATGAAAAGCAACAGCTCAAAACAAAACCTTCAGAAAAGGCACAGAACTAATTACTTTTTTCAGCAGGCAAGATTGTTAAAAACTAATTTGCCACCTGCTGTCACAGAACAAGTCTTGATCATCTTAGTAACAAAGTAGTCAGATATTTGACTGTACAAGTTAGAGGATATTTTAACTTGATGAGGGATAAGACTACACAATGAAGCAACTGCAGAAGGAAAGCCTCCTGCTTTGTAATTTATTAAATACACGTTCCTTGTAGTTATTAATGTTCTGGAAATGAAGCAGGCATACTTATTTAAAAAGCAGGATCCAAGAGGTACTGTAACACTTTTTATATTGTTTTCTTCCTTTTAAAACAATGACTTTTGTTAGTCTTTCCTCTGTATATCAGCTTGTGTGTAACTTTCGAGTAACGAAGTCCTACAGGTTTCAGCGGATGCCATTACGAGCATTACACCCACTGATCTTCTGAATGAACACCAGCTTCCACAGAAACAACGGCTGCTGTTTCCGAAGCGGCCCAGGGAATTAACGGAATTTCTTCCACTAATTTTCACTCCACATGCTCTAGAGGGCTTTGAAATTCAAACATTTCTTTCTTTAACTTTCAGAGTGCAAAGACATAGTTGGAAAGATTATCGTCACGCTGCATGTGCATTCCTCTCATCTCCATGGATTTAATTCACTAACAAAAACGAGCTCTGCGGCTTGTGGCCTAAGGTGAACTACAGCCCTGGCAGTGGGCTATGAATCCAGATCAAAGTGACACAGGGCCTTGATCATTAATGCTTTCCTTCCATTTTACATAAAATGCACCACCGCAACTGAGTCATGAGAAAGATCATTTCTAGGTTGATTCTCCCCAGCTCAGAGATGGCAGGACAGGCTTTACTCCCATAGCGTAGGTACCTGTAACTTCACTGACCTCGTGTAATTTACCCTATCGTCAGATTAGAATCAGAGCCATGGAGCACAGTGGAGCTATAATGGAGCTGTAACGACAGTCATTTTGGAACACATTAATAATTATGAACTGAAACCTGCAGCCCTTATCCAGATGAAAATTTGCACTAACTTTGGTGACTGATTTCACTAGTAGTTTTAGCTAAGCAAAGATTGAAAGTTTGGGTGTTACAGTATAAAACTTTTAATTTTAAAATTGTATAGAGGCAAAAGAATTCAACTGTACATAAAAACATCCAAGATTTTTCATAAACAAACATCCTTTGCTTATTAGTAGGACTCCAGGTTCTCTGTGCTTACAGTGGTAAATGCTATAGCAATTTTATCTAGGCTATATTAATTCAAATAGATGCTAAAAATAATTACATCGAGTTATAGCATTGAATTTGAACTAGACAGCTATTTTCTAGGTCTAGCATTTAAAGTATATTACTCCTTTCAGATCTGGAGAATAACTTCATTTGCTGAGGAGGAAAATAAAATAATAATAAAAAAAAGAATAGCTTATAACACTTATAACATTCCCTAGTAGCCAGCAGAGTAAAGTTTCTGGGGTTCTGTTGCTTGTTTGTTTGGGGTTTTTCTTCCAGAAAATGTTTCACTACCTGCTGTCAAATTTTGTCAGCTCGTCAGTAAAGAAGTGACACATAAAATTCTATTATTTTCAGAATGTTTAATTTATCTGCTTTATTAAATATGAAAACATTATTGAGGTACTGGCTTCTTATTTATGAGGTACAGTCTCCTCTCAGAAATTTTATTACATGTCTAAACTGTTATAGATGAAAGTAATTACTGACAACTCAAAAATGGAAATTGTTCTAGGAGAAAAACAGTGCCTGTTTAAGATAGATACACTGCTGAAACCGAGTACAAGATTATTCAAAGAATCTGTAGTGGCATTTGTGTAAGAGATGCAGCAATATGTACTGGATTTTGACTAAGGCATTTCAGTTAAGATTCCCAGATGATATAATAAAAAAGAAGCAACAGAACAACCCTAGTCATTATTTGGTTACAAATTATATCATGTAAACTCTGCTTCTCATTGTCTGCATTTTCTCCTCTGTAATATACTCAGAAAAAGTGATTCAATACTGAGGAGAAAAAAAAAGGGTAAGCTTGGTATCCGGATTTTTTTAAAGTTAAATATAGATGAGAGGCAAATTTTACAACTTGACAAAAGCTGCTGGGAAGTTAACAGATAGCTTGGTTTTGTTTGCAATTAATTTTCCATAACTGTTCTTAAAGCTTGCATCAAAAGCATTTTTATAATTTGAACCTAAACCTTAATGTTTCACAGTTAAAACATATCACAAACATCATAGTGTATGCTCCTGATCTTATAGGTCTTCATTGAAATAATTTTTATACTGGAAGTCACTGTCAAATAATCATGTGAAGTGTATATTTATATATATATATACATATCTATCTCTACACAGTGTATTTGTAATAACTTCTCATATTCACTGACTACCCACAGGAAAGAAACTCTGATTTAGTTTTGCCAAAATATATGTTTCTTATGCATGCTGTGACCTACTTCAAAAGTGCTTTAAATGTTTATTTTGGAAGTTTCACGGAAGACACCTCCTACAATGTATATAGGTCTCCTTCCACTTCAACACATTCAATGAAAGCCAGCGTTTTGCAAAAGAAACAAAAAGTTGTGCTTTTCAATATGGAGAGCTACCCAAACTGTCCAAACAAACGACTTCATTTTCCAAATTGCCAGGACTTCATGCTTTCCAACAAAATTAAGAAAAATTAATTTAGAATCGGTCTTATTCTGTTGTGTTTTTCAATGGTCCAATTTAAGCACCTTAAATACATTCAAATTTCTGCCAAGACAGTCTATGAACCAGAGCTATATAAAAAAAGAGAGTGAAAAACCATAATGCACAATCAGAAAGCATTAGGAAAAAAAGGTAAAAACAAGAAAACAACCTTAGGAAGACCCAGTAAGAACAGCTTCATTACAAACTTTCTCAGACCATACAAGTTTGTCTTGTCCTGTGCTAAATTTTTACATCCAAATGCATTCAGATAACTCTTTCAGCCCAGTTTCTGCCTCATTCCACAATCACAAAGTGCAAGCTGTCATTACAAAACCTTCTCATTTCTCGCACGTAGGTCAGCTGCTTCCTTCAGCTATCCCTTATTTCTCCCTCAAACGTCCACCCCCACTTACCCACCAGGTCCCCTGACAGGCTCAGCTAATTCCAAAGCTCATCAGCAGCATCCCAGAGAGCTAAGAAATTAACCTGAGCATACTCTCGGTCTAAGGAAGAACCGGTTGGAACTCTAAGCAAACACACTACCAAGGCACAAGGTGCTGTGGCCAGAAAATGTACAACAGGATGCTCTGCTGGATGCTGCCGAAGATACAGTTTAAAGGACTGCCTCGACTCAGCGAAAGGAAGATTGAGTCCAGCCATTGTCCAGTAGTACAACTGGTCTCATCTGGTGGAAGATACGGCTGCTGGAAAGGCAGCCGTGTCTGCACAACGGTGTGCTCCCCATAGCTTGATTTGCCCATTGTGGAATTCCCAAAGGAAAATGAGCTCTTTCAAGTGAACACTTTCAGTGTCTTTCCTGCAGAAAAATTCCACTTTGTCTCATGAATAACGCAAAATGAAAAGAGAACAGATAACCCACTAATTGCATACTTTCACCTCTTTCAATCGGCTGCTTATTTGCACTGCCTTCTATATACTCTTTTATCCTACAAGATCAGACAACAGTGTATTAAATTTGCTGGTACTGCTCAAGGATTTCTGAGGCCTCAACTGGAAACAGCACTAAGCCTAAGTTGGAAAGACCACGGAACCAAGAGTCTGAAACATCACCAAAGACATCCTTAAAATTAATTCTCGTGACCCACCCACAAAGATCTAAATGTATTTACTTCAGAGATTTACTTTTTTTAGGATTAATTTCATGCATGTCATGCAGTCAGAAGATGTAGACAAAAACACCTCTATTGCGCCAGCATCTTTTACCTGACAGCGGCAATGAAGAACAGAGTGAGTATAGAGCAGTACTGTCACCGTGCACCTCCCAGAGTCTGGCAACCCACTGCTCAGGGACTCTGTAAACTGGAAATTGCATTTGAGAGATGGTAATAGGTTTCTTTTTGTTTCTTTTAATGAACCTGCCCAATCACATTGCAGCTCATTTCTACTCTTGACATGTACGACATCCCATGGCAGCAAGTTCTACAATTTAATTCTACAGAACTTAATTTTGAAGTTCTCCATGAAGTACTGCACAAAGTGCTTAATTTGTTTTCTTTTACTAAATGCTTGATAATTTTAAACTGTGTCTCTGTTCCATTTTTTATGAGGGAGTCTTTTTCCTTTCTATCCATTCATTCTTTCGTAAACCTCTGCTGTACTTTACCTTAATCCTCTCTGTTAAACTGAAGGCAAAAAAACTTTCTCCGCAAATCAGGAGATACAATTGCGGTATGGCTCTCAAAGATCTTTGTGTTCTGCCTGAGAATCTGTCTTGCTCAGGATGCTGTTATAGATTCCTTCAAGAAACGCCTCTGTCATCAATGGCTGCCTTTCCTCTTCAGTTTAGAGCACAGAATCAGTGAACAATTCCAGACTACCCAGGAAGAGTTGCCCAAAGAAGTATCAGAGCCGGATACAGAAGATTCTCTACCACTGCTCTGGAAAACCTATTCTCGAATGCACATTTTGTTTTATTTGCATTACTTCCAATATATGAAGAGTTTTCATATCTCCCAAAGACAGTTTTAGTTAATACATAATTTCACTTCCAAACACAAGTGAAAACTGCAGTTTGCACTCTGTCTTCATTTACAATGACATTTAAGGCCTCTCTCTTCACACTACTTCTTTTTTCCAGGTTAAAAGGAAGGCCTAAACAGGAGGCCCTAAAATCGTCTGAACATAATGCACTTTTGATGCATGTCGTTGAAGTCAACAAGACGAAGAAAAAGATTTTTCTTATGCTTCATTTTAAAATTACAGGCTCCTGGCTACTACCCACTCAAAAGACGTCAAATTTACATGGAGAAGTAGAAATTGAACAATTTCTTTTTTAAAGCTTCAGATTCCCTTTCCCAAGCTTCCATTCTGTTTTGAGAAGAGAGAGGTATTCCTAATGCCTTGGTTTACCACAGTAAGGTGCTCTTTGAGACCTTTGTGGTTTCTCCTTGCAAGTGTAGACCTCCCTCTACAGCACAGAGATCCGGCTGTCAGCACAGTCACAAACAGAGGAGACGGAGAAAAAGGTGGAATAGAAAACAGGCTGAAAACACTAAAGGCAGAAAGATTAAATTAGGGTTTTTTTGAGGAAGAACATTTATAGAGGACCAAAGAACCAGAAGGTCTTTGTACATGTAAATATGCAGATACAGTGAAATATATCACGCTGTTGTATTAAATACAGTATCTTGAGACTACCTCGACTACAAGAGCCAAGTTTTCAGGGACAGGTAATACCTGTTACTTAACACAGTTGGAAAAGTTGTGTGCCCAAAAGTGCATGTAACACCTCTAACTATGTAAGTGGGTCTTGATTCCCAAAGTGCTCCCAGATGAACACAAAAACCCGGTCTTGGGAAGTCTCTCCTACATGTTCAGAGCCACAGGGATGTCATGACAGCGACTTGTATTCCCTTCTCACAGCCCAGGCTCTTCCCAGTCATGGCTGTTCACACCTCCAGTTCTTCTAGCCTGATGCCACTTGTCCACAACTCCTTTTCTTTTCCAACAGCAAACAGTGAGACTTTGATATATTTTCTCTGTTTACTTGGTTTCCTTAGAAGGACGTTCTTACTGGGGATCCCCTGTAACCAAATGCCCTCGACGCAGCACTGCTCACTGCCCAGTAAAGAACAAGTAGGAAAACCAATCTGTAAATACAAGCCAAGCAAAACTTAGCAGGAACATAAAAAATGTTCCAAAACCGATTTTCTTGGGTAATATTTTTGTCTACAGTCACATTTCTGAAATAGCTTGGTTTAAATACTTCCGTGGCTCACCCTTAAACAAGGAGTCCTAGGCTTTAAATACCAGACCTTTTTGACATGAAAACTTGATAAAGGTAGTAAAGTTCGGGTATAATGAATTGCAGAGGCTCTAAACTCCTGAAAGCATTCAAGGTCAGGCTGGACAGGTCTCTGAGTAACCTGATCTAATTGAAGATGGCCCTGCTCATTACTGGGGGGTTGGACTAGATGATGTTTAAAGGTCCCTTCCAACCTAAAGCGTTCCATGATTCTGCAAACACTGTTCACAAAACACAGTTACAAATTTGCTAAGTTCAGGCCTTCTCCCCACTGTTCTGTGTACTTGCTACTATTTAGTTGCTACTTGCAACTGAGCAGTTAATTTAGCAATTTGGAAGACATAGCTTCCTTACTAACATCTGTTAATACCAGCTAAAATCCCAGATGTATTAAACCAAGGCCACTTTTTATAATGCAGTCCACAGCATCCACAGCACATAGGACTTTTTTTGACTTAACAACTATGGAATAATTGTTATTAGTTTGCTACAAACACCTCTATGGAAACACAAAGACTTAAATACATCAAATATGTCACAAAATAATACTTAGAAATATCAAATATGTCACAAATACTGGAAGAAATGTATGGTAGTGGAGAGATGAGAGTTCAATGAGGGAGGTTTAGAAGGAACTGAACTCCAGCTGTCATAGCAATGGCCACTGGCAAGAGCCTTCAGGCTAGAGCTACAAAACCACAGAGACTCTAAACCCGTTTATGTACCTGAACCCTTTACAGCTTGGCACTTCTGAACCCACGACCTGCTGAAGCAGATTATGCCCCTCTTCCAGCCCCAGTGGAGAGGATCCCTCTTCTTACTGTGAAGCCCTGCAACGAGAGCCCAGGTCATAAGCTGGGCCACAGAGCGTTACTGGACCCAAAAATCCACTGTCACCTTACAGAGAAAAGCGTTGGATTGGAATTGCTATGAGCACTTGCATTTACATGGCTTGGATCTCTGCAAAACAGATGCTCACAGAGCACAGTAAATGAAAGACCTGCTGAAAAACAGCATTTATCTCCTCTTCCTCCTCCTCTACAAATGAACTACAAGTAATAAAAGACAATATTCTTTTACTTAGCTTTCTTCCTCTCTCTCTGCACTGTCACAGCATTGTTTTTCAGACACCTGCAGACAGGTATAGCCACACTTGGATTTTAGGGAATCCCATAATCTCAAAGGTGAATGAAACCTAATGGAGTAGACAGATCTACATAATCCTTGCTTGCAGAGCAGCATCATTTATATCACAAAAAATTTCTATTGTAGTTTTCTTCTTGACATGTTATATTCTAGCTTCAAATTTCTTGAATTCACAGAGGGCTTCCGTTTTGTTTTTACCATAACTACTCATTTTAACTTTGGCTATTTTTTTTCTTAACATTTACTCAGTATATCATGCTCTGCTAGAGAGGAGTAATTCGTTCATTCCTTTAGGGGAAAAGCAAAACATGAGCAAATACTTGCACATAACGTTCACACACATTTTTGCTTTAAAGCAAAAATAAATAGTCTTTATATCCTCTACATATTAAAACCACAAAGTCTTTGCCCCGGTGAATATACTGTTAATTGTTTCAGATTTACAGCATTATTCTACCATGCTTGAATAGTGTTTCTTACCAACCAATGGAGAAAGCTTAGCTAAACTAAGTAAACAATATTAACTACTGTAAGGAAAGAAAATGCTGTTCTGGTTAAGATAGTGGACTAAGATTAATAAGGTCTTAAATTCCAGATTCTGTCACAGTCTTCCTCTGGGACACCGGAAAAGATCTATCTACATGCCCTGCCTTTAACTTCCTTCTATAAAATAGAAAAGTAAGAACTATAAAAGTATTTGGCAGAGCAACATTCTGGTTTTGTGTTGAATCACTGCCTAGCATAATGAGGCCATAATTTTAGCTAGGGCTTATCTGCCATACTATAATAATTAATAAATAATAGTAATCTCTATGCCTTGATGAATAAAAATATCTGGACAAAGATCAAAGGGCTCCACTACATTATTCAAGAAACTGAGTTAAAGGAGTGTCACGTTAATACCAAGAAACGCAAAAAGCACAAGTGCAAGGAGGAGGGGAGGCAGTGCTGAGAGTTACCCACCACAAACGCTGAGAGTTTCAGTCAAGTCACTAAGACATCTGTACCCCTTCCCACTACCGCTGCCTTGCTGAAGGGCAGGGGTTTGCCATGCAGTGAAGGAGGGACCGCACTGCCAAGGAGCACAGGCCCGCATGCATGATCTCAGCTAACCATCACCCCGACCCCACCAAGCTCTGCGCACCACCACCACCTCCCAGGCGGCAGCAGCAATTCAGCTTGGCACTTCTGCACGGGCTGGTGGCCAGCCCTGAACGGCCATCCATGCCGTTGCGTAGGGTTCCCTCCCTTCCCTGCACCACGTCTAAGTGGTTTCTACTAAAGCTGACACACTCAGCCCTGAGAGATGTACGAAATGTTATGAAATAAGTATGAACCGTTATGATGATTATGAACCGTTATTTTCAAATGCACCAGTCACTTGTAGGTGTAGTCTACAGGCACTGCAGACTCTGTGTGGTGCAATTGGTTTTGGTTTTAATGTAAATGGGGAAAAACTAGTCAAAATTAGTCTTGTACAAAAGCCTGGGCATGTTTTGCACCTGTTTTACTCTCCATAAAACTGTAGATAAAACGCTGTAGATGTTTTCAATATTAAAGTTTTCTTATGAATTTAAATTTCCAGGTAAAATTATACCCAACTGCTGCCACATAAAAGATACCACATCTGCTGTGGAGGAAAAAGACTGATAGCCATTTTATTTTCTTTCCTATGTGATTTATTAGTCTCACACAATCTGGAGGTAGATAAGACTGTAATGGATTTGAGTGCCACAGATCATATTTGTTAAGTAATTTTTTAAAAGTGCTTAAGTACTCACAAGAGTTCATAAAGGATTCAGAAAAGACAGTATCACTCCAAAATATTAAAACGAGTGAGAGAGCTAGCAGTGGAATGTATACAGAGCAATTAATTAATTGCTCTGCACTTTTTTTTGCTGTTCCTTCCAGCAGAGTCTCCAACAGTAGCCAGCATGTGTACAGTAATTAATCTTTTTTATCATCTGAGATCAGCGTGATTACTGGGCACACCTTTTCAGTGGAAATCTGATCTGACATCCTGCTCTTAAATATTCACAGTCGTGATCAAAGTTTATGATAAAAACAGGAAAAAGAGAAGAATGCTTGTGCAATACATTTTTGCAAAATTACACTCAGTAAAGTGACAAAAGCCAAAGACCATCTGCAAGACTTCAGTCACAACATCCTCTGTGTAAAGTCAGCCACAAGTGGGAAGGAACTAAAAGTTAGATCTGAAAGTATTCAAGGCACTGCTGCAGAAACAAGACTCATTGGATGTTCCTTCTAGCCACACAGAAGGTCGCAAACATCTCTCTTACGCATTGCGGAACCTGAGAGACTAAAATGAAAACATTTGGGAATGCAGGTCACCGAGATCCATTTGACATAACTCTACATTTCAGTGAGTCATTTTTAAAGCCAGGTGGTTTGACAGGCTATCACGTAATTGCATGAGTGAATCGTAAGTAAATGACTTTTTCAAATCACTCACGGAAAAACATAGTCAAACTCTAATTTACTAGCTGTGTCATTTATTTGGATGATTGTATCATTTATTTTGACAATTGTAAATTAATTTTCAATATGAATGTAAAGAAAGCTACCATACAGAATGCTTGATGGAGTATTTTCTAAGATCAGCATAGCTCTACAGTGGCAGCCTTAGCTATTACACTTTTGCTAGTGCTTAAAGGAATATAGTTCAATGAAACTTCAAACTATTTCAATTTAAAACCAGTAACTTGTGGAATGCCATTCACTATTCAACAACTATTAAATACCTCCAACAGTCCTCTCAGTTTTCCTCTAGGAATACAAACTTTATCTTCTCATAGAATCATAGAATACCAGGTCGGAAGGGACCTCAAGAATCATCTGGTCCAAACTTTCTTGACAAAAGCACAGTCTAGACAAGATAGCCCAGAACCCTGCCCAGATGAATCTTAAAAGTGTCCAGTGTCGGGGAATCCACCACTTCCCTGGGGAGACTTTTCCAACGGCTGATTGTTCTCATTGCAGAAAATTGTCGTCTCGCGTCCAATCAGAATCTCTCCAGGAATAACTTATGCCCATTACCCCTCATATTTTCCATTTGACTCCTTGCAGAAAGGGAGTCTCCATCGTCTTTGTAGCCACTCTTTAACTACTGGAACATGGTGACGAGGTCTCCCCTAAGCCTTCTTTTCTCAAGGCTGAACAAACCCAGTTCTCTCAGCCTTTCCTCATACAGCAGGCTTCCCAGTCCTCTGATCATCTTTGTGGTCCTTCTGTGGACCCTCTCCAGTCTGTCCACATCTTTTTTGCATAGCGGGGACCAAAACTGAACACAGTATTGCAGGTGTGATGTGACAAGCTCTGAGCAGCTTAGTAAAAGGTAAGCAAGCCAGATTTATGCAAAGCAACTGAAATACAAGCAGCTTAAGACAACCCTAAGAGGCATTGCCTTAGATTTTCTGATGTACCTGTCACAATATAATAGTACAGCTTATAATTAAAGAAATAAAAGTGAAATGGAAAATGGAGAGCTTGATTCTACAACTTATTCATGTGATTTAAACGGAATGACTTGCAAGAATCAGCACGTGGAAAAGACTTCCAAGCCTAGGTAAGGTCTCTTGGTAAATACTTCACTCAACTTTATGGTAACAGAGATTGGACAACGGCAAACTTGTACATGTGTTTATTTGACTTATTTCTTACCAGAGACTGATAGTCAGGTGACTAAGTTTAAATAAACTCACTTTTAAACTATGACTGTCTAATTAATATGGGTGTGAATTTGAATGCAGCACTGACTGTCCACCCTGTACTGACAGTTCCTCATTCTTGAACTGCTGTGCTCATTTCTATAATTTAAATATAATTTAAAAAAAAAGAAATCCTATCACATCCCAGCTATTACAGAGCTCTCCACAACTCACAACACCCCTAAGGAAACTAAAAAACAAAAAACAGGGCAAATCCAGACACAAACCACTACCCTAACTCCCTAAAGAAGTGGTAACAAGAATTAATGAAAACTAAAGTTCATGCATACCAAGCCAAAATTAGAATTTACTATTCCTACCAAGAAGTAACACAAAATTAGTTTTCCAGACAAGCTCAGATGATTTATACAATACCAGACAGAGAAAGTAAGATCAGAAAAACAGGCTTTTTTTGTTAAAAGCCATGAATACAAAATTATACATTTGGCTTCTTATAATGCCATCTTTTGGATAAGTATTAATAACAATATCAGGCACTATATGATACAAGTCCTAGCAAAAAGATTTTGAATGTAGGTGAAGCTAAGGGCAAAGAACGGATCTCTATAGCTATTAGGAAACATTTTCAGGAAAGCATTCTTAACAGTGGTATTAAAGGGTGTTCTGGTATGGTACAACAATACATTTTCCAACTCATCTAGAATATGTATGGAAGCATTTGTACTTCAGCAATGCAAAGATGCCCTATTTAGAATTGAAAACCCACTGCGATAGGTAATAAGCATACAAAGTGAAAGATGTTAGGCTGGTAAAATGTGCATTTTGTTCCAAATAGGCTCTTTAACCCCATATTAAAAGACAATAAAAGAGGGAAAAGCAGAGAAAAACAACAAATGATGTTATAGTTCTGCAGTTAACCCTTCTACAGTGCACTGTGGTTATTCCAAATTCAGTATGATTTGAAATAAATCAGGGCACCATGATCCTATACTTTAATTTAGAAGGCATGAACGTGTCAGCAAAGAACTAGCAACAGATAGGTTGACAGAGCAAAAAAATAAATGTAGTGAGCCCACGTGAAAAACGAGAACATACATGAGAGTAACAGAATACTTCATGTTGACTGTCTGTTGGTTCTGTGAGAGAATAAGTACAACCGCAACTCTACCCCTTTGTGTCTGAAATTATCAGCCATTGTCCCTTACTCTGATGGCCACTTGGCCTATAGTTCATGGTCCTTGGTTTAATTCAAACAGCTGGCTTTGCAGAATCGATAGAATAAATCAGAGTGCGCATTCATCCATCCATGAAGACAGTTCACTCTGCTCTCTCTGCTTGGAACAATGTTTAGATGACTGTATAAGGAAACTAAGTGAATTGTTTACGATGGCACTGGGAGCACGCAGCCAATGCTGGTTTGTAATGGGGTTAGATCTAATAAGTCGAGGCTGTGACAGACGCATCTCCCCACCATACTCTGTTGCTCTTCTCAGGCAGCTGCCGTAAGTAAACCACGAGTTGTGGAGGTGACTGTCTTTTACATTTTCTGGTGACATTAACAGAAAAAAAAATTGAAAATTAAGTACTGCATTCAAGCTACATTTATGTTAAAGCCTTTTAAATTTAATCACAATTTTGAAAAATTCTCATATCTATTCACATAGATATGTGACTTTCCTCGTTTTAAAAATTGCAACTTTTCCAGAGTCTTTTATTTTGATTATTTGTTGAGTTCAGGTTAAACTCGTAGACAATTTCTATTTCCAAAAAAATCAAATTAGGAAAAATTTCTCATTTTCCAAACAAGATGAAAAAATCAAGCATTTTCAAATGGCATTTTCTCATCTCTCAAAACTGTTAGCAGTCATTGTTGGAAGTTTATTCATAATGCTTCATGAAAATCTTAAAAAACTAAGATGCCAGATTGGTTTACATGTGTCATCCTTAAATTTGCCTCTCTTTTGACTGATAACTGATTCCTAAGCTTCACTCCTTATTATCAAAACCTAAGTCAACACTTTCTGTTTTCATTACAGAGGTATCAAACACTTGACATGAAATATCAAAGCCTAAATCTGCTAATACAGATTTCAGTGAAAACTTGGAATGAGTATTCAGGCCTGCATTTGTGCTATACATTCTTTTATCCATCTGTTAGAAAAACTGAGAGGCCAGGAGTTTTGTTAAGACTTCATCAGGCTTTTGTACACTTCAGTGAGTAAGCTACTAGAGCTGCATTTCTGCAGATTTGGTAACACATTGACATAACTTTCTTTCCTGAAATAAAAACAGAGTAACCTATTATTTTACTGAATTTTATGTTAAATCAATTATTTATTTTTCTACTAGGGCAGTTCGTTTTGAGCATGCAGAAGCAGTTCAGGGTCAGGGTGTTTCCTCCTCTCTGCCAGCGCATGGCCTGGGAAGAAGCTGCAGAGACCTGCCAGCCACCAGTGTAACTCTACAGCTGCCTCTGGACACCCAAGAAAGTATCCTCAGTCTTCCCAGCACTTTCTCTACAGTGAACTACTGCTCCATCTTTCCCTTTCTCTGTTCCCTTGGTGGCTTCATCTGCTTCCCCCCGTCAAGACTGCCCTGTTCTGACACACGACGTGGGGAAGGGGCAATTGCCAAGCGCTGCCAGCTCCAGCCGCAGCAAACCCCTTCCCTGCCAAACGCATGTTCAGTATTTCCACTTTGAACGGAAAATATTTCACAGGTTTTGAGCCTGAAAATTGAGCCAAGTAGCTCTTTCTGTGCCATCAAAAGATTTCACCAAGGTGAAGAAGTGGAAAAAGGAGGTGAGGATTTAGACAAGTGGGTTCTGGGAGGAAAAAGGGGAAGACAAAGTAGAGAGGCAGGGAAGGGTTGTTAAACTAGTGTTTTACCTTTCCAAGAGTACTGTTTTCATGCAATAATCAGGCAAATGAGAGGGTATTTTATCTATGTAGCCAAACATGCTGATACAAGGTTATAAACATGTCTGGGCTAAGAAATTCTCCTGATTACTCAATGTAATAAAAGGAGAAAGACTAATCTATGCAAATTAAACACTCAGTGGAGGCTTTGTAATATCCAAAGCTGCTTAGTCAGGCTTCAGAAAGACAACACACATTTTACGGTTGCCACACAAAGCAGTACCATTGGGAATTGGCTGCTGGGAGGTAAATGCTACCTGTAGGATTTGGTGCCTTTGCAGCACGTCACCTGGTGCAGTGTTTTAACAGTATATTCTGGTAACACACTTGGCCACTGCCAGCAGTACTAGCAAAGACAAGTTAAGAGTCTTTGTTAGAAAAAAAACGGGTATTTGTTCTCTTCTGGTTTTAGAAGACATAGCTGCAACCAGGGCAGGATTTTGGTCCTTAAAACCTGAAGATGTGATTAGTACAGTTGAACTTACTAATTTTAAAGGCATCATTGAACAAGATAGATAAAATCCATTTTGAAGAATGACTAAATACTGGAAAATCTACAATAACATCAAGAAAATGCTGTTAAATGCTCAACTGTGGATGCTAAACTACCAGCCTGGTTAAGGAGCTCAAATACTCTTACACCTATTCAGGCACATAGGATTAATTAACAGGTTTTATTTTAAAAGCTTTTCTGAAGTTTTCTTAGGTTATTAACTTGTGTAATCAATCTTGTCATGTTACTGTGGTTTTTCATTTTCCTAGGATTATTAGTATTGGTAAAAAAAGTAACCAGCAGAGTTTGGGAATTAGGAATGTCCAGATTCTAACAGAAGAAAGCAACAATGTTAAACAGAACCACCTGGATTTGACGAAGAAAGATTATCAGAACAGTCTGCCCAACAGGGGATCCTGACCTGCTAGACCCTAAGGCTTTGTGACGCCCGAGTACGGGCTGTCTTCACCAAAATGAAAGCTGGTAATTTTCTTTTGGTTAAACTTACTAAACATTCTTTTTCAGATTAAATTGGTTTTGAATAGCTTAATGAAGAACAAAACAAAGAAACAAAAAACCCCAAAACCAACTCACAAAACATTTAAACTTACACAAAAAAAAGACCTTGAGTGGAGATGTAATATGTTCTACATTGTTTTCCCACAATAACAATACTTTCATTTACATGTAAAGTACAGCTGCTACACTTGATGACAGACCCTTCTTAAATTGTCAGCGAAGTCAATCCACTACACTTCACATATTCCAAGTTAGCAGTGTTTGGCTTCCTTTGAGATAGAGTGATAGGGTTTTTTATTGATTTATAAATATTTTTTTTTAATTTGGCAAAATATGACCTAAGTTATTCAAAACTGTATAGACAACCACAGGCTACACAATTAATAACAGTTACTAAAGCAGATTACATATTAATGGCTACTTTCGGAACCAAGAGGACTTCATCTGGCCCTGAAAGTAAACACTTAAATGTTCAATGATTAATCAGTAAGTTAACTGTTAAACTGAATATTGCTTTAAATGGCTGCTTTACTTCAGCACAAATAATCTTGCTGCTGGTCTTTTAGAAAAGTAAACTACATAAATAATAGCTGGGCTAGAAGCATTCAGTTGCTCTTTGCAAATGATAAACAGGTATACGAAAATTTCTGATGCCGGTGAAACGGATCATTTCTTTTTTGAAACTTTTTCTCCCAGTACACAATGTCCACTTGGTGAGCAAGCTGTAATCATCAGAGCTCCTTGTAATACTTCTTTGAAAAGCACATTTGTGGCTATTTCATTAATAGAGAAAAAAAACCTTAGGGCATGAGCAGTAATTTAGTACCAGGGAGATTCATCTTGAATGACAAAATATTTTGGAGTCGCACTGCCACAGGTGTGTTTGATGAGCTGCACCTAGAGCCTGAAAGTGGTGAAAAAGTTAGAGATAACATGACATAAAATTTTATTAAGCGAATGTATTAGTCATATCTTTCAAGTGGTTTAAAAGATCAAATTTAAGATGTTTAATACACCCATAATAATTTCCTCTAAAAATATCAGGGACAGAGCAACAAATTTACAGACACTAATCTATCAACTATAAATCTACAATTTAATCTGAAGTAACTTGTTAGAAACACTTCATATTCCTTGTAACGTAACTATCACTATTGTAGATTAGCAGAAAAAGCCACAGCATCTGCAGCCTCTGAGCTCCTAAAATAAAACCTTGTAAAGATATTGTAAAAACTGGTATCTCCATTGGCTCAGCAAAAGGCAGAGGAACAACCACAGCTGACCAAGCTGCTGTTATCCCGGCTGCCACTTCCCTGTGCCACTCTACCTCTGCCAGTAAATCTGCAGTATTGGCCTCTTCTGTGCTTTCTTATGTTAATAACTCTCCTGCTAATTGCCCTCACAATATCTCCTCTCATCTATGCTGTGCCTCGTTTAGCCAGATAATTTGTCTTTGGCGGGCAGGTGAATAGCCTGTCAGTGATAGGAGAAGGTAAAGCTGATATCCCTAGAGCCGTCAAGGCTTAGTCACAGGCTGGGGTCAAATTTGCATGAGGCTTTAGGAAGCCTGTTCATGACTGAAGAGATCTCAGTTTTACTTTCTCTTGCATATTTACTGCTGGACCAGCAAAGAGGAGAAAAAAAAAAATCAGGAAGTGGGCAAGTTGTATCTGGATGCGGGGATGAACAGTGAAGTAACAACGGAGGTGGGGAATATAAACTATTCCATGGAGTAAGTCTGAAATGTTGCAGAAGAACTTGAAGAGACTGTATGGTAAGAAAGATAAAATCAATATAAATGAAAGTGATACACATAAGGAAAATAAAAATGTGTACTGTGATTGGCTCTGAAATAGTCATCGTGACTGAGGAATAAGATCTCGAGGCTAGGATTTCACAGAAAGAAACCCAAAACACACAACAATTGTTAAGAAGTACTGGGGGAACAAATACAAAGCCCATTAGGTAAAAGTCAAACTGAAATAAAGCAAAATAGGACATATTACAGAAAAGGACAAAGACAGTATATACTAGGACTCTTGAACATGGACAAGATAAAACTGGAGCGGGACAGGAAAAAAAAAAATCTAAGAAATCTGGAACGATATGGAACAGCTGAATAGGTAATGCTTGTTCACTGCCTTCCTATACAAGGAATAAGGGCCATCAAAAGATGGTATCACATGACACATTTGAACAGAAGATACTAGTCTACACATCTTGCTGTTAAGCTATGTTATTCCTTCCCATAGGATGTGCAATGTTTACCTTGTTCACAAAATGACCGGACAGGTTCATGGAAGAAAAATCCATTGACAGCTATTGAATATAAAGTCATCTCCTCTAATCTCAGAAATCTATGAGTTGTGATAACACTGGAAGCCATCAAGGTATTCTGCAGAAGTATCACTACCTGACCACCCTATCCTCACACGCCTTTAACACCTGTTGCAGTCACCACCGAGGACAGGAATGGATCTTATGTCCGGGGTTAGCACAGACAAAATCAGGTTACTCCAATAGTAACGACCTACTTGTGTTCCTTGGTGGATCGAATTGGTAATTTAGCCTCTTATTAGACCACAGCAAGACTGGAGTTGAACTGCACTGAAAAGAATAAGGAGTGTTTCTGCAACTGGAATCCTGAAGAACTGAGACTGCAGTTAGGGGAGACTTGCACACACATACAAACCAAACCCGAAATCGTCATGGGAAGCCACGCAACACTGCCCAGTGCAAAGCTCTTCACAAGTTACAAAAATCGGACTGAACAAAATTAACTGTAAACCTGCATTAAGGTTTCGTTACTGCACTGTTCTCTCAGTAGAATTTTTGACAGCTGTCCACAAATGAGGTTTGGTGTCCAACAACCCCTGTTTATTTATAGTGAATTGCTTCAGCTACCTGCCAACTTCTTTTCGGTGGATGAGGACTGCACCATCTTACGTTGATACACATGCTGGGCATGCCTGTAATTAAATGATAACAGTTCAGCATAGCAAACTGCATCTAGCTTGGGGCATGGAGAGGACCTCAGACCTTTAACTGTATGGGCTGCAGTTCATAAAAAAAGAAGAATTGAAAATACCCATTTACCTAAATAAGCTATTGATCTGTCCTTGCCTTCTGCCTCTTTCCTGCTTCTTGTGGCCCTCCCTGCCCATACGCTCTGGCCCAGAAGCTGAGGGTTGAGGAGCTGCCAGATCCTGGGGGATGAGGGCTCTAGGACCCACAGGTACCCTCTGCCCCAGCCCTGGGGCTTGCTGACACCGCTGCCTCGGCATGTTCCGCGTGCAAACGTTTGCAGCATCCACTGGCAGGCTGCAACCCACCCACCGTGCACCTCCAAGACAGTGGAAGCACTGGAGCAGCACAGGGCTTGCTGCAAAAGCCAGCCAGCTTATCGGTCTGTCTGCAAGCACCGGAGGCCTCTGTGAACAAATCTGAGGGCTGTGTCCTCCATTTCAGCAGCGCTGTCGTGAAGGAGTGCCCAAGCACATATTCTTTGGAGGAGGAAATGCTTTCATTGTGCTAGACACTGGAGGAAAAAAAGAAAAAAGAAACCCACAAAAAAACCCCCAAACCCTACAAACCAAAAAAACCCCAGATCAGATCACACCTTGATTACCTCTGCTTAATTCTGACCTTTGCATTAAATATCGCAAGTTAGAGACAACGCAGATAAAGACATGACAGTAATTGTTTCTATCGCAGTGACATACCATGGCATCCACCTAAAATCAAGCATCTCAATTTTGCATAGTGTAGAGGAAAGAAAGAAAAACTGCAGAGAGGCCAGCAAAGCAGCACAGGAGAGACACAAGATGACCTAGGAAGCGAAAGAAATAGCTACAAAGAGAGTTTTAAATACATATCCAATTTAGCTAAACAACAGCTCCTGAAGGGACTTGGAAACAGTTTTGTAAGGGACCAAAGCTGATATTGAAAAAGTTGTTTTACATTAACCCATGGATGTGCAGTTAACAAAATAAAAGACAAAGACTGAAGCTGAGCTCAGAAGCACTCTTCACAGCTTTCTTAAATAGTGAAATAATTGCTTGAGGCAAATTTTGGGAGCTCTACCAGTTCTGGGGTATTTAAAAATGTACAGGAGATGTAATCCCAGAAACAACATTTTAAGAGGAATTTTTACCAGAAAGCACTCACCAGAGCATTTCCATTAATTGCTTTTAGCCTTGTATTTATTAAAACTCAAAATTGCTAGGTTTGTCAAGGAAGTTCTGTGGTGCCTTCCTTGAAAGCAACAATTTTTGCAAGGTTAAGTAATATTAGTGCCACCAGATTAACACTATGAGAAAGCTTACGTAAAAAGTTCAACATTCCTAAAGCATCAACCTCCAAAGACACCAGTTTACCCCAACTCTGGATTTTATTTTCTTATTGCTTTAATTCCCCATTTAGCCTCTTAAAGCTCATTTTTGTCTTTTTTCAAATGTTATATTGGGTTTTTTCTTCTTCTTTCTGTTGCTCTTTTATTTACTCTTTTCCATTGTTCCCTTAATCTTGACTGTTACTTTTACTGGTCTGTTCTTCTCCTGCACACACTGCTCCATTTTGTATTCTTTCCATCGTTGTTGCCACACATGCCCCACCAGAATCAACATTTTGGATTCCCCCCCACCTGCCCTTCTTTTTTTTCAGATATTCTCCAGTCTCCATGGCTCTCTTCGGCATTTTTCATTAAATGCAATATTTGCATTTGATTATGGAATGCAAAGCAGTATCATAGCTCAAACATTTTTACACAAACTTCTCCTTATGGCTGTCCTTTTTTGTAGCTTCTGTTCAGACAGTATATATTTGTTCAATTTTATTTAAATGCCACAAGGACAGGAGTAGGAATAGCTTTGTCATTTTAAGACTCCAGAAAGTAAATTGAAAGGGAATAAAACATTTCAGTGAGAAATAAGATGGCTTTTTAACTGTCACCTGTCAGAAAATAAAAATGAATAAAAATAGAGTCTAAAAATAGGCTTAAAGGTCAGCTACCAAGGAATTTTTTTTAAGAAATGGTTATCTTTTTCCCCTTCTAGCAGATAAGTTACGAACAGAACAGATTTCCCCTCACCCATTCCATCTTTCCACCACACACATTTGTTATTTTCATCTTGACTGGAGATGTATTGATAGAAAAGCCATGCCTCTTCAAAATGCAGATTCTTTAATCATTTCAGTCACTAGTCCTCCTTTTTTTTTTTTTTTTTACCCTCCAGAATGGCATCAACGCATTTCTGGCTTCTTTTGAGCACCAAAAAAATATTAAAAATGCTTGCAACCAAGGAATGTTAGAACATCATCAGAACACAAAATAATTTAATCTCTCCTTGGCACTTGGAGCAAATCTTCCTTTTTAAATGGCTTTAGTTGTCTCTGCAGAGAGAGATGCCGAGAGAAGGTCGGGTGGCCCTGGCTGGACACAAGAGGCAACTGGGAGCTGGACTGAGCGTGCCGCAGTGCTGTCCTTCGGCTGCTGCACCCTTCGCTCATGTTACATTTGCACACTCAAGCACTACTTTTGCCTTTTCCTTTCCTTTCAGGACAAAGACGATGAGAGGTTGGTCCTCTTGCTTTCAAATGCTCAACCAGGATTACTCAACAGCCCATCTCCAATCAGCCAGAACAGCATAAACTGTGCAACTTTGAAAATCATAGCACATTACAAATACTTGACATTTTTAACGTGTATGGGGACAGCTAAAATAATAGCATCCTAAAAGGAGAACAGATGCAATAAAAGGAGTAAAGAACAAAGACTAGTTCATTCCTCTTCAAAAGGAAACAGAGGAAAACAAGGATCCCACATTAACAGTGATTTTCACACACTGATTTTCAGCCTCATTTCTACGCCAGTCTCTGATTAGTAATAGAGACAGGCAGAATATTTCAAATGCACCCAGGTACATTTACTTAGCTGCTGTGCTTTAGAGGGCTCTTCATTTCAATAAGAAACTAGCCTCAGGCATGCGCCTCACAAGAAATACTTTCTAATAGATGCTCAGCTCTATATCTTACCTCATAAAATTAAGTAGCTGTCGAAACAGATTAACCAGCTGTCATGCAGAAAATACATACATACACAGTGGCCCTGTGAAGACAAATTACTAAACAAATTTGATACCTACATAACTCTCCATTTTTAATTCAATTATTTATTCAGTTCAGTGTCTTTATTTAAATGGCAAATACCAGGTTCTGCTTTCTTAACACTAGCTGCAAATAATAAATGAAAAACGTTCAGAGTAGAACCCATCTTCTTCAGCAAATCCAAAGGTATAAGATACAGAAGGAGTATGTTTCAAAGAAAAACACCATAAGTGTTTATAGTGCCTGAAATAAAAATAGACAACTACTATTACAGATTACTTAAAAGCATCTTTGTACAAGATCGAAGCACTTACAGCAGACCTGAATTTTCGCTGTTGTCTTTGCCCACTGTATCCAACGAGCAGCAACAATTACAGCATGGCAGAGACAGCAAAACATTTTCCTGCTATAACCCCAGGAGCTACGTGGCCCTGAGCTGTGTCACAAGTATTGGTATGCCTATGGATACGAGAAGGGAATTTTTCATTCGCTGCTTTCTAAAGTATACCAAAATAGTGTTGTGATAATCACATCTTCCACCCGTCCTCATGGATTTGCAGGCCACAGCTGAATTAGATCTGTTTGTTTTAATTTGAACAGTGGAAGAAAAGATGTTGCTCACGTTCATTGAAGCTACTGACTTAGTATGTAACATTTTTGCAGACATAATTATATCAAAGCTGGGTAAAATTAATAACTGAAGCCTTTAAATAGAGCTTCTAAGGCTCTAAAAGTCCTTTTAACTTTTTTCTTTTAAACAAGCTCTTTAAAAATACATACAAAGTGTGCAGCAAAATCTGAAGATAGGACATGTTTGTACAAAGGAGTAGAATTCTTTGAAATGATCATTTAGTTTCAGAACCAGACTAAGACAACCCACGTCATCAGGCAGCATACTTTTAGGATCATAAGGCAGACACTACCCATAACCAGTGGGTAAATCTTCACGAAATTTTGATTCTCTCCTCCAGATCTGTGCCCCATATAATGCATTTCTGTCTTTTGTGCAAGGAAGAGTCACTGATGCATCTTACGTCCAGCAGGTTTCATGATCTTTTCTTTTAAATTTCTTGTAAATGTGAAGTGGCCAGATGATGCTGGAGCTGGAAGCGTCATTGATTCTATCCTGGGAAATGCACTCAAAGTGAAAATGAAGCTGGTGGAGATTACTGCTTTCTGCATGGACTTGCCAGACTTGTATGTTATGAAGCAAATATATGCTGTTAAAGTTCCCTTGTTCAATATCTTTAATATGGTTAGCAAGACCATTGTGATGGATTCTGAAAATATATTCCAGGTTGAGGTCAACAGCAGCCCCAGAAGAATATGTTTTTTTTGCTGTCCACTGTAAAATTCAGTCTAATGACACAGAAATCAATATTGAAACCCAATAAAATTATTGTAGGCAGCAACATATGGCTGGCTGGCTCTGTGCTTATTTGCTTATATATTTGAGCTGTTTCTACTTTTAGAGGATAGAGACAGAACTGGTAAAGGGTTTTTTCTTCTGTGTCCTGCTGAACTAGTGAAAACACTCAAGGTTAATACAATTAGATGATGGATAAAGTTCTTGATGGATGGGACTGCAGTGACACTGAAAAATCTGGTGCTCGTTCTATTATGAGATATTTCTGCATCCAACACAATCAAGGGAGGTACTGATGTGAATATGGTAGTAGCTGCAAGAAGTATAAGAAATAGCTTCATGCATTTGTAAGCCACTACAAAAGGCATTTGGACTGAGATAAATACTGGTAGAAAGATCATCTTTCTTCATATGATGAAGGTCAACTCAAAGGACAGCATTCATAGACTATATCAGAGTTGGGAAATCCAGGAATGTTCCTGCGGTGGCATTTGCCTGTGACTTTCTTCCCTGTTGAAAGGAACCGAGACGCGTGGAGCATGGGGCAGTGTGGTCCGCAGGGACCAGTGCATACTGCGGGATGAATCTACCCACAAGCTGGAACAAGACTTCCAAGATGCTGCGGGCACACCTACTTAGGAACTTTTAAAAGCAATATAAAGGTAAAAGGTGCCTTTTGGCATGGATTTATTGCCTGAGCTATAAGTCAAATAAGCATTTTAAAAAATAAGCTTTTATCTTTTTCCTAGAAAAATCTACAAACAACTGGAGTAATGCTTACAAACTTCAGGAGCAATGTTAGAAAAAAAACCAACACATGTTCCAAAAGCAACAATGCAGAAAACCTTTCACTACGCTGCTTGCAGCTCTGTTTCTGGCTCCCTGTGCAACTGTGAATTTTCCTAGAACCTGATCAGACACAGCAACAAAACAGAAGTTGTTGATGGTGTTGTTTTGTTTTCCTCTACATTTGCTACCCTTTTATTTACATAAGTCAGAACAAGAAAAGTATTGGTAAATGTACCAGTCCAGCACGGGGCATTTACACCACCACTTTCCCATGTGAATTCTCCAGCATTTAATATTACTGTGCTCAAACTGAAGCTTTGTATTCAACTCCCTTTTTCCCCAAAGCCTGCAGTGTCACAATTATTGGAAACTCCTCTTTCTGTCAAATCTGGCTTAAGTTAGACAACTGATTTTGAAGTTACTACTTGCATTCAGAGACAGTGTGACTGCAAAAGCCTCATTTCCGCAGGGAAGATGAATGGAAACGAGCTCCTAATGCTCATTAACATTTTAGCACAAAAAAATGTCGAATTTTCAGAAAATCTGTGAAGCCCTGAGGAAAAAACATGGTTTTTCTCATGCAGATAGCATTGGCAAATCCACAGTACTACATACTTTCTGCTTGGAAGTCTCTGCCAGCAGTTGTAGCTTCACGAAGTAACAGACTAAGACTCCTACCCTACCACAGTTGTAAACCACATATATTTTTACTAGTTGTTTTTTTTTCTTTCTATGACCTTTAATAATGTGTGCAGATCTATTAAAATGGATGGCAGCTTTCCATCATAACAATCATTGTCATGTTCTTCTGCTAATATCAAGCACCCCTGGAAATTAATTTGCTGATACAACTTTTATAACCAGAACTCCACTCTGCTTTGCTAAATTACAGAGGAGTTACAGAAGAGCTTGGTGTTTTTTCCTTAGTGTCTCTTATCAGAGATGACAGGCATGACGTGTCTCCAATTCAATACAATGACAACTTCTGATATAAATTTACATTTATAAAACTTTAAATATTGTCTAGGTTGACCGAGCAAACATATCTTGCTAGATCAGAGAAATAGAAATACAAAAAGAAAAAGATAATCTGAAGTAAGCAGAGTTTTCTTTACTGTAATGATATAAGGAGAATTATCAAAACAGGATTTTCATAGCATCATGAACTCCAGTATGTGAAACATACTTACTTTTTAAGTATGAACAGCTCAGAATTAAGAATTACATGTTCTTATTTATCGCTGGCCATTGAAAAAGACACCTGCTTAGATTTGTCACCATGATATATAATTTGGTAAATACACATATTAATGTTTTCAGAACACCATGGCATTTTCACAAGCAGATCCCATTACAGAACCTATGATTTCCCCGCTTACATTTTGTAAGAGCACTGATGATCTTAATGTTTATCCTTGAAAGGAAAAATAAATATTTATCACATTTACTGAGGAAATTTGTAGTTTTGGCTATGAGGAAGACTTTTCCAAAGTACAAGTATCATTCTGGGTCTTCTCCAAGAAGGCTTCCAACTCAACAAATGATCACAATAATCAACGCTTTACTTCAGGACAAATCAAAGTATGCATTGGCTATAAATCCACATAGTTAACACTGCCAGAAGGGTTTCCAAGGGGATGTACTAACTTTTAAAGCAGATTGTCTTCCCATAATAGGCTAAATAAATGCCTACAAATATCTGAAGGGTGGGTGTCAGGAGGATGGGGCCAAGCTCTTTTCAGTGGTGCCCAGTGACAGGACAAGGGGCAATGGGCACAAACTGAGGCACAGGAAGTTCCGTCTGAACATGAGGAAGAACTTCTTCCCTCTGAGGGTGATGGAGCACTGGAACAGGCTGCCCAGGGAGGTGGTGGAGTCTCCTTCTCTGGAGATATTCAAGACCCGCCTGGACAAGGTCCTGTGCAGCCTGCTGTAGGTGACCCTGCTTCGGCAGGAGGGTTGGACTAGATGACCCACAGAGGTCCCTTCCAACCCCTAACATTCTGTGATTCTGTGATTCTGTGTAAACATAGGCCTATTTAAAGGGACCATTTTAATGAACGTAAGAAAAAATGGATTTAATGCAGCAACAGGACCAAAACATCCAAGTACAAAGATACTAGACAATATATTTACATTATTGCTTTGACTCCAGCAAGAGAATGAGCCAGGTTTGTTAGCTTCACTATAATGTTTGTGAAAGCAACCACCATTTCATGCAGGTATCTATTTTCAGTTGTTATGAACTGAAAGCTGAATTTGATTACTTAAATCTCCCTAATGAAGAAAGAAGTATGTTGAAAATCCTGTGGTAATGCTAATCATCACTGCAAGCCAGAGCCTTCTCTGCAAAAAGGCATGAGTATTACTGCTGCTGCTGCTCCTTCCGTCCTGTATTTTATCTGGCTCTGGAGGGCTATGTGAAGATATATAACAGCAACCTTTCCAGTCTGCGAGACACCATTTATTATACGTTCAGATGAACTCCGACACTTGAAGAGACCACAAGGTGTTTTATAACTGGTACCAGGTACACAAAAAAAAAAAAAAAAAAAAAAAAAGGAGGACATCAAGTTGACTTACAAAGCATGAGGATATTAGGATATTCTTCTCTACGCTATTTGCCCTGTAAAACTTGGTGCAAGCTTCCTCCTTGGTACTGCTACCTAATCCAAGAAAGATACTGATTTTTTTCAGCTGCAACAGGCATACATATCTTCCAATTTCTTCAGGCAAATCCTGCCAGGCACACTGGCTGTCATAGCAGAAGCAAAGCAGTTATTCATGGGAGCTAACAATGGTCTTTTGAGCTTCAGGGTATACTACACACTCTCTATTAGACACCCAGTTCCCAAATTATTCCATTTCACTATTCCTGATAACATATGGCTAAGGATCATTTGTCAGTTAAATAGATAAATCCCTTAAAAATGTATAAAATTTAAGATCTTGACTTCTGCCAGTAGGGTAACACGATGCAGGATGGAAGAATCGCTGGAGAGGATTAACATGAACACCAATTCACTGAAGTATACTTGTAAATGAAATTACGATTCCCAGATGGTTTCTCCAAGCGCTACAGTTTTGTTTCTGACACAGACATGTCTTTAATGACTATATCCAGTTAACATCCTTCCAAGATCAGCTTCTACTAAAACAGGCTGCATATTCCATCCAGGCTTCCTAGTACAGAGCTTACTACATCAGGTCTGGTTTTTATCACAGTCATGATATTGCGTAAAAGAGCATATAGTTGTTTTTCTGTCTTTGTAGGGAACAATGATCAGCAGAACACATTTCCATCTTCTACTTTTTTAAACAGAGGTTTTAGTATTTCTACAAGCTGAAGAGACATTGGCCTATTTAGAAATACGTTTTGAGATCAAATTAAAATTGTTTATATCGGGAAATGAAAAGCTAATGCTCTAACTTAATAAAACCACCTGTGTGCTGCAGGAGAGGTGGACAGTGAGTGAGGATTTAACAAATGCACCTCCTTTGGAGGTATTTATAGCTAGAATCCTGGTTTGCTTTTTACAGCTTTATTTAAAGAGTCTGAAAGATCCTACATTGTTATGATCCAACCGCCATGTTGCATGGCTTCTACTCAACTGGCATCTTAGTAGTAAGATTCTTGTACAGCTCCACAAAAGTTTCCCCCTCTGGACAATGCCTATTTCCCTCCCTTTGTGTGAAGCTATAGTCAGCTGGCTGTTCCCAGGCTGAAAGCTCCTGGCTAGTTGCAAGGACTAACTCCAGGAAGGGCGGGTTAGGAGCTATACAGCTTGCTCTAAGGTCTGGAGTTATTCCAGAAACCACTGGCATAGTGATACTCCCTCTTGGTTTGCTCTGGGGACTGCTTCAGACTTGCCACTCAACACATATTCCCTTCTGTGGATTCTGATAGAAAGAAAAAAAACAAAGGGGCCCACAAACAACGATGACTGATTCTGGTTAGCCTCAAGCTTTCTGCAAAATTTTCTGCTCTGGCACTAAGAGCTGGGATTTGCCAGAGTATTGGATTTCAGTGCCTATATATCACTTTCAGAGATAAACCTCTGCAATGGAACAGGGGACGTGGAAGACTATAAACAGCATGCCAACATAGCTGTATCTCGCTCCTCCAAAAGCGGTTTGTTTTTTTATTTATAAAAAAGCCCATAAATTGAGCGCCAGTGTCAGAACACTTGTGAAAGCAAGGGCACAAAGTTACATGACATTTCAGGCTTTTGTCTCTGTTGGCATTAGGCTGATGCCAAAAGTTTGGGTTTGAGGGTGTTTTTTTTAATGTTCAGACATGGAAGCTGAAGTAATATCTTTGATTTGCAGTGTGGGAAGGGTTAACATGACCCGTTGGGGTTAATAAAATAAAAAGAACAAACACTTCAAAGTTAAAAACAAGGAAAAAACTTTTTTTAGACAGTCATGTATATCATGAGTACAGATACTAGGACTGATAAATTTTGTAGCCTCACAAAATATAGGGAAGACTATGTGCATCTGGGAGATAGATCAGACAGGACGGTAGGCTAATGAATATGTTGTAAGCAAGAGGCCACTTCTTTTCTCTGTACCAGGGTTTCTCCCTTTAGTCACGGGAAAGAAAGAGTAAGAATAAAAAACTGAAACCTGCAGCAGCAGCAGCTGTGCTACTGACACAGATGTAAGGGCACAGAAACTCACAGCGGTACTGGTATTTCACGGAAACAGCCAGATACTATTTTAGTTATTCATGAGTGGCAAGAAAGCCTTTTTCCTTCAGTTCCATCTTCCCAAGCAACAGGAAAAACAGAAGTGGATATAGCTTTTCTGGGGCAGCTATAGTTGTAGTCCTCTTAAATATACATTCACAGTGCTTGAAATTCTGCCCAGAGGAATAACTACCCATACATAAACATTGCCATTTCATCTCCCAATTCAGATAGGTGGCTTTTCTCCCCTAAGAAGAAAAACATAAAAAACCCTAGAATATCTCTGAGTACACACCTCTTGGGAAATCAGCTTAGATCTGTTCCTTGTTCTTTCTTCTCTAGTCTCCTTCACTCACTGGGAGGACAGAAGGGGAAATGAAGGCCAGAAAATCATCCCTCCCTAATGACTTGTGAAAGTAAGAAAAAACAGCGCCAAAAGATTATCTTTTAGACCATATGCCCTCTTTATATACTTTGAGGAATCTGTCCCTACGATTCTCTTCTGGAAAGATGAGCAAAACTGAACTCAGACATTTCCAGCTATCTACAGATGCCTCAACTTTCCAACAAACAGGACTTCATTTTCCACCAAACTCCCTTTGATAGGCCTGAAGGTCAGAAAACGGTTTAAAACCAAGGCCCAAACCCTGTGACCAGCGATGCTCCTGAAGGACTGAGATATCAGAAGAGATCTCATGAGAATCCTGGTGTGGAGAAGGAAGGCAGCCCTAAAATCTGTGACTGCACACTCAAGCTCGAGTACTGAAAGCTGAGTTTTTCCAACCCAATGACGGACTGCCAAGACAGCTGTCAGGACAGAGGTGTCTCTTCACTGTCCTACTGGCAGTAATCTGTTCAGGGAGATGAAGCAGGGAATGGGGAACCTTTCCCAACTGGGCCAACAGCTACAATATTGTGCTGCTTCTTCTGGCCAAAGCAACTCTGTGTGGTATGGAAAGCTATGCAGCAACACAAGGAAGAATGACTGAATTCGATATTTTTGCTTTTTTTCTTCTGGCTTTCTCCTCCATTTGAAACCAGTGCTGCCAACATCAAGGCAGAAAGACTCAGCAAAAAGCAAAAGCTAGACTTGGATGACTAATCCAAATTATTATTCAAAAGTGTTAAATAAGAAGGTTCTGGAGCTGATCCATTGGGTGTTTATAAAGCAGAGAGAGCCTTCATCAACACCTTCCTAATGGCAGTGATTGACGGTTCTGATACACCTTTCCCTTTGCTGTCACTGCTCACACTACATCGCTCCAACCATGAAGTACGCCAAATTTTTCCTTTTAAACAGACTGTAAACCTTTGTGCACCAAAGAACATCTTGTGTTACTTAAGATTACAGGTTTTATACAAATACTAAGCAAAATATACACTATATGCATCAAGCTATGCTGAGAGGAATCCGTGCAGTTCAACCACAGTAATTACCTCTCCAATGGCTGTGAGGTCGAAAGTCCCCTACTTTTACACTACCTAAATACTCCCTAAGCTTCCATAAAAGCAATACTATTCACCTTTAATGAACTAAAATATCATAGGAAAGAACGCCTGCTTCACTGTGAGATGATGTTATAGGAAACTTTCTTAACTTGTTCAGAATTGGGAATATCTTTTTGTCTACTGTATACCTCTACCCTAAATATCATAAGAACACAACATACAAAGTGCTCAGGCTCAGTACAGATGTCCTTACAAAGATCCACACAGCTGAAGATCCTGTTTCCAACAGGCGCCAAGATGGGATATAGAAATAATGGTACAAAAATAGTGTAACACTGTACTTGTCTACCATACTCTACATTTAAAAACAGTTTGCAGCTGAGGGAATTCCTGACCCACAGCTCATATCCCTTTTAACCCTTGTAAATTAGTATCCACAGCATCCTGTGATAAGAGTGCTATCTGTTAGCAAACATGCACTATGAACAGCAACTTAAAAACAAACAAACCCAAAAACTAAGTCTGCCACCAGCTAATACGTGAAGTCTATGCACAGAACACATGAGCTTTTCTGGAGCACCGTAAATGCTCTGTCACTGTGTTCCTCAGTGGTTCTTGACTTTGTAAAGCAAAAGACAGGAAGAGCGCATTACGACGTATTTGAACGCGTTAAATTTTTGAAGACATCTTGTACTTGTAACATTTCCAGAGCCAAATGAAAATAGGTAAGAGGAGTGATTCAATTTTGTCTACCAACTCGTAAAAAGAAAACTAGAATATCAAATTACATTACCCAAGCTTGGAACAAGTAACTTACTTCTTTCCCAAGAACTGCCATGTGTTATAACAGTGAAGGCTGACAAACCGCAGTGATGAAAAACCAGAAGAGAGCTGTGTGCACAAATTGAGATCCATCCACTGCCAGGCTGGAAATGCTCATTCTAATATCAGCACTGAAGACTGGAGGTGCAAGAGTCGATCATCCTGCTCATGATATATGCTCCTCTGGAAAAAACACTGCACTTAGCGCTCTCAGCCGTATCATGAAGCTTTTGCATAGGTCTGCTCTAAGCAATAAAGCAGATCACAGTCTCAGTGCAGCAAAACATCCCTGTCTTGAGGGCTGACAGGGATTCTGCAGGGGCAAAGAGCCCTTGAACAAGAAACAGAGCAGGCAGAGCAGGCAGATGAAATGTTACCTTCCCCTCAGCCCACCATCTAATCTCTTCATGGGCTTTTATAATGCAGTTTTCTTTGAGGTATAAAACGTCCTTAGGATGAAAGGAGTGAGGGCTGAAACTCTGTAGGGCATGTGTCTTAAAATGAGAGAAGTGGATTTGAGCACCCGACTGCCTGCCAGGGAGCAGTGAGAGCACGGCTGTTTCAGGAGGACAGGCGAGCTGGGAGCCATGGGTGCCAGCACCTCCCTGCGCCTCTCAGCTGGGGGGGATCCCTGTGAGCCTCCCCACAGCCATGCTGCATGCAGGGCTCTGACACCGTCCTCATTCCCAGGCAAGAACAGAGAACTTGAGCCATCCCGCAAGACAAACTCATCATCAACTGCTCTTTTTTCGTGTGAGGGAGAAACTGGGCTTGAGCTGATGAAGGACAGGGAAATTAACTGAACAGTCTCTGAACAAACACGAGGCCAAAGGAATCCCCAGGCAGCAGGACAGGCACTATCAGAGCCACCAACGCAAAAGGACTGCACATAGCCAAATCTCAGATCCATGACCATTCTGTAACCAGAATATTTTAGCCAAACAATGCAGTTCTTAAACTCTGTTCCCAGTGGGATTCAAAAGGAAACCGTGCCCCTCAGCTCAGTGTGCCAGCAAGGAGGCAACGAGGAATAAATCAACAGTCAAACCTGATGATCACACACAGAGTTTAGGGCCACGATACAGTGGAGTGAGATGGATAAAGGAAAAAATAGATGAAAAAGGACAGATCATAGAGTGACACCTAGAATAATCTGGGGAGCACTGAAGGAAGATGCAGATATCCTCAGCAATGTGAAGGATTTCAATAAGAGAATAACAATAAGAAAGTTATTCTCTTTGCAGCTCAAACTAGTGACAAAGTATATTTAGAGTACACTTAGAACTGGAATGGTCAGCTTTGATAACTTTTTAAACCAACTGTTGACACTACATTATTAGAATTATTAGACTATAGTATTTTTTTAATCTAATCGATTTATTTTCACTACTCTTGTTTTACATTTTGCACAGTGATGTAATCTATGGACTGTTTTTTCGTTAGACAACCTGAGACACATAAAGTAGACTTCCATTAAACGCATTGGGATGCCCCTGATCTTCAGAGCACAGGTTTTCATCTCTCAAATCCAATTCCCCCAACCAGTTTCAGCCTTGTAGTCCAATGAGGTCAGTCAACTCTTTCCTAAACCAGACTAACCAAGGCTTTGCGTAATACAAGCCCTTTGAGCCTATGAAATGAATCGCAGAGTTCAATAAACCGAGACAGAATGCTTCCAATAATTCCATATCTTAGGTTTTAGGAGACACTACGGAGCTCGTAGCAGGAATAGGTACTAATTTAAAATGGCTAGATTAAGGATTTTTTCCCCCGTCGCTTTAGTCAGTGTTTCTACATTTAGAAATTAGTTAGGTATACAGAATAGAATGATGCTATTAAGACAAATACACAGTTTAAGGAGATAGATAGCAGAAATTATCCAAAAATTGCGATTAAACCTTTGCAAATAAACCTTCACACTTGAAAAGGCACCATAACACATTCTTCAACTTGCAATATAAATTGAAGTGAATAGGTTTAGCACTTTGCTCTTCTGAGAGAGTAAGAACACATAAACCACTCCTATCCAAACTGAGCACAGCTGCAATCCAGCTGTGAGCTCTGTTACTTGAGCAGCAAAAAGAAATTCTCCAGTCCACCTAGAGCACATTCATTGCCAGAGCTACTGAAGGGACTACAGCCATATATCTACACAAGATGGCTCATTTATCTGTCTTCTAAAACCTGCTGCTCTCTGAAATGTTACTGTACAACATTATGAGAGCCCGTAATTGCTTCAGAGAAAAGAGACAGTTACAAGACTGTGCTTATTTGTAAGCCAGCAGGCCTGTGTACTGTCAATAATTTCCCTAATGGGTAAAATGATGCTGTACAGAGTTGGCCTCCATTCCTAAAACTCATCTTAAGCTTTTGTGGTGCACGGCTTGCAAGTGTTGGGACAGCTAACGGCTTGTTTTTTCCCAGGGTTAATACTGCCCATTATGTTACATTTCTGTCAGCGCTGGCAGGAATTAAGATGTTAGTTTGCAAACGTAGCGCCTGAGTGCACGCGTGGGCCTGGTGCCCCTGCCTGCCCCCGCGGGTCCCCATGGCCCCGGGCCCCATTCCAGCCCCCGGGCCGTCAGCCCCTGCCCCAGGGAGGCCGCAGGACACGTCTCCAGCTCTGCCTGACCACGGGCCCCACCAGCCGGGCAGCCCCATCCCAGGCCAGCCCCGTCCCTGCAGCCTTGCCCACCCAGCCCGGGCTGGGGCCGAGCCCAGCTGCCCTCAGCAGGCCTGATGCTGACCCCCACTGACAGCTCCCTGACCCCAGGGAACCCCCGGCCGTAAATGCTGTAGGTTTTCTATACACCACATTTTGAAAGTGCATACATAATCCACATGTGAAGAACATCAGGATTGAACAAGGGAGCCCAGAGCTACAAGTCCGCATCTAAAATGGAGACCACCTGATTTCTCTCTTCTTTGGTTCCCCCACATGTGAGAAACCAATGGCAACAGCATCCTACTGGCCAAAGACATCGTGGGGCAATGACCTGATCCGCTCCCAAACACTTGAGCTTCCCAACAAGGGAGAATGCTCCAAACCGACGGCTAAAATTAAGAGTTATATGTCGCAGGATGCTGTGATTGACTGTTTGATCTTTCCTCTGGTCAACTTACCAATAAGCAATCCCTATGCTGTCTATTATTTTACTGTTCTAGTACAGTATTCTACTTTGTTAAAAAAAAATAAAGTTCAGTGGCTGATTATTTTTCATCAATACTTAAAAAAAAATTAAAATTAAAAATAAAAAAATCAAAAATTAAAAAAAATCAATCCTGCTACATGTACTAAAGAGAGGATTCATGAGAACTCACCAGCAAGGCAGAAACTGCCCTGACTCTTTACCAAGATGACTCCAGAAACACCTACTCATAGGCAAAAGTTTTTAAGTGAAGAGAGTAGTTAATATCATAGACTACCAAGTCTTACTCAGTTCTTTAATCCTAAAGGTATTTCAATTACATTTAAATAAAACATTTTCCAGACCAAAACAATTACGTGAAATATCATCTCCTCCTTTTACACTCCATGCAGACAGTTATGGTGGGAACAGCTCCACCGCTATTCTGGCACAGAAGACTGAGGAAATCTTGAGTCTAAGCAAAGATTAACATGCTTAATTTCAGTCTTTGCATTTAAAGTAATATTTTTAAAATGAGATGACCAAAAGATATCTCTTTTATCCATTTTATTCATTTACATTTTCCCTTTTAAAAATGCAGCACTAAGCACCTGAAGGAACAAAAGAAAAAAAACCCCCACTAACCTGAGCACAATCACAGAGCGGGCAGGATCTGAGCAGGAGTCCTCAAACACTGCTCAAGCAATTTTCCTGCACTGGCAAGGTCATTGCTGTGCCGTGGCTGGGACTCTGCTGACTGGCCATTGCTAAAACCACCCAGTAGCAGGCTGGGCTTCTGAGGAAAATAAACACTTCAAAAAGACCAGGTCCATGGAGCACACTTCCTCTTTTGATATCTCTGAGATTTTAGCTGAAGCTCTCATAAATGACGTGTAATGCAGTCTCTTCTGCTTTCTCTCTCCCCCAAGATTTTTTTTTAGTGAAAATCAATGCTCATGAAGCTGCAGGATGAGAACTTCGGAGACTAAAGGCCTTTAATTAACTAGACAAGCACAAAAATCTATCCTCCCCCATTCAACCCCAAGAATGCCTCAACCCCTCTTTGCCAGGATCACCTCCCTAGGAAAGGAAAAAAAAAAAAACAAACCACAACTCAGTTGAAGGAAACAGTTTGACCTTGAGCTTTCTGCTAAGCCTCTCCCAGTGATCCTAATTATCGCCAAACCTGACAAACCTTCTCATGGCAGTGTCACCTTGCTGTTAGAAAAATACACCAAGAGCCAGGTCACAGGAAAGCAGTCATTGCTACCAACAGCTCCTTCACCATGGGTCTAAAATCCCTTTGCTCTGAACTAAAAACTACAACAAAATATTTCAAAAGGTTAGATTGATCTTTTCCTCCCCCGCTCCACCAGCAGAAATGATTTCTATTGATTGAGAAAGAAAAATTGCTTAACAAAAAGCACGGAAGCATTCTAGAACAAAAGACTCCCCAAACCTGAAGTCCAGAAATATTATCAAATTTTATCCTCTGGTGCGATCTGAAACTCAAACGTAGAGCCTTAAAAATACATAGGGAATATACTAAAATGACACACCAAACCTAGGCATTTTGATTTTAAATTATTTCACTCAAGTTAGACCAGAATAGAAATCACCTGAGAAAACTACACTGGAAAAGCATGTGCATTGACTTCGGCTGCCGCTAACTCAATTTCAAAGTTTTAAATACGCATATCTACTACAATAACTTAAAATTGACAGTTTCCAGGAATTTCTCACAGTTCAGGCAAATGCCTGCTATTTAAACATGTAGCCAGACATAGTGAGTAGGACTGCTAAGAAATTTTCTCAGGACAGTGGGAGAAGGGAGGTAAATTCACATTACTGATATTTACATGAGCCAAAGCCAGAATACATTTCTACCAGTGTTACAATATAATATAGCTATAACTTAGATGCACAAACTGATGCAAAGTCATGCATTACTGCAATCTACTTGGTTAGCGTACCTGTTGGCAAAGCACCTTCAACATAATTAGGGCAAAAATAACTTCGGTTTCCAATTCTACCCATCTGGCTTATATGTCATTACGAACGCAAAGCACAAAAGTTGGTATGGAAACATAATATGGCACGTATGAGGCTTTTCATTACCAATTCAAAATGTTTTAAAAACCAAAAAAGGCTAAACCTGAACTTTGCTCAGAGGCAAAGCAGTGCTATTAGATTAGCAGCTGACAAGTCGCACCTTCGGTTTAACAATACCTCACTGAAGTCTCTAACCTGGATTCATGCCAGAGTTTTAACCCAGAGACTTCTCCTCCCTCTGACCCAGACTGGTTTAGAGATGCTATCAAATCATTGAGTCATACACTAGAAATCACTTCTCACTTCAATCAAGGCTGGGAGCTACGTACTTTGAAGGGAAGGTACTGGCACAAATCACTAGTATTCAGAGTCCATAGGGTATCCCCTTCCTAAAATTCCTCTCATCTTCCCGGGGACAAACAAGTACTTCTGCAGCAGACAACAGACTGACTGATCCTAAAGCATTAACAGACACCAGAAAAAGCAAAGAAAAACAACCCCAAAACCCACAACAACAACAACAACAAAAAAAAGCAACCACCCAAACCAGAAAGACAGCTACCGAAAAAGCACCCAAAGCAGAAGCCCCTACACATCCAGGCAGACCAGTGCTGTCCCTTTACAGCACCACAGCTTTACAACGGTGCTGCTGCATTAATCTAATGCTAACAAAAAACTGAACAGTAGCTAATGCTAACAACATTCAAACAAAAACCATAACTGTGCATCACAGAAAAGCTCTGTTGCGCCATGTATACTAAAAATAAAGCATATAAAACTACTGGATTTATCTTTCTGTTGTATCTGCATTGCCAAAGTCCTAAACGGGAGTCAATAAGTCTGTGAAAAACCTTGAAAAGCAGCAGGAAGATAACACAACACTGTGATTCAGATTTTCTACACAAGTGAAAAATATATTTAATACTCAACATTTTAAGCAGTGTAGACCTTGGATGGGCTGACCAATTTCACAGTTGAGAGCCATCTATGCAGTGATTTGTACCCCTGGAACAGGCTGAAACTATCTCTGATCATCAATTACCTGGGTAAGGAAAACATATTTAGAATAAGAATTTTTTTTTTTCCCCCTAGGCTTGCCTTGAGCCATTTTAAGGCAAAATATCACAGTCTATATACATTGATATGTACTGATTCACTCTTGAATCATCAGTTTAACAGAGAACAGTGTTTGGAATGGAGCTGCAGCATAGAACATATGCAAATTAAATGGGTATGAGATTGTAAAAGCAAGAGGGCATAATACATTAAAAAAACCCACAGCAGCTTACAGCAACTTCAGCTATATCTTAAGACACATTCAAAAACTTGTAGAATGCCATAATTAAGTAGAAAGCCTTCTGTGTGTATGTGCTATGTCATTCTTAAATGTACGACCATATACAAACTCTTCTGCAAGACCTTTGTCCATTTAAATGCAAAAGATGGATGGCAATGCTCATTCAATGAACAGATACTTAAAAACCTGTCTTTCCCCTCAGTGTTCATTGCATGACCATATGCTTTAGTTTAGTGCTTCATTCAAACACACTCTGCAAACAGAATGATTAATTTTCTTGTGGAATTTTTTGAGGGCTCCTTGTGTAGTGTCTAACAACATCATAAATACTAGTTTATTTTCACAGGACTCCTTATAGGAAAGGAATCATGTTATCCTCACTTTTCAGATGAAGAAATGTAAGTCAGAAAGAGCTTAAAATAGCACACATTTAGTGATGTGGTGCCCAGTTAGCAAGGAAAACAATCTGTTATTTTCTAGACCTCTTCACATTACTTGGGCTTTACATATTCAAAGCATTCAACTTCCCTGTCAGTTTTTGGTGCTCAGCATGCCTGTATCTGAGATCCTAGCTTCTCCTTTCTGTGAATAATCAGATGGAAACAAGTTGATTAACACCATATAGGAGTACTGTGGCACAAGCATTGCTATAATCCAGCCCTTCAGAGCAGCATGTAACCGCTTTAAACACAAGACAGTCCCTTCTCTTCCCACTTTCCTGCCTGATTCACTCAATACCTTCCCATTTCTGCATTAAATGCAGCAGAGTTCTAAAAATCATCCATGGTGATTCACAGGAACCCTGAATTTCATGATTTTCTACAGAGAAAAAGTTTTTCTGGTGATTTTGGACATCCCTGACTGTATCTGCTCTTGGTCTCCCAATTTCCTTCTCTCCCAATGGGCAGGATCCCTTCTGCCTATATCCCCTCCATCCTGCCCACTGATGCATCCAGAAGTGTCACAGAGAACAAGCAAGTGGTCAAACCCATCTGCTTGGCATTTCAGGCAGAAGGGTGGGATTAACTCTGTACTGCATATGTTAGAAATAAGAACATGAGCATGAAGGTTTTATTGCAAGTGCACCAACACCTACACATACCCAAGGCTGCTGCTGCTGCAGGCAAGCACAGCTTGCTGTGTCACGACCACCACCTGGACACTGGGCCACTCTGCAGCCAGAAACTCCAGATTCACCTTACCACAAGACAATATGAGAGCCCCTGGATGTGGCCTGATGGCCAGCAGCACTGCAGGGGGCTTCATGCCCTGCTCCAAAGCAGCGGCAGAGGGGTTGGTAATCAACTGGCTGCATAATACGAAATGCATAAGCGGTCTGGAGACTTCAGGACAAGTATCCCTTTGTCCACCCAAACGCCCTGACCTCATACCCTGAGCTGCACAGCAGCCAGCTTCACAGACAGCTGGAGGAATAGGAGAGCGATGCTTCTCACCCCGACAAGGTAACCCACAGCTTTGCAGTTGCAGACGCTGACTGGAATCCCTTTGTGGGAGGAAGTTTCGATCACTCAGCTGCTATAAAGGCTGAAGTACACTGGCACCTAATGCTCATCTGTACCATTTCTAACCATGGTCATTGTGTCTGCCTTGAGAAGTCCTTGAGGAGCTCTGCAGCTCTGCTTATGACCGTGAGCTCCTGCTGTCCATTTTGGAGATGAGCAGGGATTTCAAACACTCCCTCAGGCCTGGGAGCCAGAGAACCGAACACACCAAGCAGTTCCCTTCCAGATCAGCAACCAGAGTTGCTTCATTCTCCTCTAGCATTACCAAGGGAGCCCAGGGAAGATCCTGCATTTCTGATTCTGCTTTGTTGGGGAATTCAAGCCATGTATGAACTATGGGAGCCCAAGTTTTGTTGTAGTTTTGGGGTTTTTATGTTCGTTTGTTTGGGTTTTTCTTCCCTTCAGGGAAGAAGACTTCACTTACTGAAATAAGTGAAGTCTTTTAAGTCCTTCTAAAATAAACCCGATGCATTACCTGTGTGTTTCTGTACAGCACATTTATTTCACCAGTGATGTTAAAGTCCTGTTGAGTTTTATAAGCAAGCTCCCAGTGGCATGAAGAAACAAAATTGGACCTGTGAATTTATATTTCGATCTGGCTGCTGACCATGGCCACCTCCTTGACCCTGAACTTTAAATTAAATTCTAGTCACATAAACAAAGTCATCTAAAAGGTTACAAAAGTATACTGCAAGGGAACAACAGCTTAGGCATGGTTCTGCCCAGGAGATGGACCTGGAAGCAAGTTTCATATTTCAGAGTAACCTTTGCCATTGACTTCAATGACCCCAGGGTATAGCCTTAAAAGGAAAAAACCCACTCAACGCAGACCATAATGAGAGATTAAATCTCCAGCAGGAGAACCCTCCAAGTTCCCTGAGCCCATGCAGACAGAAACATTTTGTGCTTGCCTCTGTCACTGCTTCAAGCTCACTTGAACAACCCAAGCAGCTGAATTTCTTAGATTCCTAAAATGTTTTCTTATGTTGAGAGCCTTTGTTCTTTATTTTTGTTGGGTTGGTTTTTTTTTTCTTCTTAAAAACGTGAATTATTTCTATTGCAGTAATGCTTTTGATCTCTGTGTTATTGTTGCAGATGCTGTTCAAACTATTCCAGCATTTATCGTTAGAAGCCGAAGAAGGAAAATTGTTCCTGCCAAGTATATAAAAAAAAAAAAAAAAGATTCCTCACAGTCATGTTTTAGTACGGAATTTCAACACTAACATTAATTATACAACACCTGTTTGTACAAGCTGAAGAACTGATCCCATTAGATTTAAAAGCTTAAGAAAAACAGGATAAAGTTATCAAGACAAACTCCAGTCCCAAAACAGCCGAATCACACATATCTGGTCCCAGCCTTCCTCTCTGAACAATCACAGAGTTTGAGGGATTAAAAAAAAAAAAAAAAAAAAGGTTAAACAGGTTCCAAATATTGTCTCAATTACTTCCAACTTTTGCATTGGTAAGAACTCAAAACCACAATAAAATAATATGATCTTCCCATCACATTTTTCTTCAGTTTGGTGTTAAGGAAGGGAATTACTCTACATCTCTTTTCTAATGCTTATTTCCACGCCCAGCCTGGGTCTTTCTGTCATCTCTATTTTCCCAACAGTAGATGGCACCAGTAATTTCTATATTCATTACAATACCAAGGCATTTTGTTGGGGTTTTTTAATATCCATGGTTGTATATTCCTGACTATATTCTATAGGTTTCTTTAATAAGTCACCATCAGAAAACTCTGCTTGTGAAAGTCAATTTATTGGCATGTGCTTCATTTAATTATCTACTAATTATTCAAGTGTTTGGGATAATATTTCCTAGAACTATAGCCTGATACAACGCCAAACCAGTAATTTTCTGCTTTAACTTTAACTATTTCACTGAAATTGCATTAAATCAATAACTGCAACTTGTATTTTTAACTACTTTCCTGAAATTGCATTAATTTAATAACTGCAACTTGGATTTCTGCTAGCAATATTATTGTTTTCAAAGAAGAAATTATTTTTACCACATAACTAACTTTAAAATGTTTCACAACTATCTTAGCTCAGGATATGTCTTTACAATGCAGAAACTCTTTGACTATGGCAGCAGCTCTGCTGAGGTTTAGGCCTATGCTGCATTTTACTCTTACACTCTACTATAGTTTCATATTTATTTTGTGCTGTTCAGGACTAAGTTTAATTATACAAACACAGTTGCATCAGATTTTTTTAAATATATATACATGTAAGTACATATTTACACACATACACACTTTTACACAAGAAAACAAATACACCAGGAATTCAGCTCTGATCGCCAGATGTAGGATATATTATTTTGTTTCTCAAGTTCAACTCTCACCACCACTACCTCCCCAAAATACCCCATAACAAACCGACCTCAAATATCCCCATTGTGGATACATATTTTTAGCTGATCACTACAAGTTCCTTTCATATTCTGTGGTGATATACACTTTCAGGATGTATTTTAGTTGACTACAGCTGGTCAGATGAATCCCACCTTTAATTTCACACTAATAAAGAGAAATTTATGATTAATTACGTATTGGAAACAAATCTGGGTTACTACATACATACGTATATATACATTCAAACATAAGTTGCAAGTGACCCCAAGAGAATGACCACAAACAGAAAAGTTGAAAGGACACGATCCTTTGGAATCACAATTTCAGAATTCACCACAATACAACGCGCCTGTGCATTGGGTAAATGCATCACTCATCTTAAAGTAACGGCCACTGCTTATGACCTACACTCCGCATGGATGGCTGACCTATCGAGTTCAGCAATCAATTTGCTTCCTGCGTCTCCAGAACATGCACAGCAGGCGCTGACAGCGCTCAGATCAATGGGCTCCTTTTCTCTACCAGCCACAACATCCGCTATGCGTACAAAGTTAATGTTCATCCCCACTCTCACCCTAAAGTATTGATCCCCAAGTTCCTGTTGGTGCCAGAATGACCCAAGTCCAGACCTTCATGTGCAGGATCTGCCGCCTCCACAGAGAAGACAAAAATATGTTTGCGAATGGTCATGGCCACTGAGATATCACAAAAATAAGTATGACAGAAAAATAGATAAAAGGAAGCTGAATGCCACAGCTGTGAAGCTCAAGAGGTTTTCAGAGCTTGCATAGACCGGAAGTTACAGTTTATTAGGGGCCTAGGCCTTCTGGGGAAAGGAAGCAGAAGAAAAAATAATTTGATGTTTTATTTTAAATGATGAAGAATGAGAAGAGCACAGGGACAGTGTGTAACAAGTTACTGGATCTTACTGATGGGTGTCTCTGAACTTGTATTTCAGCCCACTCCAACACGCTGACCTTGAAGTCAGGAGAATGCATTGAAGTCACTTGTGGATGTACTGTTCTTGGAACTAAATTAACAGAAATCCATCTTACATCCAGAAAAAGACCACTTTAAACACTGAGTGGTTTGCAGTGAATCTAAAAAATAATCAGTGGTATTAATGTATGGCCTATATCCAATAGGTGTTTCAGGTGTTGACCGGGCAAGAGGGATGGCTTTGGCTGCCCGCAGTGGGTGGCAGCTGGGCTGCAGGGACCAGCTGGGCACGTCCTTCACGGCACACTGGAGGGTGGCAGGGGCAGCCCCCTGCCCCTTCACCCCCTCTCTTCTGTTCAGCTCACAGCTGTCCCTAGCCCTGCATTTGGCAGATCACAAATGTGTTGGCATTTTTACATTTCCCATTCGGAACAGGCGAGAGGTTTTTTGTTGGTTTGATTTTGGTTTTAATATAAATAGACTTCCAAGCTAATCAAGTCTCCATTGTTATAACTCCTCCTGGGATACTTCACAACATACTATCGTCAGAGATCTTTCTGCTTCCATCTTATACTCTACTTGTAGTCCCTCATTTCAATAACACATTTTTTTAGGATCATTCTGCTTTTATTCCTGGATGAAAACAAAAAGAAAACAAAACCAATCAAGCAGCCAAGCACAAGTGCAAATTTGATGCATTCAGCATAATTCAGTACATCTAACTTCCAGCTGCAATTTCCTCTGAATTTAAAAAAGGGAACATGAAATTTTCTGGCTTTCAGAACTGTAACATCACAAAAAGAAATCAAATCAATACCAGTAAAAGCTGGAAAGGTCTGCCTAATACAATTCATTACAAATGAAACAACGTTTGCTGTAATCTTTTAATTGAATCCCCTTCAACCCCTTAACAAACAGGTTCCTCATAATTCTGCATGTAAACAAAAATATAACCTCCCTTATCTCATACAGTCTTTAGTACAAACTTGAACATTACAATGTCTATTTTGTTTCAATATTTTCATACCTGAAACTTGCAACAAAAATATGATATATACTTGGGATTAGTACAGAAATGCCATGTTACTGAAACAGTATAATCACAGCTTTCACATGATTAAAAGCTCTTAGTGTTCTACACGCTTTCTATTCTTCCCATTCTGGCATGACAACCATTGCTGACATCACAAGTATCTGCTAGAATAAGCAGTTATAGTTAGGAGCTATAATTAAAGTACTCCAAATCAATCTCACTGGTAGATATATCCCCTACACTACAGTTTCTGGATTTCAGCACAGTCCTGGGTTAAATGTTAAGTGAAGAATGAAGAGTGTTTAACCAACCAAAGTCTTGAGTTCATCATAGTAACTCTTTAAATAAATACATGGAAGTTTCTGCTACAAATAAAAGAATTCCTTCTCCTCTTCTCCAACACGACCTTGAACTGCAGTAATGCACATTCAGGTTAGAGAGCTGGAAAAAAAACCATTTCTGGTATGATAAGCACCATAATGGACTGCCTGGCTACAAAAACTGTGGAATTTCCATTACTGAAAATCTTTAAGAAAGCGCCAGATAAACATCAGTCAGGAAGTACACAGATATAGTCGATCCTGTTTCCAGATAAGAGAGGAGCTAGATGAACTATCAAGTTCCCAGGCAACCCTCTCCTTCTACTTCTAAGTAACAGAGATACTATTTTTTAAGTTTTTATTAAATACTGTAATGATAATGTAACTATTTCTCATTTTGATTATTTTGGCAGAAACTTCTGGTACGCTCTCACTGAAGAATTCAAGAGTCACCAAATTTGTTTTGCTTCCTTCTGAAAGAACTCAAAACTCCAATATACACTTTCAATTAATTTTTCTATAATAATTATTACTACTTAACATTTTAAGCCATAAATACTGATTTTTAGAAGATAACTACTATGCTACAAGCCAAAATTAAGTAGATAAAGCAATCACACTTTACAGATTTTTGCTGTTAACATAACAGTCCTGTAATGGCAAAAAGCCAGCAAGAGATCTCATTGTATAGTTAATTTTACCTAGAAGACCAGAGCTTTGTAACTTGAATGATCTAATATTCATCAGAGTACTGCTTTTCATATTTCTTTGCCAAACAACATATATCTGTGCACATGCACTCATACAACTACACAGTTTAGAATGTCTCCTATCTGAGATGCTGTTACTCGCTAAGTATGAGTCCTTGCATGGAATTTTGTGAGGGTACACACATAGCTGGTTTCTCCCTGGTGCTCTCTACCTTATGACCAATGTGAGAGGAAACAGAGCGTCTGCTTTTTGACATTCCAGCCTTTAATATGTTTGAGCATATGAGAAATCCCATTACACAAACACTACTTGGGCTTACCGAAGTGAGGCATACACACCAGAGTCCTGTGGATCACAACCTCTATGAAGTACGTTTGAGCATGTATCTTCTTACCTTTGTCTATAGCAAAAATATAAGGCTGGGTGAAATCCTTCAATTATTTACACATTTAAACTATTTCTCTTCTGCTGCCTGGCACTATCCTAGACCTTTATCACCCTCTCTCTGCAGGAGTGAACAATACAACTTTATTTACACATGTACTTCTAATCAGGCAGCAGTCATCTGCATTTATGTGGAAAACCCACCATTTCTACTCCCAATATATAATTTAGAGCATCATCAAAAAAGTCACCCAAGAACAAAAGACATTTGCTGATGTGGAACATCTGTGGGGTTTGTGGGTTTCCTTTTGTGTTTTGTTCTTCCCCCCCCCCTTATTCCACTGATTTCAGGAAGCTTTTTTTTTTTTGCAAATATTTGCACCCTTTATATCCCATTCTTGATAACATTGAAATCTTTATTCCCATTCCCCTCCTCCAAAAAGGGAAAGCAAGCCACAATAACCACCAAATTTTGGAGAAGTCTGGGAACTTCTTAAAATTTAATTTTATAGAAATTCTCTTAAATTCATCTGTCCAAGACAGGTGTAGATTGGAGCCAATCACTAGAATTGCTTAGATGCAGTCACACTTCCTTCTATAGTCAAAATCTCTTATTTAACTTGAATGGGGGGTAAACCTCATCACCAGTTAATCCTTTAATTTCCCTTTTACCTCAGGGGCCCTAGGTACTTCTTTCAGTTTAACATGACACATGCTGATAAGTTTGTGAAGCGTATTCTTCTCTCACAGCAACTCCAGTTTTTAAGATTTGTAGCGGTGAGTTACCCTAGAGCTAGGGAAGACACTTTTGCTTCCAGCTTCCTCCTCTCCAAGACCTGAGCCCTTCTGAGAACTGTCCTTCTAGACCTAGCCCTTTCAGCAAGGGTTTTACTGCAACGACCTGACCCCAAGTCACACTTTTCTGCTCTCAGCTGCAATTGAACTCATACAGCCAGGTGGAAGCTCTTTCTGCCATACACAAAGAACCCAGAGAAATAATTTGAAACTGTGAGGGTAACAACAGCAGCAGCGGTTCTTCTCATCTTCTTGTAACACATATTAAATGCAGCAGTAGTCCTGACACTGAATTAATTCTTCACAGAAATTATTACATCTTAAAGCATGTAGAAATTAAAAACCAACATCCATTATGCACCCTCTCGATTACCACAGCTCCAAAATTGAGATTCTCAAACTACTTTATTTACTACAACACCTTTGCTGACAAGATAAGGGTGTACCTTTGTCAAAGCTATTCTGATTGAAGAATCCATTTCAGGCCTGTGCTATGTACTAAAAAGAAATTTCATTGAATGATAATCTGAATGACAAGCTTGTGTTCTTATTTAAGCAAGTAGTGATGAACACTTAAGAAGATTTACGTAAGAATTTTAACTAGGCTGTAGTGTTTTTATTAGCATAGTATAGTTGATGCAGCCCTGAAATGTCCTAAATATATTGTTGTATTTTTGCCAAATATCAGGAAATCTACTCAGTGAGAAGCTGTGTCTTTCTTTGTCATCAGCAAAGATGTCCATTTGATTGCTCTCAGCAATTCCCATTGAACTCAACAGCCTTTCATTCTTTCACTGTGTTTCTGCAGGCTTGTGAAAAGGAATAAGCCAGGATATCAACTCACTGCTTGCACAGAAGTCACTTTTTTATTTTCCGAAGACATGAGGTATGTCAGTTGTTACTTTGCATCCAGGAGTATTACACATTTTGACTAACCTGTGCCTGCCGTCTCAGCCAGACAAGCCTCCTGCTGCGTCACGGGTTCCAGGCAGGCTGCCACTCACTTGTGCCGCACGCAGTTCAGACGGGTGCTCATGGCAGTCTTCCCGTGAGCCACATCAAACCCTTTGCACACCAGACATACTCCCCTGGCTCCAGCCTGGCTTCCTTGGGATGAAGCAACCCAAAGGAAAACGGTAAATGGCAATAAGGGATGTCTACATGAACAAATTGGGAAACATGGAGTAAAACCTAAGAGAGCTCAAACTCAGTTTTCATCGAGCTCCACCCCACCCATGGGGATTTTTGTGCAAATACAAAGCGAGAAAAACTGGAGCCAAAACCTGAAGAGCTGATGCTGCCTGAGAGATTGATGATGTTAATGTTTTTCTAAGTAGTTCTGTTGTGAAAGCAGATAATGCTGCTTGTGCTTCCCTGAAGCACAACAGCTTCAGTTGATTCAGTCCTACAACTCTTACCCAGGAATGATTTCCCACTGAGTCAGTGAGAGCCATGCCTGATTTGGACTCCAGGATTTTAACCTAACAATACATTTGTATTCAGTGCACAAAGGGAATCTGGAGTCAATTAAATCTGTAAAACAAAAATGGACCAACACTGAGGAAGATCCAACAGCTCAGTAATGCCTGGCAGCCTCCCCCTCCAGAAGCATGTGACCTAATTACAATTCTAATAGAATGAAGCATGAATATTTCATTGTAAAACTCTTCAAAAAATACTACCCCCCCAAATACAAAAAGCACACATATTTTTGCTGAAAGCAGTTGTGCTCCTCCTGCCTGCCTTGTTTTATGTTTAAGGTCTCCCAATCCAACTTCCTTGAGAAAGGGCAAGGTCAGAACTGTAGAGACCATGGTAAGGCTGTCAGACTGACACCTTCATTCCATTACAAAGCTCATGTGCAGGTTTCATTTCTGGAAAGCAGTTTGGGCCTTTTAAAACTTATTATAGGCAAGTATACATTAGTCATAACCAGAATTTCAAAGAAAGTAAACACTTTGAATGAAAACTATTTTCTGAAGTACTGGACACTGAAATACTGAACTATTTTGCTAACATAAAAAAGTGTTAGCATAAAGTAGGAAAAAAACCTATAAACTCGCTTATTTATGCTTTTCTCAGTGAGCAAAATACAAACTGTTAACTAACAACATGACTGTTTACAGTCATTCCCATAGAATTGCTTCATTCTTCATCATTTCTTGTTAGATGTGGCAAGTACAAAGCAATCCCTCACTCGGAATAGAGTATTTTCAAATTTTCCATGAAGAATTATTTTTAAAAGAAATTTATTCTACATTGATATGGCAAGTTCTGCAAAACGGGTTCAGGTTATATATTGGTAGCTCAGCAGCACTGTTGCAGCTTTTTGTTAATCGGAAACACCACGACGAGGAGGAACGAGCCTGTTGAGCGTTAATGCCTCAGCCCCGGAGAACCCCGCGGCCCCTCTCCAGAAGGCTTTGCGATGCGGGGCTGAGCTCACTGCCTCACCAGAGTCCGGGGGCTGTGGAGAAATAAGGACTAGGACAACAATATCAAAGATGTTCAGCGCTTCATGTGCGCACATAACATCTTGTACGTGTGTTTCACTGGAGAACGCTGAGCGGCCAGCCACCGGCTTAGGGCCAGCGCTAGCAACCAGCATGCAGACGAGCACAGGAAGCAAGAGAAATAGCAGCTCTCTGCCTGACTAGGGCACCTTGAAATGTCAGATGGAGACCTCTGTCAACACATCGTCCTCCTGCGCTCTCATCAACCCACAGAGAGGATGAGACAAGGGCAAAGCGGTGCAAGTCAGACAGACCTAACAAAACAGACCATCAGTATCCTGATACACACGCCCCGATGCGCTCCAACAGCACAGGTCAGGGGAAGCCACCCTGCAAAGCCAATGCAAATACCAGAGAAGGACCAGCTGCTCCGCTCACAAGTGCATTTTGGATAAGTCAGAAGTACTGGCTTGATCCAGCACAGCACAGAAAAGACTGTGGTACAGAGAGATAGACTGTAGGAGTCTGGTGCTATTTGTTATTCAGTAAGATATTACCCAAGAGACAGGGGGGAAAAAAAAAAAAAAAAAAAAAGTCTGAAGAGCAACATTTTGGTTTGAAGCTATGCAAGCATGGGGGACTTCTCTTATATACAGAATACAGAAATACACCAGAAGTCCTATAAATACAGTTCCCTGACTAAATTTTATTAAAAGCAAAGAAATAAAATTTTGATGAAGTATTAAAAAGCTTTTGCCACTCTCCTTTCTGCCTGTCTGACATGCAAGTCTATTAAAGCTGCAGTGACAACTATTCCAACCTGGATATAGAATGGTACAGAAACAGGCCTAGCAATAAATCCAGCCTTTACAGACAAGGACACACCAAAATGACAGTTTCTTACAAATCTGACATTTTCCCTGTTGTTATTGTGGTAGTCAGCTTACACCCACCATCAACGGACAGAAGCTACAGTGATTCTAACGTCCTCTACCATGATGTATTAGTCAGTAAGCAAGTAAAAAAAAAAAGCATTTGATTTTCCTTTTGGAAACAGGTAAAAGCAAGACAGATATTAACAAAGCTGCACTTATGAGAATTACAGAGTTTAAAAATCAAATCTGTTACCTTCAGGACCACTTCAGAAAGTATTCATTACGACAGAGTTGGGTTTGGGTTTTTTCATCTCTTCTCCTCTGCTATGCATTTAATGTTTTAATGTTCTGTGCATTTGTCTTGTCAAATGGGACATCTTTCGACTAAGTATGCTAGTATTGTATCCGTACAGCATATATGTGCACGTATGTGTGTGCCAAAATAACGCAGCGACTTCTGGTTGCTCCTTCTGTGTCCTGAAACCCACCTGTGTGAATCATCTGTTTACATGTCTGGAAGCAAGTTGGCTTTTTCTTAAAAAACAATCAATCACATGCACACACACACATGTTCTCCTCAGGGGATGATTTACTCGCTCGTGGGTTCAAAACTGATTCTGTGGCCAAGCCTTAATCTCTCCATGCTGGCAAAGCCCACCTTAGCAAGATTAACAATAGCAAGAGAGGACGTGTGAGGTACACTTTCCCTTTGATCACTGGTAAAATAATTTTTCTTCTAGATTAAAAATCTGCAATATTTTACAGCCTCCTATAGGGTACATACAAACTTCAGTCACTAAGGAGTACTATCCAGCTACAAATTTTCTGTAGCAGGCTCAGCATACGCACTTAAAAATAGTCTTATCATCTTTATACCTAACTATCATACTTTTGTAACACCAGTTGTAGCATCTCCGTTGTGCGTAATGCAGCCAAATGAAATTGCAGGTGACTTACTCCTGTTTCTGCAGTAGTTCACTGAAATCCTAGTCCTGCTGAATTAGTCTTCGAACTAATCTCGATCATCATCTGCTATTTTAGGAGTGCTCCATATGTATAGAGTTTCATCACACTCCTGCGTACCTTAGGAAGGGACAGATGCTATTCAATCTCTTGGTCTAATGTTACCCCTAATTTAAAATGTTTTCAAACAACTCATTGGGATCTGGCAAACATGGCCATGGGCAATCAGCACACAGCAAAGCCCAGAAAGTCCTGAAGGATCAGGGCTCTATCTGATGCACTTTTTTAATCAAGCCTTTGATAAGAGAGGATGGTCAAACATCTCCAAGTTTTCAATTACCTACATCATAAAGGAAGTGGCAGTGAAGACGTATTTTGCATCATCAAATGTGGTGACTTTGCCTCTCCTCACTGACCTTACAGTGTGTCCTAGTCAAGTCACTGCATGCAGATGTAGGATTTCTCCCCATCTCGCTGTCCTTTTTTATTTCTTGTATTTTGCTTTCTTCAACTTCAGTGGTCTACTAGTGGTAACAGCAGGCATCACAACTCACTCCATCATAGTCTTACTTTAAACTGGAGCTATGTAGCTTTTTGGCTTTGTCCCTGGTGCAAATACTCAAAGAATACTCACCATAGAGTAACATTTCCATAAAGCAGCCTCTACACACTGCTATCTATATACATACAAAACTGACTCTCATCGTCCAAAATTTAAGTCTCTGGAAAGGACACCTCAGAGGCAATGATTAATAAACACTATTAAAAAAAAAACAAGCAAACACTTGGGGAGCCCAAAAATGTCTATCAGGGAGTCTTATTTAAAAATTAAATACTTACCAAAACACTAAAATTGGATACTTAGCTTGAATTAGAATATCTTGGCCATTTAGAGTTTGCTGAGAAGAAACTAAAAACCTCACTGACTCTTTCAAGGGTAATAGCCCTCCTTTGCTCATGTTTGCTGCACATCCCTTTTATATCATTATGTTGTTCCTTCTTTTATAAGAAACAAAAGCAAAGGAAAAAAAAAAAAACAACAAAAAATAAACCCCCAAAATACCCCAGAAAAGGCCCGGGGGCTCTTGATCTGCTCTTTGAAATGCATCACATGAAAACTTCAAAACATGTACTTAATATACACTAAATAGCCACTTTAATGCCACTTACTTAAATTAGCACATTATCATCACTCCCTGGAAAAGAAGAATGGGTCAGGTGTTCCAGTGCTTACTGTCTGACGGATGACTTACGCATTTTTGAAGTGAGACTAAAAGGATATCACAATGATCTGGTCTCATTTCGTGGCTGTAAATGACTTCACTAGGTTCAAGGTAGTAAAGTGCCAGTTACTCTTACTTTGGGACCAAAAGATTCACGAACCCAGATGTTATAAGGTCATCCACCAGCTTTTTCTCTCCTAGCTGATTTTACATGGATGACAGCAGACTCAATCAGGGTAAATGCCTTCAAAACAAAGGCGATCTGAAAGCGTTAACTCCACAGGTAATTCACAAATGCCAAATCTCTCTTTTCATTTCACTATTATGAGGCTGCAAAACCGGATAATCAGGAAATTATTTTATATGTCTTCTTGTTTTCTCCCTCCTTTGCCATTTTTGATGACTAGATTGTGACATAAAACTTCACAGGACAGGGACAGGAAAACTGGTGGAAATTACTCACTTTTCTGCTTGTCTGTATGTGATTATTGCCTGGGATTAACAGCAATGGTTTTCTCTCTGAATTTACTATTGAGAAAATAGGTAAAGTCTAAGATGTAAGGGAGTAGCAGGAGAAGGGACTCACTTCAAATGTCTTAATTGTGGGAAAATAGAGTATATTTGTTATTAACTGGGCTCAATACTGGACACGGCACCTTTCATAGTCCTTCCCAGACACATCTACCAGAAGAACAGAAGCCACAGATTTTAAGATATTCCATGCACTGAGTTCCTTCTCACCTAGCTGGCTGCTCTCACCAGCCACTGAGCAAGAGTTTTAGTGAGGAAAAGCACTACTGACAACAGTGCAGGTTCTCAGGATTCCCCGTTCTTCTTCAGAACCTACCCAGAGTCATTGCCTAAAACGGTACAAGTGATGGTGGCATCATAGGAGAGGGGCGGCCACACAACACTCACCACCTCCCAGAACTTGTAACTGGTCCAGGCACATATAGACCCCCAGGGACTTGTGATAGTACAACCTTCCCAGGACTATAACACACCCATCCATTCTATCAGATAAACAATGTTCTCTTCACGAGCTCAATACTGGCACATGTACATGACACAATGAAGTTAAAGAACTATAAATGGAACTGTTAATTTTAATGATAACGTTGCAGACTTGAACTCGGACTGGAAAGACCACCCTCACCTCTGTAAAGGTTCCCCACAAAAAGAGATTCAGCAACATGGACAAGCTAATTGATTTGTAAAGACTTGTTGGCTGCCCTCATGCTGTTTTGACCATTTTGTCAAATCTGTACCCACACAAGACACCATCAGTCACACCCAGCACCTTTCCTCTGTTCACGTCCTTTGTTTTACTAAGGATTTCAAGACACAAATACACATTCATTGTTTTTTGTGTTTTTTTTCCATAATTTTCTCGCAATTACAATTTCTGCCTATGCCTTTTGCATCTTTCTATACCTGGACTTGTCCTTTTCCACATGTCCTCTACTTTCTCCTCCCTTTCTCTCTTCCCACCCTCTAGCAGCAAAATTCCTTTTGAAACTAAGCTTTTTCACAAAGTTGAATGTAGGCACGTTTTTATTATTTTATAATTGCTTCTCATCCTCCTCTTCCCCTTATCTCTACATCACCTCAAGCTTGCATCATGTCTAAACATGGGAGTTCTCCATGATAACTTCTGACCATACGCACTATGCTTAAGAAGTTATCCACCAGCCCATCCCTTGCTTCCATCCCCACAACCATTTGCATTTACCACAGAATCTTACAAAGTGCAACATTTTTAGCAGAAAGTGCAACATATCTGTTGACAATTAAAATATGGTCAGTAAAATCCCTCCACTCCTACACAGCCAGTTAGTGGCCAACACCACAGAACATAAGGGCTTGAATTTGTATTAAAAAATAAAACCAAAATTTAAAAAGCAAAAAATAAAAAATTCAGACTAGTTTTCATAACTCTTTGGTCGAGGTCTCAACAGTATGAAAAATATCCCACTCACATTGTAATATTAAGATGACAGCCTGGACAGCCACATCATTATCATTTTGTGGAATGGAATAGAATTGATAAATAGTTCAAGAAAAAAAAAGAATAATTTCAGCCTTGGATGAAATTTGGTGTATTTTCCCAGACAGATTTACATAGGCATTACCCACAGTGGTAAAATAGAAATCCACATCCCAGAGGAGTTTCATAAAAATGTCAGCAGTGAACTACTGAAATTGAACTTTCATGGCAGGTTTCAGGATTACATTGATTGTAGAAGAATATGAGCAAACATAAGTTTTGCCCTTATCAGGTCATGTAAACACAGAGAAGAGCTGTTAAAGTATACTAGCTGTAAATACTGTGTTTAAACCACAAATTCCTGGACAGCTGATATTTCTTTTGCAAAAGACGTCACCATGCAGTGCTCTGAATTCCTGATTGCTTTAAAGTGAATTTTAACATTTACCATTCTGGAAAAACAGAACAAAATTCATTCTTCAGCTGAAGATCATTCTAGCTGTTATGTCTTTACAGACTAAAAAAAACAATCTGCAAGTAAAAATTAAAAAAGCCCAAAACAAAAGAAAAAAACAAAAAGGAAAAAATCTGTCCAAAAAATCTGCAGAACCATCTGAATTCATGCAGAGACTGGCCCGTCATCCTTAAAACATAAGACATTTGCTGGAGCTTGGCAGGCGAACAAAACAAACACAAGTCTGGCAGAAGCAGCCCACTTGGGAGTATAAGGAATAAAATACGATTGCTCATTCTGGTAGAGGTGGGGAGAAGAAGGGTTATAGCATGTGAATTTTGGAACTGACCCACAAAGTTGGGTAAAAATAAAAACATTTGGAGACATGAAATGAAACACATTAAAATAAGTATGAGAAAGATATGCTCAAGTCAAACTGGATTCTGTTAAGTGAGAAAGCTACTCCCATCTGGCCCAATGATGGAAAGATATCTATGTATCTATTTAAGATTCATAGTTCAAAATAATCAAGAAAGAGTCAAGTAATTGAGCTATGCATCACTAACGTCCCTTTCCTTGATTGAATAGCTTTGAAAGGGAATGTAAGAAAGCATCTACCCAGTAGTATATGTAGCATAAATAATTCTGAAACCTGAGAAAGGTCAAAATTAAACCTAAAATTTTAATACACCTGAATTTGCTAAAGATCAATATTGTTAGATTCTTCAAAAAAAAAAAAAAAAAAAAAAATCTGTGCTGGATATGCCATAAATACTGCCTCTATCACATTGCTTCAAGAAAAAAAATAGGTAGAGAAGAAAAAAATTCCAGTTCAGCAAAGTGTTTGAGCACTTCACTAAGCAAAAGTCACCATTTCCCTTTTGATGGAAGGATAAGCAGAAAATACAATTAATGCAACTTAGATATATCCAAACCCCTCAGATTTTCCACTGTAGTTTCCTCTTCGCCTAATCAGCACCTGAATAGAAGACTGTGGGTAACATGAACTACTAATCTGACATTCATGAACTTTCTATACTACCAACTGTCTTGTAGCATTTTTATTGGCCCCAGATCTGGAAAGACCGAAGGATCTCACAGAGATGCTGTATTCTCAAGGTTCAGTGGGATTTATGAAGATGTTGCTGATCACCCTCTTATATAGGAGCCCAAAGGTAAAAGGGTGCTCGATTTGGAAAAAAAAACCCTGCACACTTTAGTACTAACAGAACAATGGCAAGGGGTTACAGGAATGTCTACAGAAATTAATACAGGTGCCTTTACGGTCATGAGCTGTACTAGATTCTGCAGTGCATACTAAACCTTTAATCTGCACTAGAGTGCACTTGTTCACCAGCTTATATTTTTCACTTCAACAATTTTAAATTTTTTTTTAATAAATGAAAACCATAATCCAAATTTTAAATCAGCTGTAAACAAATAATTACTATCTTTGAGCAACTGGGGATGAAAATAATTTTGGTAGCTACAAAACTATTTAAATCACAATTTTTCTTAAGAACAGTTCTCTCTCTGATCCTATTTCTAATAAAAAGAGAATTTAAGAAAATTTCTTTCCGAGCAACAATTTTAATTGCTCAGCTACACAAGCTTTTGGATACCATCTCCAAAAAGATTTACATCTTTACTAAGCAAATATTCTGAACTTTAAATATGCTGGCTATTTTATGCTGTTTATGCCTTGTTTTTCAATTCAGGCTACTGTAATTGAAACAATATGAAACAAAGAAAAACTTTTCAGGTATTGCTTTGAAATCCAGTCCCAAAGGAAAAAACATTAGAAAGAGCAACAATTTTTTAACGCTATGTGGAACAAAATAGCAAGTGAAATATTTAAGCAGTGGGAAAGGGTTATTTCGAATTGAAAGAAATTCGCAACCACTGAGCATGACACAAAACAGCATCAGAAAAGACAATCAAAGGACATGCAAGGTGACTGACCAAAGCATTACAAAGCCATGCAGTGTTGCTGTGTGGCCAAAAAAATAGTCCCAAATATTTGGCATACATTACCACAAAAAAGTGCCAACTGGACATACGAAGCTAATAACATGATGAAAGAAAAGGCTGATTATCTTCCCCTGCTCTCCCATGTGCCTTAATTTGTCACAGAAGTGGCAGGGGTATTATAATGAATATTGGTTCAGTAACTATATTTAAAAACAAACAAAAAAAACTTCATACAAAACCAAATATTCCCGTGTTCCTTCTGCACCACAAGTGCCTGGAAGAAAAAAGGTCTCCAGATATCTGAAGACAAAAATCCTAAGAAAAGTATCTTTCTTAGAAGTCTTCTGCTCTTACTGACCCCAAATGCTAGCTTATTTTTCAGCAAAAAGAAGTGTGCACGTGCGGGTCTCCACTTTTATTTTAATAATTTTATTTTAAATTACTTCATGCCCATAGCAGTCAGTAGAAATACTACTGCGTATACTCAGTAGTACATATAGTAGTAGTAGTATATATAGTATATACTACTATATAGTATAGCATATACTACTACTACGTATATGCTATAGTATATACTACTATATAGTACAGTAGTATATATAGTATATACTACTACTACTGAAGAGTAGCAATAGAGCTGGGAATGGTCACAGTAAAAAAGACCCAGCAAAGTCACAAGCATTGCTGAACCATTATAAGAGGAAAGCAGTTACCACACTGTAACACAGCCCACTTCCACCTCCTCACAGACTATCCTCAGAAATCTCAGGAATTTGCTTTGTGTAAAGGCAGACAGGTCAACTCCTTTGCAGAAAAGTGAGCATAGATGAACTGCATTCTTCAACAAACCCGGCTGTATGGTGATATGATCACAGGTTCCCAACAGAGAAAACATTTCTTTTGCCCTAAGAAAGTATATAAGCATTGGGAAATACGAGTAGATTTTTGTCATTTTTTGGTGTAATTTTAAATAATTCTTTTATCACTAGCTCATTAATTTGTTGGTCTAGATTAAAGTACACCAATTTAGACATTTAAAACATTTTATGCTAAAGATTTTTTTTTTGAATTTTATATATACATTTATATTTGACAACATAAAAGAGCACTCAAGTAAGCAAGCTACTGTGCGACCCAGCAAAGGCCACAGAGAAGGAGGGTCTCCTGTGAAGAGATTCCTTCCCAGCACTTCTAATTTGATGATAAATTCATTTAAGTGCTAAAGTTTAAAAAACAAAAAGAAAACACAGCAAAACTCCTGCCTTTCCCACCAGTCCGTCCCAGATCCATCATACTGCAACAAACTAGAAGTCACATAATTGGACCAAAGTTAATCACCGCTTCCAGAATCAAACCAGAAATGATTCCATAAGCTGTGAAATGAGCTCACCAGATGTCAGAGGAAGACCATATTTGTGCCATGGGTAAAATTAGCCTAAATTAATGTAAAACTAGAGGCTCATGAGCAGTAGATGACCCATTACTGGTAGCAGCCACGACAGACCGCCTTCCCGTGCTGTGCAAACAAGCAGATAAGAGAGCATTACCAGACCTTCGTTCTCCTTTGTACACTTCACCCAGCAGCTCTCAGGGAGCAGATTAGCAACTGCTCTGTCTTGATGTTCCAACTACACGCTGCAAAACATCAAGAGCCTTTTCACACTGCATGTAGGATAACTATGCTGTTATTCCTGGCAGCCCACAGAAAACTGGCCCTTTGTCCTCTAAGAATCCACAATTGTTTCCTGAAACCGCATGTGAGCCAGCACCCAAGATGTGAAATCCCTACAGCACTCCCTTCTGGGTACACAGGATGGCCAACACACAGCCAGTTTCCTAGGTCTTCTATCCACAACGGCTTCCTCTAACAGGTTTTCTGATCCCAAGCAACCAAAGCCAGTTCTGACATACTAGTTCTTATTCTGAAGCTTTCTAGAGTTAATATTGTAATGGTCTCCTTTGAACATGTAGGACGATTTAAGCCTCAGCAGCAAAACTAAGGTTTTAGAAGTACTTTCCTTCACGGCTAGTAAATTACACTCTCTGTAAACAATGATGCTCTATCATATTTTAATTTCAAAAGTAATTTTAAGTACATTTATGGGACCTTATTTAAATCGAAGGTCTTTGTAAAATTATCTGTATTCTTAAATGTTTTGAAGATGACACATAGACAAGCTTAAGAAACTTGTGTTCTCCTATCGTACTTCACGGCCACCTCATGTCAGCATTGAATTAAAAAAAAACACCACAAATTTTAATTTGTATCATTTTAGCACTTCACAATCTTATGCCTGCATATTCTAAAATATTAGTGAAGCGACAGAAAAAGTAACCTTTAAGAGGATTTTAGATTTTCTTTGTTCAAAGAAAACCAAAAAACCCAGCAATGTTTTCTGATTCTCTAATAAGTGCTGTACTACCATTGCTAAGTACATGACAATGAAATTGTCAGCATACCATCCAGATATGATTTACCTAAGTGTTTAATGTGTTTGAAGATTGAATTCAGCACAGAAATGCAGAACACAGCCATTAAAAAAAAAAAAAAGATAAAATAATCCAGAAGCGTAGCGATCATCAAGTAGCCAGAAAACAAGTAAGCTTCAGAACGGCCTTACCTATAATGTGCACTACAGCATCATCCAGATACATTTAATCTGGCTCTAAACAAGCCAGCTCTAGATCTGAAAGATAAAAGCCAGTCAGGTGAGAGCTAGACCTTGCATACATCTGTACTGGGGAACATGAGAATCCACATCTAGAGCTGGGAACAATTCCCAGTTTATTCTAACGTCTCAGGAGGGAAGCTGGGCTGGCACAGTTTACCAATACGCTCTGTTTCTCCTCAAGGGGATGAAGGGCCAGAACAAAAAACGAAAAACCAACCCCAACAGTTTGCAGGTAGCATATTAGCTGTGGTATTAGATGTCCTGCAAAGCAAACCAAGCCCAGAGCTTAGACAGGGCCACCAGCATAAATTAGTCCTGTTACATCCCAGCATTGAAACCGTTGCCTTGCCTGCAGTTTTGGAGCTACAGTGGCTGTGCTGCACTGCTCTGTAGCATTTAAGTGCATCAATCATGGGGAAAACAAGGAGACAGCTCCACACTTCTACTACTAGGACGACAACAAAAGTTTTGCTCCACTTCCTCCAGACAATGCTTGAAATCAAGGTTTCATAACTACCTTCTTGGGACCTTTCGTGACACCTCAGCTCCAACTGCAAGTGAAACAGCTACTTCATACATGTTTTCCATGCCCACGTATATTCCTCCCTTACCCCCCCTTTTTCTGGAACACAGCAGTATGCATTAAAGTTAAGGAACGCCATTCCTCTTTGAACTTCTGTGTTTCGACCTCTTCATCCACAAAAATTTCAAGCGGGCAATAAACTTTTCTCCCTCTGTGCCACTACTCGCAATAGCAACCTGCTCAAGAATTTTCTGCTGCTGCTAAAATCACAATAACCAGATCATTTGCAGCAAAGTAGTCACATGCAAACATAAAATGAAGTAGAATGCAACCTCGAGACGTACTACATTGAAGTTACTAATATAGGCCCCAATTCTTCTTCCATTAAAAGAACAATGACTCTTTCCACTCAATTCTATGTAATTTGGATTGGGCCTAAGCTACTCCTTTTAAACATGAGGTCAAACTTTCATCATGTACACTAGGAGAAGCCTAGAATTTCCACCCTGGGCCTCCTTTCTGTTGGACATGAACTGGTTTTACATCCTCTTCATCTCAAAAGAATTCAGCTATATGGTTATAAGAAACTCCTTTTCTTAAGAAAAATAAAGAACACATCACAATCAGAAAAAAAAGGAAGCAACTATAGAAAGCTGTATAGTTTTACATCTTTACTTGATTTACTTGTCTTGGCCAGGATGAAGTAAGTCAAAACATGTACGCAAGTTGAGCATTTTATGGCCTTTTTTTCCCCTTTGCTCTGAAGCAAACAAAAGAATGCTATCAGAAAAGGAAAAAAAAAAAAAAAAAAAAAAATCACACAATTTAATATCAAAATTTTTGCTAGAGTGCTATAGTGTCATCCTATTTTTCTTTAGAAAATGTCTGTCAAAGCCAAGAAATCAGCACTTAGTGCAGAAATCAGGCACTGCTATACTTCAGCTATTTGGCTTTTTATAAAAGTATTCTTCAACTGACATTCAGAAGGACGACAATGAGTCTAAAACCAGACATTCTTGCTTCAGACCTTGAACTCCTAAACAAGGTGTAGAACAACCTGCAGAGAACAGCAGGGAAAGGAAGATAACTCGTCTTGAGTTAAGAGAAGCTACCTATGACTGGTGATCTACTGAACTGCGCATGGGCTGAACTGCGCATGGGCCGAAAGTACAATGATGTTAATGCATAAAGGGAAAAGTGTACTTCCTAAAGTCTCAAAATGGCTTGCTTTCTTAAGCTGACAGGCCACTCGCAAAGGAGCTATTTGTTAAATGCTCACTTTGCTTCCCCATGTTTTCACTTCAAACAATCACGCTGAGCTGTGTCAATCAGCTTCAACCTAACGGGTCAGGGCACAGAAGTTATTTCAGCAGGTTCAGGTTCTGCTGACACAGCATCCGATTTTCACATTCAACAGACAATTGTTTTTCTTTATGAAAAGAATATTAGTAAGATGGGAAAAAATAAAACGCCAAGTTGTCTCCTTTCTGGGTTATATACAAAGTGTCATAATCTTCTCAAGGTCTATGAAGGTGCTTCGACATTACAGAAAACCAAAATGTTTACATACTGGAAGAGATGTAAAGTATGAATATGAAGATGCAGGGTAGTAATGACAAAGCATTTGGAGGAGGGGTGGAATCATGAGAACAACCCATGTATTTACAGAGAGTGAAAAAGAAAAGAAAAAAAAAAAGATATTACAATTTGTCCTTGCTGGGTGACTACAGAAGGAATACTAGATTTCTGTGAAAATAATTCTTCAACAGAGGATACCAGTAGGCCAAGAAAGCACTGTGCAACTGCAGCAGCGTTCCAAACACAATCACAGAATGGTAAGGGTTGGAATATTGGAGATTGCCATGCCTTGGGCTTCAGGCAAAAGAATGAATGCAGCCATGTAGTATCCACTTATAGTAGACATAATGCAGGACCTCCTAAGAAACCTAGATCAGCAGATACACAACTCCTCCTCTCTTTGTTTAATCCTTGGAAATTCCTAAATTCTTCTGCAGAAAGCTCCAAGTTTCTCCACTAACACCAAGAACAACCTGCTGGTTCCTCTCTCATTGCACCTGGTAAGTTTACTCAGAAGTTATAGAAAAACAATTTCAGGAAAGTGTTTTAATAGGTGTTCACCTAACCAATGCAAGGATTTTCCACAATGCAAAACAAAGAGGAAGGCTGTCTAGCGAAAAAACACAGAGGAGAAAGTTACCACAGGAATCTCAGCTTTAAGGGGTAGCCAGCATAACTGAATGATTGAGAAGCTCTGCATCAGCATGTGCAAGTACTGTCAGTGGACACTGGATGTATCCATATTAGCAATTTAATGCACTGAAGGCATTCATTTTACAGCAAAAAGTTTGCCTTGCATCTATACTAGGTGTCACATGGTTTGTACCCAAGCACACCTCTAGCACACTTGCAGTACTTTAGCTCCTGGTAGAACTCACGTTGAAGTTGCATAGAAGAGTGCATCCAGAACATACAGGCTGCGTCTCTCCCTTACCACATCAAGGCCATCACACCCAGTCTCTCTACCCCCTCGTGTTTTTCTCCAGCTGCAGTATACTCTCTTCACACAATCCAGTTCCTCTGTCCTTTGCTCAGCCAGAACTCCTTTCTATGATCCTCAGCTTATTTCAGTCCTGCTCCCACTCTTGGTTGGCCGTGAAGACAAACACAACTTACATACCATTTAACTAACAACCACTCTCAACTACTTGCCCAATTCTAAAGTTTAATTCTCAATGTTTAATTCATACTGATGTGCTAACTGATCTGAACAGGATGCTCACTAGAAAACATGACAAGCAAATTCCTTGATCTCAGTTCCTCTCGTTGTACTGGTTTGACCTGTCCAGTTCAGAGTAGCAATTTCAAGCAAAGTAGTATCTTGCTTGAGGAAGGCAAACATTCAATACATACATAATCTTTTGGAAATGTAGCTGCTAAAAAAATCTAGTAAGAGTTGACCACGAATGTGTGAAATGCAATTTTTCAAATGTTTATAACTTTGCCAAATGTGGGTGGATTTTTACAGGCATAGAGGCATAGTAAAAAAAGCATATCCATGCTATAAACTTCAAATCTCTCCACTACACAAAGAAAAACCTAGATGTCCCAAAAGAAAATGTATCCAGACTTAATGTCAGCAAATCAAACTAATATTGCAAAGATGTTCACTGAAAGTTTGCCAATTCCATCTGAACAGTAAACTGACAATGGAAGAGTTTCAAGGATTAATACAAAAAAAAAAGCCCCAACCCCACAGAATTGGAAACTTTTGCAATCCTTAGGCATAAACTTGAAACAAGAAAAACTTGTGAATAACCTTAGTATTAAGCATGACCTGAAGCACTTAAGCATTTCCTTGAAAGCTGTGTTTATGTTAACAATAAAAATGTATTTGAACAGGGTATCTTTCAACACTACTAATGTCTAAAAAAGTGCATTGTGGCAATGTTAATCAAATGAATAGTATACATTACTAAATGCTCCAGAGGAGTGCCTGAAAAAAGTTGTTACAATTAAAACAAAAAATCCAACAGATTCCTATTTGAGAGTCAAATGAAATTAATACAGGTGTTACATAAGTTTGACATCACAGATTTTCTTTATGAAAACAATTTTCTATCAATTTGTACAAATACAACAGATCAAAGTATTTTGAGAGTATTATTTGAAAAGTTTCATTGTTTTTACAGATAAAGAATTAAATTTTAGATTATATGCTCCTAAAAACTTCTATCAGAATTGTTATCAAGCTCGCTAATCACATTATACGCTTGGCAAATGCTGGTTCTCCATCAGTTAAAATATTTTCCTTAAGAGTGGTGTAGCACTAATCCAGTCAAAAGCAACTGACTGTAACCGTGCAAGTGTGATGAAAAACTGGGGGAGTATGATGCTTAGCAAAGTATGTTTTCAAGACAATGATATGTTTCATGTGTAACAAGGGTAATTAGTTTCATACCACATTGTGTTCTCTATTCAAGCTACTGCAAATGGCTTTGCAATTTTTTTTACCCCTGAAAAAGTAAAACTACAATACATTTTAATGCCAAACACAAACCTCACCAGCCCCACCACACCATCTGGTACCCTGAAGATTACGTGGCTGGCTTTAAGAAAGACTGGGGATTTTATCTTCTCTTTTGGTTGGTGCACATCATTGTCACGTTATCAGGTTTTTCCCCACCATCACAGGGACTAGCATCTTACCACTGTCTCATTACACCTGAAATTTTCCCAGTAGTATTTCCTTCATAGACCTGGACTTTAATTAAGCAACAAATACTCATAAAAACTGAAATAAATTATAAAGGTGGTTCATTTCATACTATCTTATGAGGACGTTCTGGTGGAAGTATATAACTTGAAGGCACTTATTTACCCCCATATAGTGAATGCTAAAATTTGGAGACTGGATGAAAATCATAGAGCAAATGAAGTTCAAGAGAGGAAGCAATCACATTGTAGTAAGGCCTTCAGAATACACTACATTAGTTTAACATTCTACGATGCCTTGCTAGACACTGAAGAAAGATGTTTAAAGCTATCTGTGCCATGGATCACGTGAGGAATGTTAGTTCAGAGGAACAAAGGAAATTTGCTGCCAGTGCAGTCACAGCATGGCACAGATTACTGTGGCAAATAACCTCGCAAAAATATACAGGGCCTAATACAAAACTAAAGAAGAAAAACTGAAAGAAGAGTCACAGACATTTGATGAGACAGTGAGTCTCATCAGCCACAGTGAGGTATAACTTCAGCATTTCACACTTCGCAGCAGCTGCAGGTCCTCCAGTGAGAGCACCAATGGGTTTTCTGTAAGCCTGCTGAGCTCCCCTTTGGACAACAGTAGTCACAACAGCTGCGTGCTCTCCTTGGCTGGATAACCCCATATAAAACTACCATGCTAATTTTTCTGGAAGAACTTGTCCTTGTTGTAAAAGCTGTTGCTACTTCTTCACGAATCTTGCTGGAGATCATTGTTTGGAGAGGAAATAGGCTCTAGAAGAGCAGCACAGTTCTTCAAAGCATCAAGACTTGTTGATGTCCAAGCGAGATCAAAGTCTTTGCTGCTTAGTGGTCCTATTCATAAAAGGAGTGACTACCATAAAGGCCTCCTCCCTATATGAAGTCCATCTCTCCAGCAAAAGCAGTGCTATGTAGCACAGTCCCCGGATCAAAAGAGCAAGCTCAAGCACTCTAACAGAATTCGTTGCCATTTGAACAATATTGCAGACACACTGACCATGTTCAAGCTCAAACAGGCCTACTGTGTAATTAAGTGACTGATTATCTTGTTGGGTTTATGTTTTCTAATTAGGTAATCCCAATGATTTATACTTCCCTATTGATTTTGACATATTTTTACTAAGCAAACCGCTTGCACAGACGCAAAGCAAGGCTATAACTTCGCAAGCAACCGGCTTCCTTCCTGAGCATCACCCCTCATTGAAGCTGCTCCTTGCTGTAAGAAGGAACAGCCAAAATTCAGATCTTTCCATTTCTCATATATATATGCATTTCCTACAACTGCTAGCCAAGCCCATAGGCCATTTCCTGCAATTTTTTTTCTAGCTATTGAAAGCATAAATTCTATCTTTGTATTATCATACTTCCAAAGGCCCCTCTGGATCAAATTCTCTTTTTTCTTAAAAAACTAGAGTTTATTTCAAGCTTATGGAATGTATTTATCTAATCTTCAGTACTGCCCAGATAAAAGCAACAGATCTTAAAAATATTTATGGAAAAAGGACATGGAAGATTTATGAACATAATCTGAACAAGCTCAGGTTTCTGCAGACTAACACTAAGTTAAAGATACGTCAAGCTTAGGAGAGAGACCAGTGAGGGCAATCATTAATAAACCACTGAAACGGTTCATTTGAGGTTTGATGGCAAAAGATTCATTATGCTCAATACTAGTGAAAACTAGAGGTATTTATGCCAAGGTTTATAACCATAACAGCAGCAGCTAGCTAGGGAGCAATTAGTTAAGTAAGGGTAAACCCAGGGCAAATGCTCTCTCTAGTGCTCTTTTGTAGCATGTTGTACAATAACAATTTTAATGCAGAGATCTAACCTCTCTGGTTATGAATTAGAGTCCTGTCTTTGCCAGCCTTTCACTCCATGTGCTGCTGATCTTATATTCGCCACTACTGAGCACAGCCTGCATCAGCGGATATCTGGCTGCATTCCTAGTACATTGTACCAAAAAATATCAACTCCTCTACTTCTCTCAGTCTCACAAAATAACTCTGAATGAATTGTGTGTATGCTAGTATGTTTATGACTAGCATTTACGAGAAATTAGGCTTCATTCTATAAAATCTTGATATCATACTAGAAAAATTAAGATGAAGTAGCATTCTGCCAGTTGAGAAACCAGTCAATTTCATTTAAAGTGAACTCTTAGCATATTTTTTCTGGTCAAGAGCTACAAGATTACTGTGATGAGCAGGTATATTTTCTGGCATTAACCTTTTTGACATATATGTGATTATCTCTAGCTACAGCACTATCCTGTTAGATAACAAAATAGGCAAACCTTAACCTTCATCTATCTACAAGAAGACATTTCCTCCCTTTTAACAGTTTTTTTGGGTAGGCTAGATTTCCCTCAGAGCACTTCTACACCACTTGTGATTTGAAGTAAATGCTTTGCTGGACCAAAAATAGTTTAAAAAAAAATCATCAGTTAGCACTGAAGTTGAAATCGGAGTATCTTATTAGGAATGAAGTGCCATTTGGTCAGTTGATATGCACAAACAAATGCCTAGGTCACTGTGGAGAGGGAATGTATTTTCCTAGTCACTTGCTGCTTGCTTGCCAAAGGAACAAAAGTTATAGCTTCAATATAAACCTACTCTGTAGCTTTTAGGACAACTGGTGCTCAGGCAGTCCCTTTCAGAAAGGGGATAACGCATGCGATATTTTGCAGAGGGCGTTAAAGGCAGTCCAAATTTGTGATTCTGTGTATTGATTTGTCATTCCCAGGGCCAATGGTGGAGGTAATGATAAAATAATATTATTAATTTATAACTAAACATTCTGTTCCAATAGTGGAAACAGGCAGAACAGAAGAGTGCGAGGTCAATGAAGTCGCTACTAGCAAGCATTTGATGGCGAGGTTCTTTCTTAGCTACTTCACAGTCTCCAGGAGCTGATGAGGCACTGCACGCCCTCTGTTGAGAACTGTTTTCTTTTGGAGTTTACCTTGAGTGCACATCTAACCTGCCTTGGTCACCAGAGATGGCTACTGAGCCCCTCAAAGCAATTGCTCCAGGCAATTTCCTTCTTTTATAAAAGGACCTCATTGCTGTTAGCTTCCCTCTTCCCAGAACTGGAATCTTCATCTTCTGTAATGGCACTTCGGAAAGTTATTGGAGGAGACTACAACAGCAGCTATGTTTAACTCCATATGGGCTGGAAATACTACACTAGGCTTCTACCTCCTGATGCATCGTGGCTGGAAAGCTGTCTGGCGGAAAAGGACCTGGAGGTGCTGGTCAACAGCTGGCTGAACATGAGCCAGCAGTGTTCCCAGGTGGCCAAGAAGGCCAACAGCATCCTGGCTTCTATCAGGAATAGTGTGGCCAGCAGGAATAGGGCAGTGATTGCTCCCCTGTACTCAGCACTGGTGAGGCCACATCTTGAATACTGTGTTCAGTTTTGGGCCCCTCACTACAAACAGGGTATTGAGCTGCTGGAGCTTGTCCAGAGAAGAGTAACAAGGCTGGTAAAGGATCTAGAGCACAAGTCCTGTGAGTAGTGGCTGAGGGAACTGAGGTTGTTCAGCCTGAAGAGAAGGAGGCTGAGAGGAGACCTCATCTCTCTCTACAGCTACCTGAAAGGAGGTGGTGGCGAGGTGGGGGTCGGTGTCTTTTCCCAAGTAACCAGCAATAGGACAAGAGGAAATGCCCTCAAGCTGCGTTAGGGGAGGTTTAGATTGGATATTAGGAAAAAATTTTTCACCGAAAGCATTGTTAGGCATTGGAACAGGCTGCCCGGGGAAGTGGTAGAGTCACCATCCCTGGAGGTATTTGAAAGATGTGTGGACATGGTGCTGTGGGACATGGTTTAGTGGTGGACTTGGCAGTTTTAGCTTAACAACTGGACTCGATGTTCTTAAGGGTCTTTTCCAACCTGAGCAGTTCTATAATTTTGCCTCACGCAACCTCTCCTTTTGACTACAGTTAGTCTAGGCCAATGCTACAAAGCAGAACCTGCTCCTTTCTGCAACTCAGTAGCTATGAATCCTTGATAACTGACCCATGAAGTGCATCAAAATGTGTAAAAAAAAAAAAATCTTCATTACACCAATTACCAACAATGAACAGATTCTTATCTTACAGCTTGGTGTCCTAAAAGTCTCAGAGCACTACAATGACAGCATCAACTGGGCAAAGCAGAAAGTTTCAGCTGATAAATCAAATGCCAGTCAAGCCTACAAGAACAGCAACTGTTACTCTGTAAAGAGACAAAGACAATGGGATCATAAATCCAGTGAAATTTTATTGATCAAACCCTTCCAAGAAAACCACTTGTCACTATCAGCTATATAATACAGGGTCATCCATCAGAAAAAGACTGGCCATTTCCTATTCTCTAGTTAAACTACTTAGAGTAAGATGTACCTGATATGAATAGCTATTGTAATTATAAACAGTAAGGTATAAAAAAAACCCCAAAAAATCATCAACAAAAAAAATTATGTGCCATAAAGCATATTCAGAATTATGATATTTGACAGCACTGTTAGATGGCCGTTGACAATTCTGGGCAGCTGTGCCCTGGAAAAGCAAAAGTTAATAGTACCATTAATTCTCTTTAAACTAGCATAACATAAGTTTCACAAAACCTTGAAAAGGGTAAAAATACTATGAGTTGTATTGGTAAGTAAAAAAGAAAAGGACATTTGCATACTGTGAGATATTTAAGCAACTTGGCTTCCTTTCAGCAGCAAAAGATGAGATGAATTTTAGTTTTCTAGAGTTGAAAAAGATTCAGGTATCTAAATCAAAGCTGGTTAGTCTGAGTCCACCTACTCATCAGTGGAGAGAATCAAGCACTTCTAAAGGGTTCTCTGTCAGATCTGCCTTAACTTCTTATAGTAGTATGTTCAGGGGCAGAGGTGAAGAAAAAAAGACAGATAAAACAAGTTGAGCAGGGAGGCACCTAATTCAGTTAGCACAAACAAGGAGCAGATCAAGGTCCACCATCAATATAATTCTTCAGAAAGTCTTACGCATTGTCTTCTATACTCAGATTTCATACAATCAGCACCTGCTCTAAAACCAGACCCTCAACTCCAAGAGTCATCACTTTGTTCTAAATTACAGCTAGTCACCCCAGCTTTATCCAGAAGTTTCGCAGAGCATTACCTGGGCAAGTACTACAGCTAACTTCAAATGTAATAATCTCTTTATTTCAAGGGACCCAAATCTCTTTTACAGGCATTCTCTAAATGCTGTGGTATAGAGAAGTCTGGTCCAGGAACTTGCTTAGTTGCGAGTGCTCCTCCAGCATTGGCATACTTTGTGAACTACTGGGCTAAGAAGCAAGTGGCAAGCTTAGGCTTGAGTGTGGCCATCTGCACAGGACACTTGGGTGAAAACGGAAAGGTTGGGTCTGCAGTCTCCTCAAAGGCTGTTTGATGCATCATTAACTAAAAATCAGAAGTAGGAAATCTAACTGGACTCTAAGACTCCCCAGTCACAGGTGAACAACCTATCTGCTATTTTAATTGCTCTTCTTCCAATTCACTTTGATTTTTTTTCCTCAAGTCTATGACAAACAAATCCCATCAAACAAGATACAGTAGGAGTGTCACTTCACCTTTCCCCCTTCCTAACCCACTCTCTACTTTACAAACAGTCAAGTAGGTATTTGAATATCCTCCATTTCAAACACGAGTACTGAAGAAGTGTTCCAGTCCCTGAATTGCTATGTGAAAAGGAGAGGTAAGAGGATCACGGACTCCTTCATCTCCATTTCAAAACAAAGCTGTAGTCTCCCCCTACCCTTCAGCAGAAACCAATCTAGTGGAGATCTCCAAGGGCCTACAATGAACAAAGCCAGTCAGACAATTAGTTGCTCAGGACTCATGACCAGACCTAATGGAAAGCTGAAACACCTCTCCAGCGAACAGCAATGGAAGAAGCCTGGAGAATGACGTCATTGTAGTTACATTCCTGTAACCGTCACAATCCTACATAATTATCTTTACACAGTTTTTCATGTAGCCATTTTGTTCCCTTGCTCTTGACTGGATTTATTTGTAGAGTTTCATCAACTGTTGGTTACACCCTCACATGAAATTGGACAGTTTGGGATGTTTAGCTTGCATTTCAGTTTTAATTAGAAATAATTTCAACTATGATCCAGAATAGAACTTCATGTGCATCTGGCCTGGCTTTTTAGTACAATATTCTACTGTGGGGGGAAAAAAACAAAACAAAACAACACACAAGCAAAAAACCCAAAAAACCACAGTGAAACAACAAAACATCTCCTGCTTAAATATAGTCAAGCATATATTGCTGTAGATTAACACGTATTGTAAATTGAAGTTATATAGTAACCAGCCAGGCATTAAATAATCGTTCTTGTAATAACCATGAAGATATTTACAAACTAAAACTGAACTCTAATTAGCACTGTTCCACAACATTTCTGCAAAACAAAGAAGTTATGATAAAATTTTATCACCTTCAGAAAAAAGCCTGCTCTCATTGAAGATAACCGCAGACTATTCTTCACTGAATCAGATCCCAAAAGTCTTGCAAGATTTGCGGCACACATTAAAGTTCAGGACAGTGGTTGTGAAGACACCAAGATCATAGCTACATCAGTATCTCCCAGCACCTCAGCTATCAAATACTTTGTGAGCACAGGGCTTCAAGGTTACATTACCAGTTTTGGGTGCAGAGCCAGCCAACTGCAGAAATCTTTACCGACTCAGGACTAGAAAAGTGTTCCTCTTTCTTTTCCTTAGTTCACAGATTTTAATAGTGATCCATCTACAGAGAAATTTCACATGAAGAAAGCCTGCCACAGAAGCTACACAGCAGCTTTCCAATGCAACTGAGAATTCAAAGCAAATTAACACTCAGCCAAGGAGGTCCTACCCTTCCCTCTACCTTCTGGTGCTGTACCCATGTACTCCGCTTCACAGTACTGGTGGTTCACACCAATGTCCAGCACTTACCACGCGAGTATCGTGCCATTTTCAAGAAGATAAAAGAATGTCGCTTTCAGTACCTTTTAGGTTAGCAAGCAAACAAAACAAAACAAAAAAAAAAAAAAAAAGAAAAATCAGAGTCCCTCTAGTGCTGATTTTTTTTGGAATTAACAAATGTCACAGGTGAGGTGTCTGCCACAAGCCTTTGAGAAGGCCTGCACCATGACTGACTAATGCCAAAGGACATGAAATTAAACATCAGGTTTCTGGAATATCATGAAAATAAATTTTAAAAGAGCAAAGCAAACCAAACACTCATCTAAAAAGAGGTAAATAATTTCAATTAATGTGTTTCCATCTTTTCCTGTTTACTTCCTCCATAAAAATTAAATTTTAAGCTTTTAAAGGCTCAGTAACAGCCCCAGCTTTACCACCATGTCAGTTTAGGACTTGGTCCAAAGGCAGCTTTGAGGAGCCTTTCCAAGCGCATTGGAAGCGTTTGTCTCGGTGAAACAGATTTTTCTTCCCCACAGTCTCCCAAAGAATTTAATTTTTGATTATGAAAATTCTTGTCATAGCAAAAGTAACATGATACTTGTAAGATGAAAAACATATACATCCCGGTCCTCCATGAAATGCAGACTGACTACAAACCCTCCTAGACTTTCCAGAACTTCAGAGTAAGATGAACATCGACTCACAGATTCCAGCTTTGTGCTTTACCACTAAGTAGCTAAAAAGCATAAAGGTGAAAGCAACAACAGAAATCAAGAGGAATACTACTCCAAAAGAAAAAAAAAAACCAACCAAAAACAAACAACATACCCAAAAACAGCGGCTCAAAAAAATCTGTTCAACCAGCACGAGCAGAAACAACCTTGGAGAGCTGACAGGTTGCAAAGCAGATTGCCGGCACCGTGTTTTGACTTGAGAGAGGCTAGGAACGACAATTCTGACACACCAGTCTCTCTGCAAACATTGCAAGCAAGGGTAAGCGACTTTAAAACAGACTTTAGCAGATCTCAAGATGTAGTTGTCAAGCAGCAAGGCAGGGGTACATTCCATGTATTTTGAAGTCTTAATCCTCCAAAAATAACTTTATTTTGCTTTTAAAAGGCATAAAGAATGCTTCCTGTAGACACAGAAAGGTGGGCTTCTCTGAGAAAACGGTTGTCCACATGCCAGTCTCACAGAGTAGCAATTTATTTGAAAGTTTCAGTCAGAAAGAACTTCACTCTCTCTGTTCCATTTCATGAGCAGTACTTTCTCTCCCTCTAGTTACTAGAAGTGCACAACACTTAAAATTAGAAAAGTGACCTGACATTTTTGGCCCATCATGACAACAAAATAAAGTAGCTGGAATTAAGCTGTTGCAGCATGCACACATCATCTTAACATGCTCTCAACAAGTCAGAACCTCATTTAAATGCTGCGTTCATGAAGAAAAGTCAAAAATTCATTGTGCCCCCTTTATCAACCCACACATATAAAGCAGGTATGACAGAGCGTACAGGCTGCCATGTTGCTGCAGTTCCAATCGGGTAAGCGCGGTGGTTTCAAAGCATGTTTATGTTAAAGTACATACATGGGGAGTACGTGCAACGGGAAGACAACTGGTGCAACCTTTATTTGCAAACAAAGCTTTGTAACAGTGCAAACTGCAATTCCTTCAAAATCCATAGGCTCTCTTCTCACAGCGCCTCTGAAGCCACAGTCTGTGCTCCTAAGCCTGCTCCCAGTTTGTCCCTCAAGCACTGGTCATTGCCCTGCTCAGACAACTGTTTTAGTTGCTGCAGAATTGCCCAGCCTCACAGAGCAACACACCTTCTTCAACTTGAAGGGGTTTCCCTCCATCCCATTTCAGTCTGGAATATTCACGTATTCAGACACAAATTAACCTTTTCAATGAGCATTTATTACACTTACGCTAAAAACATTAAGTAAAAGCTGATGTAAGTCACCTCATTGTAGTGTTTTTCTACAGCCAACTCAGGATTGTTTCCAGGATGAAATGAAAGACAAATTTGTTATTATCCTAGAATAATTTGATGTTCTACATGGAGAATAAAGCCAAATTTAAAGAGCAAGGAAACAAATCCGGTGGACAGAAAGTGACAAACACATAAACAAACTGACATTAATGAAAATTCCAAGCCCTTAAATTCACACACAAGTTTATGGCAATAATATATTTTATTTTACTAGTTTCTCACAAATTTGTGCATTCCTTATCACCTTAATCTCTGAAATATTTACATCCAAGTTAAAGTTGCAGAACCACAGGGTTTTCACAGAAGAATCAAATGCCATTTTACAATGTTCCCCCAAGGGAAATTAAATAATTGAAGTTCAGTGAACACAATTCTCTCTATCTCTCAAATAAAAACAGTTCTTCTATAAGATACACAAAGGCAACATGGAAAGCAAATCAAGACATGATACCACTACAGAGAGCACCACAATAAAAACAACGACAGCGAATGGTCTCTACCAATTGCCAAAGACGATAAAGCAGAAGTTATGTGGGAATCCTTTGCCAGACACCAATATTAAGACCCTTAAAGGGAACAGTAATGCCTCAGGAGGAAAATCATAATTGTACATGTGTATTTCAATTAAAAAAAAAAAAAAAATCAAGGCAAGCAAAACAGAATGAGCTCAGGAAAAAAAGCAGCATACCCAGCAACAAATTGCCTCTCCGAGGACACAGCGTACTAATACTAATAGCAGTATCACAGTTATGATCATGAAAGTAATGACAGGGGAACACAGCCCAAAATTTTTATTGTAGAAAACATCTACTTGAGCATTGTGAACATACAATACGCTTGTGACCCTCATGACCTCAGAAGGAAGTCTGTGGCCATCTTAAAGAGAAGAATAAAAGCTGTTTTTCTTTTCTCACCCTGTCTGTCAAGGTAAATGCTTTCAATAAGGGTGAAGACTGCGTTAAAATTGGAAGAACACTGGAAAAGACAGCTTTGCAAGAAAAATACTAAGGAGAGAGACTGACACGGGGTACAGCACTGAATTAACGCCCTGAGAGCAGCAATGACAGCACTTGGGAAGGCAATGCTTAGCCTTGCTACACAGAGAATATTTCTTCAGATATGCAGAAAAGTTCAGGGAGATGCAAGAGAGCCCACTGGTTTCACAACAGGTTTTTAAAGGAACTCACTACAGAAAGAAGCTTTTCAATAACCCACTCAAAAAGTGGAAGTGTTTTAGACAGTAGTGGATAAAACGTATTATAGAGAGCTAAGTATCATTTATATTATATCTAAGCTGAACCATTTTACATGGAATAGGGCAGCCCCACATGTGAAAGCAAGTCCAATCAAGAAAAGTAACAATTTCAGACCAAAGACAGTGTCTGACAAATATAAATCTCAATGTCTAGATTATTTTGAGTAAAGATATACTATCAAGATTTATTTGATAATAGAATCTGTACATGCTTTCTATGCTATTATGGTTTATCACTGATCAGAGATTCCTTTGAGTGTGCATTACTGATCTGATAGGTCTATCTGGTTTCTTCAGAGAGTTAATCTGTCACTTACATAGATAATGAAGGGATTTTAAATGGGAATTTTATTGACCTAATTACTAATAAAAGTCTCAATGCTGCAAATGTACATGGTACTTTATAAACAACATTAAAACGTGTTCCAATCTAATGGTACTGAAATACATTTAGAAGACTTTTCTAAAGGTTGAATTATTTCTTAGTTATGTAATGATGTTTGTGCAGAAGATTCAGTCAATCTCTCCTAGTTATTAGATCTTTCCTTCAGTACAAAAATCTACACAGATTGCGAAGTCTCTAGCAGCCATTTTCTGTTGCATACACGCAGTCTATTTTCTTAACATTTTTATAAACTTTCTGTTATGGGGACAAAAAAGAGTTTAAAGAACTTATTTCAACTCAGTTGTAAGCAGAATAGCCTAATTACTTCCGTAGCATAAATTCCATTCTTATTTCACATACTGTTTGCATTTCTCTTTTCCAGTTCTTTATTTAAAGGATCATGAACAAGTTTGTTATTCCTAAAGGACTGGAATAAATTCAGTTTAACATATTCTACAAAAGACTTTTATTTATCCTTAAAAGTTTTATTCGCGGTAGTGTTATGAGCACTACACAGTAGTGTTGTTTGTCATCTAGCATAACTTAAAATAGAATAATAAGATGTTACATTGCTGTTAAGGAACCATTATTTACCTTTTTGTAATTACGATAATATATAATACACATACTCAGTGAATACAAGAAAACCCCAAACCAACCAACAGGATGAATTACAATGAGATAGGAAAAATTTAGTTTAAAAATTGTAACCCTTTACCAGCATGTTCTATATGAAAGTAAAAATAAATTAAAAACAGCCAGTTAGACCTGGTTACCAAAGTTCTCAGGTTCACTAGGAAGTTCTGCAGTTATCTCTAAAACACACAATGAAACTAAGTTCATGAGATTATTCCTGTTCATAGAATGCAAATTTCTTCTGTATCTGGGGGAAATATGTTTCTAGCATAGAATAGCTTCATTTTAAATCTATATTTCAGAGTCAACAACTAGACTATGTTACACACTCATACGTAAACAATGAGATGCAAGGAAGTTTTGCTCTTCCTTGAAAATTTTAAATGGATACTTTCTGGCTTATAAACTATTCACAACAGAAATAACCCAGCTGAATGCTCAGCAATCAAACATTCAATTTCTGTATGTCAGCTGTATATGCTACAGCATGTTATATACAGCAGCACTTCCTGGAAGTGATTTAATTCCTGGGAGTGGATGGAGAGTTTTGGCTTAGGAAGAGGACTTCAGTTTATTTGATTCAAAGACTGCAGAGACAGCACAGGAAGGAGATGGGCTGACGGAAAGAGATTGGGAACTAGTTAATTTTTGCCTCCTCCTTTCACTGTTCTGATCACTGATAGGAGTATAAACATAGCAGCTTTCAAAGAAACCTCCTCAGACGCCATATTATTGGATGCGCAGTATGCAACAGCTCCATCCCAGAACATTCCTGACACCTACCGAAAACAGTAAATTCCTTTAAGTGCTTCATGTACAATCAGTGTGTGCTACCTATCAGAAGGTGATCAGGTAATTAAAATAATCAGTAATGGCCTTTCTGATAATGGGGACAGATTCCAGGATACTGGTAGCAGCACCAGGAAGCATCTGCAGAAGCCTGATTGTTGATTCTTAGTCCAATTCTAACAGATAAACACCAGGTAAGTAAAACATATAGACTTACATCATTGCAATTGGAAGGTAAAATAACTATTTGCAGATAAATAAGTGCTTTACACAGCTAAAATCCGTAACTTAAAGTCTCAAAGCCAGACCTACCATAGACTGCAGCCACATCAGCAGCCTGGTGTTGGTGAGAAAACTGGTAAGAGTACTGAGGAACCCTGTCATTCAATTTAATTTCAGCCCCTAGCCACGTTCTTTGCTTGACCAGTGCTGAAAAAAAACATTCTTCTCTAAAAGATTCAAGATTATACTACTGGACGGATGCTCCTGGAGCTCTGTCAATTACTTCAAAACAAACAGAACCACCTGCACTAGGCAATCGCCTTACACGTATGCAAGTAACACCAATTCATTTCTGAAGGATGACGAAAGGACTATGAAAGAAATGTTGCAGCTTGATGTTGATGAAAGGACTATGAAAGAAATGCAACAAGCACTCCAAACTACTGTTAACAGTTCAACTGTGGACTTTGAAAATCCTCTATTTAGTACACATTTAAAGGACACTTGGGTATGATGCAGACAGTCAGAAATACTATTGCTTTATCAATATTTAACAAGTTCTGTCTTTTCACATGCACACTTATTCAATAGTAACTGTTTAAGTAGTTTATATAATTGATTCTCAATTCTATTCGCAATTTAAAGACCTTACCAAGCATTGCATATCAAAAGATGGAGAAGCAGCAAAGTAGTAGCAAGAGATGCAACTGTGGCTTGAGAAACACCAAAATCTCCAACTGTGGCAAAACGAAGCTTCAAACATTAGAATTTTTTTTTAATCCTGCCGTGTTCTGTGTAAACTGCACTGAAGTAAGCAAATGCAGTGGATTAAACTGCCATATGATATTTAGGGATGCTGAAGTTTATGCTGCTCTTCAAGTGATGTATTGTAGGAAGAAAAGAAACAGTATTTCATACCATAAGTTTCTCCGCCAAGGAGTACTATACATTCATCCAGGACAGCAATAATTTATAAGATGTAGCCAAGAACACACTCCGTTCTTTATGAGATGTCACACAACAACAGATTTAAGAATGAACAGGTACTCTACTGAACAGGATTTGCAGGAAGACCAATGCAATTAAGAATATATTTTTATTATTATTTGTTGCATAGTAACGTACTTAAGCCTCAGGAAGATCAGGAGACTTTCAGTACAAGACTTTCTTGCAAGGTAAGAAGTATTTCCTGCTCTGAAGAACTTTTAGTCCAGCTGACCACAGATGGATAAGAACCCTTAAGCACAGTGAAAAAAAGAAAAATTTCTGTTCCTCGAGCACAAATATGTTATCAGGTATTACACAAAAACTCCACAAAAAGGAGACGGATTTCTCCAAGTCTGTTATGTACCACAATAACAGAACTCTTTCCCTTCTGTAAGCAAAAATTGCATATAATTAAAAATACAATGCCTTGAAGAAATAAAAAGGGGGAAAAAAAAAAGAAAAGAAAAACCAGAGACACAAACACTAGGTCTCAACAAAAAGGGAATTACTACAACCTAGAGTCACAGGGGGAGCCCGATTCCCCTGGCATTGACTTCAGTGAGATGAATCCCTTTCCATTCAGAGCTCTAGTACAGAGAGATGCGTGCACGCATGCGAAGGCATCTGTGTAGAGTAAATCAATCTGTCAGGCAGTATCAAAGTACATATTTAAGAATTCATGGGCTTTTCATGATCAGAGTTACATAACACAGACTACATTTCAACTCTTCAAGTGACTCGAATGTGACTGGAGTTTTAACAAGCTGTAGTGTTTTCTAGCCCATCCTTCAACACACAAAAGTAATGACCAATCAAATCTTTACACCACATTAAAAAGTCTTTTAAAAAATTAGAAACAGCAACCTCAAAACTCCCCCCCCCCCCCAAGACGGTATCACACTTAGTTTTTTGAAATGTTTTAAATTATACTTCAGTTCTTGAAGTACAGGCTGAACACAGGAAAAAAAAAAATCTTAAACCAATGACAATGATCTAATCCTTCTCTTGGAAACTGAGTTATGCACAGGGTTTGAATATCACAGATTCATAATCACATTTGCCTCTAAGTTGATGGCAGCACTTCCAAGCAAGGTACCAAAAGGTACTTAAATCTTCTGCTGCTTCCCCACCACAGACCAGATCAGACACCAAAGGCCTCTTTGAATGTTCTTCTCACAGTAAGAGCACATCCAAGATCTGCAGACTCTGTATGATAACAAATCGAATTTACTTATTGGAAGAGTGGCAGAGACCTGTCTGCTTCTCTTTCAAGCCCTAAGACAGCTACTGCAACTCCAGAGAGAGGCATTTCCCTGGCTGTGAAGCATCAAGTGAATCCTGAGGAGGATCATGACCACTCCTGCAGAGTTAGCTGGTGAAGCAGAGCCCAAACGCTTGCAAACCGATAGGATGTGCATTATGATCTCAGGTAAATAATTAAGCAGCTTGTAGCAGAGGGGATAGAAGAGAGAAATAGAAGTAGAAAATTGTCAGAATTGAATTTTTTGTAAGTGTACCATTCCTGAATGAGATCTAATTAAAATCCATGTAACCTATAGCTCAAAGTTACAATCTTTCAACTACAATTAGACCTTTACTTAATTCCATGACTAGTCTCTATAAATTCAGTTTCCAGAATGAGATACTGAGCAGAAAATTCGATGTACTGCCTGTCTACACAAGGCTCAACTTCAGCTGAGCCTGTAATATTAATACACACATCTGTAGATCAAAACTTCCCACTACTTTTACTATTACGGGGGATATTTTCTGCCTCTATTTTAGAAGAAAAAAAAAAAAGAGAGAGAAAAGTAATGATTACAGTGCTTAAGCCTCAGTATTGATTTTGTAAACTTTGTTAAACTCAGAAGTTCAATTTACTTACAAGCATGTCCTTAAAACAGTTACACCTAGACGCATTCATATTCCAGACAGAAATAACTGAATAATCAGCTACGCAAGACTTAATTTTTTCTTCATGTAGATTGCATACGTTTCAAAATAACATCTCCTCACCACCATGGAGAAAAGAACAAAACTTTCTCTTCACGAAAGACAATAACATAGAAGAGGATACTCCCTTTTTTGCTAAGCTTCAAGATGTTTCTGATTTTTTTGTTTTGATATTTATACTATTTTTAACTCAGCAGCAAAGACAACTTTTATTACCTTATGCATTCTAATTAATACTTCACTAAACTGAGCAACACTCAGACACTCTTCGCAAACTTTTACATGCATTTCATCAAATATACATGGGTAACTACTTGAGCATTTGACTCCACCCCAGGAGCAACACACACATCTGCCAGTAGACTACAACAAAAAACAGAAGTTTTCAATTTGCATGAAATTACATATCTTTCCAAAATATTGTGCCACCTGGCACAAGTTTTGCATCCCTTCTCTCCTCCCTCTTCCCTCCAAAATACAAGTTAATCAGTCCCCACCCTCCAGCTAAAAACTCCTCCTACAGTCCCACTGCTCACAAATTAACTTCACCACCACTAACCCCACCAGAACCCACTCTGCAGCCTCTGCTCTTTCACAGGTATCCATACACACACACCTCTTCCTACATCAGCTCCAGGATGCTCCCTCTCTACTGGCATTAACTGGGACTCTTCACCTCCTACCAGGCAAGCTTCAGGAGTGCTTTATCTCCCCCTGCCTCAACACAAGACAGAAGAGATGGAGGGTCAGAAGGACCTGGCAGTGATAAAGCCAAGAAAGTCATCAGCTGTTGAGCCAAGATCACTACCACAGGGTTGAGTATTTAACTAGCTGCCTACACCTTTGTATATACTGAGTGCCAGAAGAAACCACCCTGGAACAGCAGCTGCACCCTGATCAGCCTCTCACCCAGGACCTATGATAATGAAAAGGCCAACCATCAGCTGGGGTGTTTGCTTTACACCCCAATTAATGTGTTAATGAAGGTAGGTAGGCTGCAAACTCTATTCATGTATTACCCTGGCTCGCTTTCCTTCTTATATGCTAAGTTCAGAAGGCCAGCTTAAAACTTGGACTGCCATTCACAAAAATCTAATTTTATTAAAGGGAAAGCCAAGGGGAGGTTTCTATCTGATCAGGGAGGTGAGCCTATAAAGTCCACTTGAATTTCTAGATAGCAATCCACTGTCTGCTTGCCAGAAAAATCTGAGCTCATTAGGTTCTTCCCTTGTTAGCCTGAAAATTCCTTGCATGCTGAAATTTAATCACCCAAGTATGTAATGATTTGATGATACTGGCATTCCTGTATTTGCAAATTGGTACAGCATTTTACCCTGCCAGATCTTTGCCAAATAGCCACTCCCGGGCTATCCCAAGCTCGCCGTGAAGCACGGCAGCTACCCCAGGCAGCCAGAGGCGAGCGATGCAGCCCGAAGGGAAAGCATGCCGGAGGAAGTCAGGCTTAGGCTTTCCTTCTTGGACAAGTTTAAGTTTTTATACCACAGTGATGTAAACTAAAATGCACGCAACTTCCAGGGAGCAATGACCTTAATTCGTACAGAAGTGCAGGGCTCTACATAGGGATTTTAAGATTACTGACAACTAGCTCTCTTTTCCTAGTTCCTTTTCATGGGTTCCTTAAAAGTCCATAGATCCCTACGGTTTGAAAAGCATCCGTACTAAAATGCATAACGTGGTTGCTGGCACACTACTACCCACCACTGGAAAGGGCTGGGCAGACTGGGTGCCAACTGCATCTCTCTAACATTTGCTATAGTTTCCCTCTCTTTTCAGTGAAGGTGGCTGGCACCTAATCTGAGTACGTCTCTCAACGTGCTGAGAAACCCCATGCAGTCAAAGGAGAGGAATGAGTATTTAAATGAGGCAGGCTGGACCCTGTAGATCTTCAAAAGTGCCTCTGTTGAATGCACAGGGGAAAAAACAAAATTATAGTAGGCAGACTGAACTGCTCACTGTGGAACCAGGCATCTACGCTCCTTGTGAAGCAGTTGGTTATTTAATATAGCAGACTGGATCCTGAATTGCATTAGGGAATTAACAGGTTCATCAATGACTCATTTCAAAGAAATAAACCTAAACAATGAAAGTAAAGTATAATTATTTTGAGTTATCTCTTATTGTTAAGCAAGTATCAAAGTGTAAAAAATCTAAATACAACGTGATTTACTGTAATAAAAAAATAGCATTCACATCAGATCTGTCAGGCTCTTTTGGCAAGTGAGATATTTATGAAATCATTATACAGGAAAATCAAATCATTGTATCTGCTAAGTGATGAAAATCATTCAAACATTGCATAAATTAATCATCACTTTAGTGCTGAAGGCGGCTTTTTTTTTATGCATCACAGGAACAGGGTTTTACTGATTAATTGTCAGAGGAGACACAAAACATTTCCTGCCTGAGACAATCTGGAAAAAAAATGAAAGTAATTTCATCAAGACCTTTATATTAATGAAACAGGAAAAGGCATGCATGTGACAAAAAAAATGATCTTTTTGGCTTAGGGAAAGAAAAGGTCTATGGACAAGTTAGATGCTATTGTGCGGGGGGTTAAAATGAAATTTCTCCTCTAAGGCTTGTAGTTTTATAACTTGCACATTGAGGAGTAACATTTCTGTGAAGCAGAGTGGTTGTTGCAAGATGTGGAATGAGATGAATGGCTGAGCTGATGAACTGGGCCAGTGGTTGTCGATCCTGGAGCTGTGAACGAGCGTCAGGCACTTTCAGCCACCGTCCTGCCTCCAAAATGCTAAAAAGGAGGGAGGTCTGGCTACCGAAAGGTTATGTGTACGTGTGTGTGAAGAGAGAGGAGAGAATGAGGAGCAGATATTCTGATAGGGAATCAGTGGAAAACAATGATACTAATGATAAAGAAATGAGCTGATTCTATCAGCTACCCAGATTCTGCCCAGTTGCCTGGATAATTTGCCATTAACGATGGCCTCATTTATTTCAGGCATCCTAGGACATATCCAGCTGGGAAGGGATCTGAGTGGGAAAGCAGGGTGCAGTGGTCCTGCAGGTCTGCAAAGGAGGGTATGCCACGGGCCAGTATGAGGGTGGGAATCGGTAGAAGGCAGAGAAAGCAAAGCGGCCGTCAAGTGCGACCTCGCTGGCAGCGTGGACCAGGTGGGTGGATGAGTCAGACTGATGGGGATCTTTGTGTCAGCTGAACGTAGCAGCTTTCCATCTGCTGCCAGTGCTTTCACATTCACAAATCTTCCAGGTGTCTCATGGAAGATGATGCACTCAGGAGTATGTGTGCTATAAAATGAATTTTGTAAGCACACAAAAAAAGCTATTGGTTTATTTCTGTTCCTTCTCTCCCTTTAATTTAAGGCTTTGTGCATATTTTGGTCCTTTGGGCACAGCTCTGGTTTCCCTCCATAGTCAGTTCCTTCAGTTGCTCGCCAGGCTCTCCGAGGGCACAACACACATCAAACCAGCCTCCCGTGAGTTCTCCTCCACCATGGCGAGACTGAGCTAGCTGATTTAATGATAATGCCAAAACTGCTACCGAGCGCAGTCTCTGCAGTGCTGATACGTGAACATAGATGTATGGGGGGTGGCCCCACAGCAGCTCCAGGCAGTCCATCAAGCAACACGGCTACAGCTCTGCAGCTCCCCACAGCACAGCGCAGCGAGCCCTGCAGCCACCTCCAGCGCCTGCGCCTGGCAAAGTCGATGGCAATGCTGCCTTTCACAGCAATGAGTGAGCGATCAAACCTTGGCATAGTGAGAGAGCAGAGGTGGAAAAAAAATCTTGAAAAGAAATAGGAAAACTGGCAGGGGGGTTATTAGCAGGTGTAGTAATTTATTTTCCTTCTAACTCTGTTTTTAAAATGGATTAGATTTCCAGCTGATGACGTTCTTTTAACCCAAATTGGCAAAATAGACCACCAGCTGTGGGAAAAGAACTTACAAGTAGAAAACATCTAAAATATTTATAATGATATTTTTATATTTAAGGACCAACAAAATAATATGAATAAAATGTAAACAGTACGTGAATCCATTAATATAAAGCATTCAGCTTTTGCCATATGCTGCACTAAAATAAGGGTGGTGTATGTTTTGCTGCCTAAAATTTATAAACCACCATTTCCCTATCTTTGGTAGTATGCATTTGCTCACAGAAGCTACTAAATAATGATAGTATATTATTCAAGTACGGGTCAGATCCAGCAAGGGCTGAAGACAAGAGCTGCGACCCAGGCTGGTTTTCTCTGCTCCTAGCAGCCGCTCCTTCTCCAAGTCCCTGCCAGTCTGCACCCTGCCCGTGCCGAGAGCTGCCCAGCTGCCCAGGCAGATGCTCTTCCCGCTGCATTGCGCTGGGTCCTGAGCTGAACGGGCACACAAAGTTCTCTGCAAGACCTGTGCAAGAATGCTCTTCAGTGCTGGAGTCAGGCAAAACGAGAAATTTCCCAAAAGACAGAGCATCACAGTCTCTGTTAGGGGATGCAAGTCTGGAAATGTGCATGGAAATTGTTTCACTAGCTAAGAAAAAAATTTCTTAGCCTCTGATCTATGCAAGAGAACCATCTCCTGGGACAAAGATGACTTCGGACTGAACTTTCTCCTTAGCCTGAGGCAAACGAAAGCCATGTTTGCCAAGAGTGTGTGCAATGGCAGGCTGCAGGCCAGCCTAGGTGAACAAATATCATGTGCTGCTGAAACAGGGGCATTGCGTGGGCAGAAAACCAAGCGCCGCGGGGACACAGGGAGCTAAGGCATGGAGGAACAGGCTCTACTTGAGTAATTAGGGAAATCATGTAGAAGGGGTAGTCTTGATCCGTGGTGTCTGGTCTCAGGATAGTTTCTGTGTTTTAACCAGTGACTATTTCATGTGAAATTCCTATGTCTGCATAGCTCAGCAATGGATGTGGGGGCACCAGGCTGCAGGGTCTGGCTCTGTTTTGCTCTCGCACTTCAATCCTGTTCCTGTAGTAATTTGTTGGGCTGACCAGAGCATGCACAGGAGCAGGCAACCACCTGCACCAGCCTGGTGTGAGGTGGCTGAAGTTCTCACCTGGGACACATGTGAGTGGAGGCTGCAGAAGGCAGCTTTCCTGCTTCCCGGGGGGTGTTCACCCACTGATGGCAGCCTATAAAAGGCAGGCACTGCCATGCTACTCCTGTTTTCTCAGAAAGACAGCAGTAGGTTCCGCTCAGTTGTTCCAGAAAAAAAATCTGGAAGTGGTTAGTACAGGGAGAGGACTCCAAACTCTGCTCTCTCCATGGATGGAGGCGTCCCACTGCCAGACCCAATGACAGAGATTAGCTCTTGCCATGGGGTAGGCGTTCAGGTACCCTTCTCGTATCTTCTATCAGCTAGCTTGCGGCGACTTCTCACTCAGCCTCAGGTTTTCAAGTTGCCTCATTGAGCTTCCAGTTCTCCCCCTTCAGTTTCCCGGACCTTAGGCACCACTGACATACCAGCTTGTAGATGTGGCTTTTATAAGCCCTAGCCCTAACTCTATTCAGTAACAACTTTCTGAAATATACAATGTTTCTATCAAACTGTTTTAATGTGGTTATGCCCTTCATGTAAACAAAATACTTTTCTGTTCCTTTCCTCTATGGAACAAATTAGATCTTTTATCATCTCATTAGAACATCTATTCAGCAGAGTCAAGTCCAATACAGTTCTGAGGTCAGTTCCTGCAGCCTGAGAAAACACAAAATGTTATTATCCTAATTTAGCAGTGATAAAGCACTGAGGCCAGCAGTTCACGTTCAGAATTCCCCGATCTACTCAAATGTCTTTGATTTTGGACAGTTCCACAGCCAAAGAACAATGTCATTCTGTAGAGGGGAATTCATACAAGGTGGAAATAATTTGGTTTTGGAGAACTCATGCTAACACAAAGGCAACTGAGGGGCTTAGTGCAGGATCAGTTTCATCTACAACCTTAAGACATTACGTAGGCTCTTACTTTGCAAATAATTATGCATGTGCCGAACTTCAGTTACACAACTGTTAAAAGAGCCACATAAAAAATATGCTGGAAGCCTGGTAACATTTAATACCAAAAAATTATTAATGATGTGAGAACAAAGCTATACATTCATGAGCACCATCTACTGGCATATTCCCTGTTAGCTCATAATTTGCTTATAGGCAAATGTCACACAGAATCACAGAAAGAATAAGGTTGGCAGGGATCTCTGGAGGTCATCTTGTCCAACGCCTCTGCTCAAGCAGGGTCACCTACAGCAGATTGCCCAGGACTATTTCCACACAGCCTCTGAATATCTTCGAGGATGAGAGGTATCTCGAAAGATACTTTGAGAAGACCTCTCAATATATGTATACAAAGACCAATGTACCACGTGGGATTATTTGTTTACAGTTAAACATACATACACACACACACATTTCAAGTAGGGTGTATGGTTAGAAGACAGTATCATGTCCTTTTGTTCACCTTCATGCTAACTGAATAAAGGTATGAGGTAGACACTCAGATTCAGAGTAAGAATCTAGATTTCAGTATCTACATATAACCTGGGCCCTGAATTTAATTGCCTAAAAGATTTCCAGCAACACTCGGGATGTTTTGGGGTATCTCTCCTGTGCTCCCAAACGCGTAGGAGCTACATTGCCCTGTGTCCACCACCCTCCTTTCCTGGATGTGCTGTGCCAAAGACTACGCTACATCTTGCATGGTGCTTGGGGTATATGTGTAGGCAAATTTTTGAGTACTCAAGATAGAATGTCAGTACATGAAGAAGAATTTCTCTTTAATAAGATTAGAAACTGCAGAAGCGCTAATTTTGACTTTCAAAAACATCTCCATAGGTCAGAAAGGTCCTGCCTCAGAAAAAAAAAATAGTAATAAACAACACTAAAAACAAGTTTTCCAGGTGAAACCAATGTACAGCAAAAAAACTGGGTCCATTAAAACCAATGGCAAAATTTCCTTTGAGTTAAACAATGCTGGGGGGCATTGTCAAAGTGTTTAAAGGCCCATGTTATAAGCACACATTGAGATTTTATGCCATATTGAGGTGTATATCCTATGAAACTGGCCTAAGTCTACCCAGAAGACATCATTTTGAAGTCCTAAAATGCTGAAAATAATGCAGTTCTTTGTGTTTGAATGCTGAAGGGCATTAGCGCAT